>NC_135175.1:35195418-35804168 GCF_041146795.1 Maylandia zebra | reverse complement strand
ATCAGCTGTTGTTAGAATTTATTTAATATTCATTTCTAGTATCAGAAACACACTTTCCTTTACAGAAACACTGAATCAGCCATCGGTTTAGCGCAGTGGGTGAGCAGGCGACCATATGCCATACAGCCGTCCCGGGTTTGAGTCCGGCCTGCAGCTCCTTCTCTGCATCTGTCTGAAGAAACTAAAAAGCAGAAACCCTGACAGGATTCTGCCGTCTGCATGTCTGCACGCTGTGCAGCTGACGCCATGACGTGATCCAAACAGCTGTACAGAAGCAGAGTCAACCAACGGCGCTCACGTCTCAGTTAGCCTGTCTCACTGTGGTTATCATTTCCATACAATGAAAGCTCGTAACTGAGAGCTGAACAGGAAGTTGCTCACAGCTGTGGCCGATGTGTGTGCACAATGGAGTCATGATGTCTACAGATACAAGGTCGTTTATCAGTCTGAGGAGGGAAGTTTGAGATGAGGATCAGTTTGTAATGTGACACAGCAGAGTCGCCGTTTTCGCTGTTGTTACTTTTCACTTAAAAAAGCGCATTTTCCCACAAAGAACTGGAACCAGGGTCTTGAGATCAGTCCGCTGTGGCGTTGTCACGCATCCTTGTTGCTTTCATAATAATAATAATAATGGATACTTTATTGATCCCCATGGGGAAATTACTTGTTTTTCTCTGCATTTGACCCATTCACTCAGTGAAGCAGTGGGCAGCCCACTAAGCAGGCGCCCGGGGAGCAGTGTGTAGGGACGGTACCTTGCTCAGGGGTACCTCAGGGTAGCCGTTAAGTGGATTCGAACCGCCGACCTTCCGATCATGGGGCGACCACTTTACCTACTGAGCTATCCCTGCCCCTTTCAGGTGTGCGAGTCACGACAGGTGGCAGCCGTCTCCTGGTTTCAGCGTTTCCTGTGCAGATTTTATGGACGGCGTTCTTTAACCTGGAAGCTTAACCCTCCAGTCTTATTTTGAGACTGATAGCTCAGGACTGCTTTGCAGAAATTGTGACTCGACGATGAACTGATCAGAACCGCGTGATCAAACAGCAAAGTTGGCGTGACTAAAAAACAGTCAGAGCCCAAGAAACAAAACCAAAAACATCCCCCAAAACTACTTTACTGACCCTAACTGCAGTCACGAGCTCAAAAACAGAAGAGGAACTGGTGGCTGTATTTCACATTCAGTCATTTTGAAACTGTAGTGATTGTAAGACGTGACCAAAAGTCTAGCGAGCACACATTTCAGCAAACTTCCCTCTGGCTCTTTGACGTTTATCTTGGGTCCGTTTTCTCCGGAGGTCGTCCAAAGCTCCAACCTGGCCTCGGATGGCATTTAAGCTTTTTGTATGCCAAGATGAAAGCTGTTAATAACCCAACCGACCACAGACCACAGCAAACATGTGTATTTCCAGGCCACAAGCTCACTTCCTCTCGCTTGTCTCGCTCCTTTTGGTACACACACCAAAAAGCATCACTGCTTTAAGCTGCAGACACTCAGAGCTCCCCACAATCGGCTAACGGCACATTGAAACCATTCAATCACAGCACGCATGTGTGGAATACATTTGTGCACACAGATCAAAACGCTACTGTACTTTTGAAACGCTGTGTTTGTTCACGTCTGACTGAGAGGAAGGCGCTGTGAAAACTCGGCATCAAACCACATGAAGAAGTCACCGGGTTCCTGTACAAAAACCACTACTTTGACATTGTGTTTCAGTGTGTGTGAACGCTGGAGACCCAGACAGAAATGCTGCTGAGAACCAAACCAAATAGGCCAACAGATGCACGTCTCCTTCTCTGCACACGGCGGGACTCCACAAACGTTCTCACGCTGCTCTCACGTTGGAGGCGAACCCGAAGGAAGAGAAAGACTGCCAAGGATCGTCGTCTTGTAACATTTAGATGTAACCGTGACATGATCCACTGTGGAGAGCCCACAGCTGAGAATAAACCCGATCAGTGGACAGCACTGTGATTGGTCAGGTAACTCTGCGTCAGGATAAATGATGGTCCAGGGTCAGTAAAGACACGTTGGGTCGTCTGTACCGACCACAGTTAAATTACTTAACTCGTAAATATTTTTTTATAGTTTGGGAGCAAATTTGTGAAAACTTATGAAGCAACAGCGACGAGGTGGTGCTGCAGCTCAGCAAAGAGGCGGGAAAGTGAAAGATCAGACAAAAGATAAGGTGTTTATCAAGCTGACATCAAAACTTTCAGTAAGTCTGTTATCAAAGCATCGGATCGAGAAGAACAGGAGTGGTCTGAAACGCAGAGCCTGAAGATGGCAGGAGGCCGTCTTTCACGCGCAGGAAACTGATCTGAGAGCTGCTTTAGCGCTCTGGAGTGATCAGGTGACCCATCGACGGTGGCCTGAAAAGCCAGCTTTCTCATGATCACAGAATCTGCTTCCTCATTGTCATCTTTAGAAGCATCACGACATCATCGTGTCGACAAAGCGTTTTGGAATTTTGAGTCGTTTTATCAGAAACGGTGTGTAAACAAAGACGATCTCATTTTATGTGAACTTCCTCTTCCTCCTCTTTGTGGATATTAAACTGTAACAGCCGGGAAACGGCCACACTAGTTGGACCGTCTGAACCTCCAGGCGCTGCCTCAGTTCGATGTTTGAACAGATTATCACACATCCCACTTTCACTGCATGTGACCAGCGTGCAGTGCTGTTACTAAACACGGCCTGCTGCTTGGTGAGATGTTTGCTGACTGAAGCAACGTGTGGGGCCCCCACAGGTTGAGCAATTCACCCGAGCTCACTTTTATAATCACAGGATAATCTGCATGTCATCTTCATTCAGGAGGAAGATTAAGATGAGGTTTATGAAATGCTGAATGTCTGCTTTACTTCTGCAAAACAACCACATCGACGCATGTTAGCCA
The DNA here is from genome assembly GCF_041146795.1 of Maylandia zebra. NCBI lineage: Eukaryota > Metazoa > Chordata > Actinopteri > Cichliformes > Cichlidae > Maylandia > Maylandia zebra. The sequence continues at coordinate 35,801,269 of NC_135175.1, read as the reverse complement.
CTTCTCTCTTCTGCCAGAAAACAATCCCTCACTGCTTTTAGCTGTTCAAAGTCTGCACCCCTTCAAAATAAAAGCTTCAGGAAATTGGGCACTGAATCAATCATGCGTCTGCTTCCATTAAATTACACCATGTTATCACGCCCGCCCTCCAACTCACCGATCACGGTGTCGTAGTCCACGATGTCGAAGTAGACCACGGCCACAGAGCTCCAGACTCCCAGCAGACCCAGGACCACAAACCAGGTGAACACGGAGTACTTTGGGCCTCCACCTGCATCTCCTCCGCCTCCTCCCTCTGTCCTCTTTCCATTTTTGCTCTCCACCGGCACCGTCTTCCCCTCTGCAGGTGTGAAAAGCTGATGTTAATACCAAAGCCAGTTTGAGTAACATTTATTTCTTCTTTGAACGTGTCAACTGAGGCACGATCGCGCCTGCTGCCAGATTTAGATCAGCAGTTAACGTGCTGATAGCAACAAACTCGGTGTCACCCACAGACAGACAAGATCACACAGCACAGAGCTTTGTTGTTGAAGAATGAAGTGAAATCTGAGCATCGGGGCCACGTCTTTATTTCAAACCGTCGCAGAGAGGACGACAGCGCGCAGGTTCAAATCTGCACCACTGAAAATAAAAATGTTCTCGTGCAATAAGTTTTGTGTATTTCACAAAATGTATGCAAACTTTCATCGTCACAGCACGAGCTGGAGAACAACGCTGGTGCTGATTGATCGCCAAACAAAATGCAATGACTGGAGCAGGCGTCAAACCTGACGGCAGCTTTATCGTGTGGACGTGTCCTGCACTCCTGAGGTTACGAGGCTCAAAAACACTGAAAACATTTATTTATGAAATTAAAACAGCAAACAGAGAAAAATATTTTTTTATTTACAAAACGACCAGAAAATAAGGAACATGCACACACATGTGCACCAGTATCTGTGCACCAGTCTTGCTCACCTGCACAGGTAATCAAGCATATTAATGTGTTATGACATCAGCAAACAGCAGCAGGCTGAAGCTGGGCGATCAGATTTAAGCCCTCTTTAGTGACTAAGGTTCAGACTCAGCGTCATGTTTCCAGCTGGTTTTCCTCAGGACAGATTTGGCACATTGTCGTACTATTTTAAGTGCTTTGGGAAAACAAGGAGACCGAGTGGGAGAGCGAGACAGGAAGTACAGGCGGAGAGCGCTATGACGTGATTAAACTGTAGGTCGGAGTGTCGGCTGAAGGAAAACTTCTGGTGAAAGTCTGAACGTCCAGGAAAAACAAAGAGGGAACAGAGAGAGGGGCAACATGGCTCCACAAAGGACAACCCGACCCAGGAATAGAGCGAGAGACACCGAGTCAATATGACCCCGACAGAGAGAGAGATGACAACAGCTGTTTCAGGACTGAACAGGCTGCAGATAAAGAACAGCTGTCTGCTTTTGCACTGCGTGAAAATGTCACTAAGAGCACTCCTGAAATAGCCCGAGGCTGCGTTCAACACGTGTGCGGTTAAAACACCTCAAGTGTCTCTAAAAGCACTAAAGACTGTAGAAAGCAGCACGTAATGACAGCAGTGATGGAAAAAGCATCACCTCGGTCCTGATGTGGCTGATAAACACCCGGCAGTGTTTGTGGGTCACAGCTAAGGTGCTGTGAGTTTCACCTGGTTCAGACACCAGGACGAAGAACTAGCTTTAGAGTTTAAAGAGCAAAGGTTACGGTTATCTAAGGCTGCGTCCACACTGAGGCTACGTCCGCACTGAGGCTGCGTCCACACTGAGGCTACGTCCACACTGAGGCTACGTCCGCACTGAGGCTACGTCCACACTAAGGCTACGTCCACACTGAGGTTACGTCCACACTGAGGCTACGTCCACACTGAGGCTACGTCCACACTGAGGTTACGTCCACACTGAGGCTACGTCCACACTGAGGTTACGTCCACACTGAGGCTACGTCCACACTGAGGCTACGTCCACACTGAGGCTACGTCCACACTGAGGCTACGTCCACACTGAGGTTACGTCCACACTGAGGCTACGTCCACACTGAGGCTACCTCCACACTGAGGCTACCTCCACACTGAGGCTACGTCCACACTGAGGTTACGTCCACACTGAGGCTACGAATACGCTTTGGTTTGAAAACGCATCTTTTTGGCCTCCCGTCCACACTGAGACGCCGTTTGCAGAAACCTTTGGAAACGTTCTCCAAAGCGGACACATTTGAAAACCCAGTTTTCGCATTGCGGTGTGGACAGCGAACCCCGAGCCTTTTCAAAAACGATGACACATTTTAGTCATGTGATGCAGTCATGTGACCAATGAAACTAAGATAGCGGAGGGCGTTATACAGCAGGTGTTTGACAGCCTTATTAAAGATTAATATCAGTCTGTAGATGCTCCAGAGAGCTTTTCCTCAAATTCTTTCATTCTCACTCGCTTTTGCAACTTTGTACTTTTGTGTTACTCGCAGCAACAACTCCACCTCATTGTGAGTCCGTTTAAATAACTCGGTGCTTTCCCTCGACATTCTGACGCGACGTTACAAAGAGCCGGAAACTAATAAACGGCAGACAGAAATGAAGCTTCTTGTGTTTCACGCATGTGCAGGACTGGACCGTAAGCGCTTCAGTTGTTTCAATGTGGACGCACAACTCTGTGAAAACGACTGAAAGCGCCAGTGTGGACGCGGAGCGCTTTCAGACATTTTCAAACGTATCCGGGCGAGTGTGGACGGAGCCAAAGTCATCGAAGCAGCCACGGCGCCCCCAGTGGGACACCCTGCTGCGGGTTTAAGTAAATGATTGCTGGTTCAATTCCAGCCGGAGACACAAACCCCCTTTGTGTAACCAAGCACTGCTACAGCACAGCAAACAGCAGCTTCCTGTATCCAAGTAAGGCATGGACATTTACTCACGACCCTCACACACCTCTCTCAGGGTGGGAACGTGGACTTTACAGCCGAGTAAACCCAGTAAATCGTCCTCATCACTGCTGACCTGATGTCCCACAAACCCGAGAAACTCAAGCAAACTTTGGTCACTTTGGGTTTCAAGTACTTTGTCTGAGTTACTGGGAATTTACACTTTGGATGGAAATTCAATCCACAGCTGCGCAGCGACCTCCCACCCTGCACCGTAACCTTCATCAAAGTGTAACTGAAAATCAGGGCGATGCAACAACTGCGATTGTACGATTCCTATAAAAACATTATCACTGTACCTGCTGGAAGCCTACAGAGAAACAGCGTTGCTCCGGTGAAAAGTCTGCTTAAACCTAAACCTGATGTTAAAAGATTTTGGATTAGACACAATGACGTGTAATCTGAATACCAACGCCAACAAACTGATGCTGAGACACATTCGCTTCACACCAAAATCACCACAAGCCTTCACAGCATCACCAGGGTTCATCTTGGCAGCTTTTATTGTGAAAAGCTGCCACAGGATGTAGCCGAGTTTGTGTTAAAAGCATGCTGCACACCATACGAGGTGAAACCACACGAAACTCTGACCTAAGAAGTGTTCCAAACCGGGCCAGTCCATGCCTGTCCTACCTGTCTCCTGGACAACAGGCTGCACTTCCTTCTGTGCACGTGTCACTTCCTCCTCCCGCTTCACGCCTCCTAAACGAGCCAAACCCGACCAGGTGAGAGCCAAACCTAAACTGAACCAAACCTCATGCATGCCTCAGTCCTACCTGTCTCCTGCAGCAGAGGCTGCGTTTCATCCTCTAACAGCGGCTCCACCTCCTCTTCAGTGTACATCACCTCCTCCACCTCCTCCTCGGCGTGGATCTCCTCTACATGAGCTGCACCAGGAGAGGAGGTGTAGGAGGTGCCGTAGTGGCGGTATCGCTCCATGGGTGGAAGCACCACACTAAACCAGCATCAAAAACATTAAAAACAGAAAGTGAAGCTCCTTCACGCACAAGATGAAACTGACCTGCAGGACAAAACCTGAAGACGTCACAGACCGAAGATTAACGCACCAAAACTATCGGAGTCTTCTCAAACAGGTGACGGCGTGCTTGAAGAAAACAAGCAGCTTTAAAAGTTCGAGGAGGAACTCAACGAAGTGACAGAAGGAGACAAAAACAATCCGAAAGAACAAAGACTCTAAACGAACGATCGTCAAAAAGCTTCAGCGACTCTCAGCGTCTCCGAGCAAAGACAAAGAGTGAAGGAGCTCCTCCTCCTCTTCCTCCCAGCAGCACAGGGATTGTGATGGGCTGCTGAACCTGATCCACACTATTATTAGAGCTGACAAACCCTGCGACGCTGGCTGAGAGATGCCAGAGAGGACAGAATAGCCCCTGCATAACCTTGACACCGGCATTTCTGGACTCTCTCAGCTGTTGCGGCGTTTCAGAAATAATCAGCAGGTAGTACGGCCACGCCAGAAAAACCAAGGTGCTGTACTGGTCCTGAACCACAGCAGGGAACCAATGATTGTTGGGGCTCTGAGTGAAGTGGGTGTTAATGGTGGATAACACCCCCATAAGTGTGGCAGTTTTGCAAGCAGAGCGCGTTTTCCCCCTGAATACAAATATTTTTGGATGACCTGTTTTAAAGACGAGATCCGAGAACACAAACGGCAGTTCAAGCGCTCGCGATGGTTCAAACACAAGAGTAACGACGGTATCAGCAGGTATGACCCACAGGTTCAGGCTCCGGACGACCAGAGGTCAGAGGTCAATGTACGGTCCGACTCAGGCTGACAACGTTTACTCTCGAGGTCTTTATGCACCAAACGCATAAAATGGGTCAAATAATTTCATGTGTTAAAGAGTAACCTCATTACAGCCAGTTCTGCTTTTATGTGATAAGAACCTTACGATCCATCACTCGTCACTGTGTGTGTGTGTGTGTGTTTATATCTGTGTGTGCGTGTCAGAGTTGTGTGTGCACACAGTCACGGATGTCAAACGGGTGTTATTCTTGCTCTCACCTGATCGAACAGATGTTTGCATGTGTTGTTACAAATGGAAAGCATGTGTGAGAGAAACGTGGAGGTAACACTGTTGAATGTTTAAAAGCTAAAATGTGACAGCAGCAGCAGTGAGCACTTTGTAACACCCAACATTTATCTTTGATGTGAAATTATATGTGTTTGTATTTCAGGCTTTTGGGGACCCTGTGTAAAGACCTCAGACTGTCTCAGGAATGTCAGTGAAAGCATGATTCATGTGTTTTTGCCCTTTAAATTAATTACAGATTGCAGTGAGGAATAACCCGGTTTATATCGGGCTTATACATGTGTAAATAATGAGCGGGGCCAGTAAACTCCCGCACAGATAACAGAGATAACATGAACCCCTCGCTGCTGCCTGGGAGAAAGTTAGCTGCCGTTAGCAGGCTGTTATTGATGGGGGCTAGGTTAGCTTAGCGTCGTTTCCACGGCCACTTTCATGTTACCGATGGGCAATGAAGCTATAATCACACAGAGCATGCCGGGATTTATCAGGGAGGTTAAACTGGGAGTCTGCTTTATTGTGATCATTTAGCAGCGCTAGCAGAGAAAGGGGCGAAACCAGTCCCGCTCTCTTGTATCGCGAGAACATCCAACCAGACTCCATTGAAAATTCTTCCAGTCGAATATGCATTTGTTTAGAGACGGCGCTACAAGTTATAAACATAAAATACGACATCTGCGGGAATATTTAAAAACCACTTCTCCACTCGGCTTCAGTAAAATACAGCAATTGTGATGCGTTTATTATAATTAGATATTTAACAGCATGTTAATGACGCTTCAGGACGCCAGGCAGTGCGCACTTTTCGCTGTTGGAACCACGGGAGATCTACCTCCGAAAGTAGGAGTCTACGTTATATTTTGTATCAGTGTATTAGCCGAATCGAAGAACTAATCTTATGGATTAAAAATATATTCTCGCTTTTGATGTACTACACGCGATCCTTTCCAAAGACTGAAAATAGCTATAAACTGCAGAATGTTAAACGGAAGTCTGAATTAGAGACACAGGCGGGAGAACCCAGTCAGATAAAGGGTACGTACCTTTTTTTGAGTGGTTTCTGGGATTCTTTCTCTGCGCCATTGCTTCGTAAAGTACCCGATGTTTGTTTCAGTCAAGCAGCGATGAGGTGACTCTCTAACCTGGCCGTGGTTGTCGCGGTGAAAGCTCCTGTTCGCTTTCTGCTCTCCGCTCTGTGAGATGGAGCGACGCGTTCACCAAAAATCACGTCCTCACTTGGATACCAGCAAAGCCAACGTCCATGGTAACCGTGATTGGCTTAGTAGTTCACAAATCAGAGCTGCCTAATGAGTGTGTGGGTGGGGCAACAGGCGGGTTCTTGTGTTTTCTCACCAATCAGATTCCTGCGCTGCTTCCCAGTGTCGTTCCTCCCTCTGGAGAGGAGCAAAAACGTGGCAGAAGAGGGAGAGGAGTTTTAAACATCGGGGCGGAGGGACACAGCTAATGGGGGTTTTAATAACCTTTATTGATAGCGTTGTTACGGTTTAAAGTTAACATTGAATAAAGCAGGTTTTAAATTAGATCATAAGAACGGAAACGCGATGAAGTAAATAAAATACTTTCATTGACTTTTAGGAAACAATTTCTTGTTGTTTGATTATTTATTTTATGGTCTATATAAATAGCCCACTCAGAGCTGAAGTAATGTTCTATTATTGATTTAGGGTTATAAATGAAACAAGTGGTGCAGACAAACTACGCTGAGGGAGCAGAAATGAAAAAACAAATGCACCAGAAGTCTCCACAAAACTCAGAAACCCACCACCTCTGCTGAGATGGCACAAAAACGTTTCTCCTGTTTGTGATGCTAAAACGCCTCACAGTCAGTCACCGGAAACTCTTAGTTCACCTCTTATTGCAAAATATAAACAGACCCAGTTAATAATACAACAATTGTTTTATTGAAGGTGGGGGAGCAAGCTGGCATGTAGTAAATGTGATTGTCCACTAGATGGAGACAAACACAGAAGAACACTGAGCCCTATCGCTGCAGCTGAGTAAAGAGAACCTTTATTTAACTTTTAATAGTACACTAATAGTTCTGCCTATCATAAACAGGTGCAGCTCTACAGTGCATCAATTCCAGCCTAAAGTCTGGCCATGCTCCCCAAGAATGAATGATTTCTGTCCTGCAGTGGGGAAAAAAGAAAGAAATAAGTGGTGCAGTGGTCACATCAGTCCATCCGTGTCCCTATGTGGCTTCTCTACACGAACCCGGGCTTCCTCCCACAGTTCTGAGACATCCATGAGGATGAATGTTTGTCTGTCTTACAAGTGTCAGACATGCAGCAGAACTTATGAGCCGATGCACACATAAACACTGGTTAAAGGCTTGTTTTGTTCAACCACTATTCTTCAGCTGGACACATCGAAACAGAGTTTGAAGATGTTCAGAAGATAAATTTGGAGGACAATGAAATTCTTTCCTCAGTATCAAAGAAGCCAGACTTCTGTTGTTGTACCATCAGGCTTTTTCCACATCCTAGAAGAAAACTCTGCAAGAAAACATCCTCCTAACTGCAGCTGTTCAAAGGCTGCTGGCTCATATCAATCAGTCAATCAGGAGTCAGTTGTGGCCAGTGACATCTACGACGCTGTTGCATGCTGGGGCAGCAGGTTGAGGGTCGCAGATGCCAACAGACTAAATAAACTGATCCACAAGGCCAGTAATGTTGTGGCGATGGAGCTGGACTCTGTTAGGGTGGTGTCTGAGAGGTGGATGTTGTCCAAGATTAAGACAATACTGGGCAATACCTCCCACCCACTCCATGACGTACTGGGTAGCCACAGGAGCACGTTCAGTGGGAGACCGAGATGACCCAAAAGCACCACTGACCAACACAGGAAATCATTCCTGCCTGTGGCCGTCTCCCTGTACAACTCCTCCATCTAACACACTGTAAACACTGCAATAGTTACACCCTTTTTTTGCACACCCTCTTTCTACTCAGTAATATTGCTGCCAGTATTCTTGATATGTATTTATAACCACCTCTGTCAATCCCATTATGGAGTGATTTGTGTATATATTGTGCTATTTCTTAAATCTGTAACATATTATATGGTTAAATAGTCTAGCCTGTTTTTCTTACTGTTACTGTACTGGAGCAACTGTAACTCACATCATTTTCCTTAAAGTATGCTGATTCTGAAATTGCAAACAAAATATTTTACAAACTTCAAAGAAAAATAATTTAATTAATTAATTATACTTTAATTAATTAGCTACTTAATTACTTCCATTTTTAATTAGTTAATGACATGTGTTTAATTAATTGTTAAATGATGTAATAATTTGACTTATTTTGGCAAGTGAGGCCCTCCATAGCTCACGGAGGCTCGTTTATTGCTTCGCACTCCAGACCAGCAGGTGGCGATGATGCGGATCGGAGGTGGTGGAACAACGGAAGTACTGTCAGACAAGAAGAAGAAGCAGCTGCAGAAAAAGAAGGATAAAAATTGAAGATCCGCTTCAGCGCAACCGTCCAGCCTACCCAAGACTTCCAGCCCGGGTTTGTGGCCTGAGCTCGTCCGGAGGAAACCACCGCGTTTGCGCCTGAGGTTAGCCCGCTATGTCCCGGACGCTCATTAGGCGCGTGCGCAGATGGTTTGAATGAATTCCCCTCTGCTGCAGCATCATGTAGAACATCTGTAAAATAAGAAGGAAGTAAAACTTTAAAGTACAATGTTTGCATATTAACAAGTACATCCAAAGTTTACTTCAGTAAGGTACTTGAGTAAATCATATTGCATCACATTGTAGTGCAGAGAACAGTTTTGTGTGGATCTGATATTTGCCATTTCATTGCCTTTAACCTTTTTTTCAAATTTCACCTGCAAAGAGACGGTTTTACCTGCTTTTATGGAGAAACTTCCTCATGTGTGCGCAGTAGATTCTTCTTCAGGTGATTTTTATAAAGCAGCTCACATCCCCAGGTTGATTCAATTCAATTCAAAATGTGTTTGTATAGCACATTTAAAAGGAACAGAGTTAACCAAAGTGCTTCACAACAGGTTAAGAACAAGAAAAAACAATAGAGAAACAAATACAGATAAATGACAATAAATTAACATTAAAAACACCAAACAGGCCTGATGGTACTCAAACTGAACTTGAATTAAAAGCAAAGTAAAAAGTGAGTTTTAAGACGTGATTTAAAAGACTGAATCTGGCTGGACGATCTGGGTGCTCTTTTGGGGTCGTACATGTTGAGGAGTTCGTTTAAATAACTGGGTGCCATATTATTTAAAACTTTAAAATTAAGTAAAAGAATCTTAAAATCAATATGATACTTTACAGGGAGCCAGTGTAAGTTTGCTAAAACTGGAGTGATGTGTTCATACATTCTAAGACCTGTTAAAAGACGTGCAGCAGCATAACTGCAAGCTATGGAGAGTGTTGGAGACCCAAACAGAGGGAACTGCAGTGATGAAGGCATGAATAAGTGTTTGTAGGTCTCCTGGGGGAAGATCAGGCTTAGCTTTGGCAATTTCACATAACTGATAAAAACTTGTTGTCACATCTGTGGACACTTGCTTCTCTAATTTAAAGGAGATATCTAAAACCACTCCTTACAGTGAGAGAAAGATGAGAAGCTAGAGGACCGAGGGTATCGGCTAACTTGTTCAAAGAGGCGTGAGTTCCAAAAACCGACACTTCAGTTTTATTTTCATTTAGTGTAAGAAAACTCTGTGTTGACCAGTCTTTAACATCATGTTAAAGGCTGCACTGGGACTGAGACGTCCAGTTTCAAGGGGAAGTAAATTTTGATTTCATCAGCATAACAGTGAAAGGGAATGTTGTATTTCCTAAAAATAGATCCCAAAGGCAGGAGTCAAACCTAAAAGGACTAAAACACAGAGCAACCCGAGTCGACGGTTAAAAGAAGACCATTAAAAGCGCAGTCACAGTACCAGTGATGGGAATAACGGCGTTGACTGTCTAGCACCACACCTGGAGCTCAGGGGGCAAAAGAATCACATGAGTGCTGCTGTTTGACTGAGGAAGGATAAAGGAGTCGTGGTCAATCACATGACCACTTACAGACAAAGCAACAAGGTGACATATACCAGTTTATAAACTGTGTTGATGGGCCAGTAAAACCAGAGTCATGATAAACGCGTGTTTGTTCCTCAATAGTTTCACCTGAGATGAAGGAGTGCGTTTCTACTCACGCGTGTTCAGAGTCAGTGACGAACACGTTCTTTATCATCTACAGACTTTTATGTCATGTTTACGTTTAGGATTGAATCCTGAATCTACGAGATAAAGGGTGGAGTCGAAATCTGAAAACACAGACGGAGGCTGATGTGATGGTGGGATGAAGACGATCTGAGGAAGAGGAGTTCGATCCTCCTTCAGCCGCTGCAGAGGAACAATGGGCTCTTCAAAGAAGGTGAGGAGTGCACCTCGGTGTCAGTGATGTGCTCTGACACAAAACTGTTGATGATAGATTTTGATGGAGCGCAGCTCCCTGTTTCATCATAAACAGTGTGTGTGTCTGTGCGACGTGATGGCTACAAATAACAGCTAAATCCAAATTTGCACACGTTACACATTTCTTTGTCTGCTTACAGATACAAAGCAAAAACCTCTGTGCTTAGCTTCCCTGACTGTGTGTGAGTTTCAACTTGTGAGTAAATTTACAAATTTTACAATCCAATCAGAGAGCAGATGAGTTTGGCTGTCGGAGGGGTGTTTTACTGAGCTTCAGGTCCTTCATCACAACGAAGGACAACAGTCTGTGCGTGTCTGAGTTCGGTGATTAGTGTGTCACAGGTTTATGTGCTTGCACAGAGACCTCCAGAGCCTTTTCAACAGCTCTGTGGACCTCAGGGGGAAGGAAGTGTTGTGGAAAGGACACTCTTCACTAGCCGGGATAGTTACAAAGCTTTCTTTCATTATGAATGAGTTGTTTCCTATTGAACATTTGAACATAATACAACAGAAACTGTTGTAGAGGATATAACGTCAGAGATATACGTGTTTTGAAATGACAAGGAGCAGGTGCATCTAGTACACGTAGAGCTGCTGCAAAAATATGACCCCAAGTGAGTGCAGTGACACCACATCTGTTGTGAATGGGCCTTTATGCTGCGCACTGTGACTCACAGCAATGGTCCCTGGTCAGTCCTGACCACTGACATACCACAACTTTATCCTTTCAACAGCTACAGTTAAGGGACCTAGCTTGTATGACCCCTACGGGATATTTATATAGAGATCCTCCAGCCTCAAACTGCATTACCCTTCCAGGACCCGAGGCTCAGTAAAGCACCCCTCCGACAGCCAAACCCAAAGATTGAGTAAAACTTTGCACTTGTAAGTAGGGCTGGGCGATATGGCCTAAAATTCATAAGGTGATATAATTTGAAGCATGTGCGGTAACGATATATATCACGATATATTCTTTTCTTCTGTGTAACGTATTTTCCACACTAAAAATCTTTTAATTTTCTCAAAAATCGAGAGTGTGCCTTATGTATGAATTCTGGTTGTGCTTACTGACCTCGAACCGATTTCTGCGTGCAGAAATCTGTTAAAAAATGTTTTAGTACAACTTTGGTAAGCCGCACAGCTTGATGGATTGTCAGAGCATTATGGCTGCCGTAGTGAAAAGCTTCGCGGAGTAATCTGGGTCCAAAACTCCGTCAACTTCAGGTCCCAAAGTCAAACGAATACTAAGAGTTAAAAACGGTCTAAATTCTTTCATCTTTAATTAAATCATCAGCGTTGCTGCTTTATCGGGTGTAACAATTAAGTTTTACATCGATGCATCCATGAAAACAGAATTTATTCAATTTAACAGAGACAGAAGTTAACAGGAAGTTAGCTCGCTAGTTTACACCTAAACATGACATGTTCTAAGAGATTTTTGAAACTAATTCAAACGTACAGCTCTGCTATCACTTCCAACATAAATGAAGACAGAAACTAAACAGCAGTGGCCTTTGAGGGGTCACTGAAGTTTGACTACCTGATATATAATTTTGTGCTACGTGATTGCTAGCTAACAGCTATGTTAGCATAACATTAGCACAGTGAAGCTGGAGGATGAACGCCAACTTCTCTTCCACTCGATAAAAGTGCTTCATCTCTTTGCTATGACTGTCGCCTGGCATAATTTGCAGATGATAATGGTTGTATTATCATACAGTGACATATGACAGCAGCCGCTGCGATGCTTTAGACCAAAACAGGCGCAGCTTGATGACATCATCAACACGCGCTATCGCGATAGAGCGATATAGTCAAAATCTCTATCGTTGGCCAAATTTATATTGTTTCTATCGTATATCGTTTCTATCGCCCACCCCTACTTGTAAGTTGAAACTCACACACAGCCAGGAAACCTGAGCGCAGAGTTTTACACGTAGTTTTTTGCTGTAACCAGGCCTTAACAAAAAAAATTGTAACTCGTGTAAATATTTTTTACAAACACACAAATTCTCATCTGCAGATGCACAAACATAAAATGTTCAGATATTTTGGTTTACATGGTTACAAAACTCAGTTCACAACTACATATTTGATTTACAAGTAGAGCAGGGCGATATGACCAAAGATATTTATCACGATATACATTTGAAAATTTGCGATAACGATATAACTGACACTAGACAAAATACTTTACAACTCAACTTTATTAGTGCAAAAAAACAAACAAACCCATCTATGTATTTTCACTTAAACAAGCAGCTGTTTTATGTGAATTAAAGTTATATAAAAATGTAACGGTGCAAATTCCTCGCTGACAGTTTAACCAAAAGGCGTTTCCAGTGGAAACTGGCCGACATATCCTCAGCATAACCATGTATAATATCCACAAAACTTAAAAAGAGCTTATACACACACAATACAGTAGCATTATGTTGAAGCACAGTACGTATCACTCCGCGAGGCTCCGCCTACGATAGCCGTAATGCTCCGACAATCCATCAAGCGGTGCGGCTTCGTAGCTCAGCAAAGTCGTACTAAAACATTTTTTGACAGATTTTTGAGGGCCGTGCACATAAAATCGGTTCGGTAATAATGACGGCCCGCTTGTTCTACCAAAAATAGTGCTTTGGTGTGTATCTGACGGATGAAAGCCAAACCAGTTCCACACCACTGAAGTTGCACCATTTTTACAAACCAATTGTGGTTCATCTGTTTCATTTAACGATCCGGTTTCGCTCTTCTCATTCTCCGTTGCCACCATGCTTTTTCCGCAATGTGTGTATGAAAACAAAGGCACTGCGCATCTGCGTTTTACCCATATTCTATTGCGATATTTCATTTTCTTATCATTGCCCAACATTATAATGGTATCATCATGAACTGTATGATGTGGCCCAGCCCTAATCACACAAAATGTCACAAAGATGGGTCTCACCTTTTTCTCATGAGAGAACAATGTGGTTTAAGGTTGACTATGAATACTTTGCACTCACTGTCTCTACTCCTCAATCAATCAATCAGAACTTTATTCGCCACATGCAAGTTGCCCTGCAGTGAAATGCCCCCCCCCCCCCCCCCCCCCCCCGACCTTACATACACAACACAGACATCACATGGGGAGACAGATCAGAGATCAGTAGTATTACGGAAAAACACAGAAATGTACAATACAATGAGAAAGTCCAAGAGTGATAAAAGAGACCTCTGCTCATGCTGGGCTCCTATGGGAGGACAGCATGAGAACAGAAAACAAACAAACAAAAAATAAATCTGCATCTGTTTGTTGTTCCAGAAATGTAAAAGACAAAGCAAAGTGAGAACTCAGCGATCTCAGGATGATAAGGCTTCCCCAGCAACAAACAAAGACAAATCACACCCCTGCGAAGAATGTGGAAAGGCTTTTCCCACTGCAAAACGGCTCAGAAACCACCAACGCATCCACTCTGGAGTGAAACCCTTCAACTGTGAGCACTGTGAAAAGGCTTTTATCACAGCAGCAGCTCTAAGAATTCACACACGTATTCACACTGGAGAAAAACCCTTCAGCTGTGACCAGTGTCAAAAGACTTTTCGTCACACATCTGCCCTCACGGTACACAAGCGCACCCACACTGGAGAAAAACCATATCCCTGTGATCAATGTGAGAAAGCTTTCCCAGTTTTATGTGCTTTAAAAGAACACCAGAACACCCACACTGGAAGGAGACCGTACTCCTGTGGCCAGTGTGGAAAGTCATTTAATCATATAGCAGCCTTGAAAAGACACCTGCGCATCCACACTGGAGAGAAGCCGTACACCTGTGAGGAGTGTGGCAAGTCCTTCAGTATACTCAACTACCTGAAGGTACATAAGAGAGCTCACACTGGAGAAAAAAGGTTCTGGTGTGATGAGTGTGGGAAAGGATTCACAAAACAAAATAGTCTCAGAGAACACCAGAACAGCCATGCTGGGAAAAAACAACATTCCTGTGACCAGTGTGGAAAAGCTTTCTGTTGGGCAGCCAGCCTCAAAACACATAAGAAAATACATGAAAATGTGAAACAGTACCTGTGTGAGATATGTGGAAAAGCTTTCCTCTTGAAAGGAAATCTAAAGAAACACAGTAAACTTCATACAAGGGAGAAGCGTTACTCTTGTGACCAGTGCGAGGAAGCTTTCACTTCATCAGCTGAGCTCAGAAGGCACCAGCGAGTCCACTTTGGTGATAAAGTATACCGCTGTGATAAGTGTGAGAAAGGATTCACACAGTCCGGCAACCTCAAAATTCATCTACGCACTCACACTGGAGAAAAACCATACAAGTGTACCCAGTGTGAAAGAGCTTATGCCAAAAAACGTAGCTTAGCAGTGCACCTAGTTGCCCACTCTGGAGTGAAACTACATTCCTGTGATGAATGTGGGAAGGAGTTTGCTCATTTGGCATACCTGAAGAGGCATGAGCTCGTTCACAGTGGAGTGAAGGCACACAGCTGTGAGCTGTGTGGAAAGGCTTTTGTCAGCAAGAGTAACTTAAAAAATCATCAACACAGGCATACTGGAGTGAAACCATACAAGTGTGATAAGTGTGGGAAAGCTTTTTCCTCCAAGCAAGTCTTAACTCTCCATCAGCATACCCACTCTGGACTCAAGCCATATCGCTGTGACCTTTGTGGAAAAAACTTCAGCCAGAAAGTGACCCTGAAAAGACACAGACGAATGCACACGGGAGAGGATCTGTACTGCTGTGAAGTATGTGGTAGATGTTTTCCTTTGTATTCTGGACTAGAAGCCCACAAAGTTACACACACAGGGGAGAAACCGCATCGCTGTGAACAGTGTGGGAAGGCTTACAGCCATTATCGCAGCCTTATAATCCACAAACGAGACCACACTGGGGAGAGACCAGTCAAATGTGACCAGTGTGGTATGCGTTTTAAAAGTTCCAGCTCTCTGTGGCACCATCGACAGATTCACAAAGGAAAGAAACCAATTAAGTGCCATCACTGTCAGGTATTTGGAATGGATTTCAAGAAATGTTTTCTGAAATCTTTTTTTTTCATATCATATTGTTTTAAGTATTTTAGACATTAGACAGTAAGTGCGGAGTCAGTGTGTTAGATGTGAGAAGTAAATACCTCAGATCTCAGACTGTAACTGATTATGCAGCTTTTTGTTAGCTCATTATTCACTGTAATTTATAAACCCAAGATTGTTTTCCTTATAACCTTTGGTAATTGTTTCAGAAATGGAGCAGCACATATGGCTCAAATCCTCGACGCTGTCAGCATTGTGGCAATAAACCATACCGCTGCGTCCAGTGTGGAAACACTTTCAGCCAGCTGTTAACCTTAAGAAGACACCAGAACATGCACACTGGACACAAACTGAACTATTGCAAAGAATGTGGGAAAGGCTTCCCAACACTGGGTCTATTAAAATGCCACAAAATTGTCCACAGTGGGGTTAAAGGTCATGTCTGTGATGTCTGTGAGTCATCATTCACCAACGCAGGTAATCTCCGAAGACACAAACGAATTCACACAGGGGAGAAACCATTCAAGTGTCGACATTGTGAGAAAAGTTTCACATCCTCAGGTCATCGCACGCTTCATGAACGTGGGCACACTGGAGAAAGACCATACTCCTGTGACGAGTGTGGGAAAAGCTTCAGACATTCAAGATCTTACCGCATACATCATCTCATCCACACCAAAGAGATAATAATTCCTTGTGAAGTTTGTGGAAAGATATTCAACTCCCTGTCTTCATTTGAGTACCACGAACGTACCCACACTGGGGAGAAACCTTTTAAGTGCAAACACTGTGACAAATCCTTTATTTCAGCATCTATGCGCGCACGACATGCACATGTTCACGACAAAGAGCAACAGTATGACTGTGACCAGTGCGACAAGAGTTTCAGGACTCACAATTCCTACACCATTCACAAGCGCAGCCACATTGCAAATAAGCAGTTTTATTGTTACCAGTGCCCAAAAATATTTGCTTCATCGCGAGGTCTGTGGAAACATCAGGTCAAACATGCTGAGCAGAAATCATTTCCTTCACTGGATAAAAGGAAGTGCCTCGAAGCATCTAGCCAGACTTATGGTCTCAGACTTAAAACCCTCGAGATCAGGCTGCACAGAATAGATATAGATTCCTGAGATTTCAGTTAGTGTCACGTTTTGTGTACTGTCTTAACTTTCAGTACCTTTAAAGTTCGGTAGCAGTACAACAAAGTGGTACATTAGATTATCCATTGTTTGATGACCTTATTGGTCTGTTGTGCAGTGGTGCTAGTTTCTCTATAGGCCCTGAGAAAACCAGTAAAAATGTAGAGTAAAAAAGTGGTTTAGAGATTGAAATGATAAAAAGAAATATTGTTAAACACTTAAGCCCCACACCCCCGGTACCGGGGGCAAAAAGGAGGAGATCACGTTTAATCGGTTATAACGCGGGTTGAGAAATATAAGTCCAGACATGTGTGGTATCCACAGAAACCTCAGAATCTCAGCTAAAATGTCATAAAAACCATTTCTACAACCACCAAACACACCAAAAACAAGCCGTGATTAAACGAGCAGTTACGTAAATGCGCAGAAGTCCGCTAAACAAACAAAACCGAACCAGAAATTCTTCAGACTTCGTGTAACCAGCTAGAGATAGGCTGGTTAGCTTCCAGGGCTATCACTGACTCCACACACCAAGTTTCACCACGATCAGACCAAAATTCACTGAATGAGCCGTAAAAGAAGACCACAAAAACACACAGCAGCGCAATTGCGCTAAGACAAAAATTGGCTTACCGTCCCGATTTCCTCCGTTATTGTAGCTGGTAGCCATGTGAACAGTAGTTACCATACCTACCTAGCCGCATCAGAGCAATTTTCCGTCAACAACCTCCATTTTAGACCCACCTACAGACACGTGACTGAACAGACGCCACATGCTGTAAATTTGGGCCCACGTGGGTTTTGGCATCACAACGTCTGATTGGTTGAAGTGGCGTGAACGTGGCATCGTTACTGTGAATCTATTGGCTCAAACGATTAAAAAGAGGTGTCAATCACGCAAATTCACCAAAAGAAACCGAAGTTACAGCCCCTCAGAGTTTAAAGGGCCAGAGGCCAATCAAACGCTCCAGGCGCGCTGCAGAAAAGGGCCATTGCCATGTAAATGTGTGGTTAATTCTTCAAAAAAAATTTTTTTTTTTTTTTAAAAAGCATTTTTAGGCCTGTTAATAAAATTTGTTAATTTCTGCTCTTTAAAACCTAAAAAAATCAACTGGCATGGTGTCCAATTGTGTGCCAAAATTGGACATTTTTGTACAATGTCTGGATATTCATGTCTTGACAGGGCTGTAATTTTTCACTGTTTCACTCTAGAAACATGAATCTTTGCACAGATGATGTTTATATGTTGGTTACTGAATTTCTGGAACCAAATGTGATCTGAGGCATATTTTTCAAATGCTAAAAATTTAAAAAATATAATTAGGCGAGGATAAAATCTACTTACTTTTTCTGTGTTCCAGTCTCAGTAACTTTGACACAGTAATATCTGCTTCAATATTTACACCTCTGATGAAATTTCCCAAGTGTTAGCTTTATTTTGATACCAAGATTGTAAGGACAGAGTTTGTAATTGCCGAGAAATAATATAATAATTAAATTTGGGCATTACATTTTCGAGCAGGAAGCTCAGAAACCCCCTTGGGGCTTAAGAGGTTAAATAAGCAAATTAAATTACCTCCAGGACTGTAAGGGGACTTAAGCCTAAATGAAAGAAACACTTGGGCCTTTGTTAATGTTTCATGTTCCATTAGCTCAGTCAGTGAAAGTTTAGACAGAATGTTTTGGTTTGGTTAGATTCACACAAGTTCTTATTAGATAAAACTGTTCAAACTGGAAACAGTCTGAAAAAATTTACCAGTGCTAGAATTTTTCAAACCAGCAACTGCCAGTCAGTGGAAATGGAGTATTTGCATATGTTTAATACACTTCCTCTGGGTGGTTGTAAAAGTTTTAGTTGCATACTTTTAATTTAGTTTTAGTTTACCTTTATGTTCTTTGTCAACACTTCCTTTGGATTTTAGCAACATTTGAACATTGCTAAGGGTGATGCAAGCGTGAGTCTCCATAATAATTATTGCCTCAGACAACAGCATTGTGGTTTAGCTGTCAGAAATTGTATTATTTGTGAACCTTTCTTGTTTTGCTACTCAGAATTTGTAAAGAAGATAAGACTTAACCTTTTGTAGGGGACTGAAAAAAAATGAAAAGTATTATTATTATTTTACTTCTCTGACTTTTTCTCTCAAGATTTTTGTTTAATAAGTGTGGTTCGTCATCTCGTAAGGCTGTTGAGGAAATTTACTCACCATTTGAATAAAGTTCTGAATGAAAAAAAATACTGGTTTGTCAAGTTGTGAAAATTCCACTTAATTATTATTAAGTAGATCAGAAACAGCTTGTGGCTGGATTATTCCTAAATCTTCAAAAAGCATTTAAGAAAAAATCAACCATGAAATCGTAATTAATAATCACTATTAAACAATATGGGATGGATTATTTACATCTAATTTTACAATCAGATGTAAATAATTTTACATCTGATTGTAAAAGTATTTAAGGGACAGGAAACAATTTGAAAGTTGGGAGAATATTCCTCATCATGCTTGTGGTGTTCCTGGAGGTTCTGTACTTGATCCATAAGGATTCAGTATTTATTTAGTTATTTGTAAAGTATCTGATTCACAAATATTTGTTTTTTCTGGGCGATAAGGATCATCCTGTTTGGGAATTGTCCAACTAAAGTGCAGACTCACGTAGATGCTGTGGAAATTGAAAGAGTTCAGCATAGGTTCCTTGGTATAGATGGATATAATAGATGATAACAAAAATAGATGATAAAATAAGATGGAAATCTCATATAAAACATACATAACACAGTTCCAAGAAACATTTCAATATTGAGTAAAGCAAAACACATTCTGCTTTCACTTTATATGAATTATTGTGCAGAGGTTTGGGCCAGTACTTAGAAATGCTCACTATCATCATTGTCCATATAACAAATAATAAGGGCCATAAGGATCATACTGGTTACAGAGATCCATAAATATGTTTACCTCCTGGCGCACGATGTAAACATGTAAAGAAAGGATTTATGATTGGATACGATGTAAACAGGAAGAAAAGGGTGATGATTATTGGTACAAAAAGAAAAAAGATGGGGGGTTACACAGGCTCATGCTTCTCCACATTATTTATTAGGATTATTCTGTTTTGCTTTTTTTCTGTTGTGGTTAATTGTGTTTTTTCTTTTCTTTGATGTTCTTGTATTATTTCAACATGTTCAAAATAAAGCCACACAAACAAACAAATAAGCAGTAGATTTATAGTTTTATGTATTACAATATTTAATTTAATCTTTCTTTTTTTCCACATCTAGCCACCTATTTATCTTCTACCACTTATCAAGGTCATGGGGGATGCAGTCTCTGCAGGGATGCCCAGGCCCAACTCCTGCTGGAAGAACACCAAGGAGCTCTTTTCAGTGCAGCAGCATGACTTTATTTTGGGTTAACATGAAAAGTGATCACATCTGCTGGGTCAAAAATGTGCAACAGCAGTGTTAATATTTAGTTACATGTCCCTTAGCCATTTTCACTTCAATTAGGCACTTTTGGTAGCCATCCACAAGCTTCTGGTTGAATCTTGGACCACTCCTCTTGACAGAATTGGTGCAGTTCAGTTAAATTTGATGGCTTTCTGACATCAAATTTAACTGCCCTGGGGCGCCTCTGTCAGTGCTCCCCAGGGCAGCTGTGGCTACAATGCAGCTTACCATCACCAGTGTGTGAATGGCTGGATGACTGAATGTAGTGTAAAGCGCTTTGGGGTCCTTGGGGACTAAGTAAAGCGCTATACTAATACAGGCCATTTACCATTTTACCATTACCATGGACTTGTTTCTTCAGCATTGTCCATGTTTTCAATGGGGTTTAAGTCAGGACTTTGGGAAGGCCATTCGAAAACCCTTATTCTAGCCTGACTTAGCCATTCCTTTACCACTTTTGATGTGTGTTTGGGATCATTATCCTGTTGGAACACGCAACTGTGCCCAAGACCCAACCTTCGAGGTGATGATTTTAGGTTATGTTGAAGAATTTGAAGGTAATCCTCCTCCTTCATTATCCCATTTACTCTCTGTAAAGCACCAGTTCCATTGGCAGCAAAACAGCCCCACAGCATAATACTCCCACCACCATGCTTGATTGTAGGCATGGTGTTCTTGGGGTTAAAGGCCTCACTTTTTCTCCTCCAAACATATCGCTGGACATTGTGGCCAAAAAGCTCGATTTTTGTTTCGTCTGACCACAGAACTTTCCTCCAGAAGGTCTTATCTTTGTCCACGTGATCAGCAGCAAACTTCAGTCGAGCCTTAAGGTGCCGCTTTTGGAGCGAGGGCTTCCTTCTTGCACGGCAGCCTCTCAGTCCATGGAGATGCAAAACACGTATAACTGTGGACAATAACACCTGTGTTCCAGCAGCTTCTAATTCTTGGCAGATCTGCCTTTTGGTGATTCTTGGTTGACTCTTCACCCTCCTGACCAATTTTCTCTCAGCAGCAGGTGATAGCTTGCGTTTTCTTCCTGATCTTGGCAGTGATGAAACAGTGCCATGCACGTTATACTTACAAACAATTGTTTGCACTGTTGCTCTTGGGACATGCAGCTGCTTTGAAATGGCCCCAAGTGACTTTCCTGACTTGTCCAAATCAATAATTCGCTTTTTCAGATCTATGCTGAGCTCCATAGACTTTCCCATTGTAGCATTTGTGTCTAATGAGTACTATTTAACTGGCCTCAGAGAAGTCAGCAGCTGTGGTTACTCATAATCACTCACAAGAAGTTAAGAGGCCATGCTATGAAGCTCAGTTCACTGACAACTTTCTAAGTCACCAAAATTGCTAATTCATGTTGCTGTATGTCTATTACCCTGACTTTGACCCTGTTAAAATATCATTTTGGAGTAAAAGAAGAAAATCAGAGAAATCACCAAAAGAAGCCACCAAAACGTGTCCACTGAAGGGGAACAGAAATCCAGAGCTTAATAATGCAGAACCTGAAACAAGGATGGTTTTACACGATTTAAAGGAAAACTGGAGAATTGAGCAGAGAGGAAACTGTCATATGATGACACACTGGTTTAAAAAAACATAGTTCAGAACAGAGATGTTAAAAATGGGATTATCGCGGAGTGAATGAAACCACGGGGCGAGTTCTGTTACACTGTCAGAAATATGAGGCTGGAGGAGGGAAACTGACTGAAAACCTCACAGAGGTCAAAGAACGAGTTCAGTTTCTCCACACCAGCAGGTGGCGGTAAAGCACCTATTACTGTTTGACACCCGCCAGAAAACCGGAAGATGAGGGGAAAGGAGACGTCCGGCTGCATCGGCGAGGAGTTTCTCTCGGTTTCATCTGAAGGTAAGCGCCGAGCTAACTTTAAGCTCAGTTAATCTTGGGTTTAGCTCCTGAGGAGGTCTTCTGCTGCTCTCCGCGGTGCTCCCGCTGTTGACTGCGGATGATGTCAAACTGATGTGTCGGAGGTCCCGACAAACCGGAAAATAAGGAAACCGGAAAACAAAACTCGGGGAACTTTCCATCTTTAAATGCAGGTTTCTTTATTCCACCCGACAGCCTGCAGGAGTGTCGTTCATGAGAAGGAAAAACGAGAGTTTTGAGTTTAACTGGTGACATTAAAGAAGCTGCCACTGCAGTATGGCTGTCCGCGCAGATGCCTGTTCAGAATCTGATTTGAGGCCCATCAGCGGGAATATGAGGGCTGAACAATTGAAATGCCTGACAAAAACAAAGCCCCGCTGTCCAGCTAGACTTATAACTGCTCCGGGCAGACCTGACTTCTTTATACGGGACAGCAAAGCCCCTCGTCGGCCAAATGGTTTTAGTGGGACAACGGCCGGATGAAAGGATGGAGAAAAAATCCTCCTGGTTAAAAAATAATTATTTAACCGCTGAAAATAAACATCAGCGATGCATTCAGTGCTGTCTTCATTCAGGATTTCAGCACTTGGTAATAACACAGCACAGCTGCTTCTGCTGGTAAAAGAGCAGTGCGTCGTTGCATGTAAGGCTTTTTAAGCTGTTTATTGATGGCTAATAATAATTTTCATTAGTCTGAATGTATTGAACAGTGAAATTTTCATGGGAAGGCGCAGGAACGCCGTGAATGACCACAAATGTAAACTTACTCTGAACACGTTCTTAAAAACTCTGAAAAGCTGTGACACGTTTTAATGTTAAAGAGGACAAGCCTGCTGCCATATGCATTTAGTACATACGTGTTATTCTGTGAGCATTCTTTGGATATATTACACGTATATGCAGCATGCCTGCAGTTCTCCAAATGTGTTGATCATGAAAACAAATGTAATGACCTATCAGATTAACTGCAGTCGAGTGAGCCGTAATCTGTGATTAATCCTCTGTGGTACCGTCTCACCTCATGTGTGCCTCCCCGACCTCACAGAGGGCGCGACGACACTAAAAGAATAAAAGACAAACGTGGCGTGGAAGCATTTTTCACTCAGGACTGGTGTAGCTGACGCAGAGATGAAACAAGCAAACATTTATTTTTCTGTTTAGATCTGCAAAGTCAGCCATCTCCAATGTAGGCGAACTTAAACAGCTGTTTCTCTGCGTGTGTTTTACATAACGGATGTTACAAAAAATGAAGTATAATTAAATTAATCTGAGTTATGTTTGCACAGAAACAGCTTCAACCAGCTGCTTTTTTACTTTTAGGCATTTCAGAGACTTTTTGACTTGTACTCGAGTACTGCAGTAA
This sequence comes from Maylandia zebra, assembly GCF_041146795.1. NCBI lineage: Eukaryota > Metazoa > Chordata > Actinopteri > Cichliformes > Cichlidae > Maylandia > Maylandia zebra. The sequence goes on along the minus strand of NC_135175.1, from coordinate 35,777,985 downwards.
CATCTGTACTTCAGCTTAAACGAAGAATGTGCGCACTGTTTCCACCTGTGCCGACAGGAACAGAAATATAAGTGATCATTTCCTGCTGTTCTGTTATCAGCTCCTGGCACTTCATGCTTTAGCACTTGAATACAATTTTAACTCAAAACTAAAATCATCCTGGACAAAAGAAGAAAAAACCCTGACGTTAGATTTATTTCACAGTGTTTTTGTAAGTAAAGCAGACACGGAGGTCGCGTCTGCTGTGTGGAGCTGCCTCAGGTTCGTCTGTATGGACTCTGCTCATCTGAGTGCAGATGGCAGAAGGTTGTTTTGACATTTTTTACAGGCACCTGCACAGTCAGCTACACTGTCCTTTAACGTTACAGCAGGAGAAACTCAACAGCAGACCTGCGTATGTTCACTGATTGTAGGCAGATAAATCAGTCAGTGCTGCATAAAATATTAAAAACACGACTCTTTGTCAGATCTTCTGCTGAAGGAGGAGAATTTAAGTCTTTGGATTATTGTGGCTCTAAAGTCACAGGAAAAACTGAAGAAACGAATTATGTTTATTTGTTGTTCTGTTTCTGTGCCCCAGCTGATCAGCAGGAGGAGAAGAGTCTGACGGAGCAGCGGAGGAACGTTTTGGACTTGGCTCAGCCGCTACAGAGGAAACGATGAGCTCGGTGAGGAAAATGTCACCGTTACAGAGTTTGTGCTTCATCAGCTGCTGCTGCTCTTATTATGGTCACAGCTGTTTAGCATTACTGTTAGATGTCATGCTCCAGCTGTTTATTCTGCTCTGCCAACTTTGCTGCTGATCACAGCATGTGAATTTTAACCTTCACATGAAACAAATCTCTGCGAGTGCTTTTTTTTTCCCATCGGTGCCATCTCAGCAAACCTGTCACTGACCGATGAGTCTGTGTGTTGTTGTAATTTCTTATTATCAAGTTGTAAAAATGGTACTTTGAGAGGATTTTAACTCATTCACTGCAATTGACGTCTATAGCCGTCAATTGCAGTGAATGAGTCAATGGGTTTAACTCATTCACTGCCAATGGCTGGCAGTGAATGAGTTAAGTTGACCTCACTACATGTTGTCCTATATCTGAACACTATCAGCACCTGGTAACAAATGGGGAATAAAACATTTGTGTTAGTGGATCTAACATTGTCAGACTCTCATACGATGTGAGAACCTCATCAAAGTGTTTCTCAGAGGAAACGTGTGACGTTAGCTGGCTCGTTGTCCAGAGACGGGAATATCACACGACCGATCTTTTCCTGTGTGAGGGCCCTGACTTCAGCTCAGGACACGAGACTTTGGGTGAGTGAACAGTGGGAGGAGAACCAGATGATCCAAATGTAAATGTATAAATCATAATACAGTCTGAAAGAACTATTTGTGATCTTTAAATTGAAACTAGAGATGGCACGATACCACTTTTTTATGTCCAATACCAACATCATAAATTTGGATATCTGCCGATACCGATGTGAATCTGATGTAGTGCTGGGGCGGGGCCTGCGGTATCGTGCCCTGCCAACTTAAATATGGTGCTAGGTCCTGCAGCTCTGTGTATCCAGCAACCGTACTGAATAAAGAGATGCTTAAAAGCATGAATGTGTCATCGGGTCTGACGTGGTGTATTTAAAGTGGATTTTATAATCAATTAAACTGTTTTTTAAATATCTTGCTGCATTTTGTATAAGTTCATTCTCAAGTTTAAAAAAAAAACAATGTGTAACTAACACTTCTCCATACATTGTTTTTTTTAAAATCCTAAATTTAGGTGTTTAGTCAGAAATCTGCAATATTCTAATTCTGTTGGAAAATAACAGGTTAAGTAGGAAGTCTGGGGTCAGTAAATCCTGGTGGACTGACAGTCTCAGCTGTACTAACAGATATTACCAAACTAACATGTTTAAACTACGTTAGAAAACATAAAAACGTGCAGACCTGATAAACTTTCATTACCGTTCTCAGTGTGTTAGCTTAGTGTTAGGCACTGCGGCTGGGCATGATTTGATGTAAATAACATGAAAAATGAGAATCTGTTACAAAGCATACTGTAAAGTGCACTGCAGTGTCCAGACTGAACAGCCAGTGATCTTTACAGCAGAATGGATGATGCGATGTACATTTCTTGCTGTCGGTTGCCGTGGATTCTGTGTCCCCCACAGTCAGGCAGTATGTGAGGTCAAAGGCCGCCATCTCTGACTTCTCCAAGTTGCTCCTCGTCGGCGATCTTAGGAAGTGCAGACACATGCTCTGCCTTTTTTTGTGAAACAGTGGTGTTGACAGTCAGAGATGGAAGACAGGGTGCACAGCTCTGATGGTCTGTGTTGTCAGATGTGATGATTCATGTGCTGAGGTGTTTTGTTTTTTTCTGTTCTCAAACTGATCTCCCTGTTGGAGCTCAGTTTGGGGGCAGTTCTTTTTTTCTCCTTGTCTTTCCTCATGTTGTGCATGAGGAAAGACAAGGACCGGCCAGTGCTACCAGCCTGACCCGTCTCCCCAATGTGATGTTTGTGTATTTTATGTATGGTCGGCAAGGTATCGTCTATTTTAATTGCCCCGTGAGGATAAATAACATCTTTTTGACTTTGACTAATCAGGAGACGTCCGTCTGGGGTCATCATTCTGCATCCTCCTAAAATCCAGGATGAGTTCTTGGTTCTTGTGATGTTCAGTTGCAGGTCAATATCTGGATGTCTCTTAGCCCTGTGAAGTGAGACCTACAACGTTTGTGTCATCAGCAAATGAATTGAAGTGTTGCTCTGGCAGGCTCTAACACAGTCATGGGTATGTAAAGAGTAAAGCAGTGGTCTCAGTAAACAGCTTTGAGGGAAACCGGCTGTATAAAAGGATCGGACATTTCCCGTTCCTGCAATACTGTCGGTGCTGTGCTTTTTTGGAAATCGAATTTCCCAGAGGAACCCACCCGAGGGATTAATAAAGTTCTATCTAATCTAATCTAATCTATTGTTTTGAATGAGGTTAATGGAAATGACGTAGGCATGAGTTTGCGCTGCTACTCCAGAGGGAGAGATAGTACTTCCAGGTCAGCTTGTTGTCGCCTCATCGTGTGAGGTGCATTCCTGTGTTGAGTAAATGACCTTAAATCTGTTTGTTTGCCGCAGCTTGAATTACTTTCTAGTGAGTTGTAGCTGCACATTTTCACATAGTGATTGAAGGCATGTGCTGCCGCCGCCATAGTGTAGTAATTTTATTCAGCCACACGATGGTAAAATGGTAAATGGCCTGTATTTATATAGCGCCTTACTAGTCCCTAAGGACCCCAAAGCGCTTTACATATCCAGTCATCCACCCATTCACACACACATTCACACACTGGTGATGGCAAGCTACATTGTAGCCACAGCCACCCTGGGGCGCACTGACAGAGGCGAGGCTGCCGGACACTGGCGCCACCGGGCCCTCTGACCACCACCAGTAGGCAACGGGTGAAGTGTCTTGCCCAAGGACACAACGACCGAGACTGTCCAAGCCGGGGCTCGAACCGGCAACCTTCCGATTACAAGGCGACCTCCCAACTCTTGAGCCACGATGGCGCCAAAGTCCTTTTAATGATGGTTCGAGCCAGGGAATGTCTGCTTGTAGTACTACACTACCACTGTGTTTAATATGAGTTCTCTGTGTGTTTGAACCAAGGTGATACTTACGTAATTTAAATGATTATATATTATGCCATGGACATGCACAGATGGATGTGTGGGTCTATCTTAGATATTTTTGAGTTTACATGAGTTGAACCACTGCTGCTGTAATATGTTTGCTCTAATGGCAACTTATTTGTTACTACAGACTACTGGCAACACTGAGCATTAAGCATTATTAATAAACCAGCTCAGGGCTCGCAAAATCGCTAAAGTGGAAGCCTCTTGGCTTCAATCATGCCGATACACCAAAGAAAGAACTTAACCTCAACACCGGTGCTGAGTCGAACAGTTTTTAAGAAAGTCTTTTATCCAGATGCAGATGGGGTGGAGAAGCCCTGGTGGTGCTGCTTGTTTGTAAGGATGTCTGGAGGGTGGTGTTGAAGATGAAGAAGACCCACGTGTAGTTCTCGCTTTGCACCAGATGACTCAGTGTAGTGTGTGCTGTAGCAACAGCATCCTCAGTGGGTCTCTTACCCCAGGATGCATGTTGATGTGGATCGAAGGAGGCCACTTTAATGTGCTGAAGAACCAGTTTGGCCTCAGAGCGACTGGTCAGGGGCTGGCTGCTTTGGCACCGGGATGATGATTTAGAACTTTAAACAGACTGCAATGGTCAGTTGCGACCAGGAAGCTGGTCAGCACAAGATTGCGTGTTCCTGCAGAGTGAGAGTGTGGGCACAGCAGGCTGGCTGGCAGGCTTTTGCCTCCTTGAGGCAAAAACCTTTTAACCAAACTCGTCATTCAAGGTTGTCCAAGCTGTGATGTTGTCAATACAGTGGATATATAAATAAATAGAAACTTTATTGATCCCACTAAGGCAAACTTTTGTGTTATGGCAGCATTATAAAGAGTAAAAGTAGTACTGTGTACAACAAATAACAATCAACAACACAGTCTCTCTATGTTTGTCCTTTCACTGCCTCTGTTTGTATCTCTCTCTCTGCAGGACCAACAGGCACCGAGAAGTCCGCGCCCTCAGGAGGCTGATGAAGCTCACAGAAAAGAGGACGACAAAATATACAGATGCGATGAGTGCGGGAAGCCTTTTACTGCAAAGATTTTCCTAAAAAGACATCAAATCATCCACACCGGGGAGAGTCCGTTCAGGTGTGAGTTTTGTGGGAAGTATTTTTCCAAGGCTGGAAATTTGACAAGACACCGACTCATCCACAGCGGAGTGAAAGCGTTCAGATGCAACTTGTGTGGAAAGTCTTTTACTCAGAAGAGTGACCTAAAAAATCATCAACTCATCCACAGCGGACTTAAAGCATACAGCTGTGATCAGTGCGGGAAGTGTTTTACAAAGAAACAGAGCTTGGAAAATCATAAGCTCCTCCACAGCGGAGTGAAACCGTACAGCTGCGATCAGTGTGGGAGAACCTTTGCTCGCAGGTATACGTTAAAGAGTCATCAACTCACCCACTCTGCGGTTAAGGCGTACAGCTGTGACATGTGTGGAAAAACCTTCAGGCAGATGGGGACCCTAAATAAACACCAACGCATTCACACTGGACATAATGTGTACTGCTGTGACCAGTGTGGGAAACGCTTTGTCACATACTACAACTTACACATTCACAAATTTACCCACACTGAGGAGAGACCTTATAAATGTGACCTGTGTGAAAAGGCTTATAAAGATCCAGATTACCTGAAAGTGCACCAACAGATCCACACCAGAAAGTGCACTTACTGTGAGGTATGTATTTATATTTTCACATTTCTATGCTCGTTAAATTTTGTTAGCATGTTTGCAAATGTTTGGTGGCCGTGGTCGGTGACATAATGTCATGTGGTTGGAATTGGGCCTCGACTGCTGGGTGTTTTTGATTGTCCGTCTCTCCCAGCATGCAGCTGAAACCATGAATGATCCTTCCACAGGTTCTTGAAACATTTCACAACCTTGACTTAAGTTGGGTCTTAAATGTTTTTTGCCCTAGTTCACACTCTACATCTTTAACCAAAAGAAAAAAAGTGTTCAAGTTGAATTTTAGTCAAATAAATAATTTCTGTTTGTTTGGGATGAGGAGGCGACTGCATGGCTGAGAGCAGCCGGCCTGGGTTCAACTCTTCACTTTACCCTAAAGAATAAGGCCAGAAAAATCCCATTCATTTAAACTGGTCTTACCTCTGATTTTGCTCCAGTGTCCTGCGTTATGAAACACTGCGCTGTTTTTAGATCTTGACTTGAGCTGAACTAAACAAATTTTTCGATATAGCAGGAAAGGACATGGGTTGATTTCATTTATAGCTGAAAAACATCAAATCGCTTTAGCAAAAATAAATGTTTAAAAAGTAATTTTGTGCTCTCAATTTTATTTTACAATAGCTGGAAACTGAACTGAGATCTGCTGAAAATCTGTTCCAACAGTTTAATATTGCACTAACCAACAGTATAATGATGTGACCGATAATCAGTCATTGCCTCCTACCTGACCCCCTCAGCGTGAGCTGATTTGTTTTTGTTCTTTTCGAACACTGACTTTAGAATACTTCAAATTTTCCTTCATAATATGGACATTTTCAGAGTCACAGGTCTCTGAATTGCATACAATCCATGAGCACAAACTTTTGTTCCAAAGTTTTTCCTGATGGAGCAGATCAATCATCCAATGCTGGTTTCTGTTCTTTTGCGTCATAGAAATTAAGTTGGTGCAATTCCGCTGTAACCGTATCTTGTATCCCTTCGTACTGATGCACAAATTTGGCTATAAAAAAATCATGCTGAAGAAGAACTGATTTTAGTCAATCTTTTCTTTCAGACCTGAAAATGTCACTTGGATATCTCCGTATTTATCTGCAGGGTTTTGACACCTTCACTGACACTGCTGCTCTCAAAGTCATTCGCTGTAAAGCCAGTTTGCCATTTTGTAATGTTGACTGAATGTATGCTGCATTACATTCAAGAAAAAAATGATGAATGAGCTTATTTAAACTATGTATTTATAGAGAAATGCATATTGCCATTTAACCAACAGCTGTCACTGTGTCTTTTGCAGAGTGAACCCAGTGGATCCGGTCCTGAACCCTGCCATCACTGCGGAGCTGGGAAAGCGTTTCGATGTGACGTTTGTGGAAATACTTTCAAGAAGAAATCGGGCCTGAAACTGCATCAGCGCAGGCACACTGGACTCAAACTGAGCTACTGCAGAGAGTGTGGGAAAAGCTTCCCCATGCCAAGTGCATTAAAGCGCCATGAACTGATCCACAGTGGGGTTAGGAAGCACCTCTGTGACCAGTGCGGGTCATCCTTCATCACTGCAAGTGACCTGAAGAAGCATGAACGAATCCACACAGGAGAGAAACCATACAAGTGCAGACATTGTGAGAAAAGCTTCACGCACTCGATTAATCGTTACCGTCACGAATGTAAACACGTTGAAGTGAACGACAGCAGCAGTCACAGGTCATTATAAAGTGTGGACATGTATCTCGGGGTCTTGTTCACGAGTGATGGGAGAAGGGAGCGGGAGATCGACAGACGGATCGGTGCGGACGCTGCAGTAATGCGGACGCTGCACCGGTCCGTCGTGGTGAAGAGGGAGCTGAGTGTAAAAGCGAAGCTCTCAATTTACCGGTCGATCTACGTCCCTGCTCTCACCTATGGCCACGAGCTGTGGGTAGTGACCGAAAGAACGAGATCGCGGATACAAGCGGCGGAAATGAGCTTCCTCCGAAGGGTGGCTGGCCTCTCCCTTAGAGATAGGGTGAGAAGTTCGGCCATTTGGGAGGGGCTCAGAGTAGAGCCGCTGCTCCTCCACATCGAAAGGAGCCAGCTGAGGTGGTTCGGGCATCTGACAAGGATGCCCCCTGGGCGCCTCCTGGGTGAGGTGTTCCAGGCATGTCCCACCGGGAGGAGGCCCCGAGGCAGACCCAGGACACGCTGGAGAGATTATATCTCTCGGCTGGCCTGGGAACGCCTTGGTGTTCCCCTGGATAAGCTGGAGGAGGTGGCTGGGGAGAGGGAGGTCTGGGCCTCTCTGCTTAGGCTGCTGCCCCCGCGACCCGGCCCCGGATAAGCAGAAGATGGATGGATGTTGTTAGTCAGCCATGGCTCAGTACTTGGTGACTTTGTTAAATAATAATGAATCTTTTCTGCAGTTAAACCAGTGCTATAAAAGTCATTTTAGTTGGTGGGACACAAGCAGCCCAGAAAGAAGCACTGAATCGTTTGTGTAAAAACTTGTAAATTGTTCCCTCAAACTTTCCCCCCTTTTTTAGTGTATAAAGGTTTGTGTGCATTTCTTAAACTATCCATATCAGCATCTGACAACATGGCTTCACGGTTCAAAAAACACTGTAAAAGACGCTGCTTGGAATATTGTTTGTGTCTGCAAATGAGATTGGAAGGAGCTTTGTGGAGGTGCCGGCCTGTTACTCATCATTCTGCAGAGATGCCAAAAATGTCCTCTGTTATCAACTGGTGGGGTCGAGGCTCTGTATACGCCGCTGTTTTTAAAAACTGGATTCTCCAGCTGAAGACAAAATCTGAAAGGTTAACCGGTGCTCTTCTTCTTAAAACTGATGGTGATGAAGATGTAGTTGTTGTAACTGTTTGATTTTCAAGACCATGAAAAAAGATTTTTAGATCTTCAGCTGTGTCGTGTCGATTTTTCCTTTCCTGTTTTTATTCTGTTTCTGTTTACTGAATCTATTTCACAACTTTATAAGTTATTTGGCACGAGTTACTTTTTATTTCTGTACAGCACTTTGGTCAACGTTGCTGTTATGATTAAATGTGCTATATAAATACAAATGCTCAACGATAATTTTGTGAAAATCCTGCAAATGCTAAACCGTGTATGAAGTTTATCTTATGAAAACAGTTTGGTGTGAAAATAAAAGCTTTGAGCCACGATGTCGCTTCTTGTATTTCAGACTCTTGACCTAAAATTTCAGAATCAGAATACTTTATTCATCCCTTTTGCTGCAACACAGTAAGAACAATAACAGACTAAAATGGATTAAATAATACAATATAGTACAAAGTCGCAAAATATGACAAACAGCTATAATATAACAATTAGCTCAATTATAAATATCCCTGCTGTGGGGTAAACCATTAGATGAGAGCTGAGGGTGCGAGCGGGCTGAAGCTTTAGTAAGAAAGTAAAGTTTATTTCGGCGATCGTGGCTCAAGAGTTGGGCGTTCGCCTTATAATCGGAAGGTTGCCGGTTCGAGCCCCGGCTTGGACAGTCTCGGTCGGTCGTGTCCTTGGGCAAGACACTTCACCCGTTGCCTACTGGTGGTGGTCAGAGGGCCCGGTGGCGCCAGTGTCCGGCAGCCTCGCCTCTGTCAGTGCGCCCCAGGGTGGCTGTGGCTACAACGTAGCTGCCATCACCAGTGTGTGAATGTGTGTGGATGACTGGATATGTAAAGCGCTTTGGGGTCCTTAGGGACTAGTAAAGCGCTATATAAATACAGGCCATTTATTTATTAAGCACTTTTCATAAACAGGCAGTCACAAAGCACTGTACACAATGGTTAAAATAAACAAATATATCAGGAGGTTCATGTTTAACATCTAGCTTCATACAAGCTTTCATCAGGGTGTCACTCATGGCTGGACCATCATAATAAAAGTTTTTAGTTCATTAAAATGCTTTTAAAGCTCCAGTTTTGCTCCTGTAAACTTAAGTTTGTTTTCTTTAACCTTGTAGTTCACTTTTATTGAATGATTGACGCTCTGTTGTCTGTTACTGTCTGTTTGTCCTGATCTTTCACTCAGTATTTTCAGTTTTGTTCTGGACTTGTTTGTTATTTCTATGAAAGTACAGATATGTATGTCCTGTTATTTTCCCGTGTCACTGCGATTCTTGTAATTCTTGTTTTCTGGTTTGTTTGTTTCTTTTGTCCTTCTCCTCCGATCTGTCTCTGTGTGATGTGATTAGTGTCCTCATGTTTGTGTCCCTGTATCTGTCTTGTGTCCAAATCTTTTTTAAGTGATGTTACATCAGTGTGCTCACAGACATTCACCTTTCTCCAGTGGTTCCCAAACGTTTTTTGCTCCTTTGTTTTACAAGAAAAATGTTCTGACTATCTTCAGGTTTTACAGGCTTACATACACACAGTTACTGTCCCTCCATTTACAAAGGCAGAGGCATCACGGTGTAATTATTTTACGTGCTGTTTTTTTTCCTGTGTAATAATGTTCAACATTGCTGTCAATACATTTTTCAAAAAATGCCTCTCTGTGCAAAATGGGTTCAAAAACATAAACAGCTGTGGGATCCTGTTTGTCTGTGATTTAAACAGCCCAGCGCTGCTCCCGACACAGGGAAACTAATTCTGCAGGGAGACCTACCTCGGCACTTGTGCAGGTGAAGCCAAAGGGAAGATTTGCTTCACCATATTTTCTAGTCTTTGGCTTAGAATGAAGTTGGTTTGGAAACATATTCAGCGACGCTTCATCTCCTGCTTTGCGTTTCTGTGGGAGCCCCGTCAAAAACCTGTCAATTATGCTAGCAGTGTCCAAGAGTTCTTTCTTTTTTCTTTTCATGCCGCGCCCTCCCTGCAATGGCTCTGCGCCCCCCCTAGGGGGCAGGCCCCACACTTTGGGAACCTCTGCTGTGCAGTATGAACATTTGTCTTGTAAAACAAAGGGGGGCCTTGCAAAAAAACATTTGGGAACCACTGGTGTACAGGAACATCTGTGCCGAGTAGTCTGGAAGTCCCGAGGTCAAAATGGGAGATGCCCCCAAGGGTGGTGGAGAATGACCGAGCTAAGATCCTGTGGGACTTCCAGATACAGACGGACAAAATGGTGGTAGACAAACAGAAGAAGACGGCCGTAGTGACCGATGTAGCGGTTCCGAATGACAGCAATATCAGGAAGAAGGAACACGAGAAGCTGGAGAAATACCAAGGGCTCAGAGAAGAGCTCGAGAGGATGTGGAGGGTGAAGGTGACGGTGGTCCCCGTGGTAATCGGAGCACTAGGTGCGGTGACTCCCAAGCTAGGCGAGTGGCTCCAGCAGATCCCGGGAACAACATCGGAGATCTCTGTCCAGAAGAGCGCAGTCCTGGGAACAGCTAAGATACTGCGCAGGACCCTCAAACTCCCAGGCCTCTGGTAGAGGACCCGAGCTTGAAGGATTGAGCACCCACAGGGGCGAGTGGGAGATTTATTTTTAATATACGATCTTGATCTTTTAACCCTTACCTAACTTAACATTTGTGTATGGACAAGAAATAACGCCCTGAAATGGGGTTTTATTAACATGAGATGTAAGTTTGACGTAAGGTGCTGCTAAGAGTTATAAAACACTAACAAAAGCCATCCCAGTCCCTTTGAAATCAATGATTAAAGAAGACATTGTGCACTCTAAAAATCCTCCTGGACTGAGACAGCTCTGGACAGCTGGTGTTGACTTTGGTGGCAGCAGGTTTAGCGAGATCAGATTTTTGATAACATTTCCATAAACTGGTTAAAGGAAATTATATTCTAAAAGAATTTGAGGCTATGGAAGTTAAACTGATACGAAGAAAGTGTATTTTACTTCCCCTTCCCAGTAAAGAAAAACAGGTTAATTTTAAAGTCATAAATGAGATTAACCCAACAGATTAACTGAAATTTAACCCACATGCAAACACCTGTGGATTCTCTGAAAATGACATTGAAAGTTTGGATCACTTGTTTTTCTATTGTGAATCAGTGCACTCCTTTTGGACTGACATGTGGAGCTGGCTACAGTCCAGGGGGATTCAGTTACCACATTTGACTGTAGTTAAATTTGGGATGGTTGCTGAGAACCCAAAGTTAGACTTGGTGATTGGGACTGTCTTGTTACTGGGAAAGTTTTATTCACAAATGCAGACATTTCAAGCTAAACCATGTGTAAACAGATGGCTGGATGATTTTAAACTCTCGAGTAAGTCGCTGAAACACATAAATGAAAAGAAAGCCCCTAAACTTATATTTCTATTCAATAAGTTCTATTTATGTTAAAAGGAGGCCTCCTCTCTACCTGAGATGTGGATCATGATTTCCCTTTCTGTTCACACTGTTTGTGTCTATGTTCTCACATTCTGCATCTTTTTCTTTCTTTCTTTTGTTATTTCTCTTGTTGTAATGCTCAACCGTTTATATTTAGATGCATGGATAAATAATGGTGCCTTACATGTTTATATTGTTGTTGACAAAAAAAGTTCATTTTAAAAAAACAGGCTCGGCCTCTTTTTCGAGTCACGTGTCCAAACAGCATCGAATCAAAGCAGATCAGGAAGAAGGGGGCGGAGCAAAGTGTGTGTACGGGACAGGAGTCGAGCAGAGAGAGCTGCTTTGTCATGAAACGGGAGTAAAGTAGTGAACTTAGAGGAGAGAAACAAACTAAAGTATCGATCATAAACCACTACCAACGTCCTGATCGATATCTGCATTGATCTGCCCACCCTTGTCTCCTGGATCGTAGCTGAGATCAGCGTGAACCACGTGGGTCTCTGCTCCCTGATCTGTTTCGTGTGTTTGGAAAGAGTTCCAGCTTCATCGCGGAGTTTCTCTCGGTTTGTGGGCTCATCTAAAGGTAAGCACCGAGCTAACTTTACTGTGAGTTCAGTTCATGTTGAGTTTAGCTCCTGAATGAGGTCTTCTGCTGCTCTCCTCGGTGTCTGTTCACAGTTTATTGTGAACACGTTGAGAGAAGAGTGAGAGAGTGTTTGGAGAAAAACACCAACTAATCATTAGCTCAGCATGCTGGGAGAAGTTGGAGCAGAAAAGTCTTTTCATTGTCCCTGCAGCTGTTTTTCTGCCTGCACCAAACCTCTACAGCAGAGGCATTCAGCTAAATTTTGAGGATGTTCTGTTAGAGAAAATCTTCCCAAGCAGAGGTCCGGGACATCATAATGTCTAACTTGCGTTATGATTGTGATACAGAAGCGGCCTATTTTTTTTAATCAATATCTGAATGTCTGAACAATAGACTATCAAATAAATGAAAATACAAGTTAAAAACATTTTTAAATGATTGTGAACACTGAGACACACAGTAGACCTACATTAGATATAGGCTTTCAGTTTAAAATGAATTCGAGAAAATAAAAAACAAAATGCTTAATTTCAGAAAAAGTAGCAGCAGTTTGAGTTTCCCTTTTTCTTTACCTTTCACATCTTGATTAAGAGTCTCAATAAATTTTTCAACAAATGACATTAAAATTCTTATCAATTGTACAGTTTCTCTTTCTTTCCCCCTTATATTTCACTTCCCCACTTTCTGTTGTTCAGTGAGAGACTTCAGTTTGTCCTACCAGGATTTTAAATGTGGGCTGGAGTGCTGTCAGGGCCATACACATGTGTAGGTGCTCATTGGTGAGCCGTGGACAATATTTAGTGTTTATTATGTTCATTGTGGAGAAAGCTGCATCACAGCTGTATGTGGAGCCAAACATGGTCAACATGTACAGGGCTACTGTCCTCAGATTTGGGAAAGCTGTCTCAGAGACCATTTGGAGGCAGAAAGTGGCAGGTTCAGTTCTTCCAAACTGCTCTCTCAGGGCCACATCTGCTTGGAGATCAACCCGTTGCATCTGGAGAGGCCCAGTATTTACCTCCTTGAAGTGCTGTGTGACTTCCTTTGAGATGAGAAATGGGTTCTTTATGAACATGGTGAGCTGCTGTCCAAATCTGACCCTCTTACTATCAGCTCACCTTCAGTTTTTCAGATCTTTTCTCCAGTTTGTGTACAAACGTTTCTCACCACTGTTGTTAACTGGAGGCTGACACACTGACTGAAGACATTTAGTCTGAGTAGATTTGAACTTTCCTTCTTCATTGTTTCCATCTTGCTTTGACTGCAGCTGTAACAACACTGATTCCAGCAGGATTTGTAAAAAGCATTTTGACAGACACACAAAGCTGGACAGCTTTTGTTCTGAGTCCAAGATCTTAGAAAGAAAGTGACTGGACGTCTGTAAGCTTTTTTAAACGTTTCACCTCTCATCCAAAAGTGGCTTTTTCAGTTCTAAAATCAAATGGTGGAGAGTCCCAGGCATTTAAACCCTTGTGGGGGTTGTCAACTGAGCCAATGTGTGGAAAAATGTGTGTGTCAGCAGGTCCTGAGTGAAACCATTGTGAGACCCTGTTTCACTCTATCATGTAACTCGGTGCTGTCCCTGTTAAAGAGCCAAGAGCCTTTCTTTCCACTTCCTCCATGTAAAATAAATTGATGAGATTTTTTGCACTAATAAAGTTGTAGAGTGGTAAAGTATTTTGCCTCATCAGTTATATCGTTGCTGCAAATTTTCAAATATATATAGTGATAAAGATTTTTGGCCATGTTGCCCTGGTTGCTTCTGGGGTTTCACCTTGAAGCTTCATAGGTATTGTTGTAGTAATGTTTATTTGCTCTGCTTCTTCTTGTCAGGGATAAAATACATATCTATACTTTTGTGTCCCAGCTGAGTAACAGGAGGAGAAGAGTCTGGTGGAGCAGCAGAGGAACAGTTTCAGCCATTTGGACTCAGCTCAGCCACTACAGAGGAAACAATGACTTCAACACAGGAGGTGAGAAAAGTATCTCAGTTACTGTTATTGAAACTGTGCACAGCTGGATGTTAACAGCAGCTTTATCTTTTCCATCCTGGGCTCCTCCACACATACAGAAGCTACATTCACAAACAAAAACAAAGATCATATTTTATCAGCGCACATTGAAAAGTTGGACTCAGAATTGCTCACACAGTAAACATTTTTTCTCCTGTGATCAATATTTCTTCAATAATGTAATTTTGATTACAACTCTCATTCTGTAACATGATTGTAATGTGAGACTATCACCAGAAGGTGGTGATAACACACCTACAATGTGTTTGGTGACGTCTATGGTAATAACAAGATCAGACTAAGCAACCTGGTTAAAGTGTCTGGTCAGATTTCAGGGAGGTCTCGGGTCCAGCTTGTGGACGTCTATAACAGGCAGGTGCTGAGGAAGGAAACCTCTGTCATGTTGTGTTCAGATCAGCCTCTAATGACTTTCAGCTGCTCTCATCAGGTCGTTGTTATAAAGAGACATAGATTGTCTTTTGTACCAAGTGCTATTATCATGGTTAATAACACTAAACCATAAGTGTTGTTGCCATTGCACACTGTACTTTTTTTGGTGATAAAATTTAGGTTGTTGTCTTGGGGCTTATTTTTGTGTTTGTTGTGTTTGTTTGTTTTTATATCTCTGCATGGACAAATCAATCTCCCACTGGGGACAATAAAGTTACCATTGTCTGTGATTCCACTCATGGAGGGAGTTTCAGTTTGTTCCACGACTGCATTTCACTCACCAGCGCTCTAGACTAACTGCACTGGTGCGCCTAACTTTGTTTCTTAGGTGCACCCAAATTACTTGTTCATTTAAAACAAAAAACAAAAATTGCTGTCCATACAGACAATATTGATTTGTAAATGATTAACTAACAATCTTTTCAACACAAAGTTCTTTATCTTTGATCTACAACAAAGATAAGTTACTGAAAAAGTAACTTATCTTAGTGCTTAAAGTGCTTTGGCACTCTTTGGTTACAATGTAGACAGTGTTAAACTTAATCATCACGTCGGCCTCACCTGACGACCGGTTTGCTGCTGCCTGCCGCTGAAAGGCAGTGGGGAGAGGGGGCAGTGCATTTATCGCAGCATATAATGTGTTTTCTGGATACACTGTGGGCAGCACGGTGGTTAGCACTGTTGCCGCACAGCAAGAAGGTCCTGAGTTCGATTCCACCATCAGGCCGGGGTCTTTCTGTGTGGAGTTTGCATGTTCTCCCCGTGTTTGCGTGGGTTCCCTCCGGCCTCCTCCTCCAGATACTCCGGCCTCCTGCCCACAGTCCAAAGACATGCAGTTTGTGGGGATAAGTTAACTGATAAATCCAAATTACCCATAGGTGTGAATGTGAGGGCGAACGGTTGTCTGTCCCTGTGTGTTGGCCCTGCGACAGACTGGCGACCTGTCCAGGGTGTACCCCGCCTCTCGCCCTCTGACAGCTGGGATAGGCTGCAGCACGCCTGGCGACCCTGGAAAGCAGAAGCGGATGGATGGATACACTGAGCTTTTTCAGCGTTCAGAGATTGATGGTTCCGTGTCAGAGCTGGCTATGAATTTCAGACGGATCAGGCCTTAACTTAACAGAAAAGTTATCAATAGTTCTTTTCCTATTACAGCTACATCCACGTCTGTCGTGCCTAGGCCACTCACTAGGGCTGGGTATCATCACTGATTTCTATAATCCATTCGATTCCGATTCACAAGGTCCCGATTTGATACAATTTTGCCTCAGACAGTCAGAAATATTATAATTCTGATCATTTATCAGTACTGATACATGTGAGACTTCATCAGAGGTGTGAGCATCACTGCAGATGTCTTTGTGTCAAAGTAACTGAGGATAAAATAGGGTCATCTGCTTTTTATGGCAGATGACCTTAAAAATATCCTGCAGTCGACCAAAAACTGAAGAAAACCATGAATCAACACATGAACATTACCTGATGCTGCTGCAGTGAAGCAGAGCAAAGTTACAGAGGTTTGATTACAAACGCTCAGCTGTGTCTGTAATCAATCTGTCATCATTTTAAAAAGTTTGCATTTGTTTGCTATTAAACAGCAGAAATGAGGCTTTTCTGTCAGAGGTCACTTTTGGAAAACAGGAATCGAACGCCTGGTGGCAGCGGTGCGGCCTAGGACTTTTATGTTTTTTGTTGCACCATTGAGAAATTAAGTCGCATCAGATTGCTCACACTCTGTGACCCTGCTCACTGCGCCTGTTTGTATCTCTGTCACTGCAGGACCAACATGGAGAGAGAAGTCAGCGCTCTCAGGAGGACGACAAACCTCACAGAAGAAAGAAAGAGAAAACATACAGCTGTGACGAGTGTGGGAAGGATTTTACTCTATCTGGAAACTTAAAAACACACCAACTCATCCACAGTGGAGTTAAAGCATTCAGCTGTGACTTGTGTGGAAAGTCTTTTACCCGGGCTTCAAACTTTAAAAAACACCAAGTCATCCACAGTGGAATTAAAGCGTACAGCTGTGACATTTGTGGAAAATCTTTTACACAGTCTTCAAGCTTAAAAACACACCAACTCCTCCACAGTGGAGTTAAAGCGTACAGCTGTGACATTTGTGGAAAAACTTTCAGCCAGTTAGGGTACCGAAATATTCACCTACGCATTCACACTGGACATAATGTTTACTGCTGTGATCAGTGTGGCAAACTGTTTACAACAGATGCACAGTTACAAAGCCACATGCTTTCCCACACTGAGGAGAGACCTTATAAATGTGACCTGTGTGATAAAGTTTTTAAACATCCAAATTACCTCAAATCACACCAACAGATCCACGCCAGAAAGAGACTCTACAAGTGCAGTTACTGTGAGGTATGTATTTTTCTTTTTACAGTTGCAGTTATTTTGAAGTATTATGTGAATGAAGTTTAATTTCAAAACTAAATGAGACATGAAAACTTCATGTACAGAATATTCAGTCAAATCTGACACAATTCTCCTGAAACTTTCCCGCTGTTGGAAAAAAGTAAAGTTCTAAAAGCTCCTCCCCTTTCTATGTTTCTAACATTCACACTCCAATGGATGCATCGGAGAGCAGCTTGGGGTTAGGGTCTTGTGGCATGCAGAGTGGAGCATCTAGGGGTTTAACAACCAGTCTTCCCATTAAGTAGATTACCTACAAATGAAGACTTAATGTTGTTCAGTAAGCTGAGTGTTATAATGTAAACAGTAAAATGTTACTGGATGTTGGCAGAGCTGCTCTTTATTTCAGGTGATGTTCAGGATAAAAATGTTGAAGGAGTTCCCTGACTTACACTGTCTTTGTGTCTTTGTTTAGAAGCAGAGCGACACAGATGGATCCAGTTCTCGACCCTGTCGTCACTGTGGTGGTGGGAAAGCGTTTCGCTGTGACCTTTGTGGAAAAACGTTCAGTTACCGAAGGAGCCTAAAAGTGCATCAACGTAGACACACTGGAGACAAAATGAACTACTGCAAAGAATGTGGGAGAGGCTTCCCCACATCAAGTGCATTAAAAAAACATGAACTCTATCACAGTGGGGTTAAAGACCACCTCTGTGACCAGTGTGGGTCATCCTTCACCACTGCAGATCATCTTAAAGACCATAAAAGAGTCCACACTGGAGAGAAACCATACAAGTGCAGACACTGTGACAAAACTTTCTCACGTTCATCTGGTTGTAACAGACATGAACTTACACACATTGAAGGGAACTTCAGCTGTGACCAGTGTGACAAGAGCTTCAAGAATTTCACTTCATACTCCAGACACAAACGATCCCACGCTGCAAATAAACTGTTTCACTGTTACCAATGTGCAAAATCATTCACTTCATTATCTGCTCTGTGCAAACATCAGCGTGATCATGCAGGACTGAAATCACTGGATCACAATGAATCTGAAGAGACAGAAAGATCCTCTCCTGGTTTCAGGGTCAGACTTAAACACCTTGAGATCAGGCTCCACAGAGTTCAGCTGGAGTCTCCTGTAAAGAGTGCAGCTGATGTCACACTTGGATCTGATGAGGTAGCTCTGATTTCTGGATTTACAGTGAATAATCCTGGATGTTAAATTTAGAAATACTTTAGAAAAGTATTTTCCCCCTTCCTGATTTTATGTTTGCCACACTTAACTTGCTTCAGATCATTAAACAGACCTTTCAAACAGAATGCTTCCATCTATTAAGAGAAAGAAAACAACATATGGCCCTTTCTCCATATTTTCTTCTTTTTTCCCTTCACTGTGTTTCATTCTGTTTCTGTTGTCTGTGTTGATTTGAAGGGCTTTCATTTTAGGATGGATGAGCTGCTTACGTACCTACAGGTACAAGTAAACTCAACTGAACCTGAACGTGTCTGTTGCTTGCTGATGAATGTGACCACACTGACAAGTAGTTCCTACAGTTTGTATTTTTCTGTCATTTCTTAAAGATTGTCTTACCTGAATATAGAATCTCTCTGTCATGGTTTGATCAGTAAACCTCATCCAGCTGGCTGCACTGAGAGAGAACCTGCTATACTGTGCATGTATTCAATTTTCCATTAGATGTTGATGAATTCTTCTTTATTTTGTTGTATCCCTTCATGAACGTATAAAGGAAATAAAGGTTGAGATAATGCATGGTTTACTTCTGACATGTCGTTTGAAGCTTTGTAAGATCCTGAAAGACGCACGGATAAGTAGTAGGATTTAAGAGTGTAATAACGGACTCAATCAGTGTGGTACAATTTCTTACTCTTAAAACCCCCAAATTATTGTCTAACATATACAGAACACTTTCTAAAATACAACAGTTTTTACTGCCCTATGCATAGCCAAGAAAACAGTCCTCATGAACTGGAAAAATATAAATAATCTTAATTCTAACCAATACAGAAACCATCTAATTGATCACATTAGTCTTGATACAGCCTCTGCCACCACTTTAGATCAATCCCTCTGGGTTACTTCCATCCGTCACCTAGTGGCGGTGGAGGGTCGTCCCGTCCCGAGGTCCCGCCTTCGCTACTGTGCTTGATATGGGGGTAGGGATGGGCTTAGGGGGTCTGGAGAGTCCCTAGAGATGTTTTCCCTGAAGCTTAACCTGGGGGTTGTGGTCATGACCTGGTTAGGGGCTCTGGTGGCTCTTGGATGGTGTTTTCCTTGTGGCTGCGTGCAGCAGGGGTGAGGAATGGTCTTGGCGCTATATAATAATAATAATAGTAACAATGATAATATATTTTATTTATAAAGTGCTTTTCAAGACACCCAAGGATACTGTACAATAGGATAAAACACATAATAGAGCAATGACACAACTAGGGCTGGGCCATATACTGTTCACGGTAATACCGGTGTAATGTTGGGCAACGATAAGAAAATCAAATATGGCGATAGAATTTGGGTAAAACGTGCATGCCTTTGTTTACATACGCACATGGCGGCGACGCAGAATAAGAAGGGCGAAAGTGGATCGTTGAATGAAACGGATGAATCAAATTCAAATTTTATTTGAATCAGAACTGGTTTGTAAAAATGCTGCAGCTTCACTGGTGTGGAACTGGTTTAGCTTTCGTCCGTCAGACACACAACAAAGCACTATTTATGGTAGCGCATGCTAGCGGGCCGTCGTTATTACCGTGTTGTTTGGAAAATACGGCGCACTTAAAATCAATCCTTTGATTTTTCTGAAAGTCGACAGAGCCCCTTATAATCCCGTGTGCCTTATGTATGAACTCTGGTTGTGTTTACTGACCTCGAAACTATTTTATGTACACGGCGCCCGAAAATCTGTTAAATGTTTTAGTACAACTTTGCTGAGCTACGAAGCCGCACCGCTTGATGGATTGTCGGAGCTTTACGGCTATCGTAGGCGGAGCCTCGCGGAGTGATACGTACTGTGCTTCAACATAATGTTACCGTATTGTGTGTGTATAACCTCGTTTTAAGTTTTGTGGATATTATACATGGTTATGCTGAGGATGTGTCGGCCAGTTTCCACTGGAAATGCTTTTTGGTTAAACTGTCAGCAAAGAATTTGTATTTGCACTGTTACATTTTTATAGAACTTTAATGCACATAAAAAAAACAGCTGCTTGTTTAAGTGGAAATACATTGATGGGTTTTATTTATTTTTTTGCACTAATAAAGTTGTGGAGTTGTAAAGTATTTTGTCTAGTGTCAATTATATCGTCAGTTATATCGTTATCGCAAATTTTCAAATGTATATCTTGATGAATATTATTGGTCATATCGCTCTCCTCTAGACACAATGAAGAACAATAAAACAAAAGCACAAATAAAATTAACAAACAGTGGGTTCACAATGAATATGCAGATTTGAACAGATGGGTTTTGAGTTGAGATTGAAACTGGGGGAGAGAACCAATGTTTCTTATATCTGGGGGTAGAGAGCTCCACAGCCTGGGAGCAGAGCAGCTAAAAGCTCTGCTTCCCATGGTGCTGAGGCCGAAGGAAGGCACACAAAGCTGGATAGTAGAAGAAGATCAACGTGAGTGGGCAGAAAAGGTAAATGGACTGATTCTTATATAGCGCTTTGCTACTCTCCCGGAGTACTCAAAGCACTGTATACAACATGCCTCATTCACCCATTCATTCAAGCACTTCTAAACTCAAGTGCAAACGAATAAACACTCACACTCCGATCAAGTTGGGGTTAGTATCTTGCCCAAGGATATTTGGCATGCAGACTGGGGAAGCCTAGGATCAAACCACCAACCTTCCAATCAGTAGCTGAGCTGCTCAAACACCTGAGCCACAGCCACCCCAAGGTAGCGCTTAACAGGTCAGAAAGGTAGGGAGGTGTGAGGTTATGAATGGAAGTGAAGGTGAGCAGAAGAAGTTTGTGTATTATCCAGAATTTCACAGGGAGCCAGTGAAATTCCTGAAGAACAGGTGATGTGCTGGTAGGAGGGGGATCCGGTGATAACGCGAGCAGCAGAGTTCTGAACCAGTTGAAGCTTATGGAGGGATATTTGGAGGAGACCATGCAAGAGAGATTTGCAGTAGTCAATACGGGAGGTAACGAGACTATGAACAAGACGTAGCCTGGGTGGAAAGAGAAGGACGTAATCTGTTAATGTTGCGTAGATGGAAGTAGGCAGAACAGGTGAGATTATTGATGTGACATTTATAGGAAAGTGAACTGTCTAGGATGACACCAAGGCCTTTAACCTGAGGAGAAGGGAAAACTGTGGAGTTATCGATGGTGAGTGAGAAATGGTTTGCCTTCAAAAGGTTGGATTTGGTGCCAATAAGGAGGATTTCAGTTTTATCCTCACTGAGCTTTAGAAAATTTGAGGTAAACCAGGATTTTAACTTGGATAGACATTCTGTAAGGGAAGAAGCTGGGAGGTAGGAATCAGGTTTGCAGGAGAGATATAACTGGGTGTCATCAGCAAAACAGTGAAAGTGAAGATCAAATTTGCGGAAAATAGTACCAAGAGGGAGGATGTATATTATGAAGAGAAGAGGGCCTAAGACTGAACCTTGGGGTACACCAGAAGTGACCGGGAATAGACGAGAGCAGAATGATTTCAGATGAACAAACTGGGCCGGTCGAGTAGATATGATTGAAACCAGGCTAGCGGTGTGTCAGAGATGCCGAGAGAGGAGAGTCTGCTTAGAAGGACAGAGTGAGAGATGGTGTCGAAGGCTGAGCTCAGATCCAAAAGGATGAGAACGGTGAGAAGACCAGAGTCAGCTCTGATTAGAAGATCGTTAGTGACTCTAAGTAAAGCAGTTTCTGTGCTGTGACATGAAAGAAAACCAGATTGAAATCTCCTGTAGATGTTATTGTTAACCAGGTGTGAATGAAGTATTTTAGAGATGAAGGGTGGATTAGAAAGTTGTTAGGATCTAAAGAAGGTTTTGTCAGTATGGGAGTGACTGAAGCAATCTTGAATACGGAGGGAAAGATACCGGTGGTGAGTGAAGAGTGGACGATAGCAGAGATGAGTGGGAGTAAGGAAGAGAGGCAAGATTTCACAAGCACTGTAGGCATAGGGTCAAGATGACACGTGGCAGGCTTTGATCTACATATAAACTCAGAAATATCAGATAAATCAGGGAAATGAAAAGTGGAAAACAGCTCAAAATAGAGAAAAGGTTCTGGAGAGGGGGTAGACACAACATTTGAACTGGGTTGCTGGTGGATGTTATTGATTTTTGTAGTCCAGAACAGCATCAAGGAGCTACAGGTTTCAGAAGTGAAGCGTTGGGGGGGTTGAATTTGTTTGTTGAGAACTGAAAACAACATCCTTGTGTTACCCTCATAAGAACTGATAATACCTGAGTAGAAACTTTGTTTGGCCTTGTTGATGGAGTCTTTATACTGAAGTACATGGTATTTGTAGATTTCTGCATCAACAGTTAAACCAGATTTCTTGTATCTACGCTGTAGCTGCCGAGCTTTGGCCTTCATTGCTTGGAGGTCAAAATTGGAATTGAATCCCCAACTGCCTCCCTCTTCCCGCTCCACCACACCCACCCACACACGCAGGGCCTTGGGGTGCAGGTGTGTCACCAGGGTGCTCACCTCTGGTGCCGGTGCCTGCCTATCAATTTTAAATGTATGTAGACATTGAGGGTTCTCGGGAGGGGGACCTGCTGCTCTCTGGCAGGAAGCACCATGCCCTGCCGTGTTTTAAATGCACTTAAAGTTAATGTGTCAATGCTGACGGCACTATTAATAATCGTAATTGATCATACCTCGGTATGATCAATTACATCTCCAACAGTTGATTCTGTTCATCTGGACGTAGTGTTTTCAGTGGGAGAAATGTTTCATCATCATCCAAGTGACTTCTTCAGTCTCAGCTGACTGCAGGTTTCCCCAGTAAACAGTACATTTACATAATGACTGAAACCAGCCCACTGAAGGAACAAATGGGCTGGGAGGTCAGTTCCTTAATCATGATTATGCAAATTCTCATGACCATTGATCCACTGATCAAAGCCCAATGATCAATGGCCATGAGTACCATTCACAGAGAGTTGATCAATCAACGTTTCTCCCACTAAAAACGCTACGTCCAGATGAACAGAATCAACTTTTCGAGATCTTCATAAGACGCTTCTCTTTCTCGCTGTCTGTCAGTCACGTGATCACAGTAACGAATCACAGCAGAGCAGCAAAGAGTAGTGATGGGCAGATGAAGCCCCATGAAGCACTGAAGCTTTTCATCCAATTGGTTCACCCCAATGCGAAGCTTCATGAAGCTTCATTTGCTCTAGCAGGACACCTACTGGACGTAAAAAATAATAGCTGGCATGAATTTGAAGAGTGTGGCATTTTGCACACAGCCTGTAAATGTCAACAACAAAAGGAGTGTGTAAAACATGTATATTGTAGTGATGGCAGTATACTGTGTATATTTATAGTGGCAGTATGGAAAATGATTATTTGGAAATGCTTAAAATGGAAATGATCATTTACTGTGAGGTGAGGTGTGGTTGGGGTGTGGACAGTAGTTGTGCTTTTGTAACGTTGAGGTATGGACAGCTACACACTGAGGCTTTGAGCCTCAGTCCTGCCTGTTCACATTTTATTCTGTAAAAACTAAATTTTCACTGCTTTTATGGCCTTTTTAGTGGGGAGAACATAGCTAGGATTTAATGATTTAACAAATCTTTTAAATCCTTTGTCCTCCACAATGCTAAATAGCTGGGAGTCCTCAATCACCATGCTGACCAGGTCTTCATCTATTTGAGATTGTTCTCCTGAGGAAAGACAATAAAGACAAAGCACAAATATAAATATCACACACGTAACTTATAACAGTTGTATAATATTGTTATATCATTTAGTAACATTACTGCATGCCATATCATCATGGCATTTGATGGATCACCTGGTCTTGCTCCACAATCGGTGTTCCTCTTATTCTCATGCAAAGCTCTGTAGTGCCTAAGCATGGATGAGGTGTTGTTGTTATAGCCCAGCTCCCTGGCACATAGCAAACACTTCACCTTGTACAAAAGTACAGACAGCTTAACATAAATTGTATTGCACCATCAGTATCATGAAAATACATCTTCTGTAGAAATTTACATACCTTGTTGGGAGGAATAAAATCAAAATGTTCCCACACAGGGGAGGACATCCTCCTCTTCTTAGCTGGCTCCATTCTCTCCCGACTTTCTCTCCTCACTCTCATAAACCTCCAAACTGTCTCCAAACTCTCACTAACCTCAACTCTCCATCAAACACCCACATTTTGAATGAAGTCTGAGGGGTTTATATCGCTGTCATATCTCGCGGCGAAATTCGAACCACTTCATGAACCAGTCACGTGGTACAGCCGGGCAGCGAGGCTTCGGACGTCATCATTTTCAGCTCCTCCCATAAATGAAGCAAGCCTCGATACGCGCTTCGCGGAAACGCCCCCTCCATTACTGGACACAAGCTTCGAAGCCTCGATACAGAACGTCACATCACTAGTAAAGAGTGTGCGTGTGTGCAGGAGAGGAGCCGAGCAGAGAGAGGTGTTTTTACGTGAAACGGGAGTAAAGTAGTGAACTTAGAGGAGAGAAACGAACTAAAGTATCGATCATAAACCACTACCAACGTCCTGATCGATATCTGCATCGATCTGCCCACCCTTGTCTCCTGGATCGTAGCCGAGATCAGCGTGAACCACGTGGGTCTCTGCTCCCTGATCTGTTTCCTGTGTTTGGAAAGAGTTGCAGCTTCATCGCGGAGTTTCTCTCGGTTTGTGGGCTCATCTAAAGGTAAGCACCGAGCTAACTTTACTGTGAGTTCAGTTCATGTTGAGTTTAGCTCCTGAATGAGGTCTTCTGCTGCTCTCCTCGGTGTCTGTTCACAGTTTATTGTGAACACGTTGAGAGAAGAGTGAGAGAGTGTTTGGAGAAAAACACCAACTAATCATTAGCTCAGCATGCTGGGAGAAGTTGGAGCAGAAAAGTCTTTTCATTGTCCCTGCAGCTGTTTTTCTGCCTGCACCAAACCTCTACAGCCTCGTTTCTATTTAAGTGATAACAGGAAATCAGAGCGATCTGCTGCAGTATCAGGGTCACTATAACTATATTTTCCAGGTGAACATGTGGCCCTGGACCCGTTTTCTAAAGAGATAAGCAGCAAATCCCTCTGGTGTTCTCTCTCTTTTGTTCCTGTGAGATAGTGTCTCTAACCTTGATGCCAGCTCTCTCTCTCTTATTCTTTGCTGACTTTTCAGAGTTGAAGGTTTTTTTGGCTCATCGGCAGCTTTTCTCAGACAATAAGCCTGTGCTGTTAGGTCAGCCTCAGGAGTAAATCAACAGACTGTTGGAAAAGTCACTTAACAACGTTATATTTGACATGAAGTGGTTTGTACTCCGGATAGAAATATTTATGTATCTCTAAATCATGTGCAGTGTAGAAACATCTTTTAGACCACCCAACTGGCAGATCTGTGTACTCTCAGAGTGAGACCAAAGCTCACATGAACTTGCTTCCTGTTTAGAAAGCAGCTGTTAATGAGGCTGAACACCTGCATAAACACAGCTAATTTTTCTTCTTCATTCATTTTCATGTATCATCATGTATATCATTCATGTATTTTGTTTTGTTTTCTCATACATCTCAAGTTCCTCTTTCCTTCCTTTCCATTGTGCCGCTGCAACAAGTGAATTTTTCCTTTGTGGGATTACAATAAAGTTTAATGTCCAGCTGCTGTGGATGAGCACATGAGAGGAACTGAACTCCTACAAAGTCTCATTGTAGTGAGTGTGGCTGCTGTAAAGTGATGAACAGGAAGATGTTACCAAAATCTAACGAAACAGAGATGAAAGCAAACAATGTTAATTGATGAATGGATGCCTTTGTTTGTTGGTTGCAGTTTCCTGCAACTGAGATGACAAACCTTGCCGACCGTTCATACAATACACAAACTTCATATTGGGGAGACAGGTCAGGCTAGGTAGCAAAAATAATGAAATGTGTAACACAGAAGGGCAGATCAGGAGAAAAAAAGAATTTCTGCCCCTACTTCCCCAAAAGGACTCAGCATGAGGAGAAGACAGAAACTCCAGCACTTAAAAGCACAGATATCATCACACCATAACACTATGAAACACAACACAAGCAGCATGGGGGGTATGCCAATGTACACAGCTGCATCTGGGATGCTGCAATCTTGCGACCGCACGTCCTGATGAGCCGCTGTCCACATCTGATGGGAGGAGGTGTTGGATTCGAGGAAGGGAGGGTGATGGTGAGGGCTTATCAGTATCATTGTAAATGTGTGCGAGCGTGTCGGGATGTGTGTCTTGAGTTCAGCCTGAGAAAGTGTCCTTTCGCCTGTTAGGTGACGATCAACAGTCCCCAGCCTACGCGGGTGGCCTTGAGGGATCGGGCAGGAGAGTCAGTTCGTTCCCGTTATCGTATCTCGTGGAAGAATTGTTGTTCTCGTTGGCGTCAACCTTCAAGCATTGTCAGCCTCGGCCTTCAAGCATTCAGCTGGCGCTGTCGGGAGTGGTGGGGTGGCCACATGACAAATGATGGATATGTTGTTTTAGAACAAACAGGTTGCATCAATTTTACAGTTGTTCTTAGCGTCCATCACTGGTCTTCAGGTGTATCTGCCGTTTAAGATTCATCAGCTCCTCCAAGCTCTTTCCCATCTTGGGTTCAGTAAGAACAGACTGATCACTCACAGCTCTTCCCACATTTCCGGTCAAAGCGGCAAGCCTTGTGGGGTTTTGAACAGCAGTCACCGCTTTCTTCCATTTCAGATAAACCAGGGCCAAGCCAGCTCCAATCAGCAAGAGCCCTGTTATCATGGTTCTGAACGGGTAGATGTCTTCAATGTCCTCAATAGACAGTCCTGCTAGGCACACAACGTGCCACTTTTGCCAACCGTCCATCATGTATGCGGCAGGGAACGTCCCTCCAGGACACTCGGGCTCTCCCGAACCCAGGCTTCTCATCGAGAATACATTGTCAATTGCATTAAGGGACCAGTTGATCAAATCCACAGTTCTTCTTCTTTAGGTTTTAGAGAACAAGAGCAAGAATGAGAGGCTCTCAGGGTTAGAGTCAGACGAGACCGGACAAGGATATAGAAGCAGCAGCAGGGAAGATAAGGAGAGGGTGAAAGATGCATCCGCCTCCTTTGAGAGCAGAATATTTAAAAGCATAGAGTATAATAAGACAAATATATTGTGGTGGTTAGTTAATGTGCAGCTCTTGATTTGGGAGAAGAGGAATGTTTTTAATCATGTTGTGGATTGAATGTTGGGTTTGATTTTACTTTGTTTACAGAAGATTTTCAGCTGAATGAAGAAGTTCCGTTCAATTTGATTTTATTTATGTAGCACCAAATCACAACAACAGTTGCCTCAAGGTGTTTTATATTATGAGATAAAGACCCTACACCGGATGACCCCTATGAGCAAGTGCATTGGTGACAGTGGAAAGGAAAAAACTCCCTTTTAACAAGAAGAAATCTCCAGCAAACCAAGCTCAGAGAGGGGCAGCCTTCTGCAGAGACCTGTTGGTGTGAGGAACTGAGAAAGACATGACAAAGACATGCTGTGACAGAGAACCAGAGATTATTAATAACTAGGAGAATGATGGCGGTGCTTCATGGCCCAGCAGTACTTCTCTTAGCTCAAGGCTTGAAGTCTTATCTTGGTCTGTCTCTCTTCCATTGTTGATTCCCTGTTCTTGGAATTTTTGTTGCAACACACTACTTTCTGCAGTAAAATACTGTTCAGCTGGTGCTCATGGGGGTATGGTACCACAGTGTGTTCCAACACTGCTTTTATGCAGACACAGGGGGCTGGAAATGATCCAGAAAAGTTGAAACACTTGTAGGAATTACTGACCAGTAGTGTATATTTTTACTTTTTTTTAATATGCAATTATTTAATACAATTATACTAACACTACTAAAGTCCTGAAACAAATGTGGTGTAATGCACCCCACGCCCCCCTTTAGATTCACCCCTGATGTTCAAAGGCATCACGGTCATATAATGTAGGGCTGCTGTTGTCAGCCTTCAGCAAGCCTCCTGATTTAAACACTATCAAACCAAGTTAACAATTCATCTGCAAACTTTATTTCAAAAGTGGGGACTGCATGGGTTTAATGTAAAATTTTATTATCATGTGCTAGTAGATCTGTTTCATTGCATGTCTGTATTTAGTCACAAATATGAGTAAAACAGTCACGAAACTGTAGAAGAATTTTTTCATTGTATGCTAACATACACCCTTCCTTGTCCTATGCATATGTTATGCCCTTATGTTAACCCCGCGGACCCCTGCATGTAGCAGAAGTGAAGGCATGTAGGAGACTGCCAGTGAATGAAGTATCCTGCTTGTACAGCGCTCCAGCAGTGTGACTTGTTTAATTTAATGCACTAAATTTCCGCAACGAAGCGCTTACATGTCGACAACTGAGAGCCACAGTGTTAAAGTAGTCATGGAAGCAATTTTTTTTTATGAACAAATTACTTGATGAATCGCTGCAGCTCTAGTGGAATCCTAATAAAGATCTGTTTTGTGTCCCAGCTGATCACCGCTGAGCAGCAGAGGAACATTTTCAGCCACTTGGACTCAGCTCAGTCACGATGGATTCAACACAAAAGGTGAGGAAGAAACTGTGTGGACTTTATCAGCTGCTGCTGTGTGATTAGCATTATAACTGGCACCAGATTTAGCCTTGTTCCTACATGCATTACTGAAATTCAAGCAACAAGACTTGTAAAGATGAAACACATGTTCTGTTAATCAGTTTTATATTAAAGCCACAATTCTTAATATAAGAAATTTTCCAATACACAATTTTCTTCTGTAATGTTATTTTCATTGTGGTTCTCACATCTCACATTCCTGTGCATTACTTTACAAGACATTACACTCAGACTTGCAAGAGTTTAAAACAAAGCAATTACTGGAGAGCCCGTCACTATTCCCTCAACTAGGCTAGAAGCTCATTTATCTGATGAGCCTTTAAAGACGTGCACAGCTGGATGTCATCGGCATAAAATTGAGAAAGGCAAGAAAAAGAAGTGTCAGTACAAGTGGGACACATGGGTCAAAGGAAAGACAGTGTACAGGAAATAGTGGGGCAAAGAAAGGCAACTGGAAGAAATTAAGTAGTCAAATTATCTAGGATTCGATTAGGCAATACAGGGTTAAAATCAGCCATGTAACTTATAGGAAAGCATATGCCGTATAAGTTTTTAAATAAACTGCATGTTGTTGTATTTAGTTCATTATGTGTAAAGTGCGTCTTGCGTTACCCTGGCTTTGACGTTTATGTATAAAGACAGCTTGATCATTATGTATCAGGTTAGTAGTATTTTTTCCATTCGTTTTGTCACAATGGATGTATAGATACAGTAAGCTACATAAAGTACAGAAATTGGCCTTAGGACCCACATTCTTTCTTATCCTTGGCCTTCTTCGGTATGAGAGATATAATTGCTTCTTTCCAGGTAGGTGGGATTTGTGTCTTTTCAAGTGCCCAATTGAATCAGAATCAGAATACTTTATTAATCCCGAAGGAAATTAGGGTTACAGCAGGCAGCACGCTAATGGCGCATGCGCACTTACAAAGGAACCTTCTGACCAACTTCACACAAACATCACATTGGGGAGACACGTCAGAAAGGTAGGCTGATAGGAAAAAAACAACAAAAATACATAACATGAGGTAAGAGGAGGAGAAAAAAACTCCACTCAGACTGAGCTCCTAGTGGGAGAACAGTTTGATAACAGAAAAAACACCTCAGCACAAAAGCACAAGACTATCAATACACCATAGAAACACAAGACAAGCAACAGGGGCGGGTAAAGGGTGAGAGAGAGCCGGTGTAGACAGCGCATCCGGTCTCCGCATGAAGTAATGGAGCTTTTTACTTTAGTGCGAACAGCTCATATGAATTTCAAAGCAGTTCTACAGTCCAACACTGGTCTCTCAATCTCCCGTTGGAGAGCCGCGAGCTTCGCCATACTTGCGTTCTGTGATGTTGTCATTTCTTGTGCTCAAGGAGCCGATTCTGAGAACCCACGGCAGTGTGCCTCCCCGAGATGTCATCCAATTTGCGCCCAGAGATGTTATTCCGGGCTAGCCCTTCCGAGATGTATCCAGTCTGCAGTCAGAGATCTTATTCAAGTATTCACAGCAGCCGTAGCCTCTCCAAGATCTTATCCGTGCTGCACTCAATCAGCCCATTTTGAGAAACTCACGCCTCTCCCATCGTTCCAATCCCAGCGGGCAGCCTTGTGGGGGTTTGAACAGCCGGTTCCGCTTTCTTAATTCTTCGATAAGTCAGGGCCAAGCCAGCTCCGATCAGCCAGAACCCTGTTACCATGGTTCCAAATAGGTAGATATCTTCAGCACTCAGGCTCACCCAAGCCCAGACTTCTCGTTGAGAAAGGGGTGTCAATTGCATTCAGAGACCAGTTGATCAAATCCATAATTCCTCTTTTAGGTTTAGAAACAGACTGTGAGAAAGTGTTCCAGGAAAAGTAAAAACACAAGACAAGACAAGGACATAAGAAGCAAAGCAGGGAAGATAAGGGCAGGAGAGGAGGAAAGTGCGACCGCCTTCGCTGAGAGCCAAACTTCTTTTGGCTCTCAGCGAAGGCGAAGATTGCATGTTTTTCTCAGTATAGGAATAAGATCCTCTTTGAATGCTTCATACAGGGAGTGCAGAATTATTAGGCAAATGAGTATTTTGTCCACATCATCCTCTTCATGCATGTTGTCTTACTCCAAGCTGTATAGGCTTGAAAGCCTACTACCAATTAAGCATATTAGGTGATGTGCATCTCTGTAATGAGAAGGGGTGTGGTCTAATGACATCAACACCCTATATCAGGTGTGCATAATTATTAGGCAATGTCCTTTCCTTTGGCAAAATGGGTCAAAAGAAGGACTCGACAGGCTCAGAAAAGTCAAAAATAGTGAGATATCTTGCAGAGGGATGCAGCAGTCTCAAAATTGCAAAGCTTCTGAAGCGTGATCATCGAACAATCAAGCGTTTCATTCAAAATAGTCAACAGGGTCGCAAGAAGCGTGTGGAAAAACCAAGGTGCAAAGTAACTGCCCATGAACTGAGAAAAGTCAAGCGTGCAGCTGCCAAGATGCCACTTGCCACCAGTTTGGCCATATTTCAGAGCTGCAACATCACTGGAGTGCCCAAAAGCACAAGGTGTGCAATACTCAGAGACATGGCCAAGGTAAGAAAGGCTGAAAGACGACCACCACTGAACAAGACACACAAGCTGAAACGTCAAGACTGGGCCAAGAAATATCTCAAGACTGGTTTTTCTAAGGTTTTATGGACTGATGAAATGAGAGTGAGTCTTGATGGGCCAGATGGATGGGCCCGTGGCTGGATTGGTAAAGGGCAGAGAGCTCCAGTCCCACTCAGACGCCAGCAAGGTGGAGGTGGAGTACTGGTTTGGGCTGGTATCATCAAAGATGAGCTTGTGGGGCCTTTTCGGGTTGAGGATGGAGTCAAGCTCAACTCCCAGTCCTACTGCCAGTTTCTGGAAGACACCTTCTTCAAGCAGTGGTACAGGAAGAAGTCTGCATCCTTCAAGAAAAACATGATTTTCATGCAGGACAATGCTCCATCACACGTGTCCAAGTACTCCACAGCGTGGCTGCAAGAAAGGGTATAAAAGAAGAAGAACTAATGACATGGCCTCCTTGTTCACCTGATCTGAACCCCATTGAGAACCTGTGGTCCATCATCAAATGTGAGATTTACAAGGAGGGAAAACAGTACACCTCTCTGAACAGTGTCTGGGAGGCTGTGGTTGCTGCTGCACGCAATGTTGATGGTGAACAGATCAAAACACTGACAGAATCCATGGATGGCAGGCTTTTGAGTGTCCTTGCAAAGAAAGGTGGCTATATTGGTCGCTGATTTGTTTTTGTTTTGTTTTTGAATGTGGAGATGTTGTATTGGTTTCACTGGTAAAAATAAATAATTGAAATGGGTATATATTTGTTTTTTGTTAAGTTGCCTAATAATTATGCACAGTAATAGTCACCTGCACACACAGATATCCCCCTAAAATAGCTAAAACTAAAAACTAACTAAAAACTACTTCCAAAAACATTCAGCTTTGATATTAATGAGTTTTTTGGGTTCATTGAGAACATGGTTGTTGTTCAATAATAAAATTATTCCTCAAAAATACAATTTGCCTAATAATTCTGCACTCCCTGTAGAATTCAGATGTGAACTCATGACTTCCTGGCGATTTATTAGCTTTCAGGTTTCTCATGGCATTTTCTAACTCCTTTACCATTATTTCAGAGGCTAGTTGTTTATTCTGGTCTTCATTCATGACAGGTAAATTGAGAGTTTCAAGAACATTTTACACTATCGTTTGTTTAGTGGTGTTGCAAAATAAACTGTTTACGGCAATATTTTTTCATCATTGTTCCCCCTGTCCAAATCACGGACAAACAGGATCCCACAGTTGTTTATGTTTTGAACCCATTTTGCACAGAGAGGCATTTTTGAAAAATGTATTGATAACTATGTTGAAAACAACTACATGTAAGATAATGACACAGTGACGCTTCTGCCTTTCTACACGGAGGGACAGTAACTGCGTGTTTATGTGTGAGTGTGTAAAACCTGAAGATAGTGAGATTAACAGTATTTTGTCTCTATCTGCCATTGTAGAAAGTCATGAATGAAGTTTGAAAACAAAATATGTGTGTGTGGTTGGAGGATGTGTTTTTTTTTTTTTTTTGTTTGTTTGTTTGTTTTTTGTGAAGATTTGTGTTGTCAAACAAAGGGGGGCCTAGCAAAAAAAAAGTTTGGGAACCATTGCTTTAGACGGACAAATCATTAACTCTATTATCTTCATGTAAGAAGACAAAGGTACTGCCATGTGGAATATATATATGTTAGATAAAAGTGAAATCAGATCCATGGACACCCTTTTGATCCTCTACCTAATCGTAAAAGGTCATGGGTCACAACCAGCCAAGGTTTTGGTGAAGGTGTGATTACATAGAGTATCAATACAGCGTCCATGGGAACACTCCCATAGGGCTTAAAATCTGGGACTCTCCACCAGTTACTCTTAGAACTGAAGAAGCTTCTCGGATGAGAGGTGAAACGTCTTCAAGGAAACTTAAAGAAGTCCAGACGCTTTTCTTTGCAAGCTCCTTTGACTACGATGACCTGGATGATTGAGAGCCTTCACAGACATATTGTCCTCTTTCTTTTGATCTAGTCACTGTTTCTGTATTTAAATATTTTAGGGAATCATCTAAAATTCTAGTGGCAGTTGGCATCTTCAAAAGTGTTAATGGAGGGAGGTTCAGTTTGTTTGAGGACTGCATTTCACTCACTGCCTCTGTATCTCCGTCACTGCAGGACCAACATGGAGAGAGAAGTCAGTGCTCTCAAGAGGCCGACAAACTTCACAGAAATAAGGCGGAGGAAACATACAGCTGTGACGAGTGTGGGAAGGAGTTTATTGGGCAGTCTAACCTGAAATGTCATCAACTCATCCACACTGAAGAGAGACAATTTAGCTGTGACTTGTGTGGAAAATCTTTTACTAAGCCTGAACACTTAAAAACACACCAACTCATACACTGCAAAGTTAAAGCGCTCAGCTGCGATCAGTGCGGCAGAGTTTTCACTCAGTGTAGCAGCTCAACGATGTATCAAGTTACCCACCCTGGAATTAAGGTGGAGGACTGTGACATGTGTGGAAAAACTTTCAGCCAGTTAGGATACCAAAATATACAACTACCCACTCACACTCTACATGGTGATTACTACTGTGATCAATGCGGCAAAAAGTGCGCAACAGACACAGAATTGCACCACCACCTGTTTACACACACTATGGAGAGACCTTATAAATGTGACCTGTGTAATAAGGCTTTTACAACTCTACGGTTCCTGAAAAAACACCAACAGATCCACACCAGAAAGAAACTCTACAAGTGCAGTTACTGTGAGGTATGTATTTTCCTCGTTTATTTATTTTGACCTTAATTGACAGGACAGAAAAAAAAGTGCAGTTACTGTGAGGTATGTATTTTCCTCGTTTATTTATTTTGACCTTAATTGACAGGACAGAAAGAAAACAAGGAAATGACGAACAGGAAACTGTTTTGAAAAATTCTAGAAAATAAACTGTTTGCCTGTTAGGGATTATACTGCATATAACGGCAGTGCTGGGCAGTTCATCAATTCTAATGTGCTATTTATTAATTCTTGCAAAAATGTTGAAGGAATTCCCCGACTTACACTGTGTTTGTGTCTTTGTTTAGAAGCAGAGCGACACAGATGGATCCAGTTCTCAACCCTGTGAGCACTGTGGTGGTGGGAAAGCGTTTCGTTGTGACCTTTGTGGAAAAACTTTCAATCAGCAGCGGTGCCTAAAATTACATCAGCGTAGACACACTGGAGATAAAATGAACTACTGCAAAGAATGTGGGAAAGGCTTCCCCACACCGAGTGAATTAAAAATACATGAACTCTGTCACAGTGGGGTTAAAAAGCACCTCTGTGACCAGTGTGGGTCATCCTTCACCACTGCATGTGACCTTAGAAAGCATAAACGAGTCCACACAGGAGAGAAACCATACAAGTGCAGATACTGTGACAAGAGCTTTTCACAATCAAGTAATCGTAACCTTCATGAACGTACACACGTTAAAGGGAGCTACAGCTGTGACCAGTGTGACAAAAGCTTCATGAATCTCAGTTCATACTCCAAACACAAACGATCCCACGCTGTAAATAAACTGTTTCACTGTTACCAATGTGCAAAAACATTCACTTCATTATCTGCTCTGTGCAAACATCAGCGTGATCATGCAGGACTGTGATCACTGGATCACAATGGATCTGAAGAGACAGAAAGATCCTCTTCTGGTTTCAGGGTCAGACTTAAAAACCTTGAGATCAGGCTCCACAGAGTTCAGCTGGAATCTCCTGTAGAGAGTGCAGCTGATGTCACACTTGGATCTGATGAGGTAGCTCTGATTTCTGGACCTGCAGTGAATAATCCTGGATGTTATTTAGGAAGTTGCAAGTATAGATGTGCACATCAAGTTTTTTTTCCCTTTGAGGGATTTTAATATTCTAAAATGTTATCCCTGTTACATTTTAATCTTTGTTCTCTTAGGATATAAAAGTTATAGGAATACATTTTATTTTATATTACCAAACTGGTATGTTTCTAAACTGCAGATGTGCATAGAAACATTATTTTTTTTACATTTCATTTTAACTTCTTGCTTTTTTCCCCAAATCTAACTTTTTTTCTGAGGCAACAACAACCGCTGTGACTTTGTGTCCAGAAAAAAGAAACTCAAGATAAACTGGTGCTGGGCTGTACTTCCATGTAATACCAGTTTGTACCAGAAGGTGGAGCAGTGAGTCAGTGTAACCATTATTTAATCAGTCAAAGAACACATTCTTATAGAGATTGAAAATGTGACGTCATTCACGGGTAAAACCGCAAAGAATTCTGGGAACTCGTGGCAAGCGGTACTAGCGCACGCAGGCTTTCAAATGAAATCAGTCACACAGCGATAAAAAGAAACACAAAAATGTCAAGAAGCTGTTGTATTATTAACTGCAATAGCCGGTCGCATGACAGCCACGGGAAGCCGACGGGTAAAGAGATCGGTTGTTATCGGATTACGTCGTTGAAGAGAAATTGTTCGAGCCATGTTTCTGAAGTAACAAAGACGCGACTGGATTGCAGCCATTCAAAGACCAATTATAACGTCCCAGAACACTCCAGCTCACAGGTTAGTCTGCTCCAAGCATTTACACAAAGGTCAGTCTGCTGTTGTAGTTAATGTGTCATTTTTCATAACATAATTGGTGATATAGGTTACAAGCAAGTCTGGCGCTGAACAGAAATTGTCGCGCTATGCTCCTTTATTTATTGTGCATAAATAGTGAATTGTCCTGACACAATATTGTGTTTCGCTTCTGTACATTGACAAAAACATTTACTTTTATACACAGGATAAAACTGTTGTTTTGTATCACTAATTGCCCAGTACGATTACAGCATACAATATTATTGTCACTGCTACATTTCTGTGATGGGTACCAGAAATTATTTCCACTACTAATTAATTACCATTGAGCTCAAAGGTCCTATTAATAAACGGTTAACGAATGTGTATTTATGAAGAAGATTTGTGAGACTGGTAAACTTATGATACGTACGATGGTCTTTACTTTCTACACGGTGCATTTCAAGGTCCTGCACCCATCCGTCGGTAAACTGTACCTGGGCTTGTTGCAGTGACCTGAAGTTACTAAACTTCATGAGTGTATGCACTCACTCCAAGAACCGTATGATTATAAATATGAGCGTGGTGAAAGTTGGGCAGCACGCTAACGTATTTTGTCCCTCTGTGTGCTCGTAAGGGTCTGACACTTTCACTGGTTTGATTTTTTCCTCGTATCTTATCTTTGACTTTTCATGAAGTCTGTCTTTGTACAGACCGGCATTGTTCTCCTTCGTTTTGTGCATACCTTTTTGGGGGGCAAAGAAAAAGCAAGAATTTATTGGAACCGGAGAATGAACGTTTTGCGGTGCTGCAAATGCTTGCATTTGATGCGGTACTTGGATTGTTTTGCCACGAGTTACCGGCATGCAATGCGCGAAAGTCATGTGGTCTGTCAATCTCTATAGGGCTTTGGAGTTGACGTAATGCCGCAATGCATTGTGGGAGCACGGCGCCATTTGAGAAGGCCACGAATCAAAACAAACACACTGTGTTGGAAGGACGACTGCCAGAACCATGCTTAAAATCAGCTCAAAAGTCAAATGACTGTATCGAGAGCGATTGAGCCCGGCGCCAAGAGACTGTACTTGGAAACAATAGCATGCATCGGTTGTGGACCCGTATAAAATACGGCAGTGGAGTAGAAACCCTGGAGACCTTCCACCATTGTCCTACCCTAATACCTTGTCGTACCTTGTCTGTGGAGTCAGCGCATCATTTTTGGAATTATAAATCCCTGGAGGTGCACATCTAATTCACAGACGGTTGGGTACAAGATTTGGCCATTTTTAAGCCTCCACGTTGTGAGTAGGTTGACTATATGACCAAGATACAGCCAGAGGTCACACATAACATTGACTTCTCCTCAGCAGCTGCCCCAAAAATTGCTCTAGATGAGAACATAAACACACCGCCTGCACTGAAAGGCAAAAGGAGCCGTCTGCAAAAAAGGCAAATTCCACCTGCTAGTCTGGAGGAGTTGTCACCGATAAGCTACTCCACAAACAGAACATAATTCTGCTGGATCACACATTAGGATGTTTGAGCCTATAAAGAGCAATATGAACATACTGAAATGAAAATGTCGGGAGCACATCAACAAAAAATAATGGCAGAAAACTCAATATCAGCTCGTCTCACCGCTGCTATCAAAGCCTGACGTCTTCGTTTGGTAACATACATGAGATCCCTCACGTTGCTTCCAGCAGGGGAAACGATAAAAAGATTATTCCTTATTCCCTTCCCAATCGTGCAATATAACATTGCAACCGACAACACAGCAAGTGCGAGCCATAGCTGATGTTTCCATGTGCTGTTGCTCCTGTAGCCCTTTGTTTGGCCTACTAACATGGCGGCTCAACCCAAAATCGTGGCCACGCCCCCTCCCGTGACGTCAACTCCAAAGCCCTATTCACAGTTGCAGCAAAAAATTGTTAAAAGTAAAAAACAGCAGCACACATCAGGACCATTTTAAAAGATTACAGATTACTTCTTTTTTTTTGTTAAAGTTAATTCAAATTCTATTTAACTTCTACTTTTGGCTCCTCCTTTCATTTGAGTGTATTTACTGTATCCCTGAAGTCCAAACGTTGTTTTATGATCCACATGTTCAGGAGCTGTAAATTTCTGCTTGTTGATTTTAAGTTTGTATTGTCAAAGCATTAGTTAAATTTGATTAATTCTGTGTAAAGTTCTTGTTATTAAACAGTTCGGTGTGAAAATAAACAACTGGTCTCACAACAAATAGCTGGAGTCATGATTTTAGATTCAAACTAATTTAACTGTTTTCAGTGGCACAGGTGGAGGTTTATTCAGGGGAGGAGATTTGGCTGTTCTCCACTCCACTCCACTCCACAATGCTAAAAGGATGAGGTTTCCTTCAAACGTGCAATTAAAATGTGTTCAAACAAACTACTGTAATGAATGTGGGAGAGGCTTAGGTTGATTTAATAATCATTAAATGAGAAGTCTGGAGAGCAGAAAATCCTGGTGGGATGGGAGTCTCAGCTGTACTAATATTGCCACACTAACATGCTTAAACTACAGTAGCTGCTTTTGGCTGTTCCCTTGTTCCACAGATTTCTTTGGGTAGCTTTTATTTTTAATGCCGGATGCTCTCCCTGAAGCACATCCAAAGGCATTTGTCTCTTTCCTCAGTGGAAACAGTGATCTTCTGATGTGTGAACTATTATGGCATTGGAACCACCAGAAATACACTCACGGAAAAATGTATCACCATTCAAAGTGTGTTAGCCTGCTGACCTCCAAAAGTTGATTCTGTTCATCTGGATGTTTTCAGTGGGAGAAACGTTTCGTCATTCATCCAGGTGACTTCTTCAGTCTCAGCTGACTGCAGGTTTCCCCAAATCTTATAAACAGTACATTTGCATAATGACTGAAACCAATCATTATGCATAGTCATTATAAGATTGGGAAAACCTGCAGTCAGCTGAGACTGAAGAAGTCACCTGGATGAATGACGAAACGTTTCTCCCACTGAAAACGCTGCGTCCAGATGAACAGAATCAACCTTTGGAGATTTACTTTCCTGGATGATTGGGAATGCATCAAGACGTTAGCCTGCTGACATTAATATGTGTCAAAGCACTACGTATGGAAGCAATTTTCACACGGTATT
The DNA here is from genome assembly GCF_041146795.1 of Maylandia zebra. Classification (NCBI taxonomy): domain Eukaryota; kingdom Metazoa; phylum Chordata; class Actinopteri; order Cichliformes; family Cichlidae; genus Maylandia; species Maylandia zebra. Next base: position 35,738,908 of record NC_135175.1, on the reverse strand, counting down.
CCTTAGATTATCTCAGAGGTTACATTCTGGGACCCCTGTGATTGGTGAAAATCTACATAGTAGAAACCAGATCTTTATTTTATTATTATTATTTTTTATAGATAGTAAGCCATGAAAACCCTCCCCACTTTCTTACACACCCGATTATAACCCTGTTAAATTTTTTGGCAAGGGAAATTTTCTTTTTTCTGCAAAAATAATGGAAAAATTAATGCCTTTAGGCCACAGAAATCTACATTATTAAATTCCTTTAAATTACATTATTGTATTTGCTCATTTAGTTATGCAGTAGTTTATTTTGTCTTTTTATTTGTCCTTTCTGTTTTATTGAAACCACTTTATAGAAAGTTACATCGGTTACAATGAACTGTACATACAACCAGTAGCGGTTTTTGATACGGGCGACATGGGCGGTTGCCCGGGGCGGCATCACGGGCATCGGCAAACAAAAAAAAAGGCACGATCGGTTTGCTGAGAGGAAGGGCGCCCTCCCTTTGCGAGGTGCGCCTGCTGCTTGCGGCACAGGGGGGAGAGGGCAGGGCGACGACGATTCTCTGGCTGGCTGGAGCGGCATCTAATAACCAACTTGCAAAATAAAACAAAATAAAAACAAACCAACAGACACAAAAACACCAGACATCATGATACAAACTTATAATTTGCACCGATGGGTTTTCAAAGTTCTATAAAGTGAGCGCGAGAGCCCTCGGTCATCTCTGCTACATACAGTCCAGTATATACGGGACGACGAGGTTTCAGTTACAGCAGTGCCGGAAAACAAACAATAAATATAAGAAGAGTAAGAAAGCAAATATACACTTTATTACCAGGGGTAAAGGGATCAAAAACAATTTGTAATTTACAGTTTGATTCTTAAAGTCTCACACACAACACATCGAAAGGGGAGGGGGCCCGGCTGCTTCCAAGTAGAGCACATTTCATTTATAATGTTGTAAATCCAAGCCCATTATGGATTCATGATTTGAATCCTGGGTTGTGCGAAATCCCAGAAATAAACCTTAGACAAAGGGAGTGTTCGCCCAGGGCACCAAACAGGCTAGGACGGCCACTGCATACAACACAGCAGTTTTAAGAATATTTAACAAGAGCAAGTTTCATTTCGCCCTGGTTTCACAGCCACACTTGGGCACATATTTACCAAAATGCAGCAAACCTTAACTTATCCAGCATCGTTACACGTTCACCCTCACGTGGAAGAAGTAATCTGATTGGCATTGTGGTATGTAGCATTTTGAGGAAGTAATCGGTAAATGATAAACTACTGATTACTTGCTTGACTTGAATTCTCAGGTGGGCAATAGCTCTCGTTTCTTCAACGTCCCTGGCATCAAGTTGACAGAAGCCTTTTTTAAATGCAGGGATCTTAACGCAGCTCTTCGTCTGTCACTTCTTCACGGGGCCCTCCTTCAGACTCTGCAGCTCCATTACGAAAGCCTGTAAGATACAATATGTGCATACACATAAAGCGTGTTCACTTGTCCTGTACGTCTCAGCTTTTGCTCTTCTCTTCTCTCTGGTCTCTCGCTTCACTAAAGGGGAAAAAGGTTGTCATTAGTTCAAATGCCACCAGCTCTGTCCTCACCTGCCTTCCCGGCACCGCCCCCACCCATCACTGCACCACTCCTCCCCTGCAGCTGAGTCAGGGACCACACCTCCGTCACAGCCTTCAAGCGCACATTCACATGACTCTCTGCTATTCAAAACACAGTTTGTTTGATGTAATATTCAACACTGAACTGTAAATTTAGTCTTTTTCAAGGAAGCAATTTTATTCTTTTATTTTCAAAAAAGCCATATTTTTATACATCTACTGCAACACACATGAGCTTTAAGACCTGGACAAGTTTGAAACCTTTTGTCCTCCACAGTGGAAAATGGCTGAAAGTTCCAACTCCTACTTTGATAAATTTTTCACTCAGCTTTGACGTCTCCAATATCACTGAGATGCAGTCAGATGCACATTTTATGTTTTCGCTTGTTTCTTCACTTTTCCCCGTCTCTCTGTGTTCTGGCCTGTAACATTACAGAACATCTGCCCCGCTTCCTTCAGTCACATGATGGTATGATCCCAGCCCTGCTGAGAATTCATGCCTCCAATAAAATAATTAATGTAACACTTCAGTGGGACGAATGTGTTATTTTTAATGTCTGCATTTAGTTTATAAATAATCAATCTGCTCAAGTAACAACAATGATGACGACCAACACTTTGAAATGAAACTTTACTCTCAGCACTAAATGAGCGACCTGGATGTTCTGTGCCTTTCAGAAAGGACTCTGTCAGTGACCTCTGACCTCTGTGCGGGGGTGTGTCTGAAGGATTTCCCTCCTCACTGACTTTCTTTTGCTGCTCTTCTTTGTGTCTTTATAAACTGGTGGTGTTGCCACAGCAGAAACTTTTCTTCACACACACAGCTGTGAAATATCTCCACATGCTGCCCCTCTTTCTCACTCTCTGCAGCCAAAATGTATTTTCTTCAGGGCAGCCGAGTCACGTGATCGCACCGGACGAATCAAAGCAGATCAGGAAGAAGGGGGCGGAGCAAAGTGTGTGCGCAGGAGAGGAGTCGAGCAGAGAGAGCTGCTTTGTCATGAAACGGGAGAAAAGTAGTGAACTTAGAGGAGAGAAACAAACTAAAGTATCGATCATAAACCACTACCAACGTCCTGATCGATATCTGCATCGATCTGCCCACCCTTGTCTCCTGGATCGTAGCTGAGATCAGCGTGAACCACGTGGGTCTCTGCTCCCTGATCTGTTTCCTGTGTTTGGAAAGAGTTGCAGCTTCATCGCGGAGTTTCTCTCGGTTTGTGGGCTCATCTAAAGGTAAGCACCGAGCTAACTTTACTGTGAGTTCAGTTCATGTTGAGTTTAGCTCCTGAATGAGGTCTTCTGCTGCTCTCCTCGGTGTCTGTTCACAGTTTATTGTGAACACGTTGAGAGAAGAGTGAGAGAGTGTTTGGAGAAAAACACCAACTAATCATTAGCTCAGCATGCTGGGAGAAGTTGGAGCAGAAAAGTCTTTTCATTGTCCCTGCAGCTGTTTTTCTGCCTGCACCAAACCTCTACAGCCTCGTTTCTATTTAAGTGATAACAGGAAGTCAGAGCGATCTGCTGCAGTATCAGGGTCACTATAACTTTATTGTCCAGCTACTGTGGATGAACACATGAGAGGCAGTGAGCGATAAAATAAAATAAGAAAAGTTATAAATTGACATGGGTGAGAGTTGTTTATACAGACATTGTGGAAGGCAGCATGCAGGAATGAGGGAGTAAGTAGGGCGAATATCAGCAGCCTTTACAGACAGTTGCATCAGTCACCAGAGATGGGCAGTTACAAGTAATGTGTTACTGTAATCCGATAACTTTTTTTCAAGTTATTTTAAATGTTAAACAAATTTCTTCCAGTCAGTGAATGTTGCATATAATTAAATTTTGCTCAATGCATAAAGTTAAAAGATTAAAATTAATAAAACAAATTTTAAAAAGAGACTTTTCCACTTGATGACATTATATATGATGGACTCGCTGTCGCTTTATCACCTATTCAGGGTGTAAATCATGTTTTTAAAAAGTAACTAAATAACTAATTACTGACAAAAAATAAGTAATCAGTAAAGTAACGGGATTACTTTTGGTGGGAAGTAATCATTAATTAGTTACTGATTACTTTTTCAAGTAATTTGACCAACACTGGTTTTCACAAAAGAGAGTTTTAGTTTGTGCCTGCTTGCAGGGATCAAGTCTGACATTTAGTCTGAGTAGATTTGAACTTTCCTTCTTCATTGTTTCCATCTTGCTTTGACTGCAGCTGTAACAACACTGATTCCAGCAGGGTTTGTAAAAAGCATTTTGACAGACACACAAAGCTGGACAGCTTTTGTTCTGAGGGTTTGGAGAGAGCCTGTCTGTGTGTCTGCATTCACTTTGTTCCTCTAACAGAAAATCAATGTGCAGATGTTGATTCCTGCAGTGACTGTTGTTCCTCAGCCTGTAGAAACCATCCTGCAGCTGCTGGAACAAATGAATCTTCTAAATGTTGCTTTCTCTGGTTTGTGTTTGCTCTGCTTCTTTTTGTCAGAGATCAAATACATAAAAATATTCTTTTGTGTCCCAGCTGATCAGCAGGAGGAGAATCTGACGGAGGAACATTTTCAGCCATTTGGACTCAGCTCAGCCACTACAGAGGAAACAATGAGCTCAACACAGATGGTGAGAAAAACATCTGTTACACTGTTATTGAAACTGTGCACAGCTGGTTGTTAACAGCAGCTTTATCTTTTCCATCCTGGGCTCCTCCACACATACAGAAGCTACATTCACAAATAAAAACCACAGGAGTTACAAGAAAGCACAAAGATCATATTTTATCAGGACACTGAAATAAAATATAATCAGCTGCACTTATAATTTTTTCAGATGGTATATTTTTTTCCCAATGAGCAAAACAATTTCCTCATTGTCATTTTGATTACAGACGCAGTTTCAGTTTGTTCCACGACTGCATTTCACTCACTGCCTCTGTTTGTATCTCTGTCACTGCAGGACCAACATGGAGCGAGACGTCAGCGCTCTCAGGAGGCCGACAAACCTCACAGAAGAAAGGGAGAGAAGAAATACAGCTGTGATGAGTGTGGGAAGAATTTTACTCTGAAGTCTGAGCTAAAACATCATCTGTTCATCCACACTGGGGAGAAACCATTCATCTGTGACTTGTGTGGAAAGTCTTTTAGACAGCCTGCAAACTTAAAAAAACACCAAGTCACCCACACTGGAGTTAAAGCGTACAGCTGTGATCAGTGTGGCAAAGCTTTTACTGTCAGAGGCAACTTACGGCGTCATCAAGTTACCCACTCTGAAACTAAGGCGTACAGCTGCGACATTTGTGGGAAAACTTTCACTCATCTAACATACCGAAATACTCACCTACGCATCCACACCAGGCAAGATGTTTACTGCTGCGATCAGTGTTTGAAACCGTTTGTGACATACTATGAATTACAGCAGCACATGTTTACCCACACTGAGGAGAGACCTTATAAATGTGACCTGTGTGAGAAGGCTTTTAAAGAGCCAAATTCCCTGAGAAGACACGAACAGATCCACAGCAGAAAGAAACTCTACAAGTGCAGTTACTGTGAGGTTTGTATTTATATTTCTATCTTGTCATTTTCAGCTGACTGTTCGGAACAACTCTGCTCATTCAGTTGTTAGTATGTTGGCAATTCTCCTGCATGTGAAGGCAGCGCTGCGTGAGTTTCAGCTCTTATTTCATTGCTCAGCTTAGTTCTCCACACTCTGGACTCTCTGCTCGGTTCAGCTGGTTTTCCTGCTGCTCTGTAAAGTCAGCAACTCGCCCAGTCCTCCATGTGTGATGTCTTGTGAACCTTAATGTTCCATCCATGACCTGTTCAACCTGCAGTAATTACTCATTAACATCTAACTTCAGTCTGCTACCTGCTATGGTAAAGACAACAGATGGCAGATGCCACCAGTATACCCTCCTCACTGGTCGCTTTGCCCGCTTCAGCATCATCACAGTCAGTTTTATTTATGACACCATTAGGGTGCAGGAAGCTGCTACAGTTTTGTCCTGAGCAATAGGTATCACCACTCAGACAACACCACATGGAGGTATAGAAAGAGAAGTAGTCAAAAGTAGAAGCAGATTTCTTTCTTTTTTTTTTCTCCACAGAGTCTCAGGTTTGTGTTGCAACATCTCCTTTGGATGATGCTTTGGATAAAAATGTTGAAGCAATTCCCTGACTTACACTGTCGTCGTGTCTTTGTTTAGAAGCAGAGCGACACAGATGGATCCAGTTCTCGACCCTGTCGCCACTGTGGTGGTGGGAAAGCGTTGCGTTGTGACCTTTGTGGAAAAACTTTCAATAATGAAAAGAACCTAAAGCTACATCAACGTAGACACACTGGAGACAAAATGAACTACTGCAAAGAATGTGGGAGAGGCTTCCCCACACCAAGTGCATTAAAAGAACATGAAATCTATCACAGTGGGGTTAAAAAGCACGTCTGTGACCAGTGTGGGTCATCCTTCACCACTGCAGATCATCTTAAAGTGCATAAACGAGTCCACACAGGAGAGAAACCATACAAGTGCAGACACTGTGACAAAAGTTTCTCGTACTCAGGGAGTCGTAACAATCATGAACTTACACACATTGAAGGGAGCTACAGCTGTGACCAGTGTGACAAAAGCTTCAAGAATCTCAGTTCATACTCCAGACACAAACGATCCCACGCTGTTAACAAACTTTTTCACTGTTACCAATGTGCAAAAACATTCACTTCATTATCTGCTCTACGCAACCATCGACGTGATCATGCAGGACAGTGATCACTGGATCACAATGAATCTGCAGAGGCAGAAAGATCCTCTTCTGGTTTCAGGGTCAGACTTAAAAACCTTGAGATCAGGCTCCACAGAGTTCAGGTGGAGTCTCCTGTAAAGAGTGCAGCTGATGTCACACTTGGATCTGATGAGCTAGCTCTGCTTTCTGGACCTGCAGTGAATAATCCTGGATGTTACATATAGGAAGCTGCAAGTATAGATGTGTACATCAAGTTTTTTTTCCTTTGAGGGATTTTAATATTCTAAAATGTTATCCCTGTTACATTTTAATCTTTGTTCTCTTAGGATATAAAAGTTATAGGAATACATTTTATTTTATATTACCAAACTGACATGTTTCTAAACTGCAGATGTGCATAGAAACATTATTTTTTACATTTCATTTTAACTGCGTTTTTTTTTGCTTTTCCCCCCCAAATCTACTGTTTCACTGTTACCAATGTGCAATTATGTTCATTATCTGCTCTGTGCAAACATCATCATGACAATGGCTGAAATCATTCCTATCATTGGATCATAATGAACCCTTCAACTGACGGGGAGCTTGTGCCATCCTTGCAGGAGTCCACTCTGCAGGTGGGGGAGAGGTGAGAATAAACTTAACCTGGGTGTCTACTGTCTTGTGCAGTCTTGGAGATGATTGAATGTTAGGGTGGGGGAGCTGGCCCCAGGGAGGGGCATCTTGCTCCTCCCTTCTTTTCCTCCCCATCCCCGGCTGCCTCCCTCTTCCCGCTCCCAACACACCCACACAAGTAGGGCTTTGGGGTGCGGGTGTGTCACCAGGGGACAGGGGAGGCATCCCCCCCACCCCCTGTCCCCTTCTGGCCACCTGTGCCTCAATTTTATCTCACAGCTTAGACATCCACATTACTCACACTCTCATAACACATACATATAGGGCCTTGAGGGTGGGCACGTTAACGGCGTCCAGTGGACGGTCTGTGTGTTCAACCCCACCTCTGGCGCCGGTGCCCACCTCTCAATTTTAAATCCATGTAGACATTGAGGGTTCTCGGGAGAGGCCGTGCTAACACCTGCTGCTCTCTGGCAGCAGCACCATGCTCTCCCGTTTTTTTAAATGCACCTTAGAACAACACGCAGCAACACTACACATGAGTGAGAGGAGGGACGTTTGGGGTCTTCACACACCCCTGTTCTCTGCTGGCCATCGGGGCGGGGGGCTGGGAGGAGGTGTTGGCCGTCTGATTGGGATCTGGGATGCGGGGCCCCCCTGCTGCTGTGGAGCCTGGGGCGGTCTGCTTGCCTCCACCCCGGGGGAAAGGGTAACATCTCCTGGGTCTGGGTACCGTTTCCCCCTCCAGGGGCAAGGGAACCTGGACCCGGGGTATAGAGTTTGTTTGGGGAATGTGATTGTGTGTTCAGTGTCCATGTATGTCTATCCCTACTTTGGGTGAGTGCTGAGTATATGTGTGCATGAGGGTGGGAATGCATGTGTGTGCCTGTTTGTCTGTGTCTATATGTCAGGTCGGGTCTTAGACTCCACCTCTCTGGGAACTCCCAGGCCCTCCAAGGCCCATCTCCCCTCACCACACTCCCTGCCGGTGACTGATGCCTTCAGGTGATCCAGGAGATTTTTTTTCTCTTCTTTCTCTTTTTAAGTTTCCTTTCTCACTGCCCCTCTTCCCTTCTGTTTTTCTTTTCCTTCATCTTTCTTTCTCCCTTTCCTATCCCTCAGCCATGTCTGTAACAACTGAAAATAAAATAAATAATAACAACAAAGGTTGATCAAATGGACCAATACGGCAAGGCCATGATGATCCATTTGGCAAAGTAAATCCATCGGGTATCCTTGTTGGTCTTCAGACAACAATTCTGACGGCTAAAGAACCAAATGGGACAGGCAAAAAAATAAATAATCTGAAGAGACAGACAGTTCTGTTGCATTTGAGAAGTTTGATGTGAAAGCTGCTGTAATTTCTGCTGAAATCCCTCATCTGTTATACTTCAGGTTTCTCTTAATTTTTCCTTTAATGTTTATTTGAATTTTAATTCTAAAAATGTTATCCTTATTACATGATCATTGTTCCTCCACTTGGAAACAGTAGTATTTAGTAGTAGTAATAATAATAGTACTATAATCAAAGAAATGTCTCACTGATCTCTTAATTGTCTATGTATCACAGGCATTCAAGCTGTAAATAGTTATATCATTACTTAAAAAGTCATCCCAGGACTCAGCTTGAAAACGAAAAACTCCCTGAAAGCCTTCAGCTGATCCAAAATGCTGCAGCAAGAGTCCTGACAGGGACTAGAAAGAGAGAGCAGATTTCTCCTGTTTTGGCTTCCTGTTAAATCCAGAATTCAAAATCCTGCTCCTCACACACAAGGTCTTAAATAATCAGGCCCCATCTTATCTTAATGACCTTGTAGTACCATATCACCCTATTAGAGCACTTCGCTCTCGCTCTGCAGGCCTACTTGTTGCTCACAGAGTATTTAAAAGTAGAATGGGAGGCAGAGCCTTCAGTTTTCTATTTTAATTGTGGTACAATCCAAAGATACCTTCTGTTACTGTGGTCCTGTCACCTGCTGACTTGAGATCAGTTACATCTTTGCATACATTAAAAACAGACTCCAGACCTTTTTCCATTGGTGGTGTTGTTAGGTTTAGTTTAGTTCTGTTTGCTGTTTTCACTGCCTTAAGCTGTTGTAAACCTAAACAGGTTTTTATGTCTATCTTCTGTGTTAAGAATATTTAGTTAACATGTAATAAAATGTGTGATATAAATAAAATTGCCATTTTCAGAAGCGTCTTAATTCTTCATGACAGAGATTTAACCAGTTACAGAATCATTCCTCATAACTAGGGATGTAAGAAAAATATCGCTCGAAAATCACAATATTTTGTTTTATGATACCGAGTCGATATTCAAAAGCAGTGTTATTGATTTTTTTTATTGACAATTTACATGTGTGATGGCAAGGCACACATGGTAAGCTCCACACCTCACCACCAGTTGATTCACTTTAGTTTACATTGCAGTCATTAATATATTATTGTTCAATATTGTTTCTTTATTAAATGAATTTATTTTTCCATCACACCTTCAAATGTTTATGTGGCGTGCATATAAATATTAACCCATATTAACACTGCAAGGTCAAAGTTCTGTTATATTCATACATTTTCTTTGTTTGAGTTAGCTGGTGTTTGGCTTCTGTCTGGCAAAGGGCTGAGAGACTAAAGAAAGGCATCTCAAACATTATCAGTGAAACACAATCAGGTTTTTTGAAAGGAAGACTAATTCATAACAATATTAGGCTGGTTTTGGATCTCCTTGAATACAGTGAATTAATCCAAGAGAGAGGGTACATCCTGTTCTTGGATTTTTACAAAGCATTTGACTCAGTTGGACATACGTTCATATTTAAAACTCTGCAGTCTTTTGGTTTTGGACAGGAATTTATTATTATTAATTCTAGGCATTCCAGTATCCAGCTGTGGGGCATTGAGTCATAGGCCTTCTTGTAATCAATCCAGGCAGTGCACAGGTTGGTCAGTCTGGTCTTGCAGTCTCGGCTGACTGTTCTGTCTACCAGTAGCTGGTGTTTTGCACCTCTGGTATTCTTGCCAATTCCTTTCTGTGTCCCACTCATGTATTGACCCATGTGCCTGTTCATCTTAGCCGATATGATGCCTGACAGGAGCTTCCATGTGGTACTGAGGCAGGTTATTGGTCGGTAGTTGGATGTCCCTTCTTGGGGTCCTTGGGGATCAGGACCGTCCGGCCTTCGGTTAGCCATTCCGGGTGTCTCTCGTTAACTAGCAGCTGGTTCATTTGTGCTGCCAGACGCTCGTGGAGTGCAGTTAGCTTCTTCAGCCAGTAGGCGTGAACCATGTCGGGCCCTGGTGCTGTCCAACTCTTCATACTGGAGACCCTTTCTTGGATATCTGCCACTGTGATGGTTACTGGACCCTGTTCAGGGAGGTCGCTGTGGTCTGCCCTCAGATCCACTAGCCACTGAGCATTGCCGTTATGGGTTGCATCCTTCACCCATATGCTCTTCCAGTATTGCTCCGTCTCCAGCCTTGGTGGTGCTGTTCTCTTATTGTTCCCTTGCCACTGAGAGTACACCTTTGCTGGTTCTGTGGAGAACAGCTGGTTTATTCTCCTGCCTTCTATCTCTCTGGTGTACCTCCTCAAGCGGCTGGCCAAGGCTGTGAGTCTTTGCTTGGCAGTTTTCAAGGCCTCAGGTATGGACAGCTTGCTGTATTTCTTATGCACCTTCTTTGCCGCACCTTTCTGCAACTCCGTTAGTTGGCTAACCTCCCTCCGTGCTACTTTGATCTTGCCCTCTAGCCTCCTTCTCCTCCTCTGATAAACCTCCACCTGTACCAACAGTTGATCTGAACATGAAATCATGGCCCAAACTACTTGTTGTCAGACCAATATCTTTATTTTTCACATCAAACTGTTTTATAAAAGAAACTTTACACGGAGTTAATCAAATATAACTAATGCTTTAACAGTATCACTGTTTCACAATACAAACCCAACAAGAAAACAGCTGCAAAACACGCAGCTCAAAATGCATTCACTAAACTACACGTGGATTTAAAGAATACAGTAAATACACTAAAGTGAAAGGAGGACCCAAAAGCAGAGGTTTGATAGAATTTGAATTAAGTAAAAGTAGTCTTTGTGATCGTTTCAATGGTCCTGATATGTGCTGCACATCAGCTAACCTTAACAATTCTTTGCTGCCACTGTGAATAAGAATGTGTTCTTTGCCTGATTAAATAAAGATTACACTCACTGCTCAATCTCCTGGTACAAACTGGTACTACATGGAAGTACAGCCCATTGCCAGTTTAGCTTGAGATTCTTTTTTGTGGACATTAAGTCAAAGCAGCTTTTGTTTCAAAGCTGGTTGACAATTAAGTTTGTATTGGGTGCTGTAAGAGCAACTAGTGTGAAATTATTTGCGGTTTTGGGAGAAAGGGATTTAAGATTAAAGTTTAAAAAGATAACACATAAAATTACAATAAAACAAGGTGGGTTTTAAAAAAAGAGCATCAACATTTATCAAAGAAAAATTAAGTTGATCTATATATCCATAATTCCAACTTCTAAATTTAAGATGTTTAAAATGTTTAGTAGGTTTAATCAGCAATATGCAGACATCTGACAATAAAGAACGTGTGAAGGTGAGTGATTAAACAATGACTTAACTCAGGTATAAGTGCTTCTTCAGAGAAGTCTTTTCTTCAAGGAATAAGGCCTAGGAAGTAGGCTAACAGGTGGCAAGGCACTCAGGTAAGTGCTATTCAGATAAGAGTTAAACAAGAATCAACAACTCTCCTCTCTTATTTTCTATAGGACAAACATTTTCAACATTAAAGTTTCTTTTACAGAATGAAAATCTCTCAAAGAAAAAAGAAAACACTTGATGTGCACATCTATACTTGCAACTTCCCTAGTTTAACATCCAGGATTATTCACTGCAGGTCCAGAAATCAGAGCTACCTCATCAGATCCAAGTGTGACATCAGCTGACACACTTTTTTACAGGAGACTCCAGCTGAACTCTGTGGAGCCTGATCTCAAGGTTTTTAAGTCTGACCCTGAAACCAGAAGAGGATCTTTCTGTCTCGTCAGATTCATTGTGATCCAGTGATTTCAGTCATGCATGATCACGCTGATGTTTGCACAGAGCAGATAATGAAGTGAACGTTTTGGCACATTTGTAACAGTGAAACAGTTTATTTACAGCGTGGGATCGTTTGTGTGCGGAGTATGAACTGAGATTCTTGAAGCTCTTGTCACACTGGTCACAGCTGAAGTTCCCTTCAATGTGTGCATCTTCATGAACATTACGATGGCCTGAACTTGAGAAGCTTTTGTCACAGTGTCTGCACTTATATGGTTTCTCTCCTGTGTGGACTCTTTTATGGTCTTTAAGCTGATTTGCAGTGAAGAAAGATGAACCACACTGGTCACAGACGTGCTTTTTAACGCCACTGTGATAAAGATAATGTTTTTTTAATTCACTTGATGTGGGGAAGCCTCTCCCACACTCTTTGCAGTAATTCATGTTGTCTCCAGTGTGTCTACGTTGATGTAGTTTTAGGCTATCTGGATGATTGAAAGTTTTTCCACAAAGGTCACAATGAAACGCTTTCCCACCACCACAGCGACGACAGGGTTGAGAACTGGATCCATCTGTGTCGCTCTGCTTCTAAACAAAGACACAAACACAGTGTAAGTTATGATGATATTAAAACATCTATCGTTTCATATTGTATGCAAAACCAGCTGTTCACGGCAATATTTTTTAATCGATTTGATGGTCGCTCTAGAGGCTATATCAATCTCTTGAAGTTCTCTCTTGCCCTTTTATTTAACCTCCTAAGACACTCTTTCATGGCATACATTTTCAATTTCTCTTTGCTATTTGTGCTGATTGGGACCTAAAGAATGTAAAAACAAAGAATTACCTAATTATTTCTTTTATCTGACTTTTGTTTCTGAGAAAAATGACATCCACATAACAGGACATGTGATAGAAAAGTGGCAGTATAGTGTACTTTAAGTTGATATCAGGCTTTTGTAGAGCAAATGTTTTTTTAAATTTTGGTGTAAACAATCGAAATTGTGATGTCCAGGTTGTATGAGATTAAAATAACCACACTATGGATGGACAAATGAATGTTTTTATGCATACTTTCGTTAGGAAAACCACCGTTAGTGAAACCATTGTGCGACTCCGCCGTCAGCTTGTTTATTTTCCACATAAACCTGTCACGATAAAGTTCAAAATCCTGTTGTCTAAGGAGCTTGGAAAGAAAAGCGTCCGGACTTCTTTAGGTTGCTTGAAGACGTTTCACCTCTCATCCGAGAAGCTTCTTCAGTTCTAGTGTCAAATGGTGGAGAGTCCCAGATTTAAACCCCGTGGGAGTTTCCCCCCAAACAGAGATAAAAGGACCCCCTGATGATCTTCTACCTAATCATGAGTACAGTGTGAAAACGGGTGTGGGTCACAATCAGCTAGGATTTCGGGCGAGCTCATTGTGAAACCTAGCCCCACCCCATCATGTGATTTCCTGAGGTCAGATGGCCCAGGGTGTGAGTCAACGTTAAGGCATCTGGGAAGGGAACTCAAAACTGAACTAGAAAAAGTTGCATTTCCTGCGAAAATGCAGTGTGAATGCCGTGTAGTGGAATCTGAAAACACTGTGTAGAAGCTGGACTCTGCTGAAAACTGCTTTATTTGAAAGACTACACTGAAGAGTGTCAAGAAAGCAGATTACATGCAAGCAGGGAAGATGTGAAGCATCTGTCTCATGTAGTACTCGAACCCTTGCCAGAGCAGCTGTGCAGCCCACTGCGCCAAACCAGTTCTGGTCTCAAAACAAAGATATGATGATGATGATATGATATGATCTACTACGGTGGCAGTAGATGCTAATCTATGACGAAGGATACGGTGAAAGATAGTATCAAAAGCTGCTATAAGGTCAAGGAGAATGCGGGTGGTGATGAATACAATATTTGAATTTTTAAAAAAGCCCTCCACATTTTATGGAAATATTTGTTGGTGTTTTTAATTGCTTTTTTGTACTGCTTGAACACTGAAGTGGCCCTCCAGTGAGATGATGGCCCACAGCACATTTAAGTTACGTTACATTACTCTAAATGAGTAATGTAATGGAATACGTTACAAACTACTTTTTGGGGCATGTATTCTGTAATGTGTAGTGGAAAACAACATTGGTCACAAGATATTAACTCTCAAGCTGCTCTCCGATGCATCCATTGGAGTGTGAATGTTAGACAGAAAGGTGAGAAACTTAAAACTTTACGTTTTTTCCAACATCAGGATAATTTCAGGAGATTTGTCTCAGATTTGACTGAATATTCTGTACATGAGGTTTTCATGTCTCATTTAGCTTTGAAATTAAAATCAATTCACAAAATACTTCAAAATAAGTGTGACTGTACAAAGAAAAATACATACCTCACAGTAAGTGCACTTGTAGAGTTTCTTTCTGGTGTGAATGTGTTGATGTTGTCTCAGGGAACGTGGCTCTTTAAAGGTCTTCTCACACAGGTCACATTTATGAGGTCTCTCCTCAGTGTGGCTAAACATGTGCTGCTGTAAATATTTGTATGCCACAAAGGTTTTGCCACACTGATCACAGAAGCAAAAATCTTTTTTGGTGTGAATGCGTCGGTGAATATTACGGCTGAGTGGCCAGCGGAAGGTTTTTCCACAAATGTCGCAGCTGTACGCCTTAATTCCAGAGTGGGTAACTAGATGCCTTTGTAAGTACTTACTGCAAGCAAAAGCTTTACCACACTGATCACAACTGTATGCCTTAATTCCAGAGTGGGTAACTAGATGACTCTTTAAGCTTCTACTATGAGCAAAAGCTTTACCACACTGATCACAGCTGTATGGTTTAACTCCAGAGTGGGTAAATAGATGACTCTGTAAACTTCCATTGTCAGCAAAAGCTTTACCACACAACTCACAGCTGTACGCTTTCATTCCAGAGTGAATAACTTGATGACGTCGTAAGTGGCTTCTGTGATTAAAAGCTTTACCACAACGATCACAGATGTACGGTTTAAGTCCACTGTGGACGAATTGGTGTGTTTTTAAGTTGCCAGAACGGCTAAAATCCTTCCCACACTCCTCACAGGTGTATTTCTTTTCTCTTTTCTGTCTTTGAAGTTCATCAGCCTCCTGAGAGTCCTGACTTCTTGCTCCATGTTGGTCCTGAGGTGACAGAGATACAAACAGGCAGTGAGTAAAATGCAGTCGTGGAACAAACTGAACTTTCCAACTCCCTCCATTAGTTGAATCAAAGATGTTAACAAAAACATTGTAGGTGTGTTGGTGATAGTATCACATTATAATCAGATGCTACAATGAGAGTTGTACTTAAAATGCAGGGTTCATACGCCTTTTTTAGAGTAAAATTTAAACACTAATACTAATAATAATAATAATAATAATAATAATGGATTGCATTTATATAGCACTTTTCGGGGCTCTCAAAGCGCTTTACAATGTGTTAAGGTTCAAAATATTGGGGATGGAGACAAGAGAAAAAACCACAATAACAACACTGGTCCGGCCGGGTTGAGTCAAACGATGATTTAATGATCACACACGTGGGAGATGGACACTGATGCAGACAGCCTCAAAATCTCAAAATGGTGGAGCATTGCTCAAACTTTTATAACCTCTGGTGCCTCCACCTTATCCTAAAAAGCCTAAACATTCACATGCTCTCTCTCACACAGCGCCTAAGCTACGACCTTGGCTCCCTGTTTATCTGCTCCTGCTGAAATGGGGCAGAAAACTCCAGCACACTCTGTTCTCTTCTACTCAGACAAATTAGACAATAACCTTCTGCGAACAGTATTTCTTATAACTCAGCAATATAATGCATCATAAAACAATATCATTCATTCACAACAAGTCAGCAATTTAATGTAATGCAAATCAGTTTAACTAATGCAATAGTTATCAGCTTCTTCTAATTCAGGAGAATAATGCAAACTAAAACTACATAATAATTCACAATCTTTAATTAGGGGTATAACATGGCATAAAATAATATCATAATTTTACAAATGCCACTATTCATTCACTCTCACATTCACACACTGGTGGAGGCAGCTACACTTGTAGCCACGGCTGCCCTGGGGCAGACTGACAGAAGCGAGGCTGCCATCACCTCTTTAAGCACTTTTAAGGTCCATTTTGAAGCCCTTTCAGCACAACACTAAACATAAAAATAACAATGTATGTTTCACGTCACATCAACCCTGGTAAGACCATGTGAAAATTAAAAGAAATCATCCTTGGTTGACTTAAACGCTTTTGTTCCCTTTTTGTTAAAACTTACAAAAACGCACCACACAAAAACACTGCAAAGGGAAAAGGTCGTCTTGTATGTATATAGTGTATGAACTCAGTTAAAAATGAAGATGTGCAAATGTGAACAAATCAACATGTTGAGATATTCATGTCACATTGAAAAAAACAAAAACACCCCAACCCCACAAAACAAGAAAACGGCACTGTGGTTGTCTTGTGAGGTGGTATAAGTCAATAACCACATGTATGTGTATTGCATGCATGTAACCCCCACATACTGTTCCAATTGGATTAGCCCACACAGGTACGGTGGCTCATAACAGACAAATGATGTAAAATGATAATTTAACCAAATGATCTACATCCTTTCCATTTAGCTTTCAGTCTTTCTAGACGTTATTTTTTTAAAGTGAATTTTAACCTAACAGTGTTTATGGTTGGACAAACCCCATACCTCAGTACAGCACCAATCATTAGAAATGCAAACACCCAGTCAACTTCATTTCTCAACATATTGACTTTAGACTGATTATACATACATGTGATGCCATTGTGTTTATCTTGGGTTAGGTCTGCAGATGTGACCTGCACATGTAATGTATGACGCCTGGTTTACAATCTCTTGGTCGGGTATTTGCACAGGCTTGGGAGATGATGCGCTCTGTGAGTCTTCATTTGAGCGTGTGTGGTGCTTGCAGTGCGAGTGTAGAACTATCCAGAATGGTTGGTGTCCTGGCACTCAGGGTCATAGTCATGGAGCTATGGCGGCGGCGGATCTGCCATTGGGAGGATGTGGCAGCGATTCCTCCTGTAGGTTCTTCTGTCGATCTGGATGATGTAGGATCGTGGCTCGTTGCTCTTCCTTCCTACAGTTCCTAGCTTGTCAGAGCCTTTTTCTGTCTGCATTCAGACCACTTGTCCTTCTTGCAATGGCTGTAGTGTGCAGCTGGACCTGTCCCATGACATTTTAGTGTGAGACTTTTGACACAAAGTCGGTCACTGATCTGCCCTGAGATCCTTTGTGACGAGCTCTAAAAGCTTGCTGCACACAGTAATCCCTGCGCGTGTCTGATGAGACATGAGACGTTTGTCAGGGGAGACTAGTGTTGCAGGGAATGTTTCTAAGGTTTAAGAAGTCAAGAAAAAGTCAGTCCAATTTCTCTGTGATTTCTCCATGAGTTGTTTCTCACTATGTACTGCTCTCTCAGCAAGACCATTTGACTGTGGAAACTCTGGTCGAATGAGTGAAGTCCAGTTGCTTCGCAAACTCGTTGAACTGCTGACTTGTGTACTGTCTGCCATTGTCAGTAATGAGCATGTGTGGTGCACCGCTGCTGTGGTTGAGTGACCGAGAAGGTTGATCTCAATCCATCTTGAACAGGAATCTACATGGACCTGGTATTGTTTTCCATGCCAGGTGAAAATTTCGGGAGGTCTGTAGAGGTTCTGTCTTCTGATGCGCATTAGTGCTGCTGCACACTGTGCAAGAGTGCAGCTCTTCCGTGATGTCTTTTGACATTGCCAGCCAAAAGATGAAACCTTTAGCTCTGCATTTAGTTGCTTCAATGCCTAGATGTACTTTGTGGACAATATTGGTGTATTCTTTGTGCAGGGATTGGGAAATCCTCCACGCTGAGCTCATCCCTGTATGGAAAAAAGGGGCTAGAGCGGGCTTGACTTGGCTGTCTCTGATGGGCTATCCTCGCTGGATGACTGTGCTGAGGGCTTGTAGCACATCACTCACTGTCATCACTTCATAATCAGTGTGTTCAACTCGGCTTTGTGACAACGGAGCGAGTGGAGCTCTAGAAAAGGGTGTCAGCAAGATACATGTGCTTTCCTTTTTTGTAGACTAGGCGGATGTCATAACTCTGTAGTCGGAGTAACATCCCCTGGAGCCAGGCAGGGGTGACATGGATGGGCTTTTTTCATTACGGTCACCAGGGGTTGGTGGTCAATTGCTTTGACAATTGTCGCCTTTCCATAGACAGAATCTTTAAATTTTGTGCAGGCGAATACCATGGCTAAAAGCTCCTTCTCCATATCAGCATATGTCCATGGGAGCATGCAATGCAAAAAACTTGCATGTGTTACATACACATAGTCGAAAATTATTTTCTAGGACTCACGTAAACTTCCCCATTGTGAAAAGGTGCAAATCTTTGTTCCAGACATGGAGAGGTGCAAGGCAGATCAGGAGCAGAAATTTTGTTTCTAGACTTTGCGACTCATTTTATTTCTCTGTTAAGAAAAATATTCAATCAGATAGTTATTTGTGGTGAATGAAATGCAGTTCCAATTTCAACCCATTTTAAGCACCACATCTAAAGTTCAAGCACTTTTTACACCTTGAAAGGACTATTAAAATCCAAGGATTTTCAAGGCTTTCAAGCACCCCTACAAACTCTGAAAATTCTACTGTTGAAGAAATATTGATCACTGCAGAAACTCTTCAACTGCTTTTATTGTTATTTAAATGTTTGCTGTATTTTCTTGTAATTTCTGTGGCTTTTCTGTGTGAATGTAGATTCTGTATGTATGGTTTTATGTTCAATATACTTAAAATTGTTAATCTTGTGGGTGTAATTAATATTTTTACATTTGATTTAATCAATTGTAAACCGTTTTAATGTTAAATAATAGTGATATTTCCAATTCATTGAACACATTTAATTAAATCCAAAGAGCCCTTTCCACATCCTTTATGAGCATGCGCAGAGAATGAAAAAAAATCTTCGCGCATACGCATTGACCTTCTTCATCTATGCCACAGTGTGCTTTGGCCACGTGTCTGGAAAGAGGGATTAATCGCGATTCATCCGTTGGAGTTATGGTAATTTCTTCGTATTTTTAATAGAATATAATTTAACTAGTACTTTGTGATAATATATGGGGTATATTTTTCTGATAAAAATATAGGCTTTATATTTTCCGGTAAATATATGGGCCGTATGTGTTCTGTAGGTTTTAGCATTTTGCTAGCATTGGAAACATTTGTTTGCATATTCAACGTTACTGCACATCTGAATATTCCCCAATCTGTGTTTAAAATTTCATTAGAACTCCAAATAGCACATTTTGCCACAACTCAGTGACACAGTCGATTATTTTTTTCACTCAAACTTGGTATAAATACTGCAAATGTGGTGGTAGCCCGCATACCTCATATAAATATGACAGTGTGTAGTTTTTGTCATTAATATCTATTGAAATATTTTTGATTCCTTCTGAACAACACTCCTATGCAACTACACTTTTCTTCCTACTTTCGGGTGGTACACCACGCTAAAGCAGCGTATTCCACGACCCAATGTATCGGAATCAGTGTAACTGGACTCCCAATGGCAGAAAACTGCACACTGTCACTTAAAATATTGGAATAAAAGCTACTTTTCCCTTTAGTATATTTTGGAAAAGCAGACATTTGTGAAAGTAGGTGTCTGCTGTGCATCCAGTTAAAAACCATACATCTAGATTTTCAACTAGCAGGCTATGTTACATTACTGTGACAGCTAGTGCGCATGCGCCAACCAGCGTGCAGCCTGTTACAGTCGCTCCTGCTTTTCTCTTAGTTTAGCTCTTTTTTCTTACGTATTCTTTTTTTTTCTGACTTGTATTTTCCTCCATTTTCTATCTCTTACTCAATCATGTGGATTGAGAGAGTTTTTGTTCTTCTGGTGGCCGTGGAACTGTTACGTTTATCAAGGAACGGGACCGCGGCACATCTCCTACACTCACGGACTGTTTACTCCAGAGATCAGCTGATCGCCCTGATGCCGGCCGGCTCGCTGGCCAGGCCCGCAGAAGTACCAGCTGAAATTTGGAGGAAAACACATCGGGGATGCAGAGGTCAAGGACAGAAGAGAAGAAAAAAGGTGACGGTGAGACAGCGGAGGCTCGAAGCGAGGAGGAGGTTTAAACCGTGTCTGCCGTCTATCGTGATGGGAAATGTGCGATCGTTGGCAAGTAAAATCGACGAGCTCTCAGCACTGGTACGGAGTCAGAGGGAATACCGAGAGTGTAGCCTGATGTGTTTCACCGAATCATGGCTGCACCAGGTCATTCCCGATGAGAATGCTTCCGTGGAAGGCTTCCACACTGTTCGGGCGGACAGGGACAGCATCGCTAGCGGTAAGCGTAAAGGAGGTGGGCTTGCTGTTCTAGTTAACAACCGGTGGTGTAACCCTGCCAACATAACAATCAAAGAAAGGATTTGTTGCCCCGACACTGAACTGTGTGCTGTTGGACTCAGGCCGTATTATTTACCCAGGGAATTCTCTCACGTCATCTTGGTGGCTGTTTATGTTCCCCCCTCTGCTAACCCCACAGCTGCATGTGACACTATCCACTCTGCCATAGCTCGGCTACAGACTCAGCACCCGAGTGCCTTTATTGTGATCTCGGGTGACTTCAACCATGTATCACTGGACAATACACTAACAACATTCAAACAATATGTGGACTGTCCCACCAGGGGAGAGAAAACTTTAGACTTACTGTATGCTAACGTCAAGGATGCATACAGCTCCTCCTCCCTCCCCCCACTTGGTAGGTCAGATCATAACCTGATTCACCTCACCCCCCGCTATGTGCCAATTGTGAGGAGGGAACCTGTGACCACCAGGACTGTTAGGAGGTGGTCAGAGGAGGCAATAGCGGAACTACAGGGCTGTTTCGAGGTGACCGACTGGGAAACACTCTGTGAGCCTCACGCCGAGGACATCAATGGGCTTACTGAGTGTATCACAGGCTACATAACTTTCTGCACCGACTCCATTGTTCCAGCTCAGACTGTTCATTGTTACCCAAATAACAAGCCGTGGGTGACTAAGGACATCAAAGCCCTCCTCAACAACAAGAAGAGGGCTTTCAGAGGGGGCAACAAAGAGGAGGTGAGGAAGGTCCAGGTGTTACTAAAGGACAAGATCAGAGAGGCTAAGGACAATTACAGGAGGAAGCTGGAGTGGAAACTCCAGCAGAACAGCATGAGAGAGGTGTGGAGGGGCATGAAGACCATCACTGGATTCAGGCCAACCAACAGCAGGGGAGCTGAGGGAGGTGAGAATAGAGCCGACGAGTTGAATCTGTTTTTCAATAGATTCGACACCACAGTGTCTGCTCCCACCCCCACAACCTCACCTGCAGTCAGCCTGGAATCCAGAGCCACACCACTGTGCCAGCCTCTCTCTTCACATGTTGCCTCCTGTGAGATTCCTGACACCCCTCCCCCACCCATCACCTTCACTCAATACCAGGTTGAGATGCAAATGAGGAGACTTCACTCAGGCAAGTCTGCTGGACCAGACGGAGTGAGTCCCCTCGTCCTCAAGACCTGTGCCCCCCAGCTGTGTGGAGTCTTTCATAAACTGTTTATGCTGAGTCTGAGTCTGCAGAGGGTCCCGGTGATGTGGAAGACATCATGCCTCGTCCCTGTACCAAAGACGCCTCGTCCCAGTGGCCCCCAGGATTACAGGCCCGTGGCACTGACCTCCCACATCATGGCCAACTTGGTTATTTACTCCAAAGTCACATTTTATCTCAAGAGGGGTTGAGACTTCCTGTTTGCCCGGGGAATGTTCGCAAGAAAAATGTGCTCATAGGGTGTTTCGTTAGCGTTGTGTGGCCATACACCACAGATGGTAGGGGCACCCACAAGTGTCCATTTCTTAGTTTTGTTTTTGTCATTCGATACGTGTGCGGTCTGGAACTCTCTCGACCGTGTGAACCGGCCTTAACGGTGTGCACCGCTGCATGCTCCTTCTGCCCTCTCTCCATGTTTCATTTCTCTTTTTCTTGGTCTTTATTTGGTGATAGTCTTAAATCCACACTTTTCTTTGGTCTGTTCTCCTCAGTCTCATTCAGGGATCTGTGTAATCAGGGTAGTTTGGACCATTTATCTAAAATGGAGTGAATAGACAGATGATGCGATGACCAAAATACAACGGATTTAAAATATTTCTGTCCTTTTTAGGATTTCAACATGATGGAAGCTGAAGAGCTCGAGAGGATGGATTTTTGGTGTTTATAAAATAATCCACAAAGGAGCACAGCCTGATGACTCCCTTGAAGATGTTGGCGAGCAGGTGTGCACTTTTGCCTGGGCTAATTTACTGGCTCAATCCGAGTTACCCAAAGCCACTTCGCTACACATTTGAGTTCTTCCAGAAGGTGCTCATGGGACTGGAAGACAAATAACGGTCTGACAAAATACAAGTGCTGAAGAAAAAACTCTGCCATTTTTCTTTTGATTGTGGAAAAAGAAAACATAACTGGGGACAAAATGACCCAGATTGATTTTTTTTTCACTTTAACATTTTCTGCAGTTTGAGTTGCTGTGGTAATTCTGCAGACAGAAAGTGAAATGAAGCAGAGTGTTTTGATCGAAACATAGGGTGTGTGACGTGCAGCGGAAATACATATATATATATATAACCATGATGGCACAAGACAGACGCCAATTATCAGCGCCGAAGAAGCACCTGAGAAGACATCGCGAAGGCTTCCTGGCCATCCAGTGTAGATGTCAGTGAAACTGTTGGGAAGACAACGTGAACATTTTACTTGTACTGTATAATCTGCAGATTCTGACAGAAATCTGCAGCTATCCTTTGAAGCACCGCTCCTCTAAAACAGCAATAAGGATAATTATTAGGTTATTTACATTATTATGTAAATAACAAAATAACTTAAAGCAAAAATTGGGGAAAGTAAAGTCCAAAGTCTTTATATTAAATTTTTATATTATAAAATTCAGAAAATAATGGAATTTAATATTCCCCAATCCCTGCACAAAGAATACACCAATATTGTCCACAAAGGTCATCTAGGCATTGAAGCAACTAAATGCAGAGCTAGAGGTTTCATCTTTTGGCTGGCAATGTCAAAAGACTTTAATATCACCAACCATTCCCATGTCATTATGGTGTATCCATATAAATGACCCACCCTGTAGATCACAAAATGATCCATTTTCTGTAAATTCTCTGAATTTCACACATGTCGCCCAGCTGAAGACACTGCAGCTGGAGTCGAGTGTTTTGATGATGCATGAAGCTATACATTTTTAGACACAAGTTGTAATGGCCGCCATCTTCTTTGTGAGTATTTATTAGATGGCCGCTTGCGGGGGAAAGCATGTTTGAGTCTAAGGTTTATTTTGACGGCTCTTTTTTGCTTCTCATCCGTAAACTCTCTCCGTACTCTTTCATGTGATTCTTGCATAGGTGATAAAAGACAAAAAAATAAATATTGCTGTAAACGGTGTATATTGCAACACCACGAAACAAATGATAGCCCATAATATAAAAGACAGATATCGTCATTCGATATACATTTCATCATGTTGCACAGCCATAGATGTAACTGAGATATTTTTCTCACCTCCTGCGTTGAAGTCATTGTTTCCTCTGTAGTGGCTGAGCTGAGTCCAAATGGCTGAAACTGTTCCTCTGCTGCTCCACCAGACTCTTCTCCTCCTGTTACTCAGCTGGGACACAAAAGTATAGATATGTATTTTATCCCTGACAAGAAGAAGCAGAGCAAATAAACATTACTACAACAATACCTATGAAGCTTCAAGGTGAAACCCCAGAAGCAAAAAGAAAGTCATCAGCTGCAACAAGAACTTGAAAAAGCCACTGAGCTCCCTGCATACCACCACCTTTACCCAGGGGATGCTGCACCCTGTATATATGAACTTCCATAGACATACAAAGAAGGAGTCCCACTGAGGCTCATTGGTAGCAGCATAAACTCAGCCACCTACAACATTTCCAAGCACCTCATCACCATCCTAGCTCCCCTTGTGGGGAACACAGCCCATCACATCAAAAACTCTGCTGACTTCACCAACAAGGTCCACAAACTTACACTTGATCCAGATGAAACCAGAGTGTCCTTTGATGTGGTCTCACTTTTCACTTGTACACCTCCAACCGAGGCAGTGGAGACTGTCAGGAAACAACTACATCAAGACAGCTCCTTAAAACCAGAACCAGCTTCACCCTGATCAGGTCTGCACACTGTTAGACGTCTGCCTTACCACCACATATTTTAAATACAACGAGGGTTTCTACAGACACAAACATGGATGTGCTGTGAGCTCCCCAGTGTGTCCCATTGTAGCCAAACTTTACATGGAGGAAGCACCGAGCCACATGATAGAGTGAAACAGGGTCTCACAATAGTTTCACTCAGGACCTGCTGATAATGACACACACATTTGCTCTTTTGATAAATCAATGGTCAACAGTGGGTCGATGACCCTTTCAGGGTACAACCCCCACGAGGGTTTAAATACCTGGGAGTCCACAATGCAAGAACTCCAGCAACACTTAAGGGAAGATGAACAACTTTAATAATTGACCAACGCGTTTCGGCTTGTGGCCTTCATCAAGGTCATAGTAAAACATTGTAGAAAATTGCTTAAATCGATCAAACCAATCGAAACTTCATAGATAGATCAACTGACATATAACAGGTAGGTATTGGTTAATTGGGGGCGGGCCCCACACTTTGGAAAGCTCTGGGTTAAGTCACGCTTAAGTAAATACTGGACTAGATCATTAATGATGATGACAGGGGGGAGGAGACATTATCCCCACCTGTCTCAAAATAACACGTGTGAAATACATAAGAAGAATACTATGAATATATACAAAAAAGGGACAAAAGGGCAGTATTTAATAATAAAAGGAGGTTGGTCCAGCAGTTGAATTAAAAAACAAGAGGACATCGTCACACGGGAACAGATTTGTTAAAAGGTCCTAATTTATGTCTCTAAAATGTAAAATCTCTAAAATGTAGACTTAAGATGAGCTGTCGAGAATCCTACTCCTTCTTTGGCTGAAAAAATGAATAAAATTAATTAAATAAACATTACCCATAAACATGCCATCTCGCATTACCCATGCGAGAATAATGTAACTAATAAAATTAGAATAAAAACAAAAAATAAAAAAGGCTCAGTTCAGAAAAACTCAGACCTGTGGGGTGCAGACTCTTAAAGCGGAATATCCAAAATGCTTCTCTTTGTTTCCCGGATAAAATTAATATTACCACCATTTTGGTTTAGTTTAATGGCTTCAATGCCTAGAAAAAATAATGGCAAAATAAAATGCACGCAGGAATGAATTTTGTTCACTCAAATTCAGCTTTTCTTCACTCAAAATAAATTTCTCCTCAAAATGCAAAACTTGCACCAGCAAACTTTTTTTTTTTTACGTGCGCTCAGAATAGTGGCACAAAAATAACGCCATAGTCAGCCTCCAGTTAACAACAGTGGTGAGAAACTGCACTACTGAACCTCCACTGACTGAGTAACTGCAGTTTGGTGCTTCATCAGAACTTCATGGCAGGAAGTGTTTCAGAGTGGGGACAGAGACAGCTGCAAAGTTCAGCTTTAGTGAGGCTAAACTCCAAAACCTGTTTTCAGCTAATGACTCTGCTTCTGTCTGGAAAACAATCAGACGGTGAACCAACCACAGACCTAAAGACCCCACTGCACCAACCATTCACAGCTGAACAGCTCCTGCTGCGGATTCTACCAACAAAACGTGATCACAGTCTCTCCACCCTCCATGGGTTCTCTCCATACATGACAGGTACATGACAATCGTGACTCTTACTCCCACAAAGCAACATGTTGTTTTCAAAGTGCTACATAAACAAATCATGGTTTGGTAAAGCAGGTGGACGAGAATCAGAGTCTCCATCATAAACCACAGGTGGACAAAAATAAATAAATAATGTCCAACATTCAATCCACAACATGATTAAAAACATTCTTCTCCCAAATCAAAAAGAGCTGCACATTAACCACCACAATATATTTTTATTCTCTGTGCTTTCAAATATGAACACTGTTTACTTTCGTCTGTTTCATTAGTTTTTGTTAACATCTTCCTGTGCATCACTTTACAGCAGCCACACTCACTGAAATGAGACTTTGTAGGAGTTCACTTCCTCTCATGTGTTCATCCACAGCAGCTGGACAATAAAGTTTATTGTGACCCTGATACTGCAGCAGATCGCTCTGACTTCCTGTTATCACTTCAAATAGAAACGAGGCTGTAGAGGTTTGGTGCAGGCAGAAAAACAGCTGCAGGGACAATGAAAAGACTTTTCTGCTCCAACTTCTCCCAGCATGCTGAGCTAATGATTAGTTGGTGTTTTTCTCCAAACACTCTCTCACTCTTCTCTCAACGTGTTCACAATAAACTGTGAACAGACACCGAGGAGAGCAGCAGAAGACCTCATTCAGGAGCTAAACTCAACATGAACTGAACTCACAGTAAAGTTAGCTCGGTGCTTACCTTTAGATGAGCCCACAAACCGAGAGAAACTCCGCGATGAAGCTGCAACTCTTTCCAAACACAGGAAACAGATCAGGGAGCAGAGACCCACGTGGTTCACGCTGATCTCAGCTACGATCCAGGAGACAAGGGTGGGCAGATCGATGCAGATATCGATCAGGACGTTGGTAGTGGTTTATGATCGATACTTTAGTTCGTTTCTCTCCTCTAAGTTCACTACTTTACTCCCGTTTCATGAAAAAGCAGCTCTCTCTGCTCGGCTCCTCTCCTGCGCACACACTTTGCTCCGCCCCCTTCTTCCTTATCTGCTTTGATTCGAATCTGTTTGGACACGTGACTCGAAAAAGAGGCCGAGCCTTTTTTTTAAACGAATTACAACAAGAGTGTCACTACCCGATCCGTACCGGAAACCCGATCGGTACCCCGCATGCGCGAAAGGTTTCTACTTCCGGTCGTAGCGTTTTACGATAGTTATGGGTCAGAGTTCTCTACCTCAGTCACTCTCTCTGGTCCAGCTGAGTCAGCAGTGGGAAAAATCTGCTTTTCACAGGAACTTGGTAATAGCAATAAAAGAATACGTAGTTTATTCCAAGAAGATATCGTCTCTCTCCCATATATAATATCTTATTGGAACCGATTTGTTCCAGATATCAAGTGGAAGACAGTCTGGATGGTCCCCCATAAATATTTGATTGTAAATAAGGTGAAAGAAGTCTCATTTAAAATTCTACATAAATGTTATCCAGCCAGTCACTACATGGTAAAATTTAAAAGGGACATAAATACTAATTGTACTTTCTGTGGGGATCATCCAGAAACTGTGACACATCTTTTTTGGTGCTGTTCTTTTACACAGAGATTCTGGAAGGAATTTAGCGGGTTTGTTATTGTCCATATTTTAAGGGAGTTTTCTTTACGATGGGAAAATGTTTTATTCTGTTTCTTTAAGTTCCCCAAGAAGCATGATAAATGTTTTTTTATGATAAATTTGTTAATACTTTTAGCTAAATTTTATATCCATAAATGTAAGTTTACTAACAAAACACCATATTTCTGTCATTATTTTAAGGATGTGGAAATGTACATACAATCAATATCAGACTCCACCAACAAAAAGGCTCTCAAAACAATTTATGTATGTGAATTTTTGCGTGTATTCTTATAATTGTTACCTTTTTCTTTTACCCCTGGCTTTGTGTGTTCATGTTCTGTTGTTTTGTATACTTCATCTGTTCGTATGTTGTATACTCATTGTTTGTTAAATAAAGTTTATTTAAAAAAAAAAAAAAAAAAGTTATGGGTTAGAGTATCTGTTAAGATGTTAAGAATAACAAGTATATCTTAAAATGTTTGCAATAATGAAGCATTTCAGTACAATGTGGACAAAAACGAAAAATAAAAAGATAGTTACGGATCAGGACTCTCCGATCCTTACTGCGCATGTGTAAAGTATGACCGTACAAATCGGGTCTACCCGATCCGTACCGCGCATGTGCAGATGTTTTCTTCTTCTTCTGTTCGTTTAATGGCAGTTTACTCCCCAGTGTACGAGGATACCGCCACCTGCTGACCGAGCGAATAAACCCTATTATAAACTGTTAGCAGAGCTGCTCTGTGCAGCGTTATGGCATAATAATTTTAAGGGAGAATAAAAAGTCGACACACATATCTCATTCCTGACGGAGGACTCTACCACTACACTTCTCCAGTTCATTCACAGAGTCGTTGCATGGTATGACATGGATAGGAAGTGGGCGGAGCCTTTTACCGTCATTTTATTACGACGCAAAGTACAAACACCTGTGGACACACAATCCAACACCCCCACTTGTACACAGGTTGGGGAAAACAATCCTCCGAAAAAACATCTTACATTCCAAACACAAATACAGAGAATTTGTCTAACTTAGACTTTGAAACTGGTTTCGTCATCATATCTGCTACCATTGACTCAGTTGGACAGTAATCAATGAGCACTTTCCTTTCATGTACAGCTGACCTTATAAAATGATATTTCACATCAATGTGTTTACATCTTTGTCTGTTCACTGGATCTTTTGACAAAGCGATTGTTCCCTGATTGTCCTCCAATATCATAGGTATTTCATACTCAAACTCATCAAGATCTTGAATCAAATAAATCAAATACATACATTCCTGAATTGTTGCTGCTAATGCCATGTATTCGGCTTCACAAGTTGATAGTGCTGTAGTTGTCTGCTTTTTGGTTTTCCATGATATCAAAGGACCATTTTCATTTAGGCTTACACAATAACCTGTCATACTGCGTCTATCAGAAACATCGGATGCCCAATCTGCATCACTGTATGCTTGTAGACCTAGTTTTCCACTTGAACATTTCCTAAAGCACAGTTCTTTATCTCGACTACCTTTTAGATACCTCAGAACATGTTTCACTGCTGTCCAATCATCAACAGTTGGCGCATTGAAATGTTGTGACAGTTTGCTGACAACATAGCTTAAATCAGGTCGCGTACAATAGCTCAGATAAATAAGACATCCTACCGCTTCACGATATCTCCTCACATCTGGTAATGTCTCGAATTTATCAGAATGAGTCCATTTCTGTTCACAGGGTGTTAACCTTGGCTTACAGTTTTGCATGTTAAATCTCTTTAAAATGTTCTCAATATATATTTTCTGTGACATTTTGACACATTCTTTTTCTTGAAGAAAATCTATTCCTAGAAAATGGTTAAGTTTCCCCAGATCTTTCATTTGGAATTTAGAAGAGAGCATTTCTTTCACGCCTGAAAGCACATTTTCATTGTTAGCTGCAATGAGTAAATCATCCACCCACACTATGATGATTACTTTTTCACTTTCAGTTTCTTTTGAATACACACAATGATCAGCAATATTTTGTCTAAATCCACAACTGCTTAAATAGTCATGTAAGGTTTGGTTCCAGTTACGACCCGATTGCTTCAGCCCATAAAGTGATTTCTTTAATCTGTACACCAGTTTATTAGTCTCACTTGATTCTGTCTCAAAACCTTCTGGTTGTTGTATATATATTTCTTCATTTATTGGTGCGTGTAGATAGGCGGTTTTTACATCCATCTGGTGAACCAACATATCATCCTGAACCACTTTCTGCATCAAAACTCTCACACTCGATAAGTTAGCAGTCGGTGAAAAAGTCTCCTCATAATCAACTCCTTTTGTTTGACTAAAACCTTTAGCCACAAATCGAGCTTTATATCTGTCTGATCCGTCTGAGTTCTTTTTAACGGCATAAACCCATTTACCCCCCACTGCTTTCTTACCCTCTGGTAAAGTGGTTAAAGTAAATGTGTCATTCTCCTTAAGGGATTGAATTTCTTCATTCATCGCTCTTTCCCATTCTTTTGACTCACTTGACACAATAGCTTCGCTAAATGATGTGGGTATTTCACACAACAATCTGTAGCAATAATCAACACTGGTTTGCATCTGTTCATTTTCACACTCTTTCACATCCGTGATATAATCACTCAAATAATCAGGTCTCTTTCTGATTCTGGATGGATAACGTGTAGCTCCAGTATCTACTTTATCATCGGTTTTAACCTCGGACTCAGTTTGACTGCTTTCACTACCATCTGGAATATCCTCATCCTTCGTCTGTTTGGGTTCACCATCTTTTCTGGATTCATAAACCTCATCTTCATACATCTGATCACTCTGTGTTTGTTGATCCATTGTTGCGGGATTTAGTATTTTTATCAATCTGTGCTTTTCAACTTTCCCGGTTTTTGGGAAATAGATCAAATATGCTGGACTATTTTTGTCATATCCCAAGAAAACACCTTTGTCGCATCTTGGATCCAGCTTGCCCCTATTTTGTTTATAAGCATAGCACAATGATCCGAATTTTTTCATTCTAGAAAGATCAGGTCTTTTTCCAGTTAACATCTTATACGCTGTCTGACCTGTGCGTTTGTTAAAACATCGGTTCCGAATCACTCCCGCGGTTTGTACTGCATATGGCCATAAAGACTTTGGCAATTCGCTCTCAACTAACATGCATCTCGCCATGTCAAAAAGTGTACGCCAGTTCCTCTCTGCTGTTCCGTTTTGATGAGGCGAATATGGCGCCGAAGTTTCCTGCCTAATGCCGTGTCTACTTAATAAATCTCTGAACTGTCTGCTTGTAAATTCAGTTCCATTATCAGAACGAAAGCACTTGATTTTCCCATATGACGCCACCTCTGCAATAAATCTTTCAGTTGCTTGTGTTGTATCACTTTTGTGTTTCAGATTATATACAAATGTTGCACCTGAATAATCATCAACAAACGACAAAACATACTTAAACCCTTCTTTAGAGTTTGGCGTAATCGGACCAGCTAAATCCGTATGTACCAACTCTAATGCTGCCCTGGCCTTTTCATCTGGTTCTCGGTTCCTAGTTTGAGTAAACTTCCCTTGTATACAGGCTTCACATTGCATGTTTTTGTTGATTTTACCCTTAATTTCCATTCCATCAACGACATTTTGCAGATTTTGAACATCCTCATAATTACAGTGTCCTAGAATTTCATGCCACGTTTGCATATCAAAACAT
This sequence comes from Maylandia zebra, assembly GCF_041146795.1. Lineage (NCBI taxonomy): Eukaryota > Metazoa > Chordata > Actinopteri > Cichliformes > Cichlidae > Maylandia > Maylandia zebra. Next base: position 35,707,778 of record NC_135175.1, on the reverse strand, counting down.
CCATTACATTTCTCTTCAAACTCTTGCACAGTGTTTATAAAGAACAGTCTCTCGTGTTCATATATAGGGAATTTTGTTCCATCAACATGTTTAAGAAAACTGTCCCTGTGTTTGAAAACCACAGTGGCTCTGTTACTAGTAGCTGCTTTTACTGACAAAATGTCCTGTGGAAACGATGGAATGTAGAGTGCTTGTTTCAATGTTACCTTGTGACTGCGTCCTTTACTGTCAATCATACTTATCTCAGCATCTCCTCGCCGCTTTGCAGCTCCTCTGCTCCGCCTTCCGTCAGCCAACTCTACACAATGAGCCTCGGGTCGAAATGTGTCATCAAAAGTCTTAAAACTCTCGATCTTCGTAAAGATATGTGACGTCGCTCCCGTATCCACCAGTAGCTGGTTATTCAGCATCTCTTGGCCGCCGTCCGGGACCCTCTGGGGTTCGGAGCCCGTCTTGAACGCGTAGTCCTTCTCCACAACCCCTCTCACTTCATCCCGTCTTAGCTTCCTTCTACAGGTCGCATCTTTGTGTGTACTACTCCGGCAAAAACTGCACCATACTCTGGATCGGCACGTTCTTGCAGTGTGTCCCTTTAGTCCACATTTAAAACACACAATCTCATTATTCTTTGATCTTCGGTCATCTGCTCGCCATGAAGTAGAATCCTGGTCTAATTGCACTTTTGTCTTCATTACGTTGTCATCAGTTACAGCCGCACGCATTCTCTCGGTTTCTTCATAACTTCTGAGTTTTACTTTAAACTCTGAAAATGTGATTTTTGCTTCGCTCTGTGTAACGTGCACAATCAGGGGTTTAAACGTCTCTGGTAGACCTTTCATTATCATTGCGATCAGAAGTCCATCAGTTAATGACTCACCCGCATTTTTTAACGCTGTGATAATTGCTTCTGCTCGGATAATATAGTCCGTCACACTTTCATTCTTTTCATTTGTGAGAGAAGTAAGTTCGGTGTACAGACTTATGATCCTTGGCTTGCCCACTCCTGCATAATGACCTCTCAAAATTTTTAGGGCTTTCCGTCCGTCATCAACTGCATCTCTCATAACTAACGATAAACTTTTGTCATCCAGAAATTGTATCAACTCTGCATATGCTTCTGCATTTTTGTCATCATCTTCACCATCGGCTTCTTCATCACCCTCAGCCTTTAAGATGACATCTTTCAAACCTTGTAGTCTGAGATGACCAAGGAACTTCGTTTCCCATATCTCATATTTCCTTTCATCTCCATCAAACTGCAAACGGGAATATCGACTGCCCGACTCTGCCGTGCGTCTGCTCATGATGCACAAAAACGCTTACTCACTCAATCGTGCCAAACTTTTAACACCTGCCGGTAACTTGCGGTTTCAGGAAATGCTGCCCTTCCTTTGGCAGTTACAGGATCTCTTTACTGCTGCTCTGGGCCCATAACCTGTTAGCAGAGCTGCTCTGTGCAGCGTTATGGCATAATAATTTTAAGGGAGAATAAAAAGTCGACACACATATCTCATTCCTGACGGAGGACTCTACCACTACACTTCTCCAGTCCATTCACAGAGTCGTTGCATGGTAAGACATGGATAGGAAGTGGGCGGAGCCTTTTACCGTCATTTTATTACGACGCAAAGTACAAACACCTGTGGACACACAATCCAACATAAACTGAATTATCGTCATTACAAACGTGTGTTAAATCTGATTTAGCGATAGTCGAGTGTGTTTATGCTTGTCTGTGAGGAGAGGATTGTTGGAATAGTGATGATGATGTGCGCTATCACTGTCAATTGTCAGTAAACACTTCATCTGGCTGATGAATCTACACGTGAGATATTACAAAGTCTGCATTATTAACTCTATAATTAGGCGCCATTCTTCTTATTTTACGGCGCTGTTGCTCAATCGGGGGACGCTCTCTGTTGAGGAGAAAAGCATGCATTTCTTTGTATACAGATTATCCATTGTTTAAATGTCCCGGGCAGTCGAAAAGGAGGCAGAGCTGTTGAGAAATGCTTGGAGCTAACTGGGCGCTAACCGTATCATTCAAATACATTGAATGTCGCAATGTTGGCAAAGAGAGGAAGTGACGTAAGATTTGCGCATGCGGGGTACCGATCGGGTTTCCGGTACGGATCGGGTAGTGACAAAGAGAAATAACAAAAGAAAAGAAAGAAAAAGATGGCCGATGTTTTTTTTAAATAACCTTTATTTGTCAACAACAATATAAACATATAAGGCACTATTATTTATCCATGCATCTAAATATATACGGTTGAGCATTACAACAAGAGAAATAACAAAAGAAAAGAAAGAAAAAGATGCAGAATGTGAGAACATAGACACAAACAGTGTGAACAGAAAGGGAAATCATGATCCACATCTCAGGTAGAGAGGAGGCCTCCTTTTAACATAAATAGAACTTATTGAATAGAAATATAAGTTTAGGGGCTTTCTTTTCATTTATGTGTTTCAGCGATGTGAGGGAAGTTGCCCCCCCCCCCCCCACCTTCTTCAAATCCAATAAAAGTGGTATAAAACGTTTGTGCTACACTTGTGCTGGTTTGTGCTGCAAAAAAAAATTAGTTTGTGCTGCCATCATTTTAAAGATATTAAAGGAGGGTTGGCAAGGGTTGAACACCCGTCTCGCTGTGCTCCGGTGAGGTCCCTCGATTATCCGTCTAAAATACGTGTTCACCTGGTGAAACGTTACAAATGTGCGTGGGAGTAACTCTATAATGAGTCTGGACGACTATTTTTCTAAAATGCCTAACGTCAGGTCTAAGAAAAAGACAGCTCCGGTTGTGCAAGCTAGCGACATTGTGGGTCCTATGGCGGCTGAGCCTGAAGAAGCTAACGCCAGCGACACAGAAATCTCCGCTGACGCTGAGCAAACTGGGAGTGATATCGACCCGAACATCCTTGCGGCTCTGAGTAAGATAACTGACAGCATTACAGCTCTGTTGGATGTTAAAGTTGATACTGTGCTGGCCGCAATCTGTGAACAGACGTCTCGGATCCAGGCTCTGGCGACACGGGTGGGAGACGCCGAGATACGGATTTCAGGCGTGGAAGACACGGCAGGTGTATTGCAGGCGAAAGTGGCTCGACTCGAAAAACAAGTAACTGACATGGCAGACCACATGGATGATTTAGAGAACCGCAGCCGCAGATGTAACCTTCGCCTGGTCGGGCTTCCCGAGGGCACGGAGGGAAATGATGTTGTCGCCTTCGTGGAGTCATGGCTCCCCTCCTATCTCGAGCTCACAACTAAAAATGGGAAGATCAAACTAGACCGCGCTCACCGCTCTCTAGCACCGAGGCCAGGCCCCAGCCAGCGCGCCAGACCCATCATTATGAAGTTTCACAACTTTGCTGATAAACAACGTGTGATGGCTGCAGCTCGGCGCCTGGCTACGCAGCCGAACCAACCAACAGGTCGGATCAAAGTCTCCTTCTTTAATGATTATTCAGCGGCGGTAGCCAAGAAACGCAAGGCTTTCGACGAGGTAAAAAGCTGCCTGAGGAAGAAGAATGTGGATTGTGCGCTTCTCTACCCCGCCACACTGAGGCTGTTTGCCAACGGCAAGGAGAAGAGATTTAACACACCGGAGGCAGCTGCGTCCTACGCGGACTCGCTGCCCTGAATCCCCGTAACCACCGGAGTACTCCTTTTCTTCACACTATGCCTTATGAACCGGTGTGAGTACTTGCCGAATCTAGGCGTATGTGACTCTCTTTTTTCGTCCTCGCTGCTTATAAGCGACCAGGTGAAATCTTCCACCCCATCGGGCACCGGACGGACTGTGTTTTCGTCTATGGGTAGGCGTGAGTTACGCGCGTGCAATGCCCTTCAGCTTTCCCGACGGGCAGGAGGAGATTGGTTTTTCCCTACATGTTTAGTAGGGCTGTTGCCAAATCACTGTTCTTTGAATGTTCCGTCACACAGCTCTTTCTTGCCTTTCTTTTTTCTTTTTTCTTTTTTGCTGTTTTATTTTCAACCAGGGTGTGGTGAACCCTTTGGCTCAATATGCTTTGTATGATACATGAATAAGTCTAATAATGAGTAGGCTGCGAATATGCACCTGGAATGTACGAGGGGTTCACAGCCCTATTAAGAGGAGGAAGATATTTACTTGTCTAAGAAAGGACGGTGTAGATGTTGCTATGTTACAAGAGACACATCTTGATAATAATGAGCACTTGAAGTTGCAACAAGGATTATATGGACAAGTGTTTTTTTCATCCTTCACTACAAGAAGTAGAGGAGTGGCAGTGTTGATTAGGAAAAATGTACCTTTTGTAGTAACTGATTGCGTTAAGGATCTGAAGGGCCGCTACGTGATAGTTAAAGGGATTTTGCAAGGCCAAAATATTTTGTTACTGAATGTTTATTTTCCACCTGCCCACCCGACTACCTTTCTTACCAAAATGTTTCTGGAATTAGCCCCATTTCTTCCTAACTCTACCGTTATTATTGGTGGTGATTTCAACTTAATGTTAAATCCGCTTATGGACAGATTTCCACATAGCATTGCAACTCCCTCTCCTCAGGCCAAAGCGCTTCACGCTCTATGCGACGAGTTTGGACTTGTTGATGCTTGGAGATATACCCACCCCTCCGATAAGCAATACACATTTTTTTCGGCTCCGCATAGGTCCCAAACTAGAATTGACTACTTTTTTCTCCCGAAAACTGACTTGGGTTCAGTAGTATCGTGCGACATAACAAGTATAATCATCTCAGATCACGCTAGAGTAATCATGGATCTCGATCTTAAAGCTGCGCTTCATGGGGGCGATCGTGGCTCAAGAGTTGGGAGTTCGCCTTGTAATCGGAAGGTTGCAGGTTCGAGCCCCGGCTTGGACAGTCTCGGTCGTTGTGTCCTTGGGCAAGACACTTCACCCGTTGCCTACTGGTGGTGGTCAGAGGGCCCGGTGGCGCCAGTGTCCGGCAGCCTCGCCTCTGTCAGTGCGCCCCAGGGTGGCTGTGGCTACAATGTAGCTTGCCATCACCAGTGTGTGAATGTGTGCGTGAATGGGTGGATGACTGGATATGTAAAGCGCTTTGGGGTCCTTAGGGACTAGTAAAGCGCTATATAAAATACAGGCCATTTACCATTTACCATAGGTCCCGTCACTGGAGGCTTAATACCATTATTGTTAAGGATGAGGAATTTACCTCTCACTTCTCTGCCGAATTTAAAGCGTTTTTGGATATCAACACCCCCTCAGCTAGTACTGCCTCTGTTTTGTGGGAAACATGCAAAGCTTATGCGAGGGGCCTAATTATTTCGTATTCTGCGACAAAGAAGCGACAACGGATGGAGGAACAAAAATCTTTAGAGAGCGAATTGATGGATATTGATGGATATATTGCCTCCCCATCACCACCATTATGGCAAGAAATAACCGCACTCAGGTCAGCGCTGAATTGCCTTCTTACCAGAGATGCAGAGAAGAAACTTAAATACACCAGACAGCGGTTCTACGAGCATGGAGATAAAGCCGGTAAATGTCTGGCGTACTATGTTAAGAAGCGCACAGAATCTAATACCATTGCAGCGATATCTGATGAAGGTGGCCACAAGATATATGAAAACAAACTGATAAACGACTGTGTTAAGAAGTTCTACAAAGCCTTGTACTCTTCTCAACAAGTCCCGGAGGGGGAGCAGCTGATGCATAATTTCTTTACCCAATTCGACTTACCAAATTTGTCAGAGGAACAGAAGACTGCCCTTAACAGCCCTATAACTAAGACCGAAGTGATTAAGGCTATTAAATCACTGCGAAGTGGAAAGTCACCAGGGCCTGATGGCTTCTGTTGTGAATTTTATAAACAGTTTCGGGATATTATTGTGGAACCGCTTCTTGATATGTTCAACCACTCCTTCATTATGGGTGAATTCCCGCAGACACTGAAGGAAGCCAACATTTCCCTAATTCTAAAGAAAGGGAAGTGTCCTGATTTGTGCGGATCCTATAGACCTATAGCCCTCTTGAATGTGGATAGGAAACTGCTTTCTAAAATTCTGGCCTCCCGCTTAGAAATTTTTTTACCTGTGCTGATAATGGAGGACCAGACAGGTTTTATAAAGGGTCGAAACTCAGCCACCAATGTTAGACGCTTACTGAACGCTATTGTAGCTTTCAAGCAAAAATCTATTGACGGCCTGGTGCTTTCTCTCGATGCGGAGAAAGCATTTGACAGAATTGAGTGGTCTTATTTGTTGTATACTCTAGGCAAATTCGGCGTGGGGGAGAATTTTATAAAATGGGTCAAAGTTATCTACAATAATCCACAGGCAGCAGTCCTGACTAATGGACTTAGGTCTGATTACTTCAACACTCATAGGGGAGTTATGCAGGGCTGCCCCTTATCGCCCCTTCTATTCGCTCTGGGCATAGAGCCTCTTGCTGAGGCCATAAGGGCGACACCCACAATATGTAGTTTAGAGATTGGACAGCTGTGTCATAAAATAACCTTATATGCGGACGACATCTTGATTCTTTTGACTAACCCTGTAACATCCGTACCCAGTCTCATTGAGGTGATTGACAGGTTTAGCTGTTTCTCTGGCTATAGAATCAATTTGGCTAAGTCAGAGGCTATGCCTCTCGGTACTCTTTTCACAATGCCGGCTACTGTTCCTTCTTTTCCTTTTAAATGGTCTCCTAATGGATTTGTGTATTTGGGGATCTTTATTGCCCCGTCTCTCGACCAATTGTACAAAGCCAACTTCACACCCTTATTTGGCAAACTCAAACAGGACCTAGAGCGGTGGGCGTCACTTCCTGTCTCCTGGCTAGGACGCATTGCCCTGATCAAAATGAATGTGCTGCCCAGGCTATTGTATCCTATCCAAATGATCCCCGTCTTGTTCTCTAAGAGAGTACTGAAGGACATAAATGGTTGGCTTACCTCTTTCATCTGGAACAAGCGCAGACCCAGACTCAAGATGGCAGTGTTGCATCTGCCAAGCTCCAGGGGCGGCTTGGATCTACCTAATATTAGATTGTATCAGCTTTCTGCCCATTTAAGATTTGTGAGCGACTGGGTCAGGGGTAAAACCTCAATCTGGTCGGATATTGAGACAGCTCTGTCACAATGCAAACTGAGCGATCTATTATTCTGTAATGATTTTAACGGAATTAAGGCCCTTTGTACAAATCCTGTAACAATCAACACTCTAAAAGCGTGGCGAATTGTCCGCCGTCTTGAGGGAAGATCGAGAATAACATCAACCTTTACCCCTATAATGAATAACCCTGCTTTCCCTCCGGGTTCCTCCGACCCCGGCTTTCAACGATGGTCTGATAAGAATATGAAGTCTCTTGGTGACCTTTTCTCGGGTGAGAAACTCATGTCGTTTGAACAACTTGCCAACAGTTACGGCTTGCCTAGACAGGATTTCTTTCGTTTTTTGCAAATACGACACTATATCACTCACAGTACAACCCTTGCTGAGCACCCTGAAGTATCTGATGTTGAGAAGATTTTGTTTAGGCAACAGCTGAAGGTGTCTCTGAGTTCATTTTATCATGTGCTTAATGCTTTGACTACCACTGATGCACAGGGGATTAGAGGTGTGTGGGAGAGGGAACTGTCGGTAACCATAGATGAAGATAAGTGGGATACCGTTTGGTCTCTCGCTAAAAGGATTTCAATTTGTACTCGGACAAGAGCAATCCAACTTAAGATTTTACACAGATTACACGTATCCCCTCACCGCAGACACCTCTTCAGCCGCTCTCTTTCCCCTGTGTGTCTTAAGTGCAAAACTGATGTTGGAACTTTAACTCACTGTTTTTGGTCCTGTTACAAGCTTCAAGAATACTGGGCTGACATTACAGGTGAACTGGGGAAAATCTTCCACGTTGATATAGAGATGGACCCTTTATCCCTGATTCTAGGTCTTCCAAGTGACCGCCTAAAAGCGGCGGCCAACAAAAGATTGTATAACACTCTAACATTTGCAGCCAGGAAAAATATCCTCTTACAATGGATCAACGATAGGACTCCCACTGTCTGTGGCTGGTGCAAAATAATTTTTGAACTGATTCCTCTGGAATACCTCACACACGTTATACACCACAGTGTGGGTCAGTTCTACGGGATGTGGCACCCCTTTTTGGACTATATTGGACCTGACCTTTCCGCTATCTTATTCAAAGGACTACTACGCACGTGATCATCACCCGGGCGCTATAAGACTGACTCACCACCTCTTGTATGTTATATTTTGTGTTTTGTATCTTGTATTATGCCTTATTTAAGAGCTGTTGTGTACGTTTTGTGTTTGTACTGTTTTGTTGTTCAGTGTCTAATGTCGAGACACTGTCTTGTTAAAGGAAAATCTGCAATAAAAACAATGATGAAAAAAAAAAAAGATATTAAAGGAAATTTCTAGAGGTCATCGGAGGTCAACCAGCCACCCCGCATTAATTAAATCAAACAAAACTGGTGTTAATCAAGTGTGCTACATTTGTGCTGGTTTGTGCTGCTAAAATTGTCGTTTGTGCTGGTTCTGCTTAAAGATATTAATGAAAATGTAAAGGCCAAAAGGTTAACCAGCCCCCAAACCCAAATCCCAAATCAAACAAAATTGATATAAACCATTTGTGCTACGTTTGTGCTGCAAAATATTTTGTTTGTGCTGCTATCAAGCATTGGAGGTAGTCCATAAGAGATTACAGGATCACCCCAACCTCAGCAACAGGACCACATTATTGCATTTTACTTTTATTTGCATGATTGTGCAGGGGGGGCGGGCGGGCTTTTGGAAAACAAAGGGAGGCCAAGTGAAAAATGTTTGAGAACCACCGAGTTAACCAACGATCCTCTTCATCGGTTTTATAATTTCCCCTGGGAATTTATTGAAACAAATTGCAACTCCTCCAGACCGATTAGAGCCATGGCTGAAAAGAATCTGATTTCCTGTGTACTCTTCTCATAAGTGATTTTCCACAACCACACAACTGAAATAATTTGGTAATATTGATTCATGTTTACGCTTCTAATTTTTCGCATTCAGTTAATTTACCAAATTAGACGGGGGATTATTCTTGTATTATGTTTAGCTATTGTCTCTGTGGTTTCCACCTTTGATGTTTAAAGTTGCTATATAGGTTGAGCTGTCTCTCATTTGTGCAGGTCACTTTGTTGAGTTATATTTTATACATTGTAGAATCCTGTGTACGGTCCCACTTAATTCTTAAAACAACTTATTTTCGTGATTGTGTATTTTTGAAGTAACCTTGTCTTTTTTGGGGTACAATAAAATCCACATTTTGAGAATTACCCCTGTTACATCCCCTGGCTAGTCTAAGGGTTTTGAAGGGACTCCCTGTCTTCTTGGCCACTGACATCTTAGTATCTTGTTCACCAAGATTTTTCCAATGGTTAAAAGCTGAAAGACTGAGTAACATCACATGGATGTGTACTGAAAGGTTTTGATTTTTATGTTTCTACTGTTGGTGTTTTTTGTCTTTACCTTACCATATAAATGACCTCGAGGTAACTGTTGTTGTGAGTTGAGGTTATATAAATACAATTAAACTGAAATTGAACTAATTTTCTCCTTCATATTAATAATAAACTATTCGTGACATTACCTGTGGATGGATTTTGTTCATTCGGTGCTACTCGTTGAGGTGCAGGTGATGTCGATGGGTGATCAGTAGATCTCTCCAGTGTGTGCCTCATGAGCTGCACATTCAGCAGTCAGTCGTCACTCTGCATTTTGTGCTTTGCGCTCACTGAGGAAACTAATGGTTTTAAATCTTGGATTAAGCAGTGTGGACAGTGACAGCTGAGCTCTCTAGGGTGTAGGGTCTTGTCAAAGGGTTGCAGACATGTTCTTTCCCAGTTGGTTTGCTGTCACATTGGTGGTATTTCCCAGTATTTCCTGAGTCGTATGAAGCAATATTGTTATGAATGGAATGAACATTGACCCCATGACTTTCTTCTGCTGGGACATTTCCACTGTTGCCATTTAAAATAAGTTGATCACTGTGAAGCCAGTGCTGTTTTTTTTCACGGTCCTTAGAAGTGGATTGACTTCTGTTCAGAGTGATGCCAGAACTTCTCAAGGTTCAAGGTTCTTTATTATTTGTCACATGCATAGTTATACAAGTATAACACACAGTGAAATGTAGCCTGACACGCTCCTCGACATGTGCAAAAGTTGGGGGCGGGGGCGGGGGCGGGGGGGGGGGGGGGGGGTGTAGAGGAAGAACATTTTATTTATTTTTATATATATATATATATATATATATATATACACACACACACACACACACACACACACACACACACATAGTATATACACTGGGTGAATGTGCAGTAGTAGCAGCAAGCAGGTGAATTCTGTACATTAATATGAATAGACATCTGACTATTTTATAGGATAGACAATATAAACATATTTAAAATTAAAGGAATTGAAATGTACATTGTGCCTTGGTTTAGTGTCTGGAAGAGTCCTGTCTCAGTCAATTATAGATGATGTGAGAGGGCGGGTGTGTGTGTTTAGGGCACGGATGGCTTGGGGATAGAAGCTCCTCTTGAGTCTCTCTGTCCTTGCCCGGAAGATGCGGAACCTTCTACCAGATTGCAGAAGTTGGAACAGTTTGTTGCCAGGATGGGACGGGTCCTTCAGTATCTGCGCTGCTCTAGTCCGGCATCTCCTGGTGTAGGTGTCCTGAAGCGGGGGGAGAGCAATCCTGCAGCAGCGTTCTGCTGTACGGATCACTCTCTGGAGAGCTTTTTGGTCCTTCACACAGCTGTTCCCGAACCACGATGTCATGTTCTGTGTGAGGATGCTCTCCACAGCGCCTGTATAGAAAATCCTGAGGATCTTTGGAGAGACCCTGAACTTCCTCAGTTGTCGTAGGTGATACAGGCGCTGCCTAGCCTTTTTGGTCTGGACCTGAATGTGGGCAGCCCATGTCAGGTCTGAGGAGATGTGGACACCAAGATACTTGAAGGACTGCACCCTCTCCACTGGAGCTCCATTGATGATAATGGGCTTGTAGTCTCTGTGGTGACCCCTTCTGAAGTCCACCACCACCTCCTTGGTCTTGCTGACGTTCAGCTGGAGGTGGTTGTCCTGGCACCACGATGCCAGATTCTTCACTTCATCCATGTAGGCCGCCTCATCGTTGTTGGAGATGGCACCCAACACCACTGTGTCGTCAGCAAACTTCACAATGGTGTTGGAGCCATGGGTGGCCACACAGTCTGAAGTGTAGAGGGAGTAGAGCAGTGGCGAGAGGACACATCCCTGAGGTGCTCCTGTGTTGATGGTGATGCTGTTGGAGAAGCACCTGCCCACCCTCACCACCTGAGTTCTGCCAGTGAGGAAGTCTAACACCCATGCACACAGACGGCTGTTAAGTCCCAGATCCCTCAGCTTTGTGAACAGTCTGCAGGGCACTATTGTGTTAAACGCTGAACTGTAATCAACAAACAGCATTCGCACATAGTTACCCTGTTTCTTGTCCACGTGGCTGAGAGTGGTGTGTAGGACGTGGGCGATGGCATCCTCTGTGGATCTGTTGGATCTGTAGGCGAACTGCAGCGGATCTGTGGTGTCTGGGATGGAGGAGGAGATGATGTTCTTCAGCAGCCTCTCAAACACCTTCATTACTACCGAGGTCAGTGCAACTGGCCGGTAATCATTCAGGGATGAGGGTTTGCTGTTCTTGGGCACAGGGATGATGGTGGATCTTTTGAAGCATGTGGGGACCACAGACTTCGCCAGGGACTCGTTGAAGATGTAAGTGAACACACCTGCTAGCTGGTCAGCACAGCAGCGCAGCAGGCGGCCGGTGATGCCGTCTGGCCCCGCCGCTTTCCTTGTGTTCACTCTCCTCAGTGCCGCTCGGACGTCATGCTCCGCGATGCTGGTCACCGGTCTCTCGCTGATGACGTCACTGTCCTCGGTAGTCAGGCGGTAGATAGCATTAGCCGCCTGGCTAACCTCGAAACGGGCGTAGAACCGATTCAGCTCGTTGGTGAATGCAGAGTCGGCGTTGATCGGCGCAGTGTCCCTGGCTTTGTAGTCCGTAATGGTGCGTAGTCCGTGCCACATACTCCGTGTGTCGCCCTGGTGGAAGCGGGACTCCACACGTTCCCGGTACCTGCATTTGGCATCTCTCACCGCGCGCCACACGCCGTATGAGGCCGCTTTGTAGGCGCTCATATCGCCAGTGGCGAGACCCGCGTTGTAGGAGGCGGTCCTGGCGTTTACTGCAGTGCGGATCGATCTGTCCATCCACGGTTTCTGGTTTGGGAATGTGGTGACTCTCGCAGTGGGGATAATCTCCTCCGCTAGCATATTGACGAAGCATACTGCTACTTCCGTAAACTCGTTGATGTCGACTGCGCATGCTCTGAACATGTCCCAGTCTACGTCGTTGAGTGCGTCCTGTAGCGTAGCTTCTGATTGGGCAGTCCACCGTTTTACTTCCTTCGTGGTCACGTCTTCCCTCCGTATGCTTTGTTTATACTGGGGAATGAGGAATATGGCATTGTGGTCAGACTTCCCAAAAGCCGGGTGTGAGACAGCTTTGTAGCCCTGCTTGTATGGCGTGTAGCAGTGATCCAAAATCCGATCCCCTCTCGTTGGACACGAGACATGCTGGTAAAAGTTTGGCATGACTTGCCTGAGGTTCGCTTTGTTAAAGTCTCCTGCTACAATGAGGGCTGCGCCAGGGTCCTTGTTTTGAAGCGAGCTCAGCACATCATGTAATTCGGACAAAGCCATACCTGTGTCCGCTTGGGGTGGGATGTAGACCGCCGTGGCGATGACTGAGGTGAACTCACGGGGCAGATAGAAAGGGCGGCACTTAATGCCCAGGAACTCCAGATGTGGCGAGCAGCCGCTGGAGAGAGTAGAAATGCTCCTGGCATCACACCACTTTCTGTTTACCATGAAACACACTCCTCCACCTTTGGTTTTGTTCGACTCTGCCGTTCTGTCCGCGCGGAGCACAAAGAATGAATCCGACGGAGTTACGGCCTGGTCCGGCACGGTGGGGGACAGCCATGTCTCCGTGAAGCACAGAATGTTGCAGTCCCTCATGTCACGTTGGAAGGTGACCCTTGCTCTTAGGTCATCGAGCTTGTTCTCCAACTGTCTGCCTCTCATCATATGATTGCTGTAGCATCAAGAAGATGCTGTTCTAGTGCCTGTTTTAGGTCAGCAGTCATGCTTGATCTTAAAATAGGCCACCACTTTCTGTGCAGTTCCTCTAGGCCAGGTGTTAGTGCATGTGCAATGCACACAACATGCCTTATGGATACATGTCTGGCAGTGGCTGTCATATATTTCGCAGCATCACTTAAAAGGCAGATAATCTTTCCCTCAATGGCCCTGTACCATCAGAGACGTCTTAGCAGTTGCAAGGTTACACCTGGAGGACTCATTAACAGGGCACAGTTCAAAATGTTTAGTAGGTTTAATCAGCAATATGCAGACATCTGACAATAAAGAACGTGTGAAGGTGAGTGATTAAACAATGACTTAACTCAGGTATAAGTGCTTCTTCAGAGAAGTCTTTTCTTCAAGGAATAAGGCCTAGGAAGTAGGCTAACAGGTGGCAAGGCACTCAGGTAAGTGCTATTCAGATAAGAGTTAAACAAGAATCAACAACTCTCCTCTCTTATTTTCTATAGGACAAACATTTTCAACATTAAAGTTTCTTTTACAGAATGAAAATCTCTCAAAGAAAAAAGAAAACACTTGATGTGCACATCTATACTTGCAACTTCCCTAGTTTAACATCCAGGATTATTCACTGCAGGTCCAGAAATCAGAGCTACCTCATCAGATCCAAGTGTGACATCAGCTGACACTCTCTACAGGAGACTCCACCTGAACTCTGTGGAGCCTGATCTCAAGGTGTTTAAGTCTGACCCTGAAACCAGAAGAGGATCTTTCTGTCTCGTCAGATTCATTGTGATCCAGCGATTTCAGTCATGCATGATCACGCTGATGTTTGCTCAGAGCAGATAATGAAGTGAATGTCTTTGCACATAGGTAACAGTGAAACAGTTTATATACAGCGTGGGATCGTTTGTGTGCGGAGTATGAACTGAGATTCTTGAAGCTCTTGTCACACTGGTCACAGCTGAAGTTCCCTTCAATGTGTGCATCTTCATGATCATTACAACGACTTGAATGTGAGAAGCATTTGTCACAGTGTCTGCACTTATATGGTTTCTCTCCTGTGTGGTCTTGTTTGTGTAATGTAAGATGACCTGCAGTGAAGAAAGATGACCCACACTGGTCACAGACGTGGTTTTTAACCCCACTGTGGCAGAGTTTGTGTTTTTTTAATTCACTTGATGTGGGGAATCCTCTCCCACATTCTCTGCAGTAGTTCATTTTTTCTCCAGTGTGTCTGCGTTGATGTAGTTCTAGGCTTCGCTGATGAATGAACGTTTTTCCACAAAGGTCACAGCGAAACTCTTTCCCACCACCACAGCGGTGACAGGGTTGAGAACTGGATCCATCTGTGTCACTCTGCTTCTAAACAAAGAAACAAACACAGTGGAAGTCAGGGAATTCCTTCAACATCCTGAATGTCGCCTGAAAAAGGGGCTTTTTGTGTGTGTGTGTGTGTGTGTGTGTGTGTGTGTATTAGGGGTGCAACGATACTCGTATCGATATTGAACCGTTCGATACAGTGCTTTCGGTTCGGTACGCATATGTATCGAACAATACAAAATTTTATTTTATCAACTTTCCTTCTGACGATGCTGTCTGTGTTGAGAGCTCAGTGGATCTGCGCTCGACAGTGCAGCCTAGGCGGAGTAGTTGAACGCAGATTCACTGAGCGCAGGGCAAGCTAGCGAGACAGAAGCTAAGCTCTCCTTGCAACATGGCAAATTGAACCTCCCCCACCCTCATTCAGATCTGGGCTTCGGAACTATTTTGGTTTTCATGTGACGAATGACCCTGAAGGTAAGCGCGTCATGGACTAAAGTAAAACAGTATGTTGGATGTGCCACGCAATGCTCAATTGCATGGGTGGGAGCTAGTGCGTTAGCGCAGTTAGCTCGTTAACGTGTTGACGCCGTCCAGCCCCATGCACGGGGCGATCCGCGGTAGCTCGTTAACGGAGATTTGCCGTGTTGTGGCTTTAACGTCATTTCAACGAGATTAACGCTGACAGCACTAGTAGGAACACAACGAATATGACTGCACATCTACGCTGACATCATCCTAGTGCAAAGACAAGTGGAAGCAGACAAAAACAACAAGCACGCATGCTACAAACTTTACTCGAGTCATTTAGACAGCCGTTAGCACAGGATTCTCCTTATGGGGACCTGATATGTTTAATATGCTGCTGAGAATATAGCCCAGAAGAAGCGTATAGTAGAGCTTTTATTTTGGAAAGAGACATTTCTCTGTAATAAACTCTCTTTTCCAAAGATGAGTGATTTCTCAATCAGATATATTTATTTTTTTATCCCTTTGTTGTTTCAGCAACATTAAATTTAAAAACTGTATTTTTGAGTTAAAATATATATTTATAATTTTAATAAATGACAAATTAAAAAAGCATGAACATTTTTTTTGTATCGAAAAAAATATCGAACCGTGACACCAAAGTATCGAACCGAACCGTGAACTTTGTGTATCGTTGCACCCCTAATATGTATGTATTTATGTATATATATAAATTAAAAAAAATAAAATATTACAGTGAGGGGAAGAAATTGGGTTCATGCTTGCAGTTTTGTCTTGGTATACAATATTTGAATAAAAAAACTAAACAAGAAAAGAAAACACTACATTTTTGATAATATTTGTGGTTGTTTTCTTGCATTTCTTGTACTACTTGACCACTAAAGTGGCCCTTCAATGAGATGACAGTGCCAGCAGTGGCCCACAGCTCATTTAAGTCATGTTACGTTATTCGTGCATGTATTTTGTAATCTGTAGCGGAATACATTTTGTGTGACCAATGTTGGTCACACGATACTAACCCCCAAGCTGCTCTCCAATGCATCCATCGGAGTGTGAATGTCTTTTAAAACTTTACTTTTTTCCCAACATCAGGAAAGTTTTGGGAGATCTATTTCAGATTTTCCAAATATTCTTAGATTGACTTTTCCTGTCTCGTTTAAGTTTGAAATGAAACTTAATTTACAAAATACTTCAACAAAAGTGCAAGTGCAAAAAGAAAAATACATACCTCACAGTAAGTGCACTTGTAGAGTTTCTTTCTGGTGTGAATCTGTTTGTGGACTCTCAGGTAACGTGGAGCTTTAAAAGTCTTCTCACACTGGTCACATTTATAAGGTCTCTCCTCAGTGTGGGTAAACATGTGCCGCTGTAAATGGTCGTATGCCACAAAGGTTTTGCCACACTGATCACAGAAGCAAAAATCATTTTTGGTGTGAATGCGTTGGTGAATATTACGGCTGAGTAGCCGACGAAAGGTTTTTCCACAAAAGTCGCAGCTGTACGCCTTAATTCCAGAGTGGGTAACTAGATGACTCCTTAAGCTGCTGCTGTGAGCAAAAGCTTTACCGCACTGATCACAGCTGTACGCTGTTACGTCTGGTTCAGTTTGGGTAAGAAGGAAAAACAGCCGAGTCCGTGTAGGTGACAAACATAGTGATTTTATTACATGCTTCTAAGACAGAAGCATGGGAAGACAAGCGTACAGCCACAGATCTCCAAAGAGTGGACAGCTCCCCGTCCTTATGTAACCCATGATGACATCACACAGTTAGACCTTACTGGAAATGATAACAGTCTCCCCATAGTCCAAAGTTCTCCTTATACAAACATCAGATGATACTTTAGAGAAAACCAAGTGTGTGACATGTCATGTTGTGCAGTTCGGTGAGCCTGTGTGTCCAACTAGAGAATGTCCTGACATGACCTCCCTGTGTAAATAAGGGTGAACGTGCGTGTTTACATAACTCTCTATGTGCATGTTCTGATGTAGGCCTGCAAATGAATTAGAACAAGGTCCTGCTAGACCCTCCAGTTATGGACGGTGAATACAATGCTGTGGATACCATTTGAAACTTGATTACAATGATGATAACCTGCATACATTAATCTTTACTCAGATTACCATAGACATAAAACAAAGATTATACTGTCATCAGATTCCACAATGGTAAATGATTAATGATTGATACTTCTAATTATAACTGTGATCATAAAAATACAAAATAAAATATCTCCTGGTCACATTCCTCCTCTTTGGGCTGGCTTGCCAGCCCAACTCACACCAGGATTTGTCTCCAAACCAAACAAACACGTTATGACACTTATCAACCCCAACACCTCCGTTGTTTTCCAATTATCCCACAACCCAGCTGTTCTTTTAGCTTCAGACTCGAGTTCCAGCCTGTCACGCTTCAGGCCCCTTTACCACCTCCTCTTGGAGTGAAGAAACGCCCTCGGATTCTTCTTTCTTCGACTTCCGGGGTAGACCACCCTTCAGTCGTTACACAGATCTAGGGATTATTCAAACAAAGATCTGTGTGTTTGATGTCCGTTGTCACCGCCGTGTCCCCCTTTTTGCCAAAAGCCTCTCGAACCTCGTTGGTCTCTGGTGTTCCTAGTTTTCGCCAACCCCTTCCTGGTTATCGCTGTGGTTATGGGATCCATCTTCTCAAGGAGCCCCAAGGCCATGACACTTGACCCCAGTTGCTGTGAAGGGTCCCCATATCTCCGTGTCCCCGTCTGGTGTCTGTTCCCTTCTCTGCAAGAGACAGAAAGCCAACACCTCTCCTGCGCCGGCTCTCCTAACCTAATGTTGTTGACTTTGTTTATTCCAATCCTATGCTATGCCTATGTGTGTAAGCGTGCATGCACTTAACCCTCTGCACGTGAAGTCAATAGCTCCAATATATCAATCCGATCCGTTGTTGGATGAAGCTTTTGACCTTCACAGACTAAGTGCCAGCTCCTTATAAGCACATTTGCAATGTGTGTATAAAAGTGAACAACAGACCTCAAACAAATTGGGCATTCTTAATTCTAACTTAAGTTTAAGTCTAGTACTCAGTTTCTGATCATCTATTTATGCTTCTCACTCGTTCCCTAAATTGTCTAGAAACCTTTAATTTTGCCATACCTAAATTATTAAAACACAAACCAAATCATAGACCCCCTATATAGCTTTTGCCTTTATGAGCACACTTCAATAATGAGCAACAACCTGCAATCTGTACCAAAAATCTTCATGGTCACACCTGCAATTAAAGATCAAATGCACTTTATACCTGTTTTAATTCTTCCTTATATAGAACCTCCTCAGTTTCAGGTTAGTTGCGATTAATCTCAATTAATCGTTCTAGTTGTATTTTGCAATTCAGCTAAAAAGCAAACCTGTTAAAGTAAACAGCTTATTTACAACCACCTGCAAATCATAAGAGTAATAAACGATTCAGCACAACAGACAAGTATCATGTTCAGGTTTTTCCAATCATTAAATCACTATTATTGCCGCAATTTGCTTTATTCACCCTTTGGCAATATTACTCCAAGAGAGAGAGAGAGAGAGAGAGAGAGAGAGAGCCCCTAATGGCCAGTTAGTGGGCTCTAGGTTAAACTGTCCCCAAATTAGTTATTTGTTATTATTACTTGTTTTCATGTCACTTGTCTGTTTTCTACTGCACCCTTCTCACCAAAGCAAAGCAAACATTAGCAGCATATTGACCGTAGTCAGCCATCCACATCCCATAGATGCTATAAAAACATTTCCTGTAAAAGAATCACACATAAATTCATCCACCCTCTTGTTCTATCTCGGTGGAGATTAACCTTAAGTCGTAGTCAAGTCTTGTCAGCTTTTACCAGTCAGTCCGTTTGTTTTATTTCCAGTCTTTCATCCATTCATTCATTCATCCATTTTTCTTTCTTTGCTGATAGTGGAAACCATCGCCGCATTTAGATTTCCGCCCTCAGCAAAATGACGTCATTTCAAAAGAAAAAGAAGAACTTGAGATCGGATTACCTCGCTGAATCCTTTTTTGGGCAGGGACTCTCATTTTCTAATTGTCCCCATATAAGTGGCTTTCTCCTGTGCCCATTTTAATGTGGAGAAACTCACTTGCAACAATTTTCTCGCCGACGTGTAATGCTTGTAATTTCCGATGTGCAGATCTGCTTAAAGAAAAGATTCACAAACAAAAATCAGTGCACTGTTCAAAATATAAAACAAAATAAAATAAAAGATAACAAAAACAAAAATACCAACGCCCGGGTCTTAGGACTTGTCACTGAATATTCCTCCCATCAATAAAAATACCCACCTAAACCTACACAGAGTCAAATCAACACCACCTCAACCTTTTCCTATTCCTAAACCTATATGTTTTGCATTCGTGAAACAAAATAGAACCGTTTCCATATTAAATAATTTGAGCTCTTGAAATGTTTTAATTCTCTTAATTCTGCCAGTTTATTTCAACACTTATTCAATGACTTTTATTCAACTGCTACTTGGTCACTCAAATTTTACCTGTTCAAATTGCCTAGGGTTCAACAAAGTCTAGATCCCCGTTATCATGAAACTTGAACGGGTGTACGATGATTTACTTACAGTAATTTAGAATCATCACTCAACCTAACTCTAATACTGGCACTGCGTGACTTTTCTCACACTGGAAACCAGAATTTAGTACAGAACTTTAATACCTCAGGCAATCGGGGTCAAGGGCTGCCCCCCCTTTCTCTTCTTCTTTGTCCGTGTGTTCCTCCTTCTATTCAATCTCCATCACAATGATGTGGCGCTCTGAAATAAGACTCACACTGTTAATTCATCGTTTTCATTCTGCACCACTGCTCAGGCTGTTTTCTTTTCTTTTTAGTGTACAGTAAACAATTGAGTCGAGGCCTTAAGCCCCAGATATCTCGCACGGGCATCGTTTTCATAACCAAACCGCTCTGGACTCTGCTCCCCAGACCACACAAATGCCCTCTGGGCTTATTATTGTAACAGATTCTGTATTTGGATTTGTTGTGTGCAGCATTGAGCCTTTGTTAATAAAGCATTCTTCATTGCAGCAGCTGGAGCATTGTGTGTCACTTCTTAGTGAATTGAATCAACATTTTGATTTTGGTGCATGGGTGTATATCAGTTTTCACTCACTCAACGAGTGCATAAGTGTTCATGTGTGTGTTTCTCTTCATTCTAAGTCGGCGGATGCAGAAGTGTGTGTTTGTGTGTTTGTATTCATCACCTTCCTGCTCTGTTGTTTGGGTAAACCAGCGGCCTGACGCATGCCCTGGGGTCCTCCCCTCCTCTTTGGGTCTGTTTTCATCCGTTGTTGCAGCTGCCTGCATCTTCTCCTTGTAACTTGACCCTTTTGCTTCTGTAGCTCTTTCAGGGTTTACTCCTGCTGTTGGAACTTTGCGTCAAGTCTGACGACCTCCTGCTCCAGCAAGCTTCCGCCTGATTACAAGTCCTGTACGTGAAACTCCAAGTCTGACTGATGAGTTCAATTAGCAGCCAGCTCCTCCGGAGCCATGCTCAATTTCTGCTCCGATGCCTTGAGCTCTTACTGAAGGCAAAAACCTCAGAGTCTTTTCCTTCCACGTCAGATTGGAGTCTGTTTATGTTGTCCTTACTTTGCTCCACGGCCTTCTGCAGCTCTGCTGTTCGGCTCTTCTCAGAGGTCAGCATTCTTTTGCTCACCCTCCCTTTTCCTCCGGGCTTAATGTGTGTCTCGTCACAGCTCTGTCAGCTGAAGCTTTAGCGTTCTCCATCTCCGCTGCATGAGATTGTTTTCTGCAGCACTGTTGACATCCTCAAGTTGTTGTTATGAGTCCAGCTGGTGTGGCCTTCAGGGGTCAAAGGGTCAAAGATGGTCGCGGAGAGGGCAACGATGGTAGAGGGGAGGGTAGGAGTCCAGGTCAGCTTCGGCTTTCAGAAAAAACAAAAACAAAACAAAACAGGCGAACAGGAAAATGATGTTGTGTTGGCTGTGCTGTGTTGGCTGTGTTATCCCGAGAGGGGAGAAACAACGAGATCTCCCTTCCCCCCTTTTTTTGTTTTTTCTCACCATATAATCAACTCATAACCCCCCAAGTTGACAGGACAACACAGGTACGTGTTAAAATTCTTAAGATCCTGTTTAGAAACCTAAAAAGGAATTTTCTACCATTCAGTAGTCCTTTGTCTTAAACACTCAACAAAAACATATCCCACTTTAACCACTAAATTTGTCGTATCCTCACTTAATCATCAGACCAGTGTCTTTGTCTTTTAACGTTAAGTTGTCGTCCTGCAACCCAGAGAGTCTTTTGTCAGTAGTGTATAAACTATATCATTTAAAAACAGGTGTATGTTAAGTGTCGCTACTTTAATCTTGCATGTACGTGCACATGTATGTAAGCTGTTTCTTCATTGCATGTATGGGTGCGTCTGTATATAGAATAAAATAGAATAGAATTCAACTTTATTGTCATTGCACATGCACAGGTACAGGGCAACGAAATGCAGTGTATGGGTTAATTTAACTTTTTCTCAAATGAGGCATTTCTCTAACACGCACATGTGTCTGTTCCTCAACTCTCATACCTTTCTCTGGTTGTGTGTGGTTTTATTTGTTTCAGTCATTTACCAGGAACATCTTTTCCTTTTCTCCATGTCTTCCGCCAGAGGTTAACACTGGTGAGATTCAGGGACACAGCACCCAGAGCAGTTCAGCGAGAAAAACCTGCCTAAAACTACATTCTCTCTTTTTTTCCGGGAGGGGTGGGGACAACTCTGGTGTCCAGCCGTGAATTTTTAGCCAAAGCTTGGCCTGTCTTCTGCTTCCGTACTCAGGTTTCCAGGTTAAGAAAAAACACCTGTATGAGGACACTAAACATACATTTAGTATTCGTATAAACATAACTGCCTAAATTATTGAACTCTTGAGGAGGGTTGATTTAACTCTTTACTAACTTTAAACCCCACAAGTAAAAATTTCATATGTTCTTGACTGCAAACACATAAACTGCTTGATGTTATTACTAATCATTTTCCTCCACAACACTCCAAATCATGTTCTCTCTTGTGTCCAGCAGGGGAATAAGGTGACCTCTACTCTCACTGCTTCCCCAGTCAGAGACAATATCTCACTCACACTTCCACACTTTATTGTTTTCCTTTTTTCTTGACTATTATTATTTCACAGAAAATCAACTGACCTACTTCTCCTCTTCTGTCATGCAGAAAGTCACACACACACAGCACTCGGCCCCCACCTTGTCTTTCTCTCACAGACACACCTACACACACACACACACTCTAATCGTCCTTTCACAACAAAACTTCACAAACGTCCACTGCAACAGTTTTAAGCACGCAAAGCCAGCGAAAATTCACTCTCACATTCACTTCCCTAACAACTACAAAGTTTTCACATAGAAAAATAATCCAGACAATCTACCATGCACCGTTTTCCCTCCTTATACGAGAGACTCAACCAACTTTTAAAAGCTTTATTTACACAACATCAAATGAAGCACAGATCTCTGCCTTTTCCAGGTAGAGAAGAAATACGACCCAACTAAAAAATCTCCCAGCAATCACACAAAGTTCTCAAATCAAATCGTTTTTTCACACTCTGGATCCACACAGAAGAAATTCAACAACACAAGACAGTTTATACAATTTACACTTTTAAATGCACACACACACACGGGTAATTTATATACAATATACACACGGGCCCGTATAAACACACCGCATGCCAGAACCACTTATCTCGTTTATTTCTCTAGCGGTGTTCCTATACTTTAGACTGATTTATAAGCATCTATAGCCCAGGGCCGCGCCCTTGCTGGTCAATTAACGTTTCAAGTACGCCGCCTTGAAAACGGTCACATTACTGAATTCTACTTAATTTATAACCGTTTCCCGCAGCTGGAAAGGAGCTCCACCTCTGGCGCTAGTATCAAACCCACGCCTTCAGCTATACTTAAAACTCACAAGGCAGCCACGTTAAAAGGTCACGGCCGGGTCCGCGACCCTGTCGATCAAAAAATGCAGTATAAGACAATCACCCATTGATTGTCTAGCCTTTTTTGACGGGAGTCCGAATCCCCGCGGAAGGCCAACTCCGGGCTAAAACCTAACCACGCGTCCGCGATTAGGGGTCAGTGCCACCTGCTGGACGAACTGCATTCCTAGGAGACCGCGTCTCCAGTCCTAAATAAATATACTTGTTTTAAAAGCCTCACGGTGAGCTCTCAGCCCCCCCGTTTAATTATCTGAAGCCCAAAACCGCGTTTTTGCTACCCAATTAAAACCAAATGCCCTACACTACCGATTGACTGGCTGGCATTCCCAGTCAACCCACATTTAAACCTCTTAAACCGTATTTATTTGTTTCCACACACCTTAAACCGTATTAACTTAAACACATAACCTCTTAACTCAACAGTTCACTCTCAAAATAAACAGCAATACATTTACTCAGTTCACTATTCCCTACCTTTAACACTAATTACCCCAAGATCACCATGGACCAACGCCAGAAGCCCATACTGAGTGAATATTATTTAATTAAATTTAGTTTTAACTTCCAATATAGCGCCTTTGGATAAAAATCAACAGGTGGCACTCACCTTTTCTTATGTCGCCTGGCGTCACTCAGATAGGCTGCTGGCCTCCGCCCCTGTTTGTCACCCACACGATAGCTGCAAGCTCCCCTCTCCCCCAACCGGAGTTTCGGCACCAAGTTGTTACGTCTGGTTCAGTTTGGGTAAGAAGGAAAAACAGCCGAGTCCGTGTAGGTGACAAACATAGTGATTTTATTACATGCTTCTAAGACAGAAGCATGGGAAGACAAGCGTACAGCCACAGATCTCCAAAGAGTGGACAGCTCCCCGTCCTTATGTAACCCATGATGACATCACACAGTTAGACCTTACTGGAAATGATAACAGTCTCCCCATAGTCCAAAGTTCTCCTTATACAAACATCAGATGATACTTTAGAGAAAACCAAGTGTGTGACATGTCATGTTGTGCAGTTCGGTGAGCCTGTGTGTCCAACTAGAGAATGTCCTGACATGACCTCCCTGTGTAAATAAGGGTGAACGTGCGTGTTTACATAACTCTCTATGTGCATGTTCTGATGTAGGCCTGCAAATGAATTAGAACAAGGTCCTGCTAGACCCTCCAGTTATGGACGGTGAATACAATGCTGTGGATACCATTTGAAACTTGATTACAATGATGATAACCTGCATACATTAATCTTTACTCAGATTACCATAGACATAAAACAAAGATTATACTGTCATCAGATTCCACAATGGTAAATGATTAATGATTGATACTTCTAATTATAACTGTGATCATAAAAATACAAAATAAAATATCTCCTGGTCACAACGCCTTAATTCCAGAGTGGGTAACTTTATGACCTCTTAAGCCGCTGCTGTGAGCAAAAGCTTTACCGCACTGATCACAGCTGTATGCCTTAATTCCAGAGTGGGTAACTTTATGACCTCTTAAGCCGCTGCTGTGAGCAAAAGCTTTACCACACTGATCACAGCTGTACGGTTTAACTCCACTGTGGATGAGTTTGTGTGTTTTTAAGCTTGCAGCCAGGGTGAAAGACTTTCCACACTCATCACAGCTGTACGCCTTAACTCCAGAGTGGGTAACTTGATGACGTTGTAAGGTACTACTGCGAGCAAAAGCTTTACCACACTGATCGCAGCTGTACGGTTTAACTCCACTGTGGATGAGTTTGTGTGTTTTTAAGCTTCCAGCCTGGGTAAAAGACTTTCCACACTCATCACAGCTGTACGCCTTAACTCCAGAGTGGGTAACTTGATGATGTCCTAAGTTGCTACTGTGAGTAAACTCCTTCCCACACACATCACAGCTGTATCTTTTCCGTCCCTTTCTTCTGTGAGGTTTGTCGGCCTCCTGAGAGCGCTGACTTCTCGCTCCATGTTGGTCCTGCAGTGACAGAGATACAAACAGAGGCAGTGAGTAAAATGCAGTCGTGGAACAAATGATCACTGCAGTATTACTGAGAGTTAAAAAACTGTCTAATGTCTTGATGCATGCTCAATCATCCATGAAAATAAATCTCCAAAAGTTGATTCTGTCCTGTGGTTTTCCCAATGTTGTAAACCTGCAGTCAGCTGAGACATTTAACCGAGCTAGAAGTTAGCAAGGAGCTAGCTCGCTAGCTTCTATCTAAATATAACATACCATGTTCTGACAGAGATTTATTAAACAAATTAAAACGTACAGCTCTGCTATCACTTGAAACATAAATGAAGACAGGACAGTAAACAGCAGTGACGTTTGTTGGGTTACTGAAGTTGGGCTAGCTGGTGTATAATGATTTGCTATGTGTGATCACTAGTGCAACAAGCTATGTTAGCATAACATAAGCAGTAAAGCTTGACGACGAACACTAATGAGTGGTGGACTTTTTTCCACTCGACAGAAGTTAATGTGAGGGTTCCCAATGGTTAGGAGTAGGGCTGGGCCATATTATACCGTTCACGGTAATACCGGTATAATGTTAGGCAACGATAGGAAAATGAAATATCGCGATAGAATGGGAGTAAAACGCGCATGCGCAGTGCCTTTGTTTTCATACGCACATGGCCGATTGTTGAGTGAAACAGATGAACCAGAATTGGTTTGTAAAAATGGTGCAACTTCCGTGATGTGGAACTGGTTTGGTGTTTGTCCATCAGATACACAACAAAGCACATTTTTTTGCAGAACATGCAAGCGGCCGTTGTTATTGTCATATTTGTCGGACTAAGATGCTCTTAAATCTGGGAGTAATCTGGGTCCTAAACTCCGTATACTTCAGGTCAAACAACACTGCAGCATCACTTAGAGTTAAAAACTGTCTAAATTCTTTCATCTTTAATAAAACGATCAGCATTGCTGCTTTACCAGGTGTAACTATAAAGTTTAACTTCCAGGCATCCATGAAAACAAAAGTTATTACATTTAACGGAGTTAGAAGTTAGCAGGAAGCTAGCGGAAGTTAGCTCGCTAGTTTCGCTAGTTACCTAAGCATGATATTGCATGTTCTGACTGAGAGATTTCTGAAAAAAATCAAACGTACAGCTCTGCTATCACTTCCAACATAAATGAAGACAGGAAACTAAACAGCAGTGACGTTTGTAGGGTTACTGAAGTTGGGCTAGCTGGTATATAATGATGTGCTACGTGATCGCTAGCGACACAGCTATGTTAGCATAACATAAACAGTGAAGCTGGAGGACGAACACTAACACTTTTCCACTTATAAAAGTTAACGTGAAGGTTCTTCATGGTTAGAGACAAATGCAATCGCATGGCAGGATGCTGTAAACGGACCAAACTTCAGTCAGGAGAACAACTGAGATAATCCATCCACAATACGAGGTTAGTCATTAATATACTGCAGCAACATGGGAATAGAGCAGCTGCCAGAGAATTCAACATTAATGAATCAATGGTACAGAAGTGGAGGAAGCAAGAAGAATGAGTTTAATAAAGTTTGATTTATCTGACTGCTTTGTTTCGCTTAATGTGCCTTATAATCCCGTGCACCTTATGGTCCGAAAAATGCGTAATGCACACTGCAGTTTAATGTTGCAAAGCACCTCTTTTTAACTTCAGTGGATATTATACATGGTTATGCTCAGGATATGTCAGCCCATTTCTACTGGAAATGCCTTTTGGTTAAACTGTCAGCAAGGAATTTGCATTTGCACTGTTACATTTTTATAAAGCTTTAATGTACATAAAAACCAGCTTCTTGTTTAAGTGAAAATAAATGGAAGGTTGTCTTTTTGTGCTAGTAATGTTGTGGAGTTGTATTTTGTCTCGCATCAATTATATCGTCGGTTATATCGTTATCGCAAATTTTCAAATATATATCGTGATAAATATTTTTGGCCATATCGCCCTGCTCTAGTTAGGAGTAAATGCAATCGCATGGCAGGATGCTGTAAACGGACCAAACGTCAGGAAGGAGAACAACTGAGATAATCCATCCACTACACAAGGTTAGGCATTAATATACTGCTGCGTGCGCTGGGCTGTAGCTACATCGTAAATGTTTAAAAACTGAGCTTTAAAATGAACAGTGGTAATAAAAACCGTGAGAAGGCGACAGTGATCACTGACTGTTTTTAGGGCCTTGTTGAGATTAAATAGAACAAGATGCAAAGCATTTAAACATGTTAAAAAACACAGCAGCCTTATTAAATGCAGAATACTTTGGGCAGGAAGCAGGATTCATCACTGTGGCGCGAATAAGGTACGGCGGGACCACGGAGCAACGTTCAGAGCCAACTTTATTTAATTCATGTCACACCACACCCACACCAACCCCTGAGTCCCCGCGTTTTAACACGGTGGGCGTGATTGCGGATGCTGTGCAGGTGCGTCCGCACGGCACCGCAAACCACGCCCCACCACATACCCCCATCGCCCGATTGAGGCCGGGGAGCAATCTGGCCGAACCTACTCCCCCCCCCCCCCGCGAACTGGGGCGAGACTGGGGAAGCGTCCATTCTGGTGGCCGCCCGCGCATCCAGCGGCAACGGCGAAGCTGGTCCGGAGGTCGGCCGCGTAGCAAGCGGACACGGCCCCACAGGCATGGCCGTGAGCTCCTGTACACAGGCGGCTGGGCAGACGTCAGGCGCACAGAATCGACTGGTGGCAGCGAGGCTGGACTAGCCAGTCCGCCGACCCCCGGCTTAGCGGGGCTGTCCCGCTCCTCTGCCTCCAACTCCGGCTGCGCAGGCTGCCCTGGAGCAGGGACCTCCGTCTCCTCGCACAGCTGCTCCGCCACCGCCTCCGCCACTCCCGTTTGGAGCGGCTCCCCGCACTGCGCCTCCGCCTCCAGCAGGCACAGCCCCTCGTCCACCTCTGGGTGGAGCGACTCCTCTTCCTCCGGCAGGTGTAGACCCTCGCCCGCCTCGTCCTCCGCCTCTGATTGGAGCGGCTCCTCCACCGCTCCCGGCAGGAGCAGCCCTTCACCCGGCTGCTCCTCCTCCTCCGGCAGGCTCGGACCCCCACGTGACTCGTCCACCACCTCCGGCTGCCGAGGTTCCCCACACGGCTCCTCCACCGCTTCACTGTCCTCGGGACACACTTGTGGGGGTGGCGCCCAGGCCCAGAGCAGCGCCACCAGCTCCCCAATCCTTTCCAGGTGGCGCTCGGACCGGTCCTGCAGCTCTTCCTGCTGGCGACGCACCGCCGCCGCCTGCTCCCGCTGGGCGGCCGCCATTTCGGCCACCCTCCGGGCCAGCTCCTCCATTCCCTGGCTCCGATACAGACCCGCCGTGCCGCCTCCTGGGTTTCAGCACCAATGTGGCGTGAATAAGGCACGGCGGGACCACGGAGCAACGTTCAAAGCCAACTTTATTTAATTCACGTCACACCACACCAACCCCTGAGTCCCCGTGTTTTAACACGGCGGGCGTGATTGCGGATGCCGTGCAGGTGCATCCGCGCGGCACCGCAAACCACGCCCCACCACAATCACATTATCACTTAAAGACTGGATACTGATCATGAGGCTAACAAGGGCTTCCCAGAGAACATCTGGATTAACACATACGGCTTCAAAGTTTTGGTGCTTTACAACAAACCTTCTCAGTCACCGTTGCCATTGGCAAGCAGTAGGCGCATAGACACCAGTAGTTTTCCCTCACTCTCTCGTCCTCGTGTGACAGATTGTGTTCATCTTCATCTAAACTAAGTGCTGGTTGACTATTTTCATTATCTCACTCGGTTCTCTCTGGTGTGAACTGGAAAGGTTGAACAGAAGCCATTTCCAGTGCGCTGCAAACTTGAACTGGATGCGGTACAACTGTATGACGTCCCTACCCAGAGTGCATTGAGAAGTAAATAACAATGGCGGCCTACTGGTAAATCTGTTTTATATAAAATGTGCTTAAAAGGAAAACATTTGGCGTATTTTAATAAGACATATTTTATTGAAGGCACAATACATATTTTAGCGCAAACATGTCTTAATAGCTGGGGTTCCCTTTAACATCTGTAGGAAGCTCTGAGTAGGGCTGGGCCATATCATACCGTTCACGGTAATACCGGTGTAATTTTGGGCAACGATAGGAAAATGAAATATCACGATAGAATATGGGTAAAACGCACATGCGCAGTACCTTTGTTTACATACGCACATGTGTACATACGCACATGGCAGCGATGCAGAATGAGAAGAGTGAAAGTGGATCGTTGAATAAAAACGGATGAACCAGAACTGGTTTGTCAAAATGCTGCAGCTTCACTGGAACTGGTTTAGCTTTCGTCCGTCAGATACACAACAAAGCACTATTTTTGGTAGAGCATGCTAGCGGGCCGTCGTTATTACCATGTTGTTTGGAAAACACGGCACACTTAAAATCAATCCTTTGATTTTTCTGAAAGTCGACAGAGCCCCTTATAATCCCGTGTGCCTTATGTATGAACTCTGGTTGTGTTTACTGACCTCGAAACGATTTTATGTACACGGCGCTCGAAAATCTGTCAAATGTTTCAGTACGACTTTGCTAAGCTACGAAGCCGCACCGCTTGATGGATTGTCGGAGCATTACGGCTATCGTAGGCGGAGCCTCGTGGAGTGATATGTACTGTGCTTCAACATAATGTTACCGTATTGTGTGTGTATGACCTCTTTTTAAGTTTTGTGGATATATTACATGGTTATGCTGAGGATATGTCGGCCAGTTTCCACTGGAAATGCCTTTTGGTTAAACTGTCAGCAAAGAATTTGTATTTGCACTGTTAAATTTTTATATAACTTTAATGCACATAAAAAACCAGCTGCTTGTTTAAGTGAAAATACATTGATGGGTTTGTTTTGTTTTTTTGCACTAATAAAGTTGTGGAGTTGTAAAGTATTTTGTCTAGTGTCAATTATATCGTAATCGCTCATTTTCAAATGTATATCGTGATAAATATTTTTGGTCATATCGCCCTGCTCTAGCTCTGAGGATGTTTTACTAGTCGCTGGTTGCTGGAGTACTTTTCTATGCCACGGTGTGCAGGGGGAGCAGCACAGGCACCAAAGGCACCCGCGGCTGCCTTTGGTGGTGCAAAATGTTTCGTCGACACTGTTGTGTTTGTTGGGGAGAAAACACAACATACAGCACTTAATAGTCACACTACTAGCGATCGAAGATTTATGTAAATTTAACAAGCTGAATGCATTCTGTACTGTACAGGAGACACGGCACAAGATTGATTGACAATGGTCCTCAGCCAATCAGGAACATAATGGGCTGCAAAAAAAGAAAAAAAAGAAGGAAAATTGCACAAATAAAAAAAATAAATCTGCGAAGGTGAACCGCATTATAGCGAGGGACCACTGTATTGAAGAAATACTGATCACCGGGGAAAATCTCTTACTTTACGAAAAAATGTGAGTTTAACTGATGATATTGCTGTTTCGATGGGTGCTGATACAATTCAGAGTTGATACGCCATTTTCAGGGTCAAATTCAAGCACTTTTTATGCACTTTCAAGGTCCATTTTCAAGCTTTTCCAGCAAGTAAAAAAAGAATGCATGTTTCACTTTGTATCATCTGAGTAAGACCATGTGAAAATTAAAATAAACCATCAGTGTTATGGCCCTGTCCATAACAAGTTTTGGAGGCCAGTGTCAGGTCTGCTGCTGCTGTCAGTGGCTGCCCCGGGACAACTGCTGGTGAGGGATTTGAAGAAGATCACATGGCCAGGGGACCAATCAGCAGCCGTCAGCTCATCCACTCCGGGGCCTGCAAAGACTTAAAGGCACAGACAACAACAGCCACCAAAACAGATTATGGACAGGGCCATAACACCCCCCTTCCCAAGACCAAACATCTCCCCTAAAGATGTTTGGCGCTTAGGGGTTCCCGGGTTCAAACCCTATGTGAAATCAAACATCAAACAAAAGACAAGCGCTACACCTAACTCCCTAACTGAAATAAACAGGAGAAAACAACCTCGGCCGGTTGAGGCGACTGGAGGTTTGGTGGTGGATGCGGGAGCAGAAGCTGCTGCAACCATCCCACAAGCTGCCAGTGGACGGGTGTCGCCAGGGGCGGAGGCTCCTGCTGCCATTCAGATCCCAAACGTTAGCCCAGCCGAACAATCAACAGGATTGGTTACGGAGGATCTTGGGCTCGCCCTTCGCCTGAAAGAGGTGGAGCTTGCGACTAAGTCCAAAGAAGTTGAGCTTATGCATCTCCGCATAAGGGCTATGGAGCTGGATCCTTCCCGACAGCGCAATGTTACCTCTACCCCAGTGAGTAAAATTGTGAATAAATCTTCTGATTCGTTCTCCTCTGACCAATTTGATGCAAGCAGGCAAATTGCTTTAGTGCCACCTTTCAGAGAAAGTGAAGTTGACTCTTACTTTAATGCCTTTGAACGCATCGCAACCACTTTGAAATGGCCCAAGGATGTGTGGAGTTTGTTGCTGCAGTGTAAATTGGTGGGGAAAGCACAGGGAGTGTGTGCGAGCTTGTCTATTGATGACAGCCTGGATTATGAAATTGTGAAATCCACTATTTTAAGGGCTTATGAGCTAGTTCCAGAGGCATATCGCCAGAGGTTTCGGTCGTGTGAAAAATCTGCCAACCAAACACATGTAGAGTTTGGTCGGCAGATTTTTCACACATTTCACTTGGGGTTACATGTTTGATTTTTGGGTGGGGGGGAAATGTTACGTTTCGGTGTTGTCAGTGTTTTGTTTTTGCGTGACTGTCATGTGTTTCCTGTTTTACTTTGAAGGTCTGTTGTTATCTTAGTGTGTTCAGTTTACGCTTCCTTGTCTCGTCAGGTCTAATTTGCCCCAGCTGTGTTTCCCTCCTGTGGTCCATTCCCTGATTGCTCCTTCTAGGTATTTAAGCCCTGTGTGTCAGTTGGTCATGGTCGCGATCTCCCCTGTGTTGTAAATAGTTTGGTGTTTTGTTGTAAATAAATAAATAGTCTGTTGTAAATAGCTGTGAATGGGTTTGTTAATATTTTCGTTTGAGACACCTTCGTTTTGGGATTTTGGTGGAGCGCTTTAGTTTTTTTCTCGTGTGTTTTTCTTATTTTTATTTTCATACGTTGCACGCCGGTTGCCTAGGCCGGGGTGTAACAATCAGGTTGATTTAAACCCCTTTATTTCCCTTTGGTTAAAACATAGAAAAATGCAACACATAAAAATACTGAAAAAGGTAATTCCCAATAACACCTACTGTAAAATGTTTAACCACGTTGCTGTCTGTATTATTGTTGAAGTCCTAATTGATCACCTCTAAAGTGTTTGTGCTAATAACATCATGTACAGTCAGACAGGCATGGAGAACAGCACTGACTGGGAGGCTTTGAACAGATGACACATTCAATTCAACATATAAGACTTTAAGAACGCACAAGCATCTACATAAAATCTATTAATCTGTCATCTGTGATATTATTATGTACAATTATAATGTATTGCTCATCTCCCTTAAATAAATAGGCATCATTAAAGTATGAAATATTCATATATAAAAACATATAAATGTGTCTCAGTGGGTGATAGTGCCCCACAGGCCTCAGTGTGAGCTTGAAGCCATTTATAATCTGTAAGTTGTTTAATGTGTAGGTGCTCACGACAAACAGATTTTGAATGAAAGCCGGGTAACTGAAGGCTGAATTGTGAGCACACACGTATTGTGTGTGTCCATCTTACGCTCTGTTAATTTTTTAATATAACAATAACAGTGCAACTAGGGCTGTGCAATATAACCAAAATCTCATATCCCGATATGACACATGTCTCATAACAATAACGATATATATCACAAATGTGCATTTTCTGTAAATTCTTTGAATTTCACACAAGTCGACTTAAAGTTTAAGGTTCATTTCGATGGCTCTTTTTTGCCTCTAAACTTTCTCTGTACCCTTTCATGTGATTCTTCCATAGGTGGGAGAAGAAAAAACAAATACTGCTATAAACAGCGCATTTTGCGACACCACGAAACAAACAATAGTGTATAATATGAAACGATAGATGTTTTTATATCGTTCATCTAATATGCATTTCATCATGTTGCACAGCCATAGATGTAACTGAGATATTTTTCTCACCTCCTGTGTTGAAGTCATTGTTTCCTCTGTAGTGGCTGAGCTGAGTCCAAATGGCTGAAACTGTTCCTCTGCTGCTCCACCAGACTCTTCTCCTCCTGTTACTCAGCTGGGACACAAAAGTATAGATATGTATTTTATCCCTGACAAGAAGAAGCAGAGCAAATAAACATTACTACACTCAGTGACAACAATACCTATGAAGCTTCAAGGTGAAACCCCAGAAGCAGCTACAAAAAGAAAGTCATCAGCTGCCTACAAGAACTTGAAAAAGCCACTGAGCTCCCTGCATACCACCACCTTTACCCGGTGGATGCTGCACCCTGTATATATGAACTTCCATAGACACACAAAGAAGGAGTCCCACTCAGGCTCATTGGTAGCAGCATAAAGTCACATATTTTAAATACAACGAGGGTTTCTACAGACACAAACATGGATGTGCTGTGAGCTCCCCAGTGTGTCCCATTGTAGCCAAACTTTACATGGAGGAAGTGGAAAGAAAGGCTCTTGGCTCTTTAACAGGGACAGCACCGAGTTACATGATAGAGTGAAACAGGGTCTCACAATGGTTTCACTCAGGACCTGCTGACACACACATTTTTCCACACATTGGCTCTTGTGATAAGATCAATGGTCAACAGTGGGTTGACGACCCTTTCAGTTGACAACCCCCACAAGGGTTTAAATGCCTGGGACTCTCCACCATTTGATTTTAGAACTGAAAAAGCCACTTTTGGATGAGAGGTGAAACGTTTAAAAAAGCTTACAGACGTCCAGTCACTTTCTTTCTAAGATCTTGGACTCAGAACAAAAGCTGTCCAGCTTTGTGTGTCTGTCAAAATGCTTTTTACAAATCCTGCTGGAATCAGTGTTGTTACAGCTGCAGTCAAAGCAAGATGGAAACAATGAAGAAGGAAAGTTCAAATCTACTCAGACTAAATGTCTTCAGTCAGTGTGTCAGCCTCCAGTTAACAACAGTGGTGAGAAACTGCACTACTGAACCTCCACTGACTGAGTAACTGCAGTTTGGTGCTTCATCAGAACTTCATGGCAGGAAGTGTTTCAGAGTGGGGACAGAGACAGTTGCAAAGTTCAGCTTTAGTGAGGCTAAACTCCAAAACCTGTTTTCAGCTAATGACTCTGCTTCTGTCTGGAAAACAATCAGACGGTGAACCAACCACAGACCTAAAGACCCCACTGCACCAACCATTCACAGCTGAACAGCTCCTGCTGCGGATTCTACCAATAATGACGTGATCACAGTCTCTCCACCCTCCTTGGGTTCTCTCTCCATAGATGTATGAAAATACTGCAGCAGATCGCTCTGACTTCCTGTTATCACTTAAATAGAAACGAGGCTGTAGAGGTTTGGTGCAGGCAGAAAAACAGCTGCAGGGACAATGAAAAGACTTTTCTGCTCCAACTTCTCCCAGCATGCTGAGCTAATGATTAGTTGGTGTTTTTCTCCAAACACTCTCTCACTCTTCTCTCAACGTGTTCACAATAAACTGTGAACAGACACCGAGGAGAGCAGCAGAAGACCTCATTCAGGAGCTAAACTCAACATGAACTGAACTCACAGTAAAGTTAGCTCGGTGCTTACCTTTAGATGAGCCCACAAACCGAGAGAAACTCCGCGATGAAGCTGCAACTCTTTCCAAACACAGGAAACAGATCAGGGAGCAGAGACCCACGTGGTTCACGCTGATCTCAGCTACGATCCAGGAGACAAGGGTGGGCAGATCGATGCAGATATCGATCAGGACGTTGGTAGTGGTTTATGATCGATACTTTAGTTTGTTTCTCTCCTCTTAGTCCACTACTTTACTTGCGTTTCATGCAAAATCATCTCTCTCTGCTCGACTCCTCTTTTGCACAGACAAATGGCTCCGCCCCTTCTTCCTGATCTGCTGTGGTTTGTTACTGTGCGATCACGTGACTCGGCGGCAGATTTGCGTTACCGCGGTGTCGGTGGAGTTTAATAAACTCGGCCGTCTGCCATAAATGTTCCCTGTTCAATATCATGTGATTCTATAATAGACTGTGTCTATTTTGCTTTTTTATACGAACCCCCTGACATTGTGTTTGCTATTTTGTATTTGTATATCTGTATTTTGTGCTTTGTCAATAAAACGTATTCAACCCCCCCCCCCCTCCCAAAAAAAAAAACCTCGGCCATCTGCTCCTTGCTATCTAAGATATTAGTGATGGGATTTCCGACTCTTTTTAGAGAACCGGTTCTTTCGGTTCGACTCACTAAAAAGAACCGGCTCTTTCGATTCCAAACCGAGTTTTCGGGTTGCTTTGTTGCTTTAATTATTTTATTATTAACAATAATATAAAATTATGCACAAAAGGAATTACTAATGTAAAAAAAAGTGGTCTTAGAGACAAAACACGTATAAACTCCAAAACACATTTCTAGCATGAACTGAACTTCCAAGACAGAGCTACCTAGATCACTTAAATTACACAATTGAAAGCATGAAAGCATGTGTGTATTATTTGTGTATTTATACACACACATTCATATATAGTCAAATAATTAAAAAAAAAAGTTCATTTACCTAGGTAAATGAACTTTTTAAAATTTAAAATTATTTGAATATATATGAGTGCTTCTTTTGAGTGTATTCATATAATTATTACTTTTTTCTCTTTACACCTGGTTTTGTGTGTTCATGTTCTGGGCCCTGTTTCAGGAAGCCGGTTTAGTGCAAACTCTGAGTAAGTATACCCTGAGATAACGAAAACTCTGGGTTTTCGGTTTCACAAAGCGAGTTTAGATTAATTCTGAGTGAGTTACTATGACGACACACTCCGTGAAGCTAACCTGCCCCCTAGCAGGTTTACTTCAACTAACCCTGACGTTCTCCGCCTCTTTGTCGGAAACCTGACTGTAGGAAGTGTCAGACATGGCGTGCTCCTTCCTTGAAGAGCCAGTAGATGTTGAAGCCCAAATTCTCCGCAGAGCTCTCCGCCGGGAGAGAGTGATCAGAGCGCGTTTGGACATTTTATCATTTCCTGATGATTTCCTGTGCGAACGTTACCGTTTTCCAGCACAATCTATAATTCATTTGAATAACATCCTCAGGCCTAATATTGCTCATGTGACACATCGCGGACATCCTCTCAGTTCTGTACGTATTATTTGTATTGCACTTCGGTTTTTTGCAAACGGGAGCTTTCTGTATAATATTGGTGACGCTGAGCACGTTTCCAAGGCTACCGTCTGTCGGGCAGTCAGGAATGTTACAGTTGCACTGAAACGTCTCCTGTACTCGTTTGTGGTGTTCCCCGGTCACAGACCCACAAGATTTATCAAAGAGGGATGCCACAAAATTGCAGGTATCAGGATGAACGAAACTTAATTCATGATGTGGTGATACTTGAACTACTACTTAAATTTTACATTTATTCTCACGGTTCCCAGGCGTGATTGGCTGTACAGATGGCACTCACATTCCAATCATTGCTCCTTCAGTAAATGAAGGAGACTATGTGAACAGGAAGTCTTTCCACAGCATTAATGTACAGGTACATAGCTCCCTGTAGCATTTCAAACTAACAAATTATTTCATTATAGTAATGGATGCTAATTTGTGTTCTCTGCACTGTGAAGATCATATGTGATGCTGCCAACATTATCACAAATGTGGAAGCCAACTGCTCAGCCTCTGTGAGTGGTGGTGGAGGACCCCCACCTGTTTTTCAGGCCTCCGCTTTTTTTCTGTTGGCTATAACGGGTCACATTTGAGCATACAGAGTAAGCAAATATGTACTTGTAATGTGCTCAGATAATTTCAATAAGTGCTTACAGAGGGGAAGTTAATGTAGCCTCTAACTGCAATTGATTTACATCGGACAAACAGACCAAGCACTATGGCTCATAATACAATTACACCTTACCTGTTTGGACTATATTTTTATATTTCATTTTTACTTGCTGCCAGGAACGTTTGGGGCCTGTTGGGTTGCACCTGCGCTTACATTACATCACAAAATAAAATGTATGAAATACAAAATAAAATAAAATAAAATAACGTGTTAAATGGGTGGAAATCCCTAGATCAGTGTTTAAATTAACACTCACGCATTGACTCTGTCGGCTATGTTTTGCCATGCATGCTCACTTTCTTTTGCAGCTGTGGCTGTGTTACTTTTTTTCCGCGGAATTTGCATGTTATCGGCATATGCTGCCATCAGAATTTCGGCCTCAAGCGCTGTAAAATACATTGACCGCGCCTTCTTTCCCTCCGTCTCCATGGTGACTCGCTTAATCTGTGCTCCACTAATCAGGGCTTTATGTATCCTCGTGCGCGCGCTTAACTTGGGGTTAAAGCAACTCCGCGTTGATTGAACTAATTGTTATCAGCCTTTCTGAAACCGAATATTCCGAGTTGGA
The DNA here is from genome assembly GCF_041146795.1 of Maylandia zebra. NCBI lineage: Eukaryota > Metazoa > Chordata > Actinopteri > Cichliformes > Cichlidae > Maylandia > Maylandia zebra. The sequence continues at coordinate 35,670,280 of NC_135175.1, read as the reverse complement.
CAGTTCGGGGTTACTCAAAGTCAAGTCAAAGTCAAAGTCAACTTTATTGTCAATTCTGCCACATGTACAGGACATACAGAGAATAGAAACTTCGTTACTCTCAATCCCTAGATAAAATAGAAAATGAATATTTAAATATAAGAGTGATTAAAAATGCAAGTAAAATATTTTAAAGTAAAAAAAATAAAATAATATAATAAAATTTTACATATAACAAGAAAGCTATACAATATACAATATAAGGGTAAATGACATTGAGTGCAAACCAGGCAGAGTAGTGCAAATAGGCAAATAGTGCAAATGGAGATTTAGTAATGTACGGTATGAGATAGTGTAACACAAAGTCTTATGAGGTAATGGCAGTCCAATGCTCCACAAAGTGACTGGTAACTGGTGCAGGCCAGTGAGTGAGTCAGAGAGTGTGTGTGTGTGAGTGTGTGTGACAGAGTTCAGTGAGACCGTGGAGGAGAGAGGGGAGAGGGGGCAGAATCGGGAGGGAGTTAAGCTTCCTGACAGCCTGATGGATGAAGCTGTCCTTCAGTCTGCTGGTCCTGGCCTGGAGACTCCGCAGTCTCCTCCCTGACGGCAGCAGCTTGAAGAAGCTTTGCATTGGGTGCGTGGGATCAGCCGCTATGCAAAGGGCTTTTTTAGTGAGACGGGTGCTGTAAATGTCCTGGAGGGAGGGGAGAGAGACACCAACTCAACCCTGAGTATCGTTTTTCACTCTGAGTTTTCTAAACCGGCTTCCTGAAATAGGGCCCAGGGGCCCGTTCTTCGTACCTCGCTAAGTAAGTTAGCTGGATTTGATTGTTGACGATTTCGCGTGATCCTGGATCAGTCGGTTCCCCGAAGCTCATCCGGGACTTGCTGTCATAGCAACAGAGCCGTAAGCGTAAACCTGCTCGGGAGCAGGTTTACTTTATGTAAACAGGATTAGATCGCGGCCACGCAGGTATGTCCGCTTCATTTATACGAAAGCAACAGCGATATTTTTCCACTGTTTCACCATAAATAAATATTATCAATGTAACTAAAGGTAATGCAGCACTTGATCCTTTTATTGATGTCACACAGATACATACAGGTCATTTCCTAAAAAAGGGAAATGAACTATTAACATTCTATTACATGTATGTGATTATTACAGATGTAATTCATATTTCAGAGTAGTAATTGTAAATTACTTCGTGTAATCAAGATGAGAGACCACGGCTATAAAAGTGAAGGTGGATTTGGGAAGCCTGTCGCAGCCATGTCCTGTCCGTATACGCGACCAACCCATTGCGGAAGGTGCAAGATTGATAAGGAGAGTCCTCAGAATTCAGCGTATATTGCGGGACAGACAGGATCCTTTAGCTCAGCGCGACAGTGTGCTCATAGAGAGATATCGATATTCCCGTGAGGGTATTATTTACTTAACCAACTTGTTGACGAGGGGGTGCAGGACCACCACCTGTCTTTTGTTGCTCTGCCCTTTTCTTGGTTGCTGTTATGAACAAACTAACAGAGTATTACAGGCCAGTATTACCTTGCCAAGAGACGCAAAGCAATCTAAGAGATAAATATTACCATTCTGTAGAATACTCCTGTATTCCACTTTTACTTGTTCCCATGTTCTTGTGGGTCCTGTTGTGGCTCTAATGTGAAAGGGGATATAATATAACATATTATAATATAATATAATGCCATATGATATTGGACAATATAGTGTCATATGATAGATCTACCCTACCGCCTACTGGTGTTGGCCAGAGGGGCCGATGGCGCGATATGGCAGCCTGGCTACAACCGTAGCTGCCTCCACCAGTGTGTGAATGTGGGAGTGAATGAATAGTGGTATCGTAAAGCGCTTTGGGTGCCTTGGAAAGCGCTATATAAATCCAATCCATTATTATTATTATTATTAAATTACCTACGAGTTTGATTTGTCAGCAACTTTCTGCCAGCCCTCTCTCCTTGCTTTTGCAGCCTTTGCAGTGTTCTCTTGCGTTTTAATTAAACTCTGAAACTCCTGAAATCCCTCACTCATGAGTTCTTGCTCTGCTGCCGGAAAATACCGAGCACGCCCCTTCGACATTTTCGCCGACCAATCAGCGGGTTGCCGATCAATGTTTCTACTATCGATGCGTAGCGGGCCGAGCAAGATGGCGGCGTGATGAGGAGTGTCTTTTCGAGCTCTCAGCACTAGAAAGATATAAAGCATTTTTACAACGCTTATTTGACGTCTTTGTAACTTTCAAGACTTTTTTGAAGATCAACACACTAAACCTGCTAAACCTGAAACCAAATTCTGCAACAACAACATGTCGAAATCTGCTCAGAAAAGGCTGAGTAACTCGGGCAAACCACATGCAACTAGCATGCTAGCTAGCGACCATAGCTACATAAGAGAAATGGAGTGTCAGCAGATGGTTGAAGAAGAATTTCCACCCCTACCAGTTACGCCTTCCAAGCCTCCAGTGGCTAAAAAACCAACACTGTCTACCAGTCACTCTGATGACGATTCCCTGAAAGCTGATGCGGTCAACACTTTGATTAATCTGATCAACACCAGAAGTGACGCAATTGAAGAAATGGTAGGAACAGTTCGTACGGACTTAAAGGACATAAGTGATAAGATTATGGTCATTGAGAAAAGGGTTGAGAAAAACGAAACGCTTACACAGAAATGTGACGAACGCATCTCTGAAGTTGAACGCTACAACCGCCGTTGGAATCTGAGACTGTATGGGGTACCGGAGTTGGAGAAGGAAGATGTGCGCGCAAAGGCGATTGGGATATGCCAAACGGTTCTACCTGCGGAGAAGGAAAAGTTTTCAGAGGTCTTAGACATCGCTCATCGAGTGGGGAAACCAAAACAAAATGACCCGAGACCCAGAGGGATCATCATCCGGTTCATCTCAAGAAGAATTCGTGATGCGGTGTGGAAAGCTGCCAAGAATAATACTTTCCTTCAAAATAATCATCTGAGGTTTACTGAAGACCTGACGAGAGAGGACAAAGAAAACAGACTGAAGCTGTGGCCCATTATAAAGAAAGCACGTGAAGAAGGGAAGTCTGCTTACTTTATTGGAGGTCGAGGCTTTGTAAATGGTGCTGAAGTTCACACATAAACTCTTCAATATTCCCTGACCCTTAGTTCTTCTCAGGTTTGTTTACAAGGTGTTCTTTATATTGATGTGCCTGATATTTGTAGATATTAATAGTTGGCTGTCTAAATTGCTCTTTGGTGTTAGCAAAAAGCCAAATTACTGTTAAATAGGTAAAACCTTTTTTGTTATGCTTTTATTAGGCGTCTAAAGTTTTTTTTATATATATTTACTCTATACTGTGAACATTCTCATATTCTAGTGCTGATCTCAGTGTTAGGTTAAAAAGTTTATCTTCGATTTACTTTTTAATACATATCTTTTCTTTGTCAACTTGTGTTCTTTGTTTTTTGTTTCTATTAATGCTAGGGGTCTTCGTAACAACTTAAAACGTAAAGCCACTTTTCTTTATGCAAAGCAACTTAAATCTGACTTTGTGTTTTTGCAAGAATCTCACTCTACTATCGACGATGTTAGTTTTTGGCGATCTCAATGGGGAAATTCTATTTGGTTATCTCATGGAACTGAACGATCAGCTGGGGTATCAATCCTAAAAAACAGATATAATGGGGATGTTTTACATACAGAATGTGATTCTGCAGGTCATTACATATGTCAAGTCATAAGATATAATGATTTAGTCTTAATTGTTACTAACATATATGGGTTTAACACGAAGCTAGAAAATGATCATTTATTTTTGACGATTGAAAAAAAAATATCTAGCTGGTTAAATAAATTTCCAAATGCAAAATTATTACTAGGTGGAGACTTTAACTGTATTATGGATGCTGAATTAGATAAATTTCCTCCAGGACATTCGAAAAGAATTAATACCACATTGAAGGCTGTTATGGTACGCCTGAAACTTACAGACATTTGGAGATTCAAATTTCCTCAGTCCAAAATGTTTACTTGGTGCAACAATTCTAACTCGAGACATTCAAGGATAGACTTTTGGTTAGTCTCAGAGAGCTTTGACAGCAATAGCATAGATGTAGGTGCTTGGCCTTCTCCAGCAACAGATCATAAAGCCATATATATTAAAATAAATCTAACTTCTCTACCTAATTCTTCTGTTGTTAAATTTACATACTGGAAACTCAACAGCTCATTATTACAAAAAGACGATGTGAAAAAGGATCTTAAAGAACTGATCTCAAACTTTTGGTCTATAGCTCAAGAAGATTTAAAATATGGTAATAACTGGGAATTATTAAAATTTGAAATTGGCAAATATTTAAGAAAGATTGGCAGCCTTAATGCAAAATCCAAAAGATTGGAGGAAGAAAATATAATTTCTCAAATCACACAGTTATCTAATAAACGAATTGACACTTTAACTGAAGAGGATAAAATGAACCTTGCTAAATTACAAGATAAATTAGATCGTTTATACACAGACAAAGCAAAAGGCGCTTTTATCAGATCAAGATCTAAATGGCTTGAAGAAGGTGAGCGTAACTCCCATTACTTCTTCAGTTTAGAAAAGAAACACTCAAGTATAAATAATATTAGCAAATTAATGATAAATGGAGTTATAACAGAGGATTACAGATTAATCTCTAAATATTGTAGTCATTTCTATAAGGAACTTTATAGTTCTACATTTTCTCAGGAAGATGCAAATCATCTCTTAGGATCGCTGAATGTTAAATCTATCAGCCAAGAAGAATCTATATTATGTGATCAACCCATCTCATTAGAAGAAGTCAAAGTTGCAATTGGGCTATTGAAAAATAATAAATCTCCAGGTACGGATGGTCTTACTGCTGAATTATATAAAACTTTCTCTGAAGAGTTGTCTCCCTTTCTTCTTGAGGTATTTGCAGAAAGCATAGGAAACCAACAGCTTCCCACTACAATGAATCAAGGTTTGACTACATTGATCCCGAAGCCTAATAAGGACCTATTAATGATTGATAATTGGAGACCGATTAGCTTGCTAAATAATGACTATAAAGTATTTGCTCTAATTATAGCTAACAGACTTAAGATGGTTCTTGACTCTGTTATTGATGAAACACAATCTGGCTTTATGCCCAAAAGACACATAACTAACAATATCAGATTGGTTTTAGATGTTCTGGATTATTCTGACCTCATAGATTGCAATGGTTTCATATTATTTTTAGACTTCTACAAGGCCTTCGATACGGTGGAGCATGAATTTATATTTCAAGCTCTGGATAAGTATGGTTTTGGCTCTTACTTCTCTACAGCGATTAAAACATTATACCATAACAGTAACAGCAGTATTAAATTAACAAACGGTACTTCACCCAGATTTAACATACAAAGAGGGATAAGACAAGGCTGTCCCATTTCTCCATACCTGTTTTTGTTAATTGCCCAACTATTGTCTAACCATATGAAATCAAGCAATGTAAAAGGTATATCGCTAATTGGCAAAGATTTACTCATAACACAGTTAGCGGATGACACTACATTATTCCTAAAAGATGAACATCAAATCTCTATTGCTATTGACTCAATCTCTATATTTTCCAAAGCTTCTGGATTATACTTGAATATTCCTAAATGTGAACTTATGGCGATAAAAGACTGCTCGAAAACAGCTTTGTGTAACATTCCACTTAAACAAGAAGTTCGTTATTTAGGTGTCATAATAACCAAGAACCAGGAAAGTAGAATAACTCAAAATTTTTATCCTATTCTAGAGAAACTCAAACACAGATTTAATCAGTGGCTCTTAAGAGATTTGTCGTTAAAAGGCAGAGTATTAATAACTAAAGCAGAAGGCATCTCTCGTCTTACATACGCTGCATTGGCATTGCACCTTGATAAAAAGCTTATAAAAGAGGTTGATAAGTTAATTTTCAACTTTATCTGGAAAAATAGGACACACTACATTAAAAAAACAGTTCTTATGAACTCCTATGTCAACGGAGGACTTAATGTGTTAGATTTTAACACTTTAAATAACACATTCAAAATAAATTGGTTGAAGAATCTAATTACTAATCCTACTTCCATTTGGAATGCTATACCTGTGTTCATGTTTTCTAAGTTAGGTGGCACTGAATTTTTCCTTACTTGTAATTTTGATATTGATAAAATCCCGTTAAAGATCTCTGCTTTTCATCGTCAAGCTTTTTTAGCTTGGACCCTTATTTACAAGCATAACTTTAGTCCACACAGTTATTATATCTGGAATAATAAGGATGTTTTATTTAAAAGAAAATCTCTCTTCTTAGATAGTTGGTTTAGGAATGACATTGTTTTAGTCAACCAATTATTTGACTCAAATGGTATGCTTTTCTCCTATGAAGAATTTTGTTTACACTTCAATTTAGCTATAAATCGTCATGATTATACCAAAGTATTTGGCTCAATACCATCAGGGGTTTGTATGCTGTTTAAGAATCAACCTAATATCACTTCATTCCACAGGCCGTTGACATCTCCCATACAAACTTTTGTTGGCAAGATTTGCTTTTCTAAGCAATCTAAAAACAACAATAAATCGATTAGAGCTTTATTTCAGAGTACCATAACCACGCTACCATATGTTATTTTTTTCTGGAACCGGCTGTCAGATGGTATTATGTGGAACGAAGTTTGGAAACTCCCTAATCAGTTTTTAATTACCAACAAAATTAAAGATATTTCTTATAAATTAATACACAGAATTTATCCTTCTAAAGATTATCTTCAAAGCAAATTCAAATTAGACATTGATACAAGCTGTAGCTTTTGTAAAACTTCCAAGGAATCTACTATACATCTTTTTTGGTTTTGTAACCTTGTACAAGATTTTTGGCAGAGCTTATGTGTTTTTATTTCAGAAAATATATTTAAAGGATTTGTACTGTTTTGGAAATATGTTTTGTTTGGTCTGCACAAAAATCAAAAACAATTCAATTTTGATAACAGCTATATGATTAACTTGTTACTTTTAATGGCTAAATTTCATATTCACAAGTCCAAATATTTAGGAAGACATCCCTCTTTCTATGTATTCTCCTTTGAACTTGTACAGTATCTTAACTCTATTAAGAACTCCACTAACCCAAAAGCTATAAAAACTATTGGTGTTTGTGAAAAAATCAAGATCTTTCAATCACTTTGTTCTTTGGCTTGATTAGTTACTTTCCCCCTAGCATGTTTCTATTGTTGTTTTTGAATGCTGTTCTTGTATTTGTTTATCTATGCATACAATTCTTCTGTAAGTACATCACCATTATTGTAATACTGCTTAATTCCATTTTGTATTGTACTGATGTTTAAATAAAGATTTTGGAGAAAAAAAACAAAAAAAAAACTATCGATGCGTAGCCCCTTTTACGACACCCAGTGATGTCACATTCCTGCGTCCAGCTGTAGTAATCGTCAACAGCAGGTGTGTTCGGGGAACCGGATTAGCGAGCTCACGGTTAGCGCGATGATTTGATCTTGGATGTAGTAAGCGACGTACGAAGAACGGGCCCCAGGTCTTTTATATACTTCATCTGTTCGTATGTTGTATACTCATTGTTTATTAAGTTCTTTAAAAAACACAACAAAAAACCCGTATCATTCAAACATATTGAATGTCGCAATGTTGGCAAAGAGGGGAAGTGACGTAATATTTGCGCATGCGTGGTAGCAATCGGGTTTCCGGTACGGATCGGGTAGCAACACAGACGTTCAAAGCTACTCGCTGGCGTAAAATACGGGATCCTGACTTATTAAACGGCGATTTTTACGTCATTTCTTCACCAGAAGGGAAGTGTGAGGGGCTAATCGTTCCGATATTGGTTTCCATATCCTGGATCTCTCTAAAAAATGATCCGAAGCCTCAGCGCGCCGCAGCCCATCCCATCATCTAAAGGTAAGCACCGAGCTAACTTTACTGTAAGTTCAGTTCATGTTGAGTTTAGCTCCTGAATGAGGTCTTCTGCTGCTCTCCTCGGTGTCTGTTCACAGTTTATTGTGAACACGTTGAGAGAAGAGTGAGAGAGTGTTTGGAGAAAAACACCAACTAATCATTAGCTCAGCATGCTGGGAGAAGTTGAGCGTTTTGTGAGAAATGAAGGCCTCACTCGTGATTGTAGCAGGAAGTAAGCTATGAAAGAAGAGAAAGAAGGAAACTGCCGTGAGGGGGTGCCAAGAATAGATTTGAAAAAAGAAGTTCGTTACTCTCCCCCCACCCACCCATCGCCCCGCGGTACAGAGTACTGGAGACACTCACGCATTCTGCCTGAGTTGCCCGAGCACTATGGGCTCAAAATGTAGTCATAAATATTTTGTACTTGTAAAAAAGATTTGTATGTGTAAAAAAGATTTGTGTGTGCGTAAAAAAGATTTGTATGTGGACTTAGAAAAAAACCCCTGCAAGTTACAAGTACGGATTTTGACCCTATTTTTCTTCCTTTCATCTGATTGGTCAATGTCATGTCAACCACAAATGTAACAATCCAATCAGAGAACAGATGGGTTTGGCTGTCGGAGGGGCGCTTTTTTTTGAACTGCAGGGCCCTATTTCAGGAAGCCGGTTTAGTGCAAACTCTGAGTAAGTATACCCTGAGTTAACGAAAACTCTGGGTTTTCGTTTTCACAAAGCGAGTTTAGATTAATTCTGAGTGAGTTACTATGACGACACACTCCGTGAAGCTAACCTGCCCCCTAGCAGGTTTACTTCAACTAACCCTGACTGTCCCCGCCTCTTTGTCAGAAACCTGACAGTAGGAAGTGTCAGACATGGCGTGCTCCTTCCTTGAAGAGCCAGTAGATGTTGAAGCCCAAATTCTCCGCAGAGCTCTCCGCCGGGAGAGAGTGATTAGAGCGTGTTTGGACATTTTATCATTTCCTGATGATTTCCTGTGTGAACGTTACAGTCTTTCAGCACAATCTATAATTTATTTGAAGAACATCCTCAGGCCTAATATTGCTCATGTGACACATCGCGGACATCCTCTCAGTTCTGTACATATTATTTGTATCGCACTTCGGTTTTTTGCAAACAGGAGCTTTCTGTATAATATTGGTGACGCTGAGCACGTTTCCAAGGCTACCGTCTGTCGGGCAGTCAGGAATGTTACAGTTGCACTGAAACGTCTCCTGTACGCGTTTGTGGTGTTCCCCGGTCATAGACCCACAAGATTTATCAAAGAGGGATGCCACAAAATTGCAGGTATCAGGATGAACGAAACTTAATTCATGATGTGGTGATACTTGGACTACTACTTAAATTTTACATTTATTCTCACGGTTCCCAGGCGTGATTGGCTGTACAGATGGCACTCACATTCCAATCATTGCTCCTTCAGTAAATGAAGGAGACTATGTGAACAGGAAGTCTTTCCACAGCATTAATGTACAGGTACATAGCTCCCTGTAGCATTTCAAACTAACAAATTATTTCATTATAGTAATGGATGCTAATTTGTGTTCTCTGCACTGTGAAGATCATGATGCTGCCAACATTATCACAAATGTGGAAGCCAACTGCTCAGCCTCTGTGAGTGGTGGTGGAGGACCCCCACCTGTTTTTCGGGCCTCCGCTTTTTTTCTGTTGGCTATAACGGGTCACATTTGAGCATACAGAGTAAGCAAATATGTACTTGTAATGTGCTCAGATAATTTCAATAAGTGCTTACAGAGGGGAAGTTAATGTAGCCTCTAACTGCAATTGATTTACATGGGACAAACAGACCAAGCACTATGGCTCATAATACAATTACACCTTACCTGTTTGGACTATATTTTTATATTTCATTTTTACTTGCTGCCAGGAACGTTTGGGGCCTGTTGGGTTGCACCTGCGCTCACATCACAAAATAAAATGTATAAAATAAAAAATAAAATAAAATATAATAAAATAACGTGTTAAATGGGTGGAAATTCCTAGATCAACGTTTAAATTAACACTCACGCATTGACTCTGTCGGCTATGTTTTGCCATGCATGCTCTCTTTCTTTTGCAGCTGAGGCTGCGTTACTTTTTTTCCGCGGAATTTGCATGTTATCAGCATATGCTGCCATCAGAATTTTGGCCTCAAGCGCTGTAAAATACATTGACCGCGCCTTCTTTCCCTCCGTCTCCATGGTGACTCGCTTAATCTGTGCTCCACTAATCAGGGCTTTATGTATCCTCGTGCGCGCGCTTAACTTGGGATTAAAGCAACTCCGCGTTGATTGAACTAATTGTTATCAGCCTTTCTGAAACCGAATATTCCGAGTTGGACAGTTCGGGGTTACTCAACCCTGAGTATCGTTTTTCACTCTGAGTATAAATGCCCACCCAACGTTTTCCTTCATCACCACGAAGGAAAACAGTCTGTGGTCGTCCGAGTTTGGTGATTTTTTTGTGTCACAGGTCTACGTGTTTAATACAGGGACTTCCACAGCCTTTTCAACAGCGCTGCGGACCGTGGGTTGGGGGCGGGCAGTGTTTTGGAAATGACAGTCTTCATTACAAAGCTTTCTTCGTTATGAATTAGCATACATGTTTTTATTGAACATTCGAGGAACCAGCAAAAAAAACAAATTCTTGTAGAGGACATAAAGTCAGAGATAGAAAAGACAAGGAGCAGGTGCATCTAGTACAGGTAGAGCTGCTGCAAAAACCCACAGAGCCCAGCAGCCAGCGTAACAAATTCTGGATCCTTTGCTTTTAGTTAGCAGTTAGCATTAGCAGCACATCCTGCGTCCGATGTGAAAGGACTTTTATGCTGCGCACTGTGACCCGGGTCAGCCCTGACTTTGTGTTAAACTAATCCTAAAGTAATAATGGTATTTCTAACCACTGATATACCACAACTTTATCCTTTCAACAGCTGCTGAAAGTTAGGGGACCTAGCTGCTATCGGATATTTATATAGCGATCCTCCAGCTTCAAACTGTATCACCCTTCAAGGACCTGCAGTTCAAAAAAGCGCCCCTCCGACAGCCAAACCCATCTGTTCTCTGATTGGATTGTTACATTTGTGATTGACATGACATTGACCAATCAGATGAAAGGAAGAAAAATAGGGTCAAAATCCGTACTTGTAACTTGCAGGGTTTTTTGGCAAAGTCCACACACAAATCTTTTTTACGCACACACAAATCTTTTTTACAAGTACAAAATATTTATGACCACATTTTGAGCCCATAGATCTGCTGCAATATCAGGGTCACAATAGACTGCCCTGCTGCTGTGGATGAACACATGAGAGGAAATGAACTACAAAGTCTCATTTCAATGAGTGTGGCTGCTGTAAAGTGATGCACAGGAAGATGTTAACAAAAACGAATGAAACAGATGAAAGTAAACAGTGTTCATATTTGAAAGCACAGAGAATAAAAATATATTGTGGTGGTTAATGTGCAGCTCTTGGTGATTTGGGAGAAGAATAATGTTTTTAATCATGTTGTGGATTGAATGTTGGATTTTATTTAGTTTTGTGTACAGAAGACAGAAGTTTTTTCTACTTTTCATTGATCAGATTGATTTCTTTTGCTCACGTGAATATTTGAAGTTTAATGCTCATTTTCACAGGTAGACCTGACCATAAGTGTTCATTCTATGAAATGTTGATCATGGAGTGAACTCGGGTGTTTTGTTCAGTTTTATTTCTGTAGTTGAAGTTCTACAGAAGGTCCAGGCCCATGTTTTATAATGATGGGGGGTGCTAAGGTGTTGAAAGTCTTGGGTGTGGGAGTAACAGGTCATTGTTGGTAGAATCCACAGCAGGAGCTGTTCAGGGCTGTTTGCTAGCTGTGAATTATTGGTGCAGTGGGGTCTTTAGGTTTGTGGTTGGTTCACCGTCTGATTGTTTTCCAGACAGAAGCAGAGTCATTAGCTGAAAACAGGTTTTGGAGTTTAGACTGTGATGCTGTGCAGCTGTCGTCACAGAAGCTGATGTTACAGGACGTCACAGCATCTCTATAATAATCCAAACTGTTGGTAACAATCCTGAAAACCTGCCAGTCGGTGCAGTCCAGACACACCTGCAGATTCTCCACAGCCTCATCAGTCCACTGCTTCAGTGTCTTTACAAAAGCTTTAGACAGTTTTTGTTTGTGCCTGTTTGCAGGGATCAAGTGAACCGTGACATGGGGTCCGTTCTTCGTACCTCGCTAAGTAAGTTAGCTGGATTTGATTGTTGACGATTTCGCGTGATCCTGGATCGTTCGGTTCCCCGAAGCTCATCCGGGACTTGCTGTCATAGTAACAGAGCCGTAAGCGTAAACCTGCTCAGGAGCAGGCTTACTTTATGTAAACAGGATTAGATCGCGGCCACTCAGGTATGTCCGCTTCATGTATACGAAAGCAACAGCGATATTTTACCACTGTTTCACCATAAATAAATAACATCAATGTAACTAAAGATAATGCAGCACTTGATTCTTTTATTGATGTCACACAGATACATACAGGTCATTTCGTAAAAAAAGGGAAATGTACTATTAACATTCTATTACATGTATGTGATTATTTCAGATGTAATTCATATTTTAGAGTAGTAATAGTAAATTACTTCGTGTAATCAAGATGAGAGACCACGGCTATAAAAGCGAAGGTGGATTTGGGAAGTCTGTCGCAGTCATATCCTGTCCGTATACACGACCAACCCATTGCGGAAGGTGCAAGATTGATAAGGAGAGTCCTCAGAATTCAGCGTATATTGCGGGATAGACAGGATCCTTTAGCTCAGCGCGACAGTGTGCTCATAGAGAGATATCGATTTTCCCGTGAGGGTATTATTCACTTAACCAACTTGTTGACGAGGGGGTGCAGGACCACCACCTGTCTTTTGTTGCTCTGCCCTTTTCTTGGTTGCGGTTATAAACAAACAAACAGATTATTTCAGGGTCGCTTTCCAAGAGACGAAAAGCAATATAAGTGATAAATATTACCATTCTGTAGAATATTCTTATATTTCACTTTTACTTGTTCCCATGTTCTAGTGGGTCCTGTTGTGGCTCTAATGTGAAAGAGGATATAATGTAATATAATATAATAAATGTACCCTACCACCTACTGGTGTTGGCCAGAGGGGCCGATGGCGCGATATGGCAGCCTGGCTTCTGTCAGTCTGCCCCAGGGCAGCTGTGGCTACAACTGTAGCTGCCTCCACCAGTGTGTGAATGTGAGAGTGAATGAATAGTGGCATTGTAAAGCGCTTTGGGTGCCTTGAAAAGCGCTATATAAATGCAATCCATTATTATTAATATTATTAAATTACTTATGAGTTTAATTTGTCAGCAACTTTCTGCCAGCCCTCTCTCCTTGCTTTTGCAGCCTTTGCAGTGTTCCCTTGCGTTTTAATTAAACTCTGAAACTCCTGAAATCCCTCAATCAAGAGTTCTTGCTCTGCTGCCGAAAAATACCGAGCGCGCTCCTTCAACATTTTCGCCGACCAATCAAAGGGTTGCCGATCAATGTTTCTACTATTGATGCGTAGCCCCTGTTAAGCCACCCAGTGATCTCACATTACTTCATCCAGCTATACTAATCGTCAACAACAGGTGTGTTCGGAGAACCGGGACAGCGAGCTCAAAGTTAGCGCGATGATTTGATCTTGGATGTGTCATTTGATCTTGGATGTAGTAAGCGAGGTACGAAGAACGGACCCATGGTCTGAGAATCCTGGTGCAGTGTGAGATGATGATCCTCTTACTATCAGCTCACCTTCAGTTTCTTAGATGTTTTCTCCAGTTTGTGTACAAACTGCCATGAAGTTCTGATGAAGCACCAAACTGCAGTTACTCAGTCAGTGGAGGTTCAGTAGTGCAGTTTCTCACCACTGTTGTTAACTGGAGGCTGACACACTGACTGAAGACATTTAGTCTGAGTAGATTTGAACTTTCCTTCTTCATTGTTTCCATCTTGCTTTGACTGCAGCTGTAACAACACTGATTCCAGCAGGATTTGTAAAAAGCATTTTGACAGACACACAAAGCTGGACAGCTTTTGTTCTGAGGGTTTGGAGAGAGCCTGTCTGTGTGTCTGCATTCACTTTGTTCCTCTAACAGAAAATCAATGTGCAGATGTTGATTCCTGCAGTGACTGTTGTTCCTCAGCCTGTAGAAACCATCCTGCAGCTGCTGGAACAAATGAATCTTCTAAATGTTGCTTTCTCTGGTTTGTGTTTGCTCTGCTTCTTTTTGTCAGAGATCAAATACATAAAAATATTCTTTTGTGTCCCAGCTGATCAGCAGGAGGAGAATCTGACGGAGGAACATTTTCAGCCATTTGGACTCAGCTCAGCCACTACAGAGGAAACAATGAGCTCAACACAGATGGTGAGGAAGAAATGTTGAACCTGTGGTCAAGTTACAAGAAAATACAAAGATAACATTTTATAAGGATACTGAAGTAAAATAAAGTAATTTTTCATACAATATATTTTTTTTCCAATGAGCAAAATATTTTCTTTATTGTCATTTTCATTACAGAGGGAGTTTCAATTCAATTCAATTTTATTTATATAGCGCCAAATCACAACAGCAGTCGCCTCAAGGTGCTTTATATTCTACAGTAGATCGTGCATTAGTAAAAAAGTTTGTTCCGTGACTGCGTTTCACTCACTGCCTCTGTATCTCTGTCACTGCAGGACCGACATGAAGCGAGACGTCAGCGCTCTCAGGAGGCCGACAAACCTCACAGAAGAAAGAGAGAGAAAAAATACAGCTGTGACGAGTGTGGGAAGGAGTTTACTCAGAACTCCAGCTTGAAATGTCATCGGCTCATCCACACTGGGGAGAGACCATTCACCTGTGACTTGTGTGGAAAGTCTTTTACCGACGCCGGAAGCTTGAAAACACACCAACTCATCCACAGTGGACTTAAACCATACAGCTGTGATCAGTGTGGCAAAGCTTTTGCTCGCAGTAGCTACTTAAAGAGTCATCAAGTTACCCACTCTGGAATTAAGGCGTACAGCTGCGACATTTGTGGAAAAACTTTCAGACATCAAGGGTATCGAAATATTCACCTACGCATCCACACCAGACATGAAGTTTACTGCTGTGATCAGTGTGGGAAACTATTTGTAACAGACACACAGTTACAACATCACATGTTTACTCACAATGAGGAGAGACCTTATAAATGTGACAAGTGTGAGAAGACGTTTAAAGCTCCACATTACCTGAGAGTCCACCAACAGATCCACACCAATAAGAAACTGTACAAGTGCAGTTACTGTGAGGTATGTATTTATATTTTTTTCTCTTGTTATTTTAGCCTGGCTGTTTGGAACAACTCTGCTTATTCAGTTGTGTTAGCATGTTAGCAATTAGCTGGTTTCATTGCTCAGCTTAGCTCTCCACACTCTGGACTCTCTGCTCAGTTCAGTTGGTTCTCCCATTGCGCTGCACAGTCAGCAACTCGCCCAGTTCTCCATGTGTCTGTGATGTTTTGTCAACCTCGACTAGGGCTGGGCTATATCATACCGTTCACGGTAATACCGGTGTAATTTTGGGCAACGATAGGAAAATGACATCGCGATAGAATATGGGTAAAGCGCACATGCGCAGTGCCTTTGTTTACATACGCACATGGCGGCGATGCAGAATGAGAAGAGTGAAAGTGGATCGTTAAGTGAAACGGATGAACCAGAACTGGTTTGTCAAAATGCTGCAACTTCACTGGTGTGGAACTGGTTTAGCTTTCGTCTGTCAGATACACAACAAAGCACTATTTTTGGTAGAGCATGTTAGCGGGCCGTCGTTATTACCGTGTTGTTTGGAAAATACGGCACACTTAAAATCAATCCTTTGATTTTTCTGAAAGTCGACAGAGCCCCTTATAACCCCGTGTGCCTTATGTATGAACTCTGGTTGTGTTTACTGACCTCGAAACTATTTTATGTGCACGGCGCTCGAAAATCTGTCAGATGTTTCAGTACGACTTTGCTAAGCTACAAAGCCGCACCGCTTGATGGATTGTCGGAGCATTACGGCTATCGTAGGCGGAGCGATACGTACTGTGCTTCAACATAATGTTACCGTATTGTGTGTATGACCTCGTTTTAAGTTTTGTGGATATTATACATGGTTATGCTGAGGATATGTCGGCCAGGTTCCACTGGAAACGCCTTTTGGTTAAACTGTCAGCAAAGAATTTGCACTGTTACATTTTTATATAACTTTAATGCACATAAAAAACAGCTGCTTGTTTAAGTGAAAATATATTAGTATAGTGTCAATTATATCGTCAGTTATATCGTTCTCGCAAATTTTTAAATGTATATCGTGATAAATATTTTTGGTCATATCGCCCTGCTCTAACCTCAATGTTCTATCCATGACCCGTTCAACCTGCAGTGATTACTCTTTTGCAATCTAACTACAGTCCACTAACTGCTATGCTAAAGAAAACAGATGGTGGAGGCTGCCCGTATACACTCCACACTATTCCTGCCCACCTTTAAGGTGCAGGAAGCTGCTAGAGTAATCTCCTGAACAATAGTTATCACCACTCAGCCAACATTGCCACATGGAGGTATAGAAAGAGAAGAATTCAAAAGCAGAAGCAATTTTTTCCCCACAAAGTCTCAAGTTTTCAAACTGTTGCAACATCTCCTTTACATCTGTATGTATACAGTGGAGATGCTCTGTATCTCACTATACAACTGTGTAGTGACAATAAAGGCATTCTATTCTATTCTATGTATGTCTCTGAGCTTCTGTACTTGTATATCATTAAAATGGTGATTAAAAACGGGATAAAAATGTTGAAGCAATTCCCTGACTTACACTGTCTTTGTGTCTTTGTTTAGAAGCAGAGCGACACAGATGGATCCAGTTCTCAACCCTGTCGTCACTGTGGTGGTGGGAAAGAGTTTCACTGTGACCTTTGTGAAAAAACTTTCAGTAATCAAAAGAGCCTAAAGCTACATCAACGCAGACACACTGGAGACAAAATGAGCTACTGCAAAGAATGTGGGAAAGGCTTCCCCATACCAAGTAAATTAAAAGAACATGAACTCTGTCACAGTGGGGTTAAAAAGCATGTCTGTGACCAGTGTGAGTCATCCTTCACCATTGCACGTGATCTTAAAATACATAAACGAGTCCACACAGGAGAGAAACCATACAAGTGCAGACACTGTGACAAAAGCTTCTCACGGTCAGGTCATCGTAATATTCATGAAAATACACACATTGAAGGGAACTTCAGCTGTGACCAGTGTGACAAAAGCTTCAAGAATCTCAGTTCATACTCCGAACACAAACGATCCCACGCTGTAAATAAACTGTTTCACTGTTACCAATGTGCAAAAACATTCACTTCATTATCTGCTCTGTGCAAACATCAGCGTGATCATGCAGGACAGTGATCACTGGATCAAAAGTATTTGGCCTTTTCTCCAAGCAGCCTGAATAAATCACTTTAATGTTTTTTTTTTTCTCCCTCTCAAACTCATCTTACATCACAGCCACTGTGATCTTTAGTGGACCGGTTCAGTGAAACTCCCCTTTCTGTCAGTGTAAAGAAATTACATATTTAACTGCTTTTATACACAACAAATGGGGGAAAAACTGTCAGCATGATTGTTTGAACTTAAATTGTGAGAAATAAATGTAAAATTGCAGAAAAGTGTTGACTGTACAGTTTTTGTTTTTAAGGAACAAGTGTCTATAGTTGAAAGTGAAAATAAACTTTTCTGTCCTTTAATTGTTTATTGCTTAATTATTGTTTTAAAGATTCTTGTTTTATTTACCCTTTGTCTCACTCTCCCTCACATGACCAGATTTACCTTGTTTCTTCTTTTGCTTTCTCGCTCCTGATTGGCCCTTAATTGCACTCACCTGGCTGTATCCCAATTCAGGGTCTGCAGCCTTAAAGTACGCAGCCTTAACGGTCCACACGGGCCGCGTACTCAAAGACCGCTACGGCCGGAAGTGCGAGGTGTTACGGCTGGTGCATTAACTTAGTGCTTAGGCACCCTTAGGCTGAAGCGGAAGGGGTGAGCCGCCTTTTCTTTGGAACAGTTTTCTCCTGTTTTCCGGGTTAGGGAGCAAGGGTTAGTATTGTCATTTGTTTGTTCTGTTTCTTTCTTAGGGTTTAGTTAGTTTTCTGGTGGGACTTAGTTGGTTTTGTTTATTATTTTGGCCTGGGTTCACCCTGGAGCTGTGCTTCATTACCTTCAATAAAATCACTTTTTTTTTTTACTCACAACTGGTTTTGGATGTTTGGCTTGGGAACCAGGGCGGGGATTTGTCTCTCTCTCCTCCAACCTTATGTGCGTCTCTACACGCCTAGACTAGGGGCGTAACATGAGGCTTGTGAAATGGGACGGTCTAGCCTCTGTTGCACTGCCCAGGTTGCCTAGCAACCATGATACTAACAGCTGGAAATGTTTCATACAGCTTTGTTTGACAGAAATGAAGGAGAAAATCTTTTATTTGTTTATTTGTTTCTACATGAGCTTTGATTTGATAAATATCTGAGGCTGAGACCACAGGACTGTAAAACATGATTGTTGGGCTTCATTTCTGTACTGAACAGTCATTTAAGATCAGCTAGTAAATAACAATTAGCTCATGTTGTTCATGAGACTAAAGTCATCTTACTTTGGTAATGTAAATATAATATGGCCAATATTAAGGTTATTATTTCAATCATTATTAGTTATTACAGCAGTGAACATGAACTCTGTTTCAAATACTGAGCTTCAGTAAAGATTCAAGCTGCACTTATTTATATTTCCCGTCACCTTAAATCTTCACTTAAAGACAGGTTCCTTTGACTGTGTTATATATAAGAGACAAATATTGTTCTTTTGTAATGTTGGCATTACTAAATTTGTCTCAGTGCTGACTTTAAATATCCATGAAATCATCACATTCTCTGTAAGATTAAGGTCAACTAACAATTCAATAAAACTTTATTGATCCTGAAGGTTGACCCCGATATTGTGAAATTACTAATATTGTTATGTTCAGTACTTACTTTTGAAAGTTTACTCTTTGGCTCGCTCGGGCCACTTCTGGGGTGGGGTGCCCTCGGTTTCTCGGCCTGGGGCTCGGTCACTCAGGCACAGCTGGCTGCCAGCGGAGCTCACGGGCTCGTCACTGCAACTCCCCCTGGCTTCTGCTCCGCGGCTGCTGAGTGAGCCCTCATCTGGGACTCTCCTTAGCTCTTTCTGGGACAGTGGCGCGGCTGCCCCTCTGTTGGTCTTCCTTGGTCTCTTGTGGTCTGGGGGCCTCTGGATGTCTGGAGTTTTGATCTCCTCCATACCTGCTTCATGCCCTGGAGGACGGGGCTGTGGCCCCCCCACACCCTCTTGCAGATCATTACATGAACCTTTTAAAAACAAGCGCGTCCATGCTCACAGGTGTACACACGGGTGATCACACCCACAAACTACACCCTTTTTGGCTCCTACCTCAAAGCACACTGTGTTCTGTTGATCTTATGTGCTGCACAATAATGTTTAATATTTAGTATTTACTGTCATATTCCCATATATCATTGTGATGTTGTTTATTCTATTACTCTTGTTCTCTTCTGCTTGTTTTCTTTTTTCTTTCTCAGCAGGTGATCCAGGTGATTGATATATGCATTTTCTTTTTCTTTTCTTTTTTTTTCTGCTTATTCTATTGGTTTTTGTCTTTTGCCCTTCTCCCCCGTCCCTCTTCTCAGCTGTTTCTCTTTCCCTCTTTCTTTCTCCCCTTCTTTCCCCCAGTCAAGTCTGTCCCGTATTCAGTAAGTGAAAATAAAATAAACAATAAAAGGTGAATCAAATGGACCATTACGGCAAGGCTGGGATGGTCAATTTGGTAAAGTAAATCCGTTGGGCATCTTTCTTTGCCTTTAGACAACAATTCTGATGGCAAAAGAGCCAAACGGGACAGGCAAAAAAAAAAAAAAAAAGATTACTCTTTGGTCCATGTTGGTTAGCAAGATTCTCCCAAACAGAGTTATGTCCCTCTGCAGCCACCAGTTTAAAACTTACACTTTTCTATATTGGTACAGATATTCTTATTTTCTGTTGATGTCTTATCCTTGCAAATTACAATGCCCAGATACTTCATCTCTTTTTTTTTTATCTGTATATTATTTATTGCCTGCAGGGGACACTCATGCAGAGCTAGTATTTCACATTTATTAATATTCAGCTGTAGGCCAGAAGCTTTGGAGAAGTGGTTGATCACCTGTAAGGCTGAAGGAATCTGGTCCTCATTTTTTTAAAAACAGGGTGGTATCATCTGCCAGCTGACTGATTATTATCTGTTCACCCATCACAGTTAACCCGTCAATGTGACTGTTTTTAATCAAAATAGACAACAGCTCAGCAACCATGATGAACAGAAGTGGTGAGCTGCTACATCCCTGCCTTATCCCTCTATTAACCTCAAACCTTGAACATGTACCATGTTCTAGCAAAACAGAGCTGTTGATGTCATTATATAGCATCTCTATAACATTTATAAATTCCTCTCCAAAACCAAAAGACTGCAGAGTTTTTAATATGAACGTATGTTCAACTGAGTCAAATGCTTTGTACAGGATGTATCCTCTCTCTTGGATTATTTCACTGTACTCAAGGAGGTCCCAAAATCAGCCTAATATTGTTAACAATTAGTCTTCCTTTCAAAAAACCTGATTGTGTTTCACTGATAATGTTTGAGATGCCTTTCTTTAGCCTCTCAGCCCTTTGCCAGACAGGATCTTATAGTCCGTGTTTAAGGTGATGGGTCTTAAATTTTTATCGTTACCCGATTTAGGGATCAGGGTTATCAACTCTTGTTTCATGCTTGGCATCAGTTCTTTCTTCTCTATAGATTCCTTTAATGCATCAAATAATAAGGTTCTTAGGTCCTTCCAGAAGAATTGATAAAAATTAGTAGTGAGTCCATCTGTCCCTGGGGACTTGTCTAATGCCATTTTCATGATCACTAAATCCAGTTCCTCAATTTTAAGCTCTGAATCACACAGATCTTTGAACGGCTTGTCAATACATGGGATGAGATTATGAATCTTATTAAAGAAACTATCAGAATCAGCTGCTGAATATTCTCAGGAGTACAATTTGGAATAAAAAGTGAAGACTTCCTTTTCAATCTCTCTGAAATCTTTGCATTCAGTCCCATTTATCAACAAGCTTGTGATCTGGTCAGCGGGAGAGGGGCAGGGCTCATCGGAGAGTTCAGTGGGGAGCAGTCCTGAATGCTGACATGACAATTAATGCCTTGCCATATCACCACGCTGTATGACTGTCATGTTACAGACAGGGCAGCGAAAGTGCACCGGCATATCATTTTGTCTGGAAGAGAGAGAGAAAAAAAAGAAAAGTCAACAACATGTAAATGTAGTTGTACAGAATGCAATCAGTTTATCTAACAATCTGATTGTACATATAAAAACAAACAACATATTGTACATATTAACAAAAATATCCAAGCCATCCTCAATAATGAAAGCAAATTGGTATAAATCATAAGAGCTGTCAAAAAATGTGGTGAACAGGAAAACATTTTTTATGAAAACACACTTTTTGTCTTGCTGATGAATGAATTGAACTGTACAATGTGAAAAGCAACTTTTAAGTCAACAAAGAGACTGCAGAAGTGCTGAAAAGAAGTGCATATTTATAACTTTAACTATGAGGTATATTTAATGCCAACATACCTTTGAAAGGCAAAGTGTCAGGTTTACATTATGTTTTCTATGTCTTATATGATTTTTGCATGGATTTGTGGAATTAACAGTTCATTTACAGGTATTAAAACTATGCAAGTGGTGCATCCAGGTTCAGATGAGGCTTTCACGGCCTATAAGTGAAGTTCACTGAACTAAAGAGAAATGTGGTTTGATGATTGTTGACATGCTCTCCAAATAGAAGTTTTTCCTCTTAGCAAGGAAATACAGGTGCAGCAGTCAGAATATTGCTGAAAGGGATCTCCTAAAAATCTTCAGAGGCCCAGTGAGAAGCAAGAACCATTCCAGGCATAGCTGACAGCCCAGTCAGTGGTTGAGGTCAAAGGTCGTGCTGCTTGGGGCCCATCGTCAGATCAGATTCCAGAGCCACAGCAAGGACCATGAAGCTGCGTTGGAATGAGAGCTGTGCCGAGGGGGATTTCCAGAGGCCAACAGAGGAGATTGTGGACAACAGACGGGCACCTGAAGGATGAGGGGAGCGTGCCAAGCTCCATCCACAGCGCAGAGGGAGTTCGAGGATGGGATCATGATTCTGTGAAAAGCACAGGAACCAGAAGCTATGGTGGTGACGGCAGCAATCTCCTATGAACATCACCTAATGCTGTGCCACTGTACTATGCATACAATGACACTCTGAAGACTGCTGGGATCATAACAGCAGTAAGATAACTGGATCCAGCACGCTTTCCACACAGGGGTTTTTCTGCAGAGAGGGATGGACAGTAGAGGAGTCATGAAATCCCCCTCGCAGGACGAGGCCTGCAGCTTTGGAGATAGCTGACAGCCATGTTGACAAGCAACAAAACCACCTGGTATGTTTGAATGTCTATTCTACATACATGTTGGACTCTGGTCCTGTGGACAGTGATGGAGACAACTGGAAGAGACATTTATGACGCCCTGCAGAACTTAAAACACTCTGCAGAGAGACGTGTGATTTACATGCCTAGATGAGGAACACCACCAAGCTGGGATGTTAATTTCTCCTTTAACGATTAACAATTCGTTTGTTCACTTGTGGGATGCAGTTTACCATTGGATGAGATCAATGAGGAATAAGAGGACTGCTAATACATTTGTACTTTTACAGTAATTTAGGGTGATTGACATATGCTGTGTGTTTGCATTGACACTGTCAGACATGCGGTGATCATAACTGGGAACTTTTCTAAAGGGCGGAACTGTCAGGTTTACATTATTGGATTGTCATTTATGCTTAGAAATATCTACTCATATATGCTTAGAGTTTTATAATCAATGTCATGTTGGTAGAGGGTTGATCCTTAGGAGCCTGCAAAGACTTTGCGTGCATTCCAGAGTGTTCTGTCATTCACACCCACATCCTGGGAGCGTGGGAGAGGTCGTACCTTCTCTTATTGTTTTGTGGTAGGATAAACGTATCTATATCTGTTCTAGTCTAAGTGCTTTTTGTTTAGATGAACTGGTGGACTTCCAGACCAGCAGGTTTAAGGAAGTTGTTTACACACACACACACAGAACACACAGACAAGGTACTCTTCGTTTGTATGTAGACATCATATATGTTAATAAACCTATGTATATTCATGTAACCTCAATAAAAGAGCAGTGTTATGAGGGAGCCGACGAGAGCGACTGAGGTCAAACGAAGGAACAGCGCTTGTCGTGGTTCTCTCCCTCGTATACGAGTAACACAAAGAACTTTGTCTGCTTGGTGTCTAATGCTTTTTGGTGTTGTATTAAAATTCTCTCGTTCCAGTGTGTCTGTGCTAGACAGACCCATCACAAAGCATTTTTAATGTGTCCATTTATATGCTCCTCGATCTTTGCCCTGACAGTAGGGCTGAAAGTGGGGCACAGAGGGCAGTGAAAGAGTCTTCTGCAACATGTTGTGCATTCCTGCAATTCTGGCTTGGAGGCAGAAATCCACATTGATATGTGCATCTAAAACAGAGAGAAAAACAGATAAACACCATATACACATTTAAGTTCAGGTTTTAGCAGAAATAACACGTTACAGTTAGCATGTAAGAGATTTGGGAGAAAATTCTTTATAAAAACATAATTTTCAAGACACTTTTATTTGTGACATACGTATCTATTGACATATAACAGACAATTTAACAAAGACTAACTAATCTGGGCAATAAAAAAGCAGAACAGAATGGAATAGAGAATATTTATAAATATATAAACCTCTTCATGACAAACTTTACAATGTTGATGCAGGTGGAATGAGAGACATGAATAAAGTGCAATATGCAGTAAATGGAACAATGTGCATTGATGTTACAGATCGTGAAAAGCAGTGAAGTGAATTTGTTCATAACAAGCAAAAATTAAATACATTTGAAACTGACCACTAAATGCTAACCAGAGGTGTCAAAAGTGCACATTCCTTACTAAAGTTTAGATACCTCGGGGGTCTGACCGTTGTTGTAACGCTAACAAAGTGCCAACGTAATCAGTGTAAACAAAGTAGATGATTCCTAGAATTATATAATTATTAACGGCGAATTTATGTATGAAAGACTCTGTGCTAACCTTTACGATCAACTTGCAAGGTTTCCGCAGTTGATGATCCATGCAGGAACGTATTTCCGCCTACTGTGGAGATCACGTGTTTCCGGCTACACACACACTACTTCATAGTTTATCTACCTGAAAAAAATGAATCACAGGGGCATTTTTGGCCTGACCGTTTGTTTTTTGTTATTTAAAAACAAAATCTGGTTCACTTGATTGGCTGTGATACAGCTCACGCACCCATAAGTACGCAGTGTGGTAAGAATGAATGAAATGAATTAACAGTGCGCACTTTTTATGTAATATGTGTGTTACATTTTAGATTTGGGGTAAAATCTCAAGTCTTTGAAGTAAACAGGTTCAAGCCCAAGTCATTGGTTTAAAAGTCCAAGTCAAGTCTAAAGTCATAAACTAAATGACTAAATGACATCAAGTCATGTGACTCAAGTCCAAGTCATGTGACTCGAGGCCACACCTCTGGTTGTCACTGCAGATCTTTGATGCTGAAACTAACAGAGCAATAACTGCGTTCTGATCTTCGCTGAGGTCAGCCTCGTGGTCTCAATCAATCAATGACGTAAAATCGACGTGTAAAAAGTGAGAGCGCCGATTTTACACCAGTGGGCGGCTTTAAACCCTTGCTTTCTGCCTGGCAGAAAAAGCGGCGTTCAAAGACCAGTAAAAACGTCAATTTTTCCAGAGCTCAGTGCCAACTGTGACAGCTTTTAAAATGCCATTTTCTTAACATTATTCAGGGCCCTCCCCATAATTGTCACATCCAATTACTTTCAACTGCTGTCACCCAATCAAAGAAGAAGTTGTTCAGACCACACTAACTAATCACAGATGCCAACTGATTACTTTTGTTGAGATTTTCTGTACTGCACGTAGAAGAAAACAATGACTAAAATAAAATGTGCTCAAGTTTGTTTAGATGATAGGGTGCAGCTGTAGATCAGATTTCCTGTTATCACTTCAAATAGAATTGAGGCCGTAGAGGTTTGGTGCATGCAGAAAAACAGCTGCAGGAACAATGAAAAGACTTTTCTGCTCCAAATTTCTGCGAGCAAATGCTCAACTTCTCCCAGCATGCTGAGCTAATGATTAGCTGGTGTTTTTCTCCAAACACTCTCTCACTCTTCTCTCAACGTGTTCACAATAAACTGTGAACAGACAACGAGGAGAGCAGCAGAAGACCTCATTAGCTCGGCGCTTACCTTTAGATGAGGGATGGGCCGCACTGCGCCGAGGCTTCGGATCATGTTTGGAAAAATCCAGGATATGGAAGCCTTCTTCTTGCTCTGCCCACAGAGAGTGAGAGAGTGATGTTGTCAACTTGGTGGGTAAAAATTGATAAATGCTATGAAACCGACAGCATGCCCTTATTAGGGAGAGTTGAAGGTATATTGCTCACAGAACAGTTTCAGATAGGAGAGCTTCCATGGCCTTGCCTGTGATAAAATCGTGTTCTACTGTTAAATTCTCCCAATTCTTTCATCTTTGGGCTGAAGGAAGGACAACACATAAATGCACAATCAACAATCATTTTATTCCATACAATTCTCATTATTCCATACAACACTTTTGAGCATAAACCACCCGGAGGGGAGATGAGCGCGGGAGGGTGTCCGCCTGATCTTGAAGTGTCTGAGCGTTTCTCACATTCTTATACCTTCAGCCCCCCTCCAAAGTCATAAAACCTAAACATCCACATTCTTTCTCTCTCTCAGTGAGCCGAAGTTATGACCTTGGCTTCCTGTGCAGTATGTTCTGTTCTTTTCTAATCAGACAAATAAGGCCATGACTCTCTGAAAACAATATTTCTTATAACGCAGCAGTAACATGCATCATAAAACAATATCATCCATTCATAATAAGTCAGCAGTCTAATGAAATACAAATCAGTTTAATAAATGTAATAGTTATCACCTTCTTCTAAGTCAGGAGAATAATGGAAACTAAAACTACATAATAATTTCACAATCTTTAATTAGGGGTATAATGTGGCATAAGATAATATAATAATCTCACACTACACAACAATAAAAAGAGACTTTATTGTGTTGGTTAAAGCTGATATCAGCATGAAAACAAAAGGTAAGGAGATAGGGAGGTGTATTCTCACCAGTGGCGGTCCTAGCCTATAGGACCGCCTGTTTGGCTAGGACCGCCACTGGTGAGTATTTACGTCCAATAATTCGAGCCTCTGCTAAAAACGATCCTTCCACCCCGCTGAACATGGTGCTTTTTAATGCCCGATCATTGACTAATAAGTCGTTCATGCTTAACGATTTTATATCTTCTAAAAAACTGGACTTCTTATTTCTGACTGAGACCTGACTGAGTGAAAATTGGATATTTTCTGTCGGAAATAAGGATCCTTTTTATTGTGCTGTAGTGAATCGTCCAGCTGGCCCAAACAGCTTATTTTTGTTGGAGTTCAGCTACTTCCTGTCCTTTTTTTCTTTTTCTTTTTTTCTTTTACAGGACAAGTGTGTTTATTAACTTCCACATTCCACTTCTGGGCTTCTACAGCTTTCCGGCTGCTTCCAGCTCAGCAGACATTTTCATGCTCTCAACTTTGTGGGAACAGTTCGGGGATGGCCCCTTCCTCTTCCAACGTGACTGTGCACCAGTGCACAAAGCAAGGTCCATAAAGAGAGTTTGGTGTGGGAGAACTTGACTGGTCTGCACAGTGTCCTGCTCTCAACTTAGTAGAACACCTTTGTCTTTGTGTCCTTTTTTTCTTTTCCTGGATCACCTACGTCCTGTCCTCTACTATGAGGTTGTCCTGACTGCTTTTAGTTGGGGATTTTAACCTACATGTTGATGATGACTCCAACGTCTTTGCCAGAAATTTTATCAACATTATGGTTTATTTTCATTTTACGCCGCATGTGTCAGGCCCCACACATAACAAAGGGCACACACTGGATCTTGTTTTTACTTTGGGTTCGAATATTGATTTTATTTGTTCTGAGGCCTCGTTCTGAGTTGTTCAGAACTCGCTCTCTCTCTTTTTCTGCTGTCTCTCTCTCTCACCGTCACTCCTAAAACTTCTGTTTTTTTGTGGGGGTTTTTGGGTCATAAGCAGAGAGTACTTACTAGAGATGGCACGATACCACTTTTTTTTTTTTTTTTTATGTCCGATGCCGATATCATAAATTTGGATATCAGCGGATACCAATATGAATCCGATAGTGTGTTTTTAATCAATAAACTGTTTTTTAATATCTTGCTGCATTTTGTATAAGTTCAAACTCTAGTTTTAAAAAAACCTACTAAAGCTATTCTGTTATACCTGTATGCAATAAATACACTGCACCCAAAATATTTCATAGTTCAGCAAAACTGATCAATCTAATAACCTTAAACCTGCACCATCCTCCCTATTCATGTATTTTAAAGAGTAAGCAGCCTAACTAATAGGATGGCAAACTGCCAGCAAAAAATAAAAAATAAAAATAGGGAACCACCCCCCACCTCATGATGCTTAATCGACGTAATCAACTTTAATTTGATGCAGTGTGAAAAAAAATACACAGAAATCAATTATTTTTTAACGATAGTTAAATAGATTCAACATCTTTCTTCAACAGAACTTCAGACTGCACAGATGGTACCTTCCCAAAGGAAAAAGTACTACAGCTTACTAGGGTATATTAGACTTAATAGTTACTATATACAGTAATGGACTTCTATACATTTTACATCAGATTAAAACTTTGCGTGTAAGATTCAGATAATTATTTATTAAACGCTAGATATTTTAAATGAGAATAAGAAAGAAAGTACGTCTTTGTGCCCCCTTTTCGCTGTTCATGCCCTATCGGCCCCCCTGGCTAAACTTTGCTCCGCCCCTGCACAGTTACAGCCGTCAGCTGGAAAAGGATCCTGGTGTAGAAAGTAATATTAAATAAATTCTACCAACAGATTATCAAGCTTAAACGTGCTGCTGTTGTTCAGCTGCTGGTTTCCTCTTTCTGGTGCAAAGTGGGCCAAAAACAAACAAGAGAGACAGACTCGCGACAGAAAAGCCGATCAGCTGATCATTAATCAGTTTCACGATTGAAGTAGCAGCAGGAGAGGGAGGGAGAGAGAAGAGGCAGTCGCTCCATATATCGGTTGTTAAGCTTAACGTGGGAATGCTTTACAAACATTCAGAGATGAACTTGCACACGTGCTTTACTTCTCTCTGGGATAACTGAAATGACGGTTTGGTAGCGAGGCTCCAAATGCTCAACCAGACCGCCGACAGGTCTCCCATGCCACAGCTGCTCCATCACGTGACGCATACAGCTCCGATGTGCTATGGTTATGAGCCGAGTTGTGCCATGTCGCAAGTTTTGTGAGGTGCTTTTTAGATATTTAATGGATCGGATTACATTTTTTATTTCTCTCCGATATCCGATCCAGTAATTTAGGTCAGTACTGGACTGATACGTAATATCGGATCGGTCCATCTCTAGTACTTACTAGCGCTGTCCTTAGTCCGCTTGTTTGTTTTGCACAAAAACTTTTCACAATAAAGCTCAAGATCCTGTTGAGACTTTTCAAAATAAACTGAATCTTGCGAAAGAGTATGAAGAGTGTTCACGGACGAGAAGCAGAAAGGAGCCGTCAGGTGCTAAAAAAATAAACCTTACACTGAAACGTTAGAACAGCCTTTTTCCCGCAGCACGCCGTGTAATAAATACAAAGAAAATGGCAGCCATTACAACTTCTGTCTAAAAATGTATAATTTCATGCATCTGTTAAAACACTCGACTCCAGGTACATGACACCCAGCTGGAAACACGTCACGCAAGTCGAGCTGCCCGAGATTCACAGAATTTACCGAAAATGTTACATTTTTGTGATTTATATCGTTGTCCGCACAAAAGATGTCTTATAATGGGATATGAGATTTTGGTCATATCGCACAGCTCTACCACTACTGTTTACCACTGTAAAATTATCCAAAGGAAAAAAAATAAAAGATAAACTTGATGTACATATATATACACACTTGTAGTTCCCTAACTGTAACATTTAGGATTATTCACTGCAGGTCCAGAAAGCAGAGCTAGCTCATCAGATCCAAGTGTGACATCAGCTGCACTCTTTACAGGAGACTCCAGCTGAAATCTGTGGAGCCTGATCTCAAGGTTTTTAAGTCTGATCCTGAAACCAGAAGAGGATCTTCAGATTGATTGTGATACAGTGATTTCAGTCCTGCATGATCACGCTGATGTTTGCACAGAGCAGATAACGAAGTGAATGTTTTTGCACATTGGTAACAGTGAAACAGTTTATTTACAGCGTGGGATCGTTTGTGTTCGGGGTATGAACTGAGATTCTTGAAGCTCTTGTCACACTGGTCACAGCTGTAGCTCCCTTCAATGTGTGTAAGTTCATGAAGGTTATGAATATCTGACTGTGAGAACCTTTGGTCACAGTGTCTGCACTTGTATGGTTTCTCTCCTGTGTGCACTCTTATGCTCTTTAAGATTACCTGCACTGATGAAGGATGACCCACACTGGTCACAAACGTGCTTTTTTACCCCACTGTGACAGAGTTCATGTTGTTTTAATTCACTTGATGTGGGGAAGCCTCTCCCACATTCTTTGCAGTAATTCATTTCGTCTCCAGTGTGTCTGCGTTGACGTATTTTTAGGCTCTTTAAATGACTAAGTTTTTCCACAAAGATCACAGCGAAACACTTTCCCACCACCACAGTGACGACAGGGATCCATCTGTGTTGCTCTGCTTCTAAACAAAGACACAATGACCGTGTAAGTCAGGGAATTCCTTCAACATTTCTATCCTGAACGTCGCCTGAAATAAAGAGCAGCTCTGCCAACTTCCACATTTTAATTTTTACATTATAACAGTCAGCTTACTGGGCTGCAATAACTCTTAATTTGTAGGTAATCTACTTAATGGGAAGATTGGTGGTTTAAACCCCTGGATGCTCTACTCTGCATATGCATTGCATCCATTGGAGTGTGAATGTTAGAAATGAGAGAAGCTTTTAAAATGTTACGTTTTTGCAATATCAGGAAAGTTTCAGGAAATTTGTGTCAGATGTTACTCAATATTCTGTATGTGAAGTTTTCATGTCTCATATAAGCTTTGAAATTAAATTTCATTCACATAATACTTCGAAATAACTGTAAAAAGAAAAATACATACCTCACAGTAACTGCACTTTTAGAGTTTCTTTCTGCTGTGAATCTTTTGATGTGATTTGAGGTAATGTGGAGATTTAAAAGTCTTCTCACACAGGTCACATTTATAAGGTCTCTCCTCAGTGTGGGAAAACATGTGCTGCTCTAAGTTTTTGTATGTCACACAAATTTTGCCACACTGATCACAGCAGCAAACATCAATTTTGGTGTGAATGCGTAGGTGAATATTTCGGTTGCCTGGCCAGCGGAAGGTTTTTCCACAAATGTGACAGCTGTACGCCTTGAATCCAGAGTGGGTAACCTGATGATTCTGTAGGCTGCTACTATGAGTAAAAGCTTTATCAGACTGATCAGAGCTGTATGCTTTAACTCCACTGTGGACAAGTTGGTGTGCTTTTAAGTTTCCAGCCCGGGTAAAAGACTGTCCACACAAGTCACAGCTGTACGGTTTAACTCCACTGTGTATGAATTGGTGTCTTTTTAAGTTTCCAGCCCGGGTAAAAGACTGTCCACACAAGTCACAGCTGTACGCTTGAACTCCACTGTGGATGAGTTGGTGTGCTTTTAAGTTTCCAGGATGGGTAAAACACTGTCCACAAAAACCACAGCTGTATGGTTTAACTCCACTGTGTATGACTTGGTGTCTTTTTAAGTTTCCAGCCCGGGTAAAAGACTGTCCACACAAGTCACAGCTGTACGGTTTAACTCCACTGTGTATGAGTTGGTGTCTTTTTAAGTGTGCAGCCTGGGTAAAAGACTGTCCACACAAGTCACAGCTGTACGGTTTAACTCCACTGTGTATGAGTTGGTGTGCTTTTAAGCTTCCAGGATGGGTAAAAGACTGTCCACACAAACCACAGCTGTACGGTTTAACTCCACTGTGTATGAGTTGGTGTGTTTTTAAGTGTTCGGCCAGGGTAAAAGACTGTCCACACAACTCACAGCTGTGCGCTTTAACTCCATTGTGGAGAAGTTGGTGTCTTTTTAAGCTTCCAGCATGGGTAAAAGACCTTCCACACAAGTCACAGCTGTACGCTTTAACTCCACTGTGAACAGGTTTGTGTGATTTTAGGTGTTCAGCCAGGGTAAATGACTTTCCACACTCATCACAGCTGTATGCTTTAACTCCACTGTGGATGAGTTGGTGTCTTTTCAAGCTTCCAGCATAAGTAAAATCCTTTCCACACTCATCACAGCTGTATGGTTTAACTTCACTGTGGATCAGTTGGTGTATTTTTAAGCTTCCAGCCTTAGTAAAATCCTTCCCACACTCATCACAGCTGTATTTTTTCTGTTCCTTTCTTCTGTGAGGTTTGTCGGCCTCCTGAGAGCGCTGACGTCTCGCTCCATTTTGGTCCTGGAGTGACAGAGATACAAACAGAGGCAGTGAGTGAAATGCAGTCGTGGAACAAACTCAACCTTCAAACTTCTTCCATTAACACTAGTTTTAAACCAAAGGTTGAAGTAGTTTCTTTTCAGTCAATACACTCGGTACAACACACGGGGTATGGGATATCACGCCTGGCTGAGGAAACCTTTATTCACGCCTTTAAGGCAGACGATCTGTGATGACGTGTGCACAGCCCGACATGCAAATATACACCCCTGTCATCACAATCATCCCTCAGTTCTTACGCTCTTCATCTCTCTGGGAAAACCTCTGCTGAGTTGGGCTAGCTAGCTGCTCCTAGTTAGCTCAGTTTACTGCCCCTGTTGGTGTTATTCTCCACTGCTCAGTTGGTGCGAAGGGTGAAAGGGGGGGCACTAATTTTGGGGGCAAGACGGCAGCAGCAGTATGCACGGTGACACGTCTGTTGACATTGCGTCAGTAAACTCTGCTAGCTTTGCTTTGGCTTTTACTAGCTTTATCCTTTTCTATGTTAGCCCAAAACGCCCTTGGTCTACATGTGTACAATCACCAGCTACTTTTAGAAATCAAAGCATCGGCAGTTCCCAAAAGAGATCCTGTAACGACGCAGGGTCCTCTTCACAATCTGACGTGGCTTCATCCAGAAGGGCTCCCGCGCTGCCATCGCTGTGGACCGGCTCTATGTGGATGGACAGCTTTACCGCGACCCCGTCATCACTCCGTGGCTGTATTAACTTCACACCAGCTAAGAATCTGCTACACCAGCGGTCCCCAACCCCCGGACTTCGGACTGGTACCGGTCTGTGAGTCGTTTGGTACCGGGCCGCGAGAGTTGAGGCTCAGGTGTAAAATGTATGGTTTTCAGGGTTTTTATCGGTTTTCAGCGTTATTTTGTTAGTTTTTATCGTTAACTCGGTTTTCCTGGGTCTTTTCACGTGTGTTATGAATAAATGTTCTTTTTTCGGTACCGGTACTAGTTTTATTTTGTTGTATTTATCCGTGACATCTTAAAGGCCGGTCCGTGAAAAATATTGTCGGGCATAAACCGGTCCGTGGCGCAAAAAAGGTTGAGGACCTTACTCACATTTACCTTACTCACATTTCTATTACCGGTAATCGTCATCAACAACAACACACAAGCATACAAGTGTGCATATTTAAAAATAAAGCAGGAGCAAAACTGAGTTTGGTACTCACATTTTTATTACCGGTAATTGTCATCATCATCAGCATACAAACATACAAGTATGTGTATTTAAAAATGAAGCGGGAGCAAAACTGAGTTTGGTACTCACATTTTTATTACCGGTAATTGTCATCATCATCAGCATACAAACATACAAGTATGCGTATCTAAAAATGAAGCGGGAGCAAAACTGAGTTTGGTACTCACATTTTTATTACCGGTAATTGTCATCAATCAAACCCATCGAAGTCCTCATCCTCTGTGTCTGAATTGAACAGCTGCGCTAAATCTCCATCAAACATGCCAAGTTCACTTTCTTCACTGTCAGAGTCACTTTCCGTGCCGTGCGGCTCCTTGGAAATGATGCCGGCTTTTGCGAAAGCTCGAACAACAGTGCCAGCAGACATGTTAGCCCAAGCATCTACAATCCATTCGCAAATTGTGGCGTAACTCGCCCGGCGCTGCCTTCCACTCTTAGTGAAACTGTGGTCCCCATCGGTCATCCATTGCTCCCACGCCGCTCGCAGCCTTACTTTGAACGGCCGGTTCACACCGATGTCCAGCGGTTGGAGTTCCTTTGTCAGGCCTCCCGGAATGACAGCAAGCTCACAGTTCCTTTGTTTCACTAGTTTTTTCACATCGGCTGTGAGATGGGTACGCATAGAGTCACAGATCAACAGCGATGGTGATGCGTGGAAAAAACCACCTGGTCTCCTTACATACACCTCCCTCAGCCACTCTTTCATCATTTCCTCATCCATCCAGCCCTTTTCATTTGCCTTAATGATGATTCCTGCTGGAAACTTCTCTTTAGGCAAAGTCTTTCGCTTAAAAATCACCATAGGCGGCAGTTTCTGTCCATTAGCATGGCAGCCAAGCACAACAGTGAAAGAAGACTTTTCGTGCCCCGTTGTGCGTATCGCTACCGTGCTGGTCCCCTTCTTCTCCACAGTGTGACTCACCGGGATATCAAAAGTGAGCGGCACCTCGTCCATGTTTGTGATGTGGCTGGGCTGGATGTTTTTGTCGCTGATGTGTTTGCTGCAGTAGGAGCGGAAGATGGCCAGCTTTTCATTATAATCCGCTGGAAGTTGCTGCGCTACCGTAGTCCTGGTCCGGATGGAAAAATGGCACCGTTTCATAAAACGAAAGCACCAAGACGGACCTCCTTGGAAATGTTCAATGTTCATCTCTTCAGCTAGTGAAACTGCTTTTAGCCGAATGGTGACCGTCGAAACGCTTCTCCCGCTCGTTCTTTGCTCGATGATCCACCGCTCGAGTCTTTCCTCCAACTCGGGCCACCTCGCCTTATGTCTCCCATATCTGAGACCAGACTGAGAGACCTGGTTGGGATGTCTGGCTCTGTTCTAGACTGGTTTTCATCTTATATATCTGAAAGGAGTTTTAGTGTGTCTGCAAACCAGATCATGTCGGAACCTACAGAGTTGTTGTGTGGAGTTCCTCAGGGATCTGTGCTGGGACCTATTCTGTTTTTAATATACATTTTTTAAGTCAGATAATACAGCAGTTTCCTGAAGTATCTTATCATCTTTTTGCTGACGATATTCAGCTATATTATTCGTTTAAGCCTGCTGAAGCTCATAAGCTCTCCAATCTGATTGAATGTTTAACCAACATTAAACAATGGTTGAACAATAACTGCTTACAGCTACCGTATTTTCACGACCATAAGACGCACTGTACTAAAAGGCGCAGTCTCAGTTATGTGTGCCATTACTGTATTTAACACACACATAAGGCACACCTGATTATAGGGCGCATACAATTATGCGTGTTTAAAAATAAAGCAGGAGCAAAACTGAGTTTGGTACTCACATTTTTATTACCGGTAATCGTCATCATCATCAGCATAGAAGTGTGCGTATTTAAAAATAAAGCGGGAGCAAAACAAAGTTTGGTACTCACATTTTTATTACCGGTAATTGTCATCATCATCAGCATACAAACATACAAGTATGTGTATCTAAAAATGAAGCGGGAGCAAAACTGAGTTTGGTACTCACATTTTTATTACCGGTAATTGTCATCAATCAAACCCATCGAAGTCCTCATCCTCTGTGTCTGAATTGAACAGCTGCACTAAATCTCCATCAAACATGCCAAGTTCACTTTCTTCACTGTCAGAGTCACTTTCCGTGCCGTGCGGCTCCTCGGAAATGATGCCGGCTTTTGCGAAAGCTCGAACAACAGTGCCAGCAGACATGTTAGCCCAAGCATCTACAATCCATTCGCAAATTGTGGCGTAACTCGCCCAGCGCTGCCTTCCACTCTTAGTCAAACTGTGGTCCCCATCGGTCATCCATTGCTCCCACGCCGCTCGCAGCCTTACTTTGAACGGCCGGTTCACACCGATGTCCAGCGGTTGGAGTTCCTTTGTCAGGCCTCCCGGAATGACAGCAAGCTCACAGTTCATTTGTTTCACTAGTTTTTTCACATCGGCTGTGAGATGGGCACGCATAGAGTCACAGTGATGCGTGGAAAAAACCACCTGGTCTCCTTACATACACCTCCCTCAGCCACTCTTTCATCATTTCCTCATCCATCCAGCCCTTTTCATTTGCCTTAATGATGATTCCTGCTGGAAACTTCTCTTTTTTTTTTTTTTCTTTTTTTTTTTCTCTTTTTTTTTGGCCTGTCCCGTTTGGTTCTTTTGCCATCAGAATTGTTGTCTAAAGGCAAAGAAAGATGCCCAACGGATTTACTTTACCAAACTGACCATCCCAGCCTTGCCGTAATGGTCCATTTGATTCACCTTTTATTGTTTATTTTATTTTCACTTACTGAATACAGGACAGACTTGACTGGGGGAAAGAAGGGGAGAAAGAAAGAGGGAAAGAGAAACAGCTGAGAAGAGGGACGGGGGAGAAGGGCAAAAGACAAAAACCAACAGAACGGGCAGAGAAAAAAAAAATGCATATATCAATCACCTGGATCACCTGCTGAGAAAGAAAAAAGAAAGCAAGCAGAAGAGAACAAGAGTAATAGAATAAACAACATCACAATGATATATGGGAATATGACAGTAAATACTAAATGTTAAACATTATTGTGCAGCACATAAGATCAACAGAACACAGTGTGCTTTGAGGTAGGAGCCAAAAAGGGTGTAGTTTGTGGGTGTGATCACCCGCGTGTACACCTGTGAGCATGGACGCGCTTGTTTTTTTAAAAGGTTCCTTCATGTAATGAAACTTCTCTTTAGGCAAAGTCTTTCTCTTAAAAATCACCATAGGCGGCAGTTTCTGTCCATTAGCATGGCAGCCAAGCACAACAGTGAAAGAAGACTTTTCGTGCCCCGTTGTGCGTATCGCTACCGTGCTGGTCCCCTTCTTCTCCACAGTGTGACTCACCGGGATATCAAAAGTGAGCGGCACCTCGTCCATGTTTGTGATGTGGCTGGGCTGGATGTTTTTGTCGCTGATGTGTTTGCTGCAGTAGGAGCGGAAGATGGCCAGCTTTTCATTATAATCCGCTGGAAGTTGCTGCGCTACCATAGTCCTGGTCCGGATGGAAAAATGGCACCGTTTCATGAAACGAAAGCACCAAGACGGACCTCCTTGGAAATGTTCAATGTTCATCTCTTCAGCTAGTGAAACTGCTTTTAGCCGAATGGTGACCGTTGAAACGCTTCTCCCGCTCGTTCTTTGCTCGATGATCCACCGCTCGAGTCTTTCCTCCAACTCGGGCCACCTCGCCTTATGTCCGCGGAAACTCAGCTGCATTTTCTTGACCTGCCGGAGCTTGTTTTCCAGCTTCCTCCACTTGCAAACCATTGATTCATTCATCTTAAATTCTCTCGTGGCTGCTCGATTTCCATGTTCCTCCGCGTAGCTGATGGCCTTCAGTTTAAACTGTGCTTCATAGGCGTGTCTCTTTGCCATTTTCAGGGTTGTTAAAACAACGATGTTCCACATAATGCACATACCTGTCCTTTTATACAGGTATGTGCGATTGTCCGGTATATACGATCAGCGCCCACACTTCACCCTTTAGCGTTCTCAAGGTGTTCTCTACTACGTCCTCCTTACAACACACAGGGCGCACTGCACTATAGGGCGCGCCGCACTTTTTAAAGAAAATCTAAGGCTTTTATGTGCGCCTTATAGTTGCGAAAATACGGTAAACCCGGCCAAAACAGAAACTTTGATTATTGCATTAGTGCAATACCTGATATTAAACGGCGACTGGGTGACTTAGGTTCCTCCCAGAAACATAACCTTAGAAACCTTTGATCAGCTCCATCACCTAGTGGGGAGGGGGGGGGGGTGTCATAGTTTGGTCCCACCTTCGCTGTTGTGATTGGTTTGGGGGTAGGGACGGGCTTGGGGCTAGGGCTGTGCGATATGACCAAAAATCTCATATCCCGATATTAAGACATCTATCGTCCAATAACGATATAAATCACAAAAATGTGATATTTTCTGTAAATTCTGTGAATCTCGGGCAGCTCGACTTGCATGAAGTTTTTCCAGCTGGGCGTTGCCTACCTGGAGTCGAGTGTTTTAACTGATGCATGAAACAATACATTTTTAGACATAGGTTGTAACAGCCGCCGTTTTCTTTCTGAGTATTTATTATACAACATGCTGCGGGGGAAAGCCTGTTCTAACGTTTGAGTCTAAGGTTTATTTTTTAGCACCTGACGGCTCTTTCTTGCTTCTCATCCATAAATACTCTGCATCTTTCACGTGATTCTGTTTATTTTGAAAAGTCTCGAGAGGATCTTGAGCTTTATTGTGAAAGGTTTATGTGGAAAATAAACAAGCGGACACGCGGTGGTTTTACCATCGCTGTTGCTAACCACAAGGCATAAAAACAAGCGCTTGTCTGTCTGTAGTGTGGTTATATTAAATATAAGAGAAAGAGAGAACTTTAAGAAATTAACATAGCCACTACAGTGACCATCAAAATAATGAAAAAATATTGCCGTAAACAGTTTATTTTGCGACACCACAAAAAAAACGATAGCGTAAAATGAAACGATAGAAGTTTTTATATTGTCATCCGATATAAATCGTTATATCGAACAGCCCTACTTGGGGCGTCGGGGGATTCCCCAGGAGCATAGGGGGGAGGGTCTGTGCTGACGGACATGGGTTACTGACCTGGTAGCCTGGCTGCCCCTGGGTGGGTCCTGGGGGTGCTCTGTCTCTGGGCTGGGGCCCTGGCTGGGCCTTGGGGGCTTGGGTCCCGGTTTGTGTGTTGCTGGGGTGGGTGGGTGTCTGGGGGTACAGCCCTGGCGTAGGGTGTCGCCAGTGCATCGAGCCACCTGGGGGGCTCTTCAACTGGTGGGGGAGGTTGTTACAGCTTGCAGGAGGTCTCCTCTCTTCAGGAACTAACTCTGCAGGAGGGGGAGATATAGGAGAGGTGGAGGAAGTTCTCAGCCTGGGTGTCTATTGTCTTGTGTAGTCTGGAAGATGAGTGGATGACAGGGTGGGTGCAGTTTTCTGTAGTGGGGTCGGGTGGGCTGTCCCAGGCTCTGTGGGGCCAGGCGGCGCTGCTGAACTGGGCCCAGGTCCGGATGGGCCTGGGCAGAGTATGGGGGTGCCTACTGGGGTCAGCTGGGCCCAGGGAGGGGTCACGTGCCCCTCCCTTCCTTCCCTCCCCATCTCCAACTGCCTCCCTCTTCCCGCTCCACCACAATCACCCACACATGCAGGGCCTTAGGGTAAAGGTGTGTCACCAGGGTGCAGGGGAGGCATCCCCCCCTCTGCTCCCTTCTAGCTGTCGGTGCCTAAATTTCATCCCACAACTTAGATATCCACATTACTCACACTCTCATATCACATACATATAGGATCTTGACATCAGTGCGTTGGTGGTTCTTTGTGTCTGGGGATGTGCGTCCAGGTACACACCGGCTCACTCCTTGGTGGCTGCTTGTCGGGGACTGGAGCCTGGGGCTCACTCAGGCCACTTCGTGGGTGAGGGTCTCACTCAGGCCACTTCGTGGGTGAGGGTCTCACTCAGGCCACTTCGTGGGTGAGGGTCTCACTCAGGCCACTTCGTGGGTGAGGTGCCCTCGGCCTCTTGGCCTGGGGCTCGGTCACTCTGGCACAGCTGGCTGCTGGCGGAGCTCACAGGCGCGTCACTGCAACCCCCCCTGGCTTCTGCTCCCCAGCTGCTGAGTGACCCCTCATCTGGGGCTCTCCCCAGCTCTTTCTGGGATAGTGGCAGATCATTACATGAAGGAACCTTTTAAAAACAAGCGCGTTCATGCTCACAGGTGTACACACGGGTGCTCACACACACAAACGACACCCTTTTTGGCTCCTACCTCAAAGCACACTGTGCGCTGTCGATCTTACGTGCTGCACAATAATGTTTAATATTTAGTATTTACTGTTATATTCCCATAGATCATCATGATGTTCTTTATTATGTTGCAGGTGATCCAGGTGATTGGTATACGTATTTTCTGTCTACTTATTTTGTTGGGTTTTGTTTTTTGCCCTTTATCCCCGTCCCTCTTCCCCGCTGTTTTTCTTTCCCTTTCTTTCTCTCCTTTCTTTTCCCCAGTCAAGCCTGTCCCGTATTTAACAAGTGAAAATAAAATAAAATAAACAATAAAAGGTGAATAAAATAGACCATTATGGCAAGGCTGGGATGGTCAATTTGGTAAAGTAAATCCGTTGGGCATCTTTCTTTGCCTTTAGACAATAATTCTGATGGCAAAAGAGCCAAACGGGAAAGGAAGAAAAAAAAAAAAAAAAAAAAAAAAGAAAGAAAGAAAAAGAAAAGAAACTAGAAAAATTTGCATTTCCTGCGAAAATGCTGTGTGGATGCCTTAACGCTGAAGATGTCTGCTGAAAAAAGCTGAAAAGGTTGAAAAACAAAAACAAAAAAATGTTGCCCTGAGCAGGATTCGAACCTGGCCCTTCTGGTACTCAAGGCAGGTATATATCTCACTGCGCCACACTCTTTCTCACAAAGAAGAGGTGGAGAGACTGACAATTGTGCTGAAATGAGCAGAAGAGGCTGAGTATTGTGCTGATAAGAGGTGGAAAGGCTGAAGACTTTGCAGAAAAGAGGTGAATCAGCAGAATTCTGCTGAAAAGAGGTTTTTGCTTGGTTCACATTTACTAAGGCACTACCCAAAAGGCGCCACAAGAGGACACTCCAACACAAGAGATGACATAGAAGCTGCTGAGAATTGTGCTGATAAGAGGTGGAAAGGCTGAAAATTTTACAGAAGAGGTGAATAAGCAGAAATTCTGCTGAAAAGAGTTCAATTAGCAAAATTTCTGCTGAAAAGAGTTGAATGAGCAGAATTCTGCTGAAAATAGGTTTTTGATGAAAACAGCTGAAAAAGCTGGTAATTGTGCTGAAAAGTGGTGAAAAAACTGAAAAATGTGCTGAAAAGGGGTGAAAAAGCTGAAATTTGTGTTGGAAAGAGTTAAAAAAAAGTTTAAGTGTTAACTGAAAGAAATGTTGCCATAAGCGGGATTTGAACCCGGGCCTCCCAGTCCGAGAACAGATGCTCATCTCACTGAGCTAAAACACAGCTCAACCCGGCAAGGAAAATCAGTGAGGCCACTGATAATGTGCAGAAATAGGCAAAAAATATTGAAAAGAAAAATCAATATCTCAAAAAGTATAGAAGTTATGAGCACCAAAAGTCATAGCTGGAATTAGCAGAAAGAGCAGAATTTTTTAAGATTTGAACTGAGAAAATCGGCTGAAAACTGAAGGAGTAGTTAAGCGCCAAAAAACGTACGGAAGCAACTTGAAGATGAAGAAAAGATAAAGAACTAGAAAAATTTGCATTTCCTGCGAAAATGCTGTGTGGATGCCTTAAGGGCTGAGGATGTCTGCAGAAAAAAGCTGAAAAAGTTGAAAAAAAAATGTTGCCTTAATGAGGATTTGAACCGGGCCCTCCTGGTCTAAAGGCAGCTATTTAGCTCACTGAGCCAATGTCATTCTCACAAAGAAGAGGTGGAGAGATTGACAATTGGGCTGAAATGAGCAGAAGAGGCGGAGAATTGTGCTGATAAGAGGTGAAAAGGCTTAAAATGTTTCAGAAGAGGTGAATAAGCAGAATTTGGGCAGAAAAGGTGAAAACTGAATATTTTGCTGAAAAGAGTTTTTTTCTGAAAATAGCAGAAAAAAGTGAAAAACTTTTCTGAAAAGAGTTCAATCAGCAGAATTTGTTTCCAGAAAAGAGTTCAATAAGCAGAATTTTGCTAAAAAGAGTTTTTTTCTGAAAACAGTAGAAAAAACTGAAAATTCTGCTGAAAAGAGTTGAATGAGCAGTATTTTGCTGAAAGAGGTTTTTGCTGAAAACAGCTGAAAATGCTGGTATTTGTGCTGAAAAGTGGTGAAAAAACTGAAAATTGTGCTGAAAAGGGGTGAAAAAGCTTAAATTTGTGTTGAAAAGAGTTAAAAAAGTTTAACTGTTGACTGAAAGAAATTTTGCCATAAGCGGGATTCGAACCCCGGCATCCCAGTCTGAGAACGGACGCTCATCTCACTGAGCTAAAACACAGGTCAAGCCGGCAAGGAAAATCAGTGAGGCCACAGATAATATGCAGAAAAGAGCAAAAAATATTGAAAAGAAAAATCAATATCTCAAAAAGTATAGAAGTTATGAGCACCAAAAGTCATAGCAGGAAAGAGCAGAAAGAGCAGAATTTTTTAAGATTTGAACTGAGAAAATAGCACAAAAACTGAAGGAGTAGTTAGCGGACAAAAAACGGAAAAAACGGAGCAACTTGAAGAATAATAATAAAGAACTAGAAAAATTTGCATTTCCTGCGAAAATGCTGTGTGGATGCCTTAACGCTGAAGATGTCTGGTGAAAAAAGCTGAAAAGGTTGAAAAAAAAAATGAATTTTTGCCCTGAGCAGGATTCGAACCTGGCCCTTCTGGTACTCAAGGCAGGTACATATCTCACTGCGCCACACTCTTTCTCACAAAGAAGAGGTGGAGAGACTGACAATTGTCCTGAAATGAGCAGAAGAGGCTGAGTATTGTGCTGATAAGGCACTACCCAAAAGGCGCCACAAGAGGACACTCCAACACAAGAGATGACATAGAAGCTGCTGAGAATTGTGCTGATAAGAGGTGGAAAGGTTGAAAATTTTACAGAAGAGGTGAATAAGCAGAATTTGGGCAGAAAAGAGGTGAAAACTCTGAATATTTTGCTGAAAAGAGTTCAATCAGCAGAATTTCTTCTGAAAAGAGTTCAATGAGCAAAATTCTGCTGAAAAGAGGTTTTTGCTGAAAACAGTTGAAAAAGCTGATATTTCTGCTGAAAAGTGGTGAAAAAAACTGAAAAATGTGCTGAAAAGGGGTGAAAAAGCTTAAATTTGTGTTGAAAAGAGTTAACTGAAAAAATGGTGTCATAAGCGGGATTTGAACCCGGGCCTCCCAGTCCGAGAACGGATGCTCATCTCACTGAGCTAAAACACAGGTCAACCCGGCAAGGAAAATCAGTGAGGCCACTGATAATGTGCAGAAATAGGCAAAAAATATTGAAAAGAAAAATCAATATCTCAAAAAGTATAGAAGTTATGAGCACCAAAAGTCATAGCTGGAATTAGCAGAAAGAGCAGAATTTTTTAAGATTTGAACTGAGAAAATCGGCTGAAAACTGAGGGAGTAGTTAAGCGCCGAAAAACGTACGGAAGCAACTTGAAGAAAAGATAAAGAATAAAGAGAAACAGGATCCACACAATCAAAGCATTGCATAATCTTTAGCCACCGTGTTCAACGCTCGACTTCACTGCCATCAAACATTACAGCACGATTCATTTTCTAGTTTTGAACTGCAGCTGTTTGAGTTGCACCTGAACTCTGCTGTCCCATTGTTGTGTGGCCTCATACACCGTCCTCCCAAGTTTAATAAGGATTTTATCAAAGAGTTTTCAGATTTTATTGCTGGAATTGTTCTTAAATTTGACAGTTTTTTTAATCTTTGGTGATTTAAACATCCATGTCTGCTGTGACTCCAAACTTATGGTCAAGGACTTTTTAAATATTATTGACTCTTTTAACTTGACCCAGTGAGTTACCGGTCCCACGCATGAAAAAGGTCACACACTGGACTTGGTGCTTTCCCACGGGCTGGATGTGTGCATAATGGAAATATCTGAGTTGTGCATCTCCGATCATTTTCCTGTATTGTTCACTGCTGCTCGGCAGATAACTTGTGTGCCCCCTTCACGCAAAAAACAAGCGCTTGGCCTCCTAGGACCTGGCATCCACATATGTGGGGATCACATTTTGGGTTATTTAGACCAAAATACTCAATTTTGCTCTACAAGGGCCTGATATCCACTTACGAGGACATTATACTGCTGCTGTTCTATCGACATTTTAAATGAATATCCTAATTTTTCTTAGAAACAAAAATCAGGTTAAAAAAAAAAAAAAATCTGGCAATTCTATGTTTTTACATTCATCGGGCCCCAATACGGCCAAATATCAATGAGAAATAAAAAAATGCATGCTGTGGAAGAGTTCAGCTCTTACAGTACATATATAGATAGAAGAGCATTCAGCATTAAAAATAAAAACTGCCTTTGAGCACTGGTTTGCTCACTGGAATGAGCAGTTAACCATATAAAATTGCACAGCTGAGAGCTGTGCGATTTTCAAAATAAAGCCATAAAAAGGCCGTAGACAAAACTGCACAAATAAATGTGTGGTGACCGCTGAATCAGGGAACAGCCAAAAGTAGTTTAAGCATGTTAGTGTGGCAATATTTGTTAGTACAGCTGAGACTGCCATCCCACATGGATTTTCTGCTCTCCAGATTTCTAATTTATGATTATTACATTAACCTAAAAAGTTATTTCAAAGCCTTATTTGGACATCCAGAATACATTAAAACAGTCAAGCGCTGATGAAATGGATACCCCGATGAAAGAAGGTGGTCCCTGAGATGTGTTATATTTGCAATGTGAAGTTTGTTTGTGCCAAAACTGGAGTCCAAGGAAATACAATACAGAGCAATAATCTGTGGTGTTTGTTATAAAATCAGATCTTCTTCGAGTTTCTTATCCCATGGACCAACAGAAGGGCAATTGCCAGTAGCTACAATCCGGAGAAAATGAGTGACGCTGGAGTGTGCTGATTACAGCAGGCTTATCACGATAGTAGAATAAAAAAAAAAAAAAAAAAAAAAAAAATTCCAACACCCAGGAAAATACCATTTTTGAAATACCTCAAGTGAAGCAAAAAACTTGCAACTTGGACAGCCACTGGTACAGCCTTTCCAAACCAGTATGAACTGAAT
This sequence comes from Maylandia zebra, assembly GCF_041146795.1. NCBI lineage: Eukaryota > Metazoa > Chordata > Actinopteri > Cichliformes > Cichlidae > Maylandia > Maylandia zebra. The sequence continues at coordinate 35,626,096 of NC_135175.1, read as the reverse complement.
CACACTGGAAATCAATGTTCTCTAGTTAAAAGAGTGTAAATGCACTATGAAAAGGTGAGACGTGTACTTATAGCCATAATAAAAATGATGACTGACATATCACATACTTTTTAATGGACAAATGATTCATTTGTTCTGCATGTATGAATAAGTGTACAGAAATTGAAGATGAATACTTAACAATAAGCCTGACGCTAACAAAGACCATGTAGTGCCAATATAAACTGTGTGAAAGAGAAGTGTGTGTATGAGCAGCAGTGTCTTTTACAAATGCGATTATCTTGGAAAGCTCATAACCATATCTCGTGCTAAAAGAAATATCTCCTCACTGTGTTGGGTGAGCTTGGGCTCCTATGCCAAGCAAGCTGGAGAAAATCCATAAATACGCCTGGAGTAACACCCAAGAGGAAACACAGAAAGCGGTGTGATAGGATGTGGAAGCAGGGTAAGCGTGGAGGAGCTAATGCGAGGCTAGCTGCTAACGCCAGGGGTGTTGAGCTCCAGGCCTTGAGGGCCGGAGTCCTGCAGGTTTTAGATCTCACCCTGGGTCAACACACCTGAATCAAATGATTAGTTCATTACCAGGCCTCTGGAGAACTTCAAGACATGTTGAGGAGGTAATTTAGCCTTTAAATCAGCTGTGTTGTGTCACGATCCTGGGTTTTTTGACCCAGCGTTTTAAGTTCAAGTTTATTTTGATGTTTATGGTTTATGGTATGTTTAAGTTTATTAGTTTAACTAAGTTCATTTGTTTATTAGTTTCTCCTTGTGTTTTTAACCACTGTTAAGTCTCCCTTATCCTTTATGCGTTTCATGTCTGCATGTCTTTTGCCATTAAGTTAATGTAGTCATGTTTCATTATGTTGCCGGTTTTATCTTGAAGAGGTCCTGTGTGTTAGGTTTATATTGTTGGATTGTCATTTATGCTTAGAAATATATACTCATATGTGCTTAGAGTTATATAATCGATTCGTCGTACCTTCTCTTACTGATTTATACTATGGAAGGACACCTACTCTGTATCTGTTTAAGTATAAGAGCCCTTTGTTTAGGTGGACCGCTGGACTCCTGGCACCAGCTTTTGGGAGTCGTTCACAGGGGTCACATCTTGACACAGACGCCACTCTTCGTTCACATGCATACCTGTGTAAGACGTCATATGTTAATGAACCTATGCATGTTCATGTAACCACAATAAAGAGCAGTGCTACAGGGGAGCTAACTGAGCGACTGGGGTTCAAGCAGAAGGAACGGCGCTCATCACAGTTCTCTCCCTCGTGCACGAGAGCACACAAGGAGCTCTGGTGACTTGCGTCTTGCTTTTGCTGATGTAGTAGAATTGTCTCGTTCCGGCGGTGGGTCTGTGCCAGACAAACCCATCACTGTGTTCCCGTGTTCATTGTGTTTAGTTTTACACTTCCCCTGTGACATCATTATGTTCATTTGTTTCAGCTGTTTCCCCATTTAATGTCACTTCTCCTGATCACCTCGTGTGTATTTAAGTCCTCAGTCTTCCTGTTTTCAGTGTTGCGTCCTCCCTCATAGCTGTGTGAGTCACTCTGTGTTTTCATGTATGATTTATTAGTTTTCCCAGTTTAGTTTTATATCATTTTCCCTTGTTTTCAGCAATAAGGCTGTGCTTTTTATCCTCAGTCTTGGTGAGTTTTGCATTTGGGTCCTCTCCTGCCTACACACAGCCATTTTGTGACATGTTGGATCTAGGACACGTCTAAAACCCGCAGGACTCCAGCACTCGAGTCCTGGAGTTCGACACACACACACAGCATACAATATACTCCCCAGATACACACACTACATTATTTAGTTATCCCCTTCTGTGAAAGGACTCCTGGTACGTGTATGAGTGTGACCATTTGGACTTGAGTTTGTTTTTTAATTTAGATTTTATGTTATTTACTCATTTATTGTTGCGATTTATTACTAGCTTTTTAATCTTTTTTTTTCTAATTGTATTGATTATTGCACTGTAGATGCTGGTGAGAAACGGTATATTGTTTCAGCCTGGGTAACACCATACAAAATGACAATAAACTTCTTCAATCTTGACAAACAAGCATCAGCTGATGAAGTGCACATAGTTTCAATAAAAGTGATAGATTCTTCACCTTTTGTGTTGATGACATTTTTGTCCACTGTAGCAGCTGAGCTGAGCCCAAATGGTTGAAAATGTTCGTCTGGTGCTCCGTCGGACTCTCCTCCTCTTGCTGATCAGCTGGGACACAAAACAGATCTTTGTAACATCACAGTGAAAGATAGTACGCACCGTGCGTAGTGCACGTACTTCAAGCGTGCGGTCTCTTAATCAGATTGTTAAGTGATGACGTGACGAATCCTACTTCCGGGCCTAAAGTAGTCTGCGTTTAATATGGCTTTTGTGTTGTTAACATGTTTAATGTTTTGTATTTTCTTCTATTTAATCTCAAAAAGCTCCTAAAAAGTCAGTGATCACTGTTGACCTCCCTCGGCTTTTATTGCCGCTAATCATTTATTGAAGCTCAGTTTTTAAAACCTTAGGATGTAACTACAGCCCAGCCCATGCAGCAGTATAGGAATGACAAACCTCGTATTGTGGATGGATTATCTCAGTTGTTCTCTTGGCTGAAGTTTGGTCCTTTTACAGCATCCTGCCATGCGATTACATTTGTTCCTGACCACCGAGAATCCTCACGTTAACTTTTATTGAGTGGAAAAAAAGTTAGCTTGTTTATATTATGCTAACATAGCTGTGTCGCTAGCGGTCACGTAGCACATCATTATATACCAGCTAGCCAAACTTCAGTAACCCTACAAACGTCACTGCTGTTTAGTTTTCTGTCTTCATTTATGTTGGAAGTGATAACAGAGCTGTACGTTTGAATTTGTTTCCAAAACCCCACAGTCAGGACATGCTATATTGTATTTAGATAGAAGCTAGCGAGCAACTCCCTGCTAACTTCTAACTCCGTTAAATGTCATAAATTTCGTTTTCATGGATGCCTGGATGTTAAACTCAATTGTTACACCTGGTAGAGCAGAACGCTGATCATTTTATTAAAGATGAAAGACTTTAGACAGTTTTTCAACTCTCAGTAATGCCATAGTGATCGTTTGATATATGGAGCTGCAGCGGAGTTTAGGTCCAGACACGGCTAGTGACGTCAGACTGAACAACCGGACTGGGACTAGAGCAGGGCGATATGGCCAAAAATATTTATCACGATATATATTTGAAAATTTGCGATAACGATATAACTGACGATATAATTGATGCGAGACAAAATACAACTCAAAAACATTACTAGCGCAAAAAGACAACCTTCCATTTATTTTCACTTAAACAAGAAGCTGGTTTTTATGTACATTAAAGCTTTATAAAAATGTAACAGTGCAAATGCAAATTCCTTGCTGACAGTTTAACCAAAAGGTATTTCCAGTAGAAATGGGCTGACATATCCTGAGCATAACCATGTATAATATCCACTGAAGTTAAAAAGAGGTGCTTTGCAACATTAAACTACAGTGTGCAGTACGTATTTTCCAGACCATAAGGTGCACGGGATTATAAGGCACATTAAGCGAAACAAAGCAGTCAGATAAATCAAACTTTATTAAACTCATTCTTCTTACTTCCTCCACTTCTGTACCATTGATTCATTAATGCTGTATTCTATCACAGCTGCTCTATTCCCATGTTGTTGCAGTATATGAATGACTAACCTCGTATTGTGGATGGATTATCTCAGTTGTTCTCCTGACTGAAGTTTGGTCCGTTTACAGCATCCTGCCATGCGATTGCATTTGTCTCTAACCACGAGGAACCTTAACGTTAACTTTTATAAGTGGAAAAGTGTTAGTGTTCGTCCTCCAGCGTCACTGTTTATGTTATGCTAACATAGCTGTGTCGCTAGCGATCACATAGCACATCATTATATACCAGCTAGCCCAACTTCAGTAACCCTACAAACGTCACTGCTGTTTAGTTTCCTGTCTTCATTTATGTTGGAAGTGATAGCAGAGCTGTACGTTTGAATTTTTTCAGAAATCTCTCAGTCAGAACATGCTATATCCTGAGCATTAAGTGCCGCCCTTTCTATCTGCCCCGTGACTTCACCTCGGTCATCGCCACGGCGGTCTACATCCCACCCCAAGCGGACACAGGTATGGCTTTGTCCGAATTACATGATGTGCTGAGCTCGCTTCAAAACAAGGACCCGGGCGCAGCCCTCATTGTAGCAGGAGACTTTAACAAAGCGAACCTCAGACAAGTCATGCCAAACTTTTACCAGCATGTCTCGTGTCCAATGAGAGGGGATCGGATTTTGGATCACTGCTACACGCCATACAAGCAGGGCTACAAAGCTGTCTCACACCCGGCTTTTGGGAAGTCTGACCACAACGCCATCTTCCTCATCCCCCAGTATAAACAAAGCATACGGAGGGAAGAAGTAACCACGAGGGAGGTAAAACGGTGGACTGCCCAATCAGAAGCTACGCTACAGGACGCACTCAACGACGTCGACTGGGACATGTTCAGAGCATGCGCAGTCGACATCAACGAGTTTACGGAAGTAGCAGTATGCTTCGTCAATATGCTAGCGGAGGAGATTATCCCCACTGCGAGAGTCACCTCATTCCCAAACCAGAAACCGTGGATGGACAGATCGATCCGCACTGCAGTAAACGCCAGTACCGCCTCCTACAACGCGGGTCTCGCCACTGGCGATATGAGCGCCTACAAAGCGGCCTCATACGGCGTGCGGCGCGCGGTGAGAGATGCTAAACGGCGGTACCGGGAACGTGTGGAGTCCCACTTCCACCAGGGCGACACACGGAGTATGTGGCACGGACTACGCACCATTACGGACTACAAAGCCAGGGACACTGCGCTGATCAACGCTGACTCTGCATTCACCAACGAGCTGAATCAGTTCTACGCCCGTTTTGAGGTTAGCCAGGCGGCTAATGCTATCTACCGCCTGACTACCGAGGACAGTGACGTCATCAGCGAGAGACCGGTGACCAGCATCGCGGAGCATGACGTCCGAGCGGCACTGAGGAGAGTGAACACAAGGAAAGCGGCGGGGCCAGACGGCATCACCGGCCGCCTGCTGCGCTGCTGTGCTGACCAGCTAGCAGGTGTGTTCACTTACATCTTCAACGAGTCCCTGGCGAAGTCTGTGGTCCCCACATGCTTCAAAAGATCCACCATCATCCCTGTGCCCAAGAACAGCAAACCCTCATCCCTGAATGATTACCGGCCAGTTGCACTGACCTCGGTAGTAATGAAGGTGTTTGAGAGGCTGCTGAAGAACATCATCTCCTCCTCCATCCCAGACACCACAGATCCGCTGCAGTTCGCCTACAGATCCAACAGATCCACAGAGGATGCCATCGCCCACGTCCTACACACCACTCTCAGCCACGTGGACAAGAAACAGGGTAACTATGTGCGAATGCTGTTTGTTGATTACAGTTCAGCGTTTAACACAATAGTGCCCTGCAGACTGTTCACAAAGCTGAGGGATCTGGGACTTAACAGCCGTCTGTGTGCATGGGTGTTGGACTTCCTCACTGGCAGAACTCAGGTGGTGAGGGTGGGCAGGTGCTTCTCCAACAGCATCACCATCAACACAGGAGCACCTCAGGGATGTGTCCTCTCGCCACTGCTCTACTCCCTCTACACTTCAGACTGTGTGGCCACCCATGGCTCCAACACCATTGTGAAGTTTGCTGACGACACAGTGGTGTTGGGTGCCATCTCCAACAACGATGAGGCGGCCTACATGGATGAAGTGAAGAATCTGGCATCGTGGTGCCAGGACAACCACCTCCAGCTGAACGTCAGCAAGACCAAGGAGGTGGTGGTGGACTTCAGAAGGGGTCAGCACAGAGACTACAAGCCCATCATCATCAATGGAGCTCCAGTGGAGAGGGTGCAGTCCTTCAAGTATCTTGGTGTCCACATCTCCTCAGACCTGACATGGGCTGCCCACATTCAGGTCCAGACCAAAAAGACTAGGCAGCGCCTGTATCACCTACGACAACTGAGGAAGTTCAGGGTCTCTCCAAAGATCCTCAGGATTTTCTATACAGGCACTGTGGAGAGCATCCTCACACAGAACATGACATCGTGGTTTGGGAACAGCTGTGTGAAGGACCAAAAAGCTCTCCAGAGAGTGATCCGTACAGCAGAACGCTGCTGCAGGATTGCTCTCCCCCCGCTTCAGGACACCTACACCAGGAGATGCCGGACTAGAGCAGCGCAGATACTGATGGACCCGTCACATCCAGGCAACAAACTGTTCCAACTTCTGCAATCTGGTAGAAGGTTCCGCATCTTCCGGGCAAGGACAGAGAGACTCAAGAGGAGCTTCTATCCCCAAGCCATCCGTGCCCTAAACACACACACCCGCCCTCTCACATCATCTATAATTGACTGAGACAGGACTCTCTTCCAGACACTAAACCAAGGCACAATGTACATTTCAATTCCTTTAATTTTAAATATGTTTACATTGTCTATCCTGTAAAATAGTCAGATGTCTATTCATATTAATGTACAGAATTCACCTGCTTGCTGCTACTACTGCACATTCACCCAGTGTATATACTATATATATATATATATATATATATATATAATGTTCTTCCTCTACACCGCCCCCAATTTTTGCACATGTCGAGGAGCGTGTCAGGCTACATTTCACTGTGTGTTATACTTGTATAACTATGCATGTGACAAATAAAGAACTTTGAACCTTGAACCTAACGTACGGCACAACAACATGGTATGCAGGGTGCTCAGCTGCGGACAGGAAAGTACTGCAGAGGGTCATCAACACAGCCCAGAAGATCACTGGCTGCTCTCTGCCCAGCCTGGAGGTCACTGCAAACTCTCGGTACCTCAGCAGAGCTGGCAATATCATCAAGGACTACTCTCACCCCAGCAACCAACTGTTTGAACTATTACCGTCAGGCCGACGGTACAGGTCACATAAAACCAGGACAAACAGATTCAGGGATAGCTTCTTTCCCAGAGCTATCACCGTAGTAAATAAGCACAAAAACAATTGAACCTATTCCATACCGTCACTGTCATTATATTAATGCTGCTATCCTGTATATATTGTACATACTATTGTTTGAGTACCTACGATTGTTTTTTTGTACTTTTATATTTTACATTTATATTTATTATTGAAACTTGCACCAAGGGAGTGGCACTCCAATTTCGTTGTACTCTGTACAATGACAATAAAGGCTATTCTAAATGCGTGTCTGTAGATGTGAAATAAACGTGACTGAATGAATAGATGTTGAACAGCCGTGTTCTAGCAGCTGCAATTTAAACACAGTAAAAGAGACTGGGCAGCATGGACACACACACACACACCTTCCTGTTATCACTTAAATAGAAACGAGGCTGTAGAGGTTTGGTGCAGGCAGAAAAACAGCTGCAGGGACAATGAAAAGACTTTTCTGCTCCAACTTCTCCCAGCATGCTGAGCTAATGGTTAGCTGGTGTTTTTCTCCAAACACTCTCTCACTCTTCTCTCAACGTGTTCACAATAAACTGTGAACAGACACCGAGGAGAGCAGCAGAAGACCTCATTCAGGAGCTAAACTCAACATGAACTGAACTCACAGTAAAGTTAGCTCGGTGCTTACCTTTAGATGAGCCCACAAACCGAGAGAAACTCCGCGATGAAGCTGCAACTCTTTCCAAACACAGGAAACAGATCAGGGAGCAGAGACCCACGTGGTTCACGCTGATCTCAGCTACGATCCAGGAGACAAGGGTGGGCAGATCGATGCAGATATCGATCAGGACGTTGGTAGTGGTTTATGATCGATACTTTAGTTTGTTTCTCTCCTCTAAGTTCACTACTTTACTCCCGTTTCATGAAAAAGCAGCTCTCTCTGCTCGACTCCTCTCCTGCACACACTCTTTGCTCCGCCCCCTTCTTCCTGATTTGCTTTGATTCGTTACTGTGCGATCACGTGACTCAGATGCCCTGAGAAAACACATTTGGGCTGCAGACAGTGAGAAAGAGGAGCAGCATGTGCAGATATTGCACATCGGTAAATAAAAACAGTAATGCGTGTAGGAATACTGTGGCAACACCACCAGTTTATAAAGACACGAAGGAGAGCAGCAAAAGAAACTCAGCGAGGAGGAGGGAGATCCCTCAGACTGGCCACTTCATTAGCTACACCTCTTCCACTACTCATTGGTTTGCATGGTTTTGAGACATAGATTAGAATTAATCATTTAATTTGAACTATCTTCTAGACTTGTCAAGCCATGCTTCGTTTGCTTTGTTGTTAACGAATAACGTTGTAGGCTCACCATAAGCTCACTGAAGGCTGAAGGTTGTAATCTCTGTTATATTTCACAGATGATGCACTGTAACTCGAACATAGTGTAAGGTAAATGTCTGTGAGCACATTGATGTAGCATCACTTTAAAAAGATTTGGACACAAGACAGATACAAAGACATGACTAAGGAGGTAGGAGGTAAACAAACATAAGGACACTAATCACAGCACACAGAGACAGACTGGATGAGAAGGGGAAGAAACAAACAAACCAGAAAATAAGAATGATAAGAATCCTGTGCAGCGCTTTGTGACCGCCTGTCTATGAAAAGCGCTTAATAAATACACTTTACCTGCGTCTGGGTACCCGGGGTTCTTGAATAGTTTATGGACATGTGTATATTTGGTGTTGCTGTCCCTTGTTTTTTCTTTGTTTTTCTTGTTTGTGGGTGTAGGTGTGTGCAGCTGGTCAAGCTTCATCAGGAGAGCTACTTAGGAGTGTGGTTGAGTTCTCTCCGATGCTGGATCGTTGCGTGAGACTTCCTGTCAGTTTCCCAGTGAGATGTCAGTTAGTGTGAGTTTGCCATAGTGTGAAGTATTTACGGCTGTGTTCTTCCTGCAGGAGTGTGGAGACGAGAGGGCAGCAAGTACGGGTGCATGGAAACTAGAAAACAGAGTTTCAGAGCACAGACAGTGAGAGGGAACACAGCACAGGAGTGTGGGATGCACAGGGATTCATTGTGGTTCATATTTACAACACTGTAAATAAAGACACTGCTTCATCTGAAGAGTCCTGCATTTTGGGTCCTCCTTCTCCACATCCCCATGGTCTGTCAACACAAACTGTGACACTTTCTTACTATTCTAGATGACAGACCTTGCCGACCGTACATACAATACACAAACGTCTGACTTTAGACCCAACAGTATGCATTGTATGCAAACGGCTACCAAACAGCCATCATAATTCGTCATACAATGAGAACAGGACAAGTCAACAATTGACAATGACTAATTAATATTAAAATCTGTAACATAATGTACTGTTTGCAGTTTAGTGTGTTACTGTTGCTATTTTTACCATTTCTTCTTGGAGCAACTGTAACCCACATTATTTCCTTAGGGATTAATAAAGTATTCTGATTCTGACACTGACCGTTTCAGGATGACCTGCCATTATCCAATCACACGTCTGCTTACCTGCATCTTTTGCTCGTTTCTCCTCCTCTTTTCTCTTTTTTCTAAACTGAGGACCTGATGGCTTTGAACTTTTCTTGTCCATCTTACATTGGTTTTAATTTTGCACTCCAGAATGAACACAAATCCCCCAACTCGACGATCACCACAACATAACCTAACAGACCTACACCTTAGTTCACAGATTCACTTTGTCTAAGGTTTATTTCTGGGATTTCACACAACCCAAGATTCAAATCTTGAATCCATAATGGGCTTGGATTTACATCATTATAAATGAAATGTGCTCTATTTGGAAGCAGCCGGCCCCCCTCCCCTTTCGACGGGTTGTGTGTGACATTAAATCATCAAAACGTAAATTATAAATTTTAAATTGTTATTGATCCCTTTACCCCTGGTCCTAAAGTGTATATTTATTTTCTTACTCTTCTTATATATATTGTTTGTTTACTTGCACTGCTGTAACTGGAGCCTCGTCGTCTCGTCTCTCTGGACTGTATGTAGCGGAGATGACATTAAAGTTTACTTTGACTTCAGCAGCGAGCAGGCGCACCGAGGGCTCTCGCGCTCACTTTTCGAGTATAGAATTTCGAAAAAAAATCGGTGCAAATTATAAGTCTGTATCATGATGTCTGGTGTGTTCGTGTTTGTTGGTTTGTTTTTATTTTGTTTTCTTTTGCGAGTTGGTTATTAGATGCTGCTACAGCCGTTCAGAGATTCCCCCGCCGCCCCGCCCTCTCCTCCTTGTGCCGCAAGCAGCAGGCGCACCTCGCAAACGGAGGGCGCCCTTACTCCCAGCAAATGGGCGATAGAAAACCGATCGGTGCCCATGCCATTCCCAATACGAGCATTTTTTTTTTTTTGTCGATGCCCTTGATGCCGCATTTACACTCAGCATTTAATGTTTCCTGATAACGAATACCGTTTTCTACAGTGGGTGTTATGCTACAGCCATCAGCTGTTCATTCATCAGTGCATGTGAACAAAGTTAAACATGATGATAACCAGACTGTATACTCACTGGTCACTTTAGTAGGTCCACAATTTCGGCTGCTTATCAATCTAAATATCTAATTAACCAATGATATTGAAGAAACTCAATGCGTTAAGGCATATAGACATCATCAAGACGACCTGCAGTTCACATTGAGCATCACACTGAGGAAGAAAGGCGATTTAAGTCACTCAAGAGGCTTTACAGCTTTATACGCTTATTAACATCTTATCACACTATAAAGTAAATGCCAATTCAACCGATAAACAACTGCAACCATGAGCAGGTGAGGATGATCCTAAAGCCACCGCTGATGACAAACAGGGTGGTCAAAAGATGTGCTTTCATTAATCAGGTTGTTTAAAAGTTAAACCAGAGCATAAGATGTTAAAAACACACAGACATTAAGTTAAAGGTTGTGAAACTACATCCAGCTGGCATCCCAAGAACTGACTGTCTGCTTAGAGAAACGTCCACCATCCAGTAGTTATGGATTCTTGATCGTCTGCAGCTCTGCCTGAGGATAACATGCTTTCTTTGTCAGGGTTCGCGACGCGAGCCAGGTGTAAGATATTAAAGGACCCAGGATGCAGCACAACTGAGGTGAGGAAGCTTTATTGACAGTGAGATAACAAACAAAGGCGAGGGTGGCAAAAAACAGAACAGCGAGTAACCTAAACTGGGAAAAGCTAAACAAAAACAGACCTGAAACAGACGGAGGCACGGCTGGGAGTAATTGGACATAACGGGACAAGGGAAGTGAAACTAGAAACACTGACGAGAGACACAGACCTACAAAATAAAACAGGAACTCACACATGCAAAGACACAGACTAAGAAATCCGGACTTGACACAGGAATACACAGGCAGAAAAGCCTAAATACTAAACTGGGGAAGAACAGAACCAAAACCCAAAGAAAGAGAAAACCAGAACCAAAATACATCACAATAATAGAAAACACAAAACGCTGGGTCAAAAGACCCAGGGCCATGACATTCTTACAGAAAGTGAGCAATGACAGAGAACTCACGTTTTTATGCACTGGTGGGATTGAGAGCCCTCTCCTATTTACTAAACTGGCACTTTAACCAAACCAGCCATAAACATTGTCACAGCTGGTTGTGGCTAAGCAGTAGTCTAAAAAGGAAGGATTAAGCCTAGCTTAAGCTGCAACTGGGAAAACAGTCAAGGTTACACCTGAAGGACTCAACATTTGAATGTTTCAGATGATCAAAAAGGAAAGAAATATGACAAAGGTTACCTGGGTCAGTGGAAAATAGTCTGTAAATGGTTTCATTTGTTAAGGGTAAAAAGGTATGAAAAACAACCTGACCATGTATGGAAGCCGGCTGAAAGACCTCACACAGCAGCACATCATGATACGATCAAAAGAAACAGCAGAGAAACAAAGTCACTGACATCAGTATGAAAAGGTTACAGAGTCATTTCTAAGGCTTTGGGACTCAAGCGAACTACGAGCCATTATCCACACTACAGGAAAAATGGAAGAGTACTCAAGCCTCCCAGGAGCAAGTGGCTGACTAGAAATACTGCAAGAGTGCATCGATGACTAATCCAGGAGGTCACTGAAGAACCCAGATCATCATCTAAAGACCTGCAGGCCTTACTTAGCTTAGATAAGGTCAGAGGTCATGATTCAGCAATAAGAGATTCAATGGGGGGAGAGATTCAACAACAGAAAGGCTCATCTCACATCTAACAACAAACATCTGGATGATGTTTGTTGGTAAATGAGACGGAAGCTGTAGTTTTTCGAGAGATTTGAGTCCCGTTACACGTGGCATTAAAAGAAGATCACAGGAACAGCCTGACACAGTGGTGGTGGTGTGACGTCTTCCCAAGAACACCTCATACCAAAAAACGATTCCAGGAAGGATTCTTGTATATGTGGAACCCTCTAACCAAGTAACTGAGCTGAGTCGACACAAGAGGAAAAGAAGCACAACTGCATGATACACAGAAGTGCTGGCTCACTAATCAGCTGCTAGAGACCACTGAACCATCCGAGTTTTACTTCTTTACAGATGAGCATCCAGACCAGGACAGAGAGGAAATCTGACATAACTGAGTCAATGAAACCACAAAAAGATCAAACTGTTTAAGGTGGTAATACACCAAAGTACAGCCCAGACCCAGATCAGCTTGACTTTTTATCTTTTTCTTGGATATAAAGTCACATCAGTGGTCGTTTCACATCCTGTTGATGGCTTTAGTTCATATTGAAGGTTTTCAAAATCAATGGGTGTGAAATGTTTTGATTTGTCACACTGGTCACAGCTGTAGTTTCCCCTCCATGTATGTACGTTCATGTTTGTTACAACTTCCTGACAGCGAGACACTTTTCTCCCAGTTTCTGCATTTGTATGGTTTCTCTCCTGTGTGGACTCTTCCATGCACTTTAAGATGATCCGCAGTGGTGAATGAGAGATGGTTTTTGACCCCATGTGACAGAGTTAATTTTGGTTTAATTCACTTGGTTTAGGGAAGCCTCTCCCATATTCTTTGCAGTAGTTCGTTTTGTCTCCAGTGTGTCTGAGTTGATGTTGTTTAGGTTCTCTTGATGATTGAAAGTTTTTTCACAAAAGTCACAGAGAAACTCTTTCCCACTACCACAGTGACGACAGGGTTGAGAACTGGATCAGTCTGTGTCGCTCTGCTTCTAAACAAAGACACAAAGACAGTGGAAGTCAGGGAATTCTCTCAACATTTTTATTTTTAATGGCGCCTGAAATAAGGAGTATCTGTGCCAGTGTCCAATTATATCTTACTGTTTACATTATAACACTCAGCTTACTGGGCAACATTAAGTCTTCATTTGTAGGTAATCTACTTAATGGGAAGACTGGTGATTAAACCCCTGGATGCTCTACTCTGCATCCCACAAGATACTGACTCCAACCTGCTCTCCGATGCATCCATTGGAGTGTGAATGTTAGATAGAGAGAAAGGGGAGGAGCTTTTAAAACTTTTAAGCTTTGAAATTAAACTTCATTCATATAAAATTGTAAAACTGTTAAAAGAAAAATACATACCTCACAGTAACTGCACTTTTAGAGTTTCTTTCTGCTGTGAATCTTTTGGTGTGATTTGAGGTAACGTGGAGATTTAAAAGTTTTCTCACAGAGGTCACATTTATAAGGTCTCTCCTCAGTGTGGGTAAACATGTGGTGCTGTAAGTTTTTGTATGTCACAAAAGCTTTACCACACTGATCACAGCAGTAAACATCATTTTTGGTGTGAATGCGTAGGTGAATGTTTCGGCTGAGTAGCCAGCGGAAAGTTTTTCCACAAATGTGACAGCTGTACGCTTTAACTCCACTGTGGACGAGTTGGTGTGTTTTTAAGCTTGCAGACTGGTTAAAAGACTTTCCACACAAGTCACAGCTGTACGCTTTAACTCCACTGTGGATGAGTTGGTGTGTTTTTAAACTTCCAGACTGGTTAAAAGACTTTCCACACAAGTCACAGCTGTACGCTTTAACTCCACTGTGGACGAGTTGGTGTGTTTTTAAACTTCCAGACTGGTTAAAAGACTTTCCACACAACTCACAGCTGTATGGTTTAACTCCACTGTGGACGAGTTGGTGAGTTTTTAAGTTTCCAGGATGGTTAAAAGACTTTCCACACAACTCACAGCTGTATGCTTTAACTCCACTGTGGACGAGTTGGTGTTTTTTTAAACTTCCAGCCAGGGTAAAAGACTTTCCACACAAGTCACAGCTGTGCGCTTTAACTCCACTGTGTATGAGTTGGTGTGTTTTTAAATTTCCAGACTGGTTAAAAGACTTTCCACACAAGTCACAGCTGTACGCTTTAACTCCGCTGTGTATGAGTTGGTGAGTTTTTAAGTTTCCAGGACGGTTAAAAGACTTTCCACACAACTCACAGCTGTATGCTTTAACTCCACTGTGGATGAGTTGGTGTCTTTCTAAGTTTCCCGAACGGTGAAAAGACTGTCCACACAACCCACAGCTGTACGCTTTAACTCCACTGTGGATGAGTTCGTGTCTTTTTAAGTGTCCAGCCTGGGTAAAAGACTGTCCACACAACCCACAGGTGTACGCTTTAACTCCACTGTGGATGAGTTGGTGTTGTTTTAAGCTTTCAGCCAAGGTAAATGATTTTCCACACAAATCACAGTTGTATGGTTTAACTCCACTGTGCATGATTTGGTGTCTTTTAAAGCTTCCAGCATGGGTAAAAGACTTTCCACACAAGTCACAGCTATATGCTTTAACTCCACTGTGGATGAGTTGGTGTGTCTTTAAGTGTCCAGCCTGGGTAAAAGACTGTCCACACAACTCACAGCTGTGCGCTTTAACTCCACTGTGTATGAGTTGGTGTGTTTTTAAATTTCCAGACTGGTTAAAAGACTTTCCACACTCATCACAACTGTATGTTTTCTCTTCCTTTCTTCTGTGAGGTTTGTCAGCCTCCTGAGAGCGCTGACTTCTCGCTCCATGTTGGTCCTGCAGTGAAAGAGAAACAAACAGAGGCAGTGAGTGAAATGCAGTCGTGGAATAAACTCAACCTTCAAATTTCCTCTATTAACAGTAGTTTTAAACCAAAGGCTGAAGTAGTTCCTTGTGCTTTTGTGCTGAGGTGTTTTTTCTTTTATCAAACTGTTCTCCCACTAGGAGCTCAGTCTGAGTGGAGTTTTTTTTCTCCTCCTCTTACCTCATGTAGTGTATTTTCGTTGTTTTTTTTCCTATCAGCCTACCTTCTGACATGTCTGCCCAATGTGATGTTTGTGTAAAGTTGGTCAGAAGGTTCCTTTGTGAGTGCGCATGCGCCATTAGCGTGCTGCCTGCTGTAACCCCTAATTTCCCTCGGGATGAATAAAGTATTCTGATTCTGATTCTGATTTCAGTCAATACACTCGGTACAACACACGTGGTATGGGATATCATGCCCTCACGTGTCCTGGCCGAGGAAACCTTTATTCACGCCTTTAAGGCAGATTATCTGTGATGACGTGTGCACAGCCCCAATGTGCCGCCACTGCTTCGGCAGTCAGCCCCTGATTCACTGTGCAGCTAAGAAGCTGCAGGTGGACTAGCCCTCTCCTCTGCCAGCTCAGAAGCTGTCGCAGTTCACAGGCTTTTTCCTCCAACTGGACCCCGCAATATCTAAAAACTGCCTTCCTATGTTCCCAAACTTTGTCTGAGAGCTAAGTGCATCATGTGGCAAACCTCTGTCTACCTGCATCACTGTACCCAGCTATGAACAGTACATGACGTTGGACAGCACCGACAAAACTGGCTTAGCTAACCCACTCCTTATGGAGCTGTCTCTGGTCGCTTACCTGGCCCCATCCAATCCAATTTTATTTATAAAGCACTTTAAAATACCCAGCACAGGAACAAAGTGCCGTACAGAAAATAAGTTAAAACAATAGAATAACAGAAAGCAGCGAAATAAATAAATAAAACATAAAATTAAAACAGCCCTATATTAAAACAAAAACAAGATAAAACAGCATCGAATCACCTAAAAACAACTAAAATAAAAATAAAAACCAACATCTCACGTGGTGTCAAAGGTCAGGGTAAAGAGGTGGGTTTTCAAGAGTGACTTAAAAACAGATAAAGAAGTGGCCTGTCTAATCTCTAAAGGAAGCTCGTTCCACAGTTTTGGAGCTGCTACAGCAAAAGCACGATCTCCTCTAAGTTTACGCCCAGTCCTGGGTATCTTCAGGAGCAGCTGATCAGCTGACCTGAGAGAGCGGGTGGGTGTATAAGGCTGTAGCAGCTCAGAGAGATAAGATGGAGCTAGGCCATGGAGAGTTTTAAAAGTAAATAAAAGAATTTTAAAATGAATCCTAAAAGAAATGGGCAGCCAGTGACGTGAAGCTAAAACAGGGGAAATGTGCTCAAACTTTCGAGTGCCAGTTAAAAGACGAGCTGCGGCATTTTGCACCCTCTGTAGATGACTGATATATGATGCGCTCACCTCAATATAAAGTGCATTACAGTAATCCAGCCGAGTGCTAACAAAGGCGTGGATCACTGTCTCAAAGTACTGCCGTGAAAGAATTGGCTTTATTTTTGCCAGCTGCCTGAGGTGAAAGAAGCTAGATTTTACCACGGCCTTAATTTGACTGTCAAGCTTCAGTTCACAGTCCGCTTTGACCCCCAGGTTTGTGACAGTTGGCTTAACATACTGTGCCAGGGAATTTACATACACATTGGGGGTCTCAGTGGGGCTGCCAAAAACCATCACCTCGGTCTTTTTATCATTGAATTTTAAAAAGTTAACAGACATCCAAGTCTTAATGTCATCGAGACACTGAAGTAATGGCTGTGTAAGGTATCTGCCTTTTTTCTTTAGAGGGACATAGATCTGACAGTCATCAGCATAAAAGTGGAAAGGAATGCTGTGCTTTCTCAGTACAGAACCAAGAGGAAGCAGATATAAAGAGAAGAGGAGGGGGCCTAGAACTGAGCCCTGTGGGACACCACACAAGAGGGGAGCGGAGGACGACACATAGTCACCGAGGCTGACACAAAAAAGTTCGCCCCGCCAAGTAGGACCTGAACCACTCCAGTGCTGTGCCCTGTGGGGATGAACAGAAAAGTATTTGACCAGCATAATATAATCTGCAGTATGATCATTGCTTTAACAATGTAACAGATAGCTTTAAGATGGCCTTAAGATGTTTATGATGATGTTAACTTTGTATTTCAGGTGCAGTTATAACTATTTTATACATATTGCATATCTGTGCTTATTTGAGTTGATGTTCAGGTTCATTAATGGTTTTGAGCTTCATCTAGTGAGAGTGTCTAGGTGATACATGCTGAGGGAAAACTAGAACATAGAAGGAATTGCAATACATGCTTACAAAACACTTATATCAGGTCATTTTATATTAAGGTTTTAGTAGAGGTTCTTGGTTAAAACATTTATTTAGTAGAAGACATACACATAGTCTCAGTGAGCCTCTGTCCTGGTGAAAGGTCAGAAGTGCAACAGGTGAATTGAGAAAGAGCATTTGAGGACGAGACACAGACAGTAGGAGGTGAAGAGGTGACACAAAGAGCATGTGAGGTCAACACGTACACACACATTAGTTAAGATTTATTTAGAGGAGAGATTAGTTAGGTCTAGACAAGAAAGAGGAACAATTCATTTTAAGACAAGAACGGAAAGTACCAAGCCATGAAAATAGAAGATGATTTTCTGGGTGAAAAGTCATGATGATGTTGATCTGATCTATGTATAAAATGTACCGGTGACGCATGAAGGGGCGTCAGTAAACAAACCCTGATGTTATAAAATAATTGTTTGTGCCTTAGTAAGTCGAAGATCAATTGCTGTTTTCAGTGATCTTCCCACGTGTGAATTAAAATCTTCGTTTGACTTCACCCGGCCGGACCAGTGTGGTTATTTTTCGATCACCTCTTGTACCCTTTCTCAATTCTTGAATCTTAACAGCCCCTAATGCCCACCCAGTGCTCCAAACGAGAGAATAAAATGGCATAATCCACGGTATCAAACACAGCTGTCAAATCTAAAAGCACAAGAACAACACAGTCCCCAGCATCAGTCGCTAAAAATATGTCATTAAAAACTTTTAAAAGGGCTGATTCAGTGCTATGAAAGGCTTTAAAACCAGATTGGAAAACCTCTAACACATTTTGCTTTTCCAGGAAGGCCATTATTTGGCTGTAAACTACCTTTTCAAGAATTTTGGAAAGAAAAGGTAGTTTGGAGATAGGCCTGTAATTTGCAAGAACTGTAGGATCAAGAGCAGGTTTTTTAATCAGGGGTTTGACTACTGCATGTTTAAAATCTTTAGGGACGACACCTGACGACAGTCAGACTATGGTTTACCAGCTCAAGAACCAAAGGACCAACTGTAGGTAACACCTCTTTTAAAAGTTGAGGAGGGACAGCATCATTTGGAGACCCTACAGACTTAAAACGACCAACAGTCTCCTTTAAAAAGGAAAGAGTCACATGCTCAAACCTGTCAAAGACAGCAGAGGAGGAAACAGAGACTGAGAGGTCACGAGCACAAGGAGAGACTTGATGAAAAGCGTTCAGCAGTGGAGGAGTTAAAAACACGACAGTGCTGAGCAGCAGCGTGAGGTTTAACTGAGGCACAGGCAAGAGGAACTTCAAACATCACAGGACTGTGGTCATAAAACACAGCATCACAAATCTATGTTAAAAACAGAAAAGCCATGATATAAAACAAGATCAAGTGTGTGTCCACGTTCACGTGTGGGACCTGTCACACATTGCACCAGATTAAACGAATCAATAAGGTTTAAAAAGCCCTTCGCCATGGGCATATCAGGACAACAGTCGTGAATATTAAAATCCCCAACAATACCAACACGATCATATTTTGGCAGGAATTCAGCCAAGAAGTCAGCAAAGTCAACACAAAGTCCTTATTGTATTTTGGAGGCCGATAAACCACCGCACACAACACTGTGTGAGAGCAGCCCAACTCAAACAGACAGTTCAAAGATGGTGAACGACGGGGTTGATAGCTTCTTACATTTAAAATGACTTTTAAAGATCGTAGCTATTCCTCCTCCTCGGCCCAACATACGTGGGGAATTAGAATAACAGCAATCGCCAGGTAGAAGATCTGAGAAGAGGCTGCACTCCCCAGCGCTCAGCCACGTCTTGCACACACAGAGAAAATCCAGTCCTCGGGATGTGAAGAAATCCTTCAGGATAAACGTTTTGTTCGCTAGGGACCTAGCATTTACCAGGCCAATTCTGGCGGTAAGCGGCGGATCCCCGTCGCTAACCGTCCTAGAAGCCCGACACAGAGGCCACAGGTTCCGCAGATTCACACCACGCCGGCGGGACTGGAACATCCCATCCAGGCAGATGACAGGTACCAGCCAGGTACAGACAGGTTCCAACGATCGCCGAGAGAAACAGAAGTTTGGCACCGCTCCTTGTTTTCTGGATAAGGGCTTAAGAGAATACCTTAAAGAAGCTTTCAGCTTCACCAGGAAGCCAGCCCTTCGACCCCGGCATCAGCACTTTTGCCGGAGTGGTGGATCTGGAACACGGCACAGGTGAGCCGGGATCTCCGATATTAGCGGGGGCAAAGTTTTATGTCCAGCTTGGTTCCACTTTGCCCAGCCTTTGGCAGAAGGTCGGAGATCCAGTACGGTTAGGCGATCATACACCAAGAGAGAGTTGGCATTTATTACAATAGTCAATAAAATCAAAACAAACAAACAACACTGGCAGTGATAGACAGCAAGCCACATGCACCGGCGCCATCTTTTTTTAAGGTTAAAAAGGTTAAGTCGGTGCGGCGCCACCGACTTAACCATGGAGTCGGCATCACATCATTCATGCTTTTCGGCATCATACCATTCATGCTTTTCTTCAAAGATGGCCTGGAGATCGAAAAATGGAATTACATCTGCTGTTCACCTGACTGCTGCTTCCAAAATGGCCTACAAAGCAGACTGGAGGAGCACTACCTTGCATCATGCCTGAACAGAAACATTGTCCAATTTCTTAAATATTCACATTACGGCCCACAGAACCGCTCCCAAACCTGGGGGGTGAATCAAACATGATTAGTCACCAAATACAGTTTTTAACCTTTTCTTTTTTGGCTTTTGCAGTGTTTGATTTTTGTCCCAGGATTGGTCCAGTTTTTGTGATTGAAACAAAAAGGCTTGGACAGCGAGCACAGCTCTGACTGGCTGAAAGAAGACGTTTGTTTTCCTTCTGACTGAATACTGTTTTAACAACAATCCATACAGGTTGGCATCACCAGACCCCTTTGAGTTTGGGTTTGTGGTTGCATTAAATAAGATTCCATCTACAAAAAAGACTTACGGTTTAATTTGAAAATGAATAAAAACGAGTACAAAAAAAAAAAAAAAAAAAAAAAAACCTCGTCTGGATTATTTTCTGTTCAGCAGCTCTGATGAAAGATTTTTAATTTTGTGATTATGCTTAAGTTGTAGCTTCATTTAAAGGAAGAAGAGGTTGTGAATTGGAGCCAACACAGGGAGAGAGAAATTGAAGCCATATGTGTAAAAGGAATGTGGTGACATCCGGTTTTAAATGGACAGACTGGCGCTCCCCCTCTCTTTCTCCTTTTAAGGAGTTCCATACATGACACTCCTACTGCTGTGGAGACTTGCTTTAAGTATAAATAAAGGACGTTCAGGATGCCCTGGGCGCTTTTTCTGTGTCTCATCTGTTGTGCACATCAGTGCAAAGCAGATCGGATCGTTGACTGCCCATGCGCATGTAAAAAATAGATATCTGAGTTGTGAGTTTCTTTATCTTCTAAATAATTTTCTCTTCACAAGCTCATTGCTGAGTAACATTTCAGACACTGAGATTCATCCTATAGCTGTCAGCGATCATGCTCCTGTATCTTTAACACTAATACAGAAGAATAATACTACACCAAGTAAAAACTGGAGATTTAATACATCACTGCTCAAAGACGAAGAGTTTATCAAATACTTTAAAAAAGAATGGACTCTATATTTAGGCTTTAATGACATTCCTGGAACATCAGCATCTGTCCTCTGGGAAGCAGGGAAAGCCATGATGAGAGGTAAAATAATTTCTTTCTCATCACATAAGAAAGAAGAAAACAAAAATATTCAGGAACTAGAAAAAAAAACATCAAAAAACATCAAATTCTTAGAAAAAGCCTATGTGTCACACCAAGATCAAGAAATATTAAACAAAATACGCAAAACAAAACTAGAATTAAAAGAAATTATTAATAAAAAGACGAAAATCTTAGTACAAAGACTTTGCCTGCAAAATTATGAATACGATAACAAATCCGGACAATTTCTTGCTAACCAGTTAAAAATCAATAAAGAAAAAACAACTATATGTGCCGTTAAAGATTTATCTGAGAATACAATATATGATCTTAAAAAAATAAACATATTTTTTAGGGATTTCTATGAAACTTTATATACACCACAAATAAACCCATCTAAAAATGAAATCGATCAATTTCTCGACAACATAACTCTTCCAAAATTATTAGACACCCAAGCAATGGCACTGGATTCGTCACTGATGCCAGGTGAACTCCAGGAAGCTCTGATAAGTATGCCAAATAATAAGGCTCCAGGTCCAGACGGCTTTCCAATAGATTTTTACAAAGAATTCTGGGCGATTCTGGTACCAGTTTTTCACAGGATGTTGCAGGAAATCAAAGAAAATGGTAGACTACCACCAAATATGAACTCTGCAAATATCAGTCTCTTACTAAAACCAGGCAAAGACCCTGTATTTCCCTCAAGCTATAAAACTGGTTAAAAATATTATATAATTCCCCAACAGCTTGTGTCAGAACAAATGACCAAACAAACATCCTCCAGCTTCTGTCTCCTGAGGGGCACCAGACAGGGATGCCCACTCTCCCCTTCACTGTTTGCAATTTTTATTGAGCCACTAGCAGCAGCAATTAGAAAGGCTACAACAATTAAGGGCATAAAATGTAAGAATGTAGAACATAAAATCAGCCTTTATGCGGATGATGTGTTACTTTTTCTCCAAAACTCACAAACCAATCTCTCTGGGGTAATTGCATTGATAAATTCTTTCTCAAGTGTCTCCGATTATTCAATTAACTGGTCAAAATCAACAGTCCTTCCGATTAATTGCTCCTTCCATAATTCTTCTCCTTCCCCACTGCAATCTGGAAATATAAAATATTTAGGTATTAATGTCTCTCCTAAACTTTCAGAATTAACTAAATTAAACCACATCCCACTTTTAACCCTTTAAGACCTACCATAGAACCAAGTCCGCCAGAGCATATATTATAGTTTTACATGCTGTAGTGCCATTTTTGGGAGTATTTCAAGTTGCTATACATCAATACAACCATTATAGCCCAAATTTTAATAATATGTATGCATTAAGTGCATAGTAATTACATAAATTGCAAAAAAGTACAATAAACTACAAAAAAATTGAAAATCGTTTTTTTAACATATATTTCTAGTTAGAGAAATTTAAGAGGCATATCCCTCAAAACTGTAAATGCAAAAAAGTTGCACAAACTAGTTTCCCACCACAGGAAATTAATTTTGAGTGTCTTCTTAGTTTTATTTTTGAAATACACCAATTTTCATATACTGTAGGAAAAACGAAAATAAATATTATAATGCAAATTTGCAAAGAAAACAGCATATGCATCAAAATAAACTATTTCCAGCAGTGCAATATGAGTCCTAAGCATCCCAGAAATGACACAGAAAGTCATAAAGTCAAATATAACTTTTAAAAACACCAGTATAGGCTCATGAGGCCCTGATGGCAAAAAACTACATTTCCGCAAAATGACGTCACTTCTGGTTTCGGGCAGGTCATGGCGGACATGGGATAGTTCACGCTGATGGACGTAGGAAGTGTTATGAACAGCTCATCGGATCGGCAAAGCGTGTTTCTGAAATATTTTGTTTTTGGTGCTGCAAGCGCTTTTTATGCAGTTTTTGCAAAGCTATATGTGGAAGGAAACTGTGACCTAGGACAAGCTGATGGCATAAGATGTAAGTACAATTCCTCCGGTTTCATATGCAAAAAAAATTATTGCGCTAGCTTACTTGGTTGCAGAGCTACCGGGATTTATAAATAGTTACGCAAAATGGAGCGTGTTCACTCCGACCGGCTTTAAAGGGTTAAAGACAGTAGAAGTTGATCTGGCTAGATGGAAATCTTTACCCATATCACTCATGGGAAGGGTCGCCGCTATAACAATGATGGTCTTGCCAAAAATAAACTATTTATTTTCAATGATCCCAAATAAGCCATCACAAGATTGGTTCAGATCTCTAGACTCGTATATTTCTAAATTCCTTTGGAAAGATAAACCCCCACGTATCAGCTTAAAAACACTGCAAAAGACCAAGGATAAAGGAGGATTAGATCTGCCTAACTTTAATCACTATTTTTTAGCCAACAGGCTTCAGTTCACCTCTAGATGGTTTAAACACACCCTCTTAGATGAACCTTGGATAGATGTAGAACAGGCCCTATGTAATAACCTAGAAATTTCAGACCTACCATTTATCAGCTCAAACATCAAACGACATGAATGCTTTAAAAGCGTCAGCATCAGCTCTTCTCTGACAGCATGGTGGGAGTTTCTAAAAAGGACAGAGTCTTCATTAATCCCATGCAAACGTACACCTATCTGGAACAATCCGGACATATTACAAAACTTTACTTACAAACACTTTCTAAAGTAGATGAATCAATATCCCTTCCTACTGCAAAATGGGAAGCAGATTTATCGATCAGCTTAGACCCAAACCTTTGGTCTCAGATATGCTTAAAAACCTTTCAATGGATCAGAAATCCCAGTTTCCAATTAATACAACACAAAATATTACACAGAGTGCGCTATACTGGTCATAGGATGTTCAAGATGGGCTATACGCCTTCCAACAACTGCTCACACTGCACAGCAAATACACCGGACAATTACATCCACGCTCTTTGGTTCTGTCCACCAGTTCAGACGTTTTGGCGTGAGATATGTGAAGACTTATCAAAGTGTCTGAAATGTAACATTCCAGCCTCCCCATTAGTATGCTTGCTGGGCAACTTGGATGAGGTCACTGCAGAAATAAACACAGCCCACGTTGTTTTTACGGCCCTATGCATAGCCAAGAAAATGGTCCTCATTAACTGGAAAAATAAAAATAATCTTAATTCTAACCAATATAAAAACCATCTAATAGATCACATTCGTCTTGAAGAGATGGGGGAGGGTCTGTGCTGGCGGACGTTGGTTACTGGTCTGGTAGCCTGGGTCCGGGACGGGCGTGGAGGCTTGGGGGTGCTCCGTCCCCCGGTCTGGGGTGCTTGCTGGGCCTTGGGGGCTTGGGTCCTGGCTGTTGTGTCGCCAGAGCTGTGGGCGGGTGGGTGCAGGGGGGCTCAGCCCCAGTGCAGGGGACCTCTGGTGCATCGGCCCAACTAGGGGGCTCTCTAACTGGTGGGGAGGCTGTTATATCTTTGCAGGTGGTCTCCTCTCTATAGGAGCTCACTCTGCACGTGGGGGGAGCGATATAAGAGAGGTGGAGAATGAACTCAACCTGGGTGTCTATTGTCTTGTGTAGTTTGGGAGATGACTGGATGATGGGGTGGGTGCAGTTTTCTCTGGGATGGAGTCGAGTGGGCTTCCCCGGACTCTGTGGGGCTGGGCGGTGCTGCTGCTGCGGGCCCGGATGGGCCTGGGCCCCCTTGCCCTGGTGGGTTCCAGAGTGTGGGGGTGCCTACTGGGCTCAGCGGGGGAGCTGGCCCCAGGGAGGGGCCGCTTGCCCCTCCCTTTCTTCCCTCCCCATCCTAAGCTGCCTCCCTATTCCCGCTCTACCACACCCACCCACACACGCAGGGCTTGGAGTGCAGGTATCTCACCAAGGTGCAGGGGAGGCACTCCCCCTCTGTCCCCTTCTGGCCGCCTATGCCTCAATTTTATTCTGCAACCTAGACATCCACATTACTCACACTCTCACATAACACATACATATAGCGCCTTGGGGGTGGGCACGTTTTATAGCATCCAAAGGATGGTCTGTGTATTCCAACCCACCTCTGGTGCTGTTGCCCTACCCTCAATTTTAAATGCATATAGACACTAAGGGTTTTCGGGAAGAGCCGTGCTGCTCTCTGAGAGGAAGCTAGTACCATGCTCTCCTGTGTTTTAAATGCAATTTAGAACAGCACACAGCAACACTACATATGAGTGGGCTTAGGGAGGTGTTGGGTCTTCACTCACCCCGGTTCTGTTAGACGTCAGGGCTGGGGCGCTGGGAGGAGGTGCTGGCCGTCAGATTGGGGTCTGGGATGCGGGGCCTCCCTACTACTGCAGATAAGGAGGTGGTACGCTTGCCTCCACCCCAGAGAGAAGGGTTACATCTCCTGGGTTTAGGTGCGGCTTGCCCCTCTGGGGGCGGGGGTACCTGGACCTGTGATATAGAGTATGTTTGGGGAGTGTGACTGTCTGTGCAGTGTCTATTTGTGTCTGTCTACACGTTGGGTGAGTGCCGAGTATTTGGTTGTGCACATGGGGTAGGAATGCACGTTTGTATCTGCGTGCGCCTGTTCGTCTGTGTCTATATGTCAGGTTGGGTCTTAGACTCAACCTCTCTGGGTACATCTCAGGCCCTCCTAAGTATGGAGGGCTATCTCCCCTCACCACACTCCCTGCCGGTGGCTGATGCCCTCAGACGTTGGTGTGTTGGTGGTCCTTGTCGTCTGGGGCTGGGCGCTCATGTATGTACCGGCTCACTCCTGGTGGCCGATTGGCGGGGCCTGGTGCCTGTGGCCCGGCTGGGCTCCTTCCGGGGGATGGGATGCCCTCAGGCCTCTGCCCTCTGGGCCTGAAGCTCGGTCCTCTCTGCCGCAGCTGGCTGCCGGCAGAGCCCGCGGGCACGCCACTGCAACCCCCTCTGGCCTCTGCTCCGTAGCTGCTGGGTGACCTCTCGTTTGGGGCTCTACTCAGCTCTTCCCAGGAGGGTGGCACGGTTCCCCCCCTTTTGGTGGTCCTCCTTGGGTCCTTGTACTCTGGGGCCTCTGGATATCTGGGGCCTGGACCTCCTCCATACCTGCTTCATACCCTGGGGGACGGCGCTATGGCTCCCCACACTTCCTAGCAGATCGTTACATGGAGAAACCTTTGGAATACAAGCATGCTGATCCACACAGCTATGCACACAGGTGTACACACCGGTGTTCACAGACACGGACTACACCTTTCTTTCCTGCTGCCTCAATGCACATTGTGCGCTGTCTATCTTGCATGCTGCACAATTTTTTTTTCTCCATACAGGTGATCCAGGTGTTTTGTTTGTTTTTCTTTTGTTTTTCTTTCTTTTCTTTCTGAGCAACACCCAGGAGGAAACACAGAAAGCGGTGTGATAGGATGCAGAAGCAGGGTAAGCATAGAGGAGCTAATGCGAGGCTAGCTGCTAACCAATACAAGCCAGACGTACGGACACAGTTGCCGGCCAATGTCTGCTCCCTTGACAACAATATCAGACTGTGGAGCGCTTCTCAACACAGTGTGAGGAACGATGCTTTGGCAGGGCTTCCAACACATTACGTACTACAAGCCCCCTCCCCCAATGACAAGGGACACCAATTGTGAGTAAATGCCTCGAGCGGCTGGTCTTGGTTGTGCACAGTCTCCAAATAGACCTGGTTCCCCTTCAGTTTGCATACAGGACCAACCGATCTACAGAAGGTGACCTCTCTCTACCACACTCCATGTTATGCTGTCACACCTGGAGAGGAAGAACACCCCTCTGCCAGAGTCCTTTTCATCGACTTCAGCTCAGCTTTTAACACGATCATTCTGCAGCAGTTGGAAAAGCTGATGCTATCAGGCGTGGACCCTGCAACCTGCAAATGGGTTTTCAGCTTCTTGAAAAGCGGCAACAGACAGTCAAGGTGGGCAGCCACACATCAAAGACCATCTTGTTGAGCACAGACTTTCCTCTGGGGGGTGTCCTGAGCCCGTTGCTGTTCAGTCTGCTCACACATTACTGTAAGCCAGACTCAGTGCTAATCATATTGTTGAAATTTGCAGACAACAACTGTGGTTGGTCTCATCACTGACAACGACCACTTATAGAATAGATGTGGAGCAGCTTGAAGTGTGGTGTAGATCCCGTAATCTCACCAACAATGTGGACAAAACAAAAGAGATGGTGATCGATTTCAGGAAGTCTGGCAGAGATCACCACACAGACTTCACCATAGAGGGTGCTGCTGTGGAGAGGGTCAGCAGTGTTAAGTTCCTGGGTGTGCACCTTGCTGATGACCCGTCCTTCTTCATTAATACAACAGCAGTTATCAAAAAAAGCACAAAAGCGTCTGCACTCCCTTGGGAGACTCAGAAAAGCAGGACTGCACCCAATAACCATCCATTCAGCTATTAGCACAGCTATACTCTGATGCCTCCTATCCACACACACACAGCATACAATATACTCCCCAGATACACACACTACTTAATTTAATTAGCCCCTTCTGTGAAAGGGCTGATGCTACCTGTATGAGTGTGAGTATTTGGACTGGAGTTTGTTTATGAATTAAGATTTCATGTTATTTACCCCTTTTTATTGTTGTGATTTATTACTGCCTTTTTACTGTTTGTCAAACCATTTTTCTTTTTAGTTGTATTGATTATTGCACTGTAGATGCTGGTGAGAAACACTTTCATTTCAGCCTGGGTAATACCATACGAAATGACAAACTTCTTCTTGAATCCTTTTCAATCTTGACAAACAAGCATCAGCTGATGAAGTGCACAGTTTCAATAAAAGTGATAGGTTCTTCACCTTTTGTGTTGATGACATTTTTGTCCACTGTAGTGGCTGAGCTGAGTCCGAATGGTTGAAAATGTTCGTCTGGTGCTCCGTCAGACTCTTCTCCTCCTGCTGATCGGCTGGGACACAAAACAGATCTTTGTAACATCACAGTGAAACAAGAACAGAGGACGGAGTCTTGACTGATCAGGCCCCATCATAGCTTAGAGATCTCATAGCATCACAATATCCCATTAGAGCACTTTGCTCTCACACTGCAGGCTTACTTGCGGTTCCTACAGTATTTAGAAGCACAACAGGAAGCTGAGCTTTTGTCCTCATTTGTATGTCAGTGATATATTGCTTTCATTTTTGTAAAATTAATCATTTAAATTTTATGGACAACTTTAAAGTGGATCCCACCAGGTAGTAAAATCAAGAACACACACACACTTTCCTGTTATCACTTGAAATATCGAGGCTCAAATTGTGGTCATTGTTAAGTCAAATTGTTGAATGTTGTCATTGTGCTTCTTAAATTTGTAAAGTCTTGGTTCAAACTATAGGATCAAGACATTCCTATGTCTCCCTCCCCAGCCTCTCGAGGTTCTGGGAAGAGGCTGTAGTGTTTTATCATGAGCAAATCCCTTGTGAAGATTCTGTCTGATGTTGCTTCCTGCTTTTATGATCCTTTTGGTGAGGTCACACACACACACACACACACACACACACACACACACACACACACACACACACACACACACACTGCCTTGTGTTTGTAACCAACGGGGGGATGGGAGACAGATGTTCTGTCTTGATTTCGCTCTTCATGAGGAATAAGTCTCTAAACTAGCGGGGCCTGTGGGAACACAGACCCAACAGTCATAAATATTTTGTACTTGTTAATCAATGAACATTTTATTTTTGTGCATCTACAGATGAGAATTTGTCTATGTGTGTAAAAAATATTTACAAGTGTTACAAATTTTTCTGTTAATATCTGGTTACAGATACTGTTAGGATTTAAATACATATAGTCTTAATGCTTATTTGCAAAGTTGCAAAACTCAATGCACAAATACGCATTTGATTTACAAATACAAAATATTTATGACGACATTTGAGTCCATACAAATAGAAATGAGGCTGTAGAGGTTTGGTGCAGGCAGAAAAACAGCTGCAGGGACAATGAAAAGCCTTTTCTGCTCCAACTTCTCCCAGCATGCTGAGCTAATGATTAGTTGGTGTTTTTCTCCAAACACTCTCTCACTCTTCTCTCAACGTGTTCACAATAAACTGTGAACAGACACCGAGGAGAGCAGCAGAAGACCTCATTCAGGAGCTAAACTCAACATGAACTGAACTCACAGTAAAGTTAGCTCGGTGCTTACCTTTAGATGAGCCCACAAACCGAGAGAAACTCCGCGATGAAGCTGCAACTCTTTCCAAACACAGGAAACAGATCAGGGAGCAGAGACCCACGTGGTTCACGCTGATCTCAGCTACGATCCAGGAGACAAGGGTGGGCAGATCGATGCAGATATCGATCAGGACGTTGGTAGTGGTTTATGATCGATACTTTAGTTTTTTTCTTTCCTCTAAGGTCACTACTTCACTCCCGTTTCATGAAAAAGCAGCTCTCTCTGCTCGACTCCTCTCCTGCACACACTCTTTGCTCCGCCCCCTTCTTCCTGATTTGCTTTGATTCGTTACTGTGCGATCACGTGACTCAGATGCCCTGAGAAAACACATTTGGGCTGCAGACAGTGAGAAAGAGGAGCAGCATGTGCAGATATTGCACATCGGTAAATAAAAGCAGTAATGCGTGTAGGAATACTGTGGCAACACCACCAGTTTATAAAGACACGAAGGAGAGCAGCAAAAGAAACTCAGTGAGGAGGAGGGAGATCCCTCAGACTGGCCACTTCATTAGCTACACCTCTTCCACTACTCATTGGTTTGCATGGTTTTGAGACATAGATTAGAATTAATCATTTAATTTGAACTATCTCCTAGACTTGTCAAGCCATGCTTCGTTTGCTTTGTTGTTAATGAATAACGTTGTAGGCTCACCATAAGCTCACTGAAGGCTGAAGGTTGTAATCTCTGTTATATTTCACAGATGATGCACTGTAACTCGAACATAGTGTAAGGTAAATGTCTGTGAGCACATTGATGTAGCATCACTTTAAAAAGATTTGGACACAAGACAGATACAAAGACATGACTGAGGAGGTAGGAGGTAAACAAACATGAGGACACTAATCACAGCACACAGAGACAGACTGGATGAGAAGGGGAAGAAACAAACAAACCAGAAAATAAGAATGATAAGAATCCTGTGCAGCGCTTTGTGACCGCTTGTCTATGAAAAGCGCTTAATAAATACACTTTACCTGCGTCTGGGTACCCGGGGTTCTTGAATAGTTTATGGACATGTGTATATTTGGTGTTGCTGTTGTGGTGGCAGATTTCTTTTCTCATACATTAATCACATATTTAATCATATTACATTAGTTATAGTAATTCTCACTTTACTATAGTAAGAGCACTCCTGTCACTAGTTTACATGCATGTGGAAAGTTAACACAGTGAGGCCATTGTAATGGGCGACGTTAAACAGATAGTGGGACTCCTTCTGCTTATCAGGGATGTAAATCTTTAGGTGACGGCCAAGCAGAAAACAAGGTCATAATTCTCTCTGTGAGGGAGGAGGTATAGCCCCCCCGTGAGAGGGGCCAACATGTAAGAGTTCGTGGAATGTTCTTTGTCTGTGTGCCTGTATATAAGATGTAAGGGCGGTGGCCACAATTCAGAGATGGTGTTTCACTGGGATGCTCTCTCCACATTGCAATGTGTTTATTAAACCCACTTCAAATCAAGCTCACTGGGTGTGTTGCAGGTTATTGTTAAATTTTCCACGACACTGTCCCTTGTTTTTTCTTTGTTTTTCTTGTTTGTGGGTGTAGGTGTGTGCAGCTGGTCAAGCTTCATCGGGAGAGCTACTTAGGAGTGTGGTTGAGTTCTCTCCGATGCTGGATCGTTGCGTGAGACTTCCTGTCAGTTTCCCAGTTAGATGTCAGTTAGTGTGAGTTTGCCATAGTGTGAAGTATTTACGGCTGTGTTCTTCCTGCAGGAGTGTGGAGACGAGAGGGCAGCAAGCACGGGTGCATGGAAACTAGAAAACAGAGTTTCCGAGCACAGACATCATTAGACCATAAAACAATAAAACAAAATTAAGCAACATGGGAGAATATTCCAGTGTGTACAGCTGGATCTGGGACTGCTGCAATCTTCGATCGCGCCTCCGCGTCCACATCAGATGGGAGGTAAGCATGGGAGGAGGCGTTGGATTCAGGGGAGGGAGGGTGATAGTACGTATCAGTATCAGTGTACATGTTTCGTGCATGTGTCTGTGTGTATCCCGTGTTCAGCTCACAGAAAGTGTCACCACACCCGGTTGAGCGGAGGTCAACAGTCTCCAGTGGACCCAGGTGGCCTTGAAGGAGGGACAAAGAGTTCTGTCAACAATCCTGTTATCATGAAGAATTTTTGTTGTTCCAGTCAGCTTCGACCTTAGCCGACCTTAGATAGCCGCATGAGTGAAGATGGTGAATGTTTGGGTTGAGTGCGAACAACTGCATCCAATTTTTACAGTTGGTCTAAATTTTATCACTGGTCACCAATTCTCTCAATTCTCTTAATTCCTATTCTTCTTCTCAAAGATGTTATCTATGGCTCATGGCTGTGCAATATAGATATATTGCACAGCCATGAGCTTCTCCAAGACCTTATCCATATTTTGTTCAATAACAGAGTCTTACTCACAGCCCTGCCCATCGTCTGTCATGTCGGCCAGCCTTATGGGATTTTGAACAGCTGTAGCCGCTTCTTGTTCTTCGATAAGCCAGGTCCGAGACAGCTCCAATCAGCCAGAACACTCTTATCGTGGTTCCAAATTGGTAGATGTCGTTCAATGTCCTCCATCGAGAGTGTAGCCAGACACACAATGCAACCGACCATCGAGTATCCGGTAGCAAACATTGTCTGCGGGACAATTGAGCTCTCTCAAACCCAGAAAGGTGTCAATTTTGTTACGGGACCAGTCGATCAAATCCATAATTCTTTAGGTTTTAGAGAACATGACTGAGAGACTCTTTGAAGGCTAGAGTTAGATGAGACTAGACAAAGACATAGAAGCAGCAGCAGGGAAGATAAGGAAGGGAGAGGGTGAAAGATGGGTCCACCTCCTCCGAGAGCCAAAGAAATCTTATTTTACTGTCCCTCCTTCCCCTCTGTTTTATTTCTCCCTTTCTGTATTGTTGTCTGTCCAACTTGTAATAACTTAAAATACAATTTGGATTTGAAAATGAAATAAAAGAAAGTTAAAAAATAAATAAACAATGATAATATAGATCAATCAAGTGGAACAATGTGGCATTGGCATATTTTCTCCACTTGAAAAAATACATCCGTTGGGCATCTTTCCTGGCCTTCAGACAAAAATTCTGATTGCTAAAGAACTGAACAGGACAGGCAAAAAATAAATAAACAAATAAAATAAAAAATAATTTAGTTAATTGTTATATTATAGCTGTTTGTGATGTTTGCAACTTTGTACTATAATAATTTATTAAATCCAGTTAATTCAGTGATTGTTTTTACTGTCTTGCAGCAACAGAGATTAATCAAATATTCTGACTCTGAAAGTTTGGGTCGACACTCTGAAATACAGGAAGTGAAATCGTAGCTCAAACCTTTTATTTGTCACGTCAAACTGTTTTCATAAGGCAAACTTAACACACGGTTTGTCATGTTATGGCTGTGTGCAGGCAGGAAAAGGACCCAAACACAGACTCAACTGAGGCGGGACTGAAAGTCACAAAGCAGCTCTATTGCTGAACAGAGTAAACCATACAAAACCTAAACTGGGCAAAATCTAACAAAACATACACGGAGATGTAGGAACAGACACACAACATGAGAAAGGACGTAACGTCAACACCGAGAAACACAGGGCTTGAATACACTGGAGAATAACGAGGAGAATGAGACACAGAAGGGGAGCACAGCTGGGAGAAATCAGACATGACGAGACCCAAGGGAAGTGAAACTCAGGCTGTCTCCCAATTCAGGGTCTGCAGCCTTAAAGTACGCATTTCAAGGCCGATTACGTCACAGCGGCGCGCCGAAGGCTGTCCCAATTCAAAGGCTGCTCGAAATATGGCCCTGAAATGCGTCCTTCATTTCCCTGAATTTTAAGGCTGTGGCAGTGTAGACTTCGTGGCCCAACATATCCCACAATTCATAGCGCGGCAGTCGGTGTGGAGAATTCTGCCGCAGACAGCAGAAGCGGAACGGCCGAAGAGTAAACTGTGAAAAGTAAGCACTGAATATTGTGTCACTTATTTATGTGCAAATGTTTAATAACGAAGAACATTAAACATTCCTGTTGGCCACATGTCTGCAAAGTTATGTGACATTAGTGACGTTTGTACTAACTTGGTTTTAAAGCCTTTACTTTAAAATATACGCCGTTCAGTAGCTGAGCTTAATCTTACAGAGAATGATCAAAGCTCATGTAGAAAGAAACAAATGAACAAAAGATTTTCTCCTTCATTTCTGTCAAACAAAGCTGTATGACACGTTTCCAGTGGTTAGTATCATGGTTGCTAGGCAACCTGGGCAGCGCAACGGAGGCTTTTTTTTTTTTAAACTTTATTGACAAACAACAGTATCAGCGCAACGGAGGCTAGACCGTCCCATTACACAAGCCTCGCACTTCCGGCCTTAGCGGTCTTTGAGTACGCGGCCCTTGAGGCTGCGTACTTTAAGGCTGCAGACCCTGAATTGGGAGACAGCCTCAATACGTTCATGTATTGAGTTTCAAAGTAAAACAGGAAATGTAACCCTGAGACACAGTGTTGACTAGGGGATACAACTGACAGGGGAGACGGAGCAACTGAGAAACACAGAGACCAAATATAAGGGAGGCACAGAGATCACTAAACACTGGAAATGATCACAAACAATGTTCCCTCTAATGTTTCATGTGTCTGAGCGAACACACAAACTCCCTGAGTGGACACTTGGACCACTGTGAGCGACAGCAGACGTGTGCACTGTGGTCACGCCAGCATCGAATCCATCCAAGTTACATGTTTATTAAAATAATCAAATTACAGCATTTACATTTATGTTAGACTACTTTTAATTAAATGCTTTAGCCCACTTACAATGAAACTTAAAAACAATCTTGTTCATGACCTGTGTAGGATGTTAACACTATTGGAAGTAAAAATAACTTGAACTCCAATTTTGAAAACACAACTTTCTTTTTAATTTAATTTTTCTTTATATAACTCTGACTTGTATTATGAGTATGAGTCTGTGGTCTGGGAGAGAGTCCTGTAACTCTCTGTCTGCAAACCACAGTAAATAATGACCAATGTTGGGCAATTGACTACACTACACACTAACTACACAAGATTTGTGCTAAATGTCGCAAATCCATCTCATCTCAAAACACGCTGTCACTCCTAAAACTTCCCTTTTCCTAAACAACTAAATGCCATGTTGCCATATCATTTTTTTGATTGGTTGACATGGTACATTTTTCGACCAATAGGAAAGGGTGGGGTTTTCACTCACAGGCGGAGAGTGCTTTTCTGCTTGGCCGTCACCTAAGGATTTACATCCCTGATAAGCAGGAGTCTCACTACGAGTTTAACGTCTCCTATGAACTTACAATGGCATCACTGATCATTTCAGGATGACCTGCCATTATCCAATCACACGTCTGCTTACCTGCATCTTTTGCTCGTTTCTCCTCCTCTTTTCTCTTTTTTCTAAACTGAGGACCTGATGGCTTTGAACTTTTCTTGTCCATCTTACATTGGTTTTAATTTTGCACTCCAGTATGAACACAAATTCACCAACTCGACGATCACCACAACATAACCTAGTAGACCTACACCTTAGTTCACAGATTCACTTTGTCTAAGGTTTATTTCTGGGATTTCACACAACCCAGGATTCAAATCATGAATCCATAATGGGCTTGGATTTACATCATTATAAATGAAATGTGCTCAACTTGGAAGCAGCATGTCCCCCTCCCCTTTCGACGGGTTGTGTGTGAGACATTAAATCATCAAAACGTAAATTATAAATATTAAATTGTTATTGATCCTTTACCCCTGGTCCTAAAGTGTATATTTATTTTCTTACTCTTCTTATATTTGTTGTTTGTTTACTTGCACTGCTGTAACTGGAGCCTCGTCGTCTCGTGTCTCTATATACTGGACTGTATGTAGCAGAGATGACAATAAAGTTTACTTTGACTTCAGCAGCGAGCAGGCGCACCGAGGGCTCTCGCGCTCACTTTTCGCGTATAGAATTTCGAAAAACATCGGTGCAAATTATAAGTCTGTATCATAATGTCTGGTGTTTTCGTGTTTGTTGTTTTGTTTTTATTTTGCGAGTTGGTTATTAGATGCTGCTCCAGCCAGCCAGAGAATCCTCGCCGCTCCGCCCTTTCCTCCTTGTGCCGCAAGCAGCAGGCGCACCTCGCAAACGGAGGGCGCCCTTACTCCCAGCAAATGGGCGACAGAAAACCGATCAGTGCCTATGCCATTCCCAATACAAGCTTTTTTTTTTTTTTTTTTTGCCGATGCCCGTGATGCCGCCCCCCACCACAATGCTGCCCGGGCAACCGCCCATGTCGCCTGTATCTAAAACCGCTACTGATGACAGGGTTGAGAACCGGATCCATCGGTTTCAGTCTGCTAAACACACAATGATAGTGTAAGTCAGGGAATTCCTTGAAAACATTTATCCTAAACACCTCTTGAAATAAAGAATATAAAAGACTGTAATACTCATCCAGAGAAATCAAAGTTTTAAATGCACCTGTGTGTTTATTTTGCGGACAGGAAAAATCCTTCACTGCACCCTACTCTCTGTATATGAAATCTGAGGTATGGAACAATACATCATCAGCAAAAGAGAGGTTTTTTTTGGCATTACTCGAACCTTTCCATTTTCTTCCTTAGATGTAATGCATAATGGGATACAAAGCTTGAATAAATAATTTTCATAGAGAACTCTGAGTAACTTTGAGAGCATTACACAAAACACAAAAGCAATGATTTCAGTCTTAAGCAGCTCAGTCTTTATTCTAGGAATTATTTCTCACATATGATAGTATTACAATATTTTAAAATGTCAATTTGCTTATAAAATTATTGTGTAATCTGTCAAACATGTGTCTCATGATTTGTATCAAGTCATTTTGAGGTGAAAGAACATTCCTGTCACAAGGTTAAAGCTGAAACCAGTTATTGGTAATGTGGCTTTTATATACGAACGCCTTGGTGTTCTCCTGGGTACTCAGGAGGTGGTGAGGGGAGGTCTGTGCAGACCTGAAGTAATTTGAGTAAATACAAATTACAGCTGCTGTTTTAGTCCGATGTGAAAAGGACCCCTCCTGTTCTAGTGTTGAAAGTTTCTTCCCTTTAATTCAATTCAATTCAATTTTATTTATATAGCGCCAAATCACAACAAAAGTCGCCTCAAGGCGCTTCATAGATACAGAGAAAAATCCAACAATCATATGACCCCCTATGAGCAGCACTTTGACGACAGTGGGAAGGAAAAACTCCCTTTTAACAGGAAGAAACCTCCGGCAGAACCAGGCTCAGGGAGGGGCGGGGCCATCTGCTACCAGTTGGGGTGAGAGAAGGAAGACAGGATAAAGACATGCTGTGGAAGAGAGACAGAGGTTAATAACAGATATGATTCAATGCAGAGAGGTCTGTTAATACATAGTGAGTGAGAAAGGTGACTGGAAAGGAAAAACTCAATGCATCATGGGAATCCCCCGGCAGCCTGCGTCTATTGCAGCATAACTAAGGGAGGATTCAGGGTCATCTGGTCCAGCCCTAACTATATGCTTTATTACACGAAACTTAATTTAGATGGTTATGGGGGGTTTGTGCTGTACAGGGATGTGTCAGGTATTTCAGCATCAGTGTTTTGGTGGAATGATTGAAGGACTGTGAGAAGTTCTGACACCTGAAGATATATCACAACTGTAGTGGGGAGGAAACACTCAGCATTTAATGTTTCCTGATAACGAATACCGTTTTCTACAGTGGGTGTTATGCTACAGCCATCAGCTGTTCATTCATCAGTGCATGTGAACAAAGTTAAACATGATGATAACCAGACTGTATACTCACTGGTCACTTTAGTAGGTCCACAATTTCGGCTGCTTATCAATCTAAATATCTAATTAACCAATGATATTGAAGAAACTCAATGCGTTAAGGCATATAGACATCATCAAGACGACCTGCAGTTCACATTGAGCATCACACTGAGGAAGAAAGGCGATTTAAGTCACTCAAGAGGCTTTACAGCTTTATACGCTTATTAACATCTTATCACACTATAAAGTAAATGCCAATTCAACCGATAAACAACTGCAACCATGAGCAGGTGAGGAAGATCCTAAAGCCACCGCTGATGACAAACAGGGTGGTCAAAAGATGTGCTTTCATTAATCAGGTTGTTTAAAAGTTAAACCAGAGCATAAGATGTTAAAAACACACAGACATTAAGTTAAAGGTTGTGAAACTACATCCAGCTGGCATCCCAAGAACTGACTGTCTGCTTAGAGAAACGTCCACCATCCAGTAGTTATGGATTCTTGATCGTCTGCAGCTCTGCCTGAGGATAACATGCTTTCTTTGTCAGGGTTCGCGACGCGAGCCAGGTGTAAGTTATTAAAGGACCCAGGATGCAGCACAACTGAGGTGAGGAAGCTTTATTGACAGTGAGATAATAAACAAAGGCGAGGGTGGGAAAAAACAGAACAGGGGTCCGTTCTTCGTACCTCGCTTACTATATCCAAGATCAAATCATTGCGCTAACTTTGAGCTCGCTATTCCGGTTCTCCGAACACACTTGTTGTTGACGATTAGTACAGCTGGATGAAGTAATGTGAGATCACTGGGTGGCTTAACAGGGGCTACGCATCGATAGTAGAAACATTGATCGGCAACCCTTTGATTGGTCGGCGAAAATGTCGAAGGAGCGCGCTCGGTATTTTTCGGCAGCAGAGCAAGAACTCTTGATTGAGGGATTCCAGGAGTTTCAGAGTTTAATTAAAACGCAAGGGAACACTGCAAAGGCTGCAAAAGCAAGGAGAGAGGGCTGGCAGAAAGTTGCTGACAAATTAAACTCGTAAGTAATTTAATAATAATAATAATAATAATAATAATAATGGATTGGATTTATATACCGCTTTTCAAGGCACCCAAAGCGCTTTACAATGACACTATTCATTCACTCTCACATTCACACACTGGTGGAGGCAAGCTACGGTTGTAGCCACAGCTGCCCTGGGGCAGACTGACAGAAGCCAGGCTGCCATATCGCACCATCGGCCCCTCTGGCCAACACCAGTAGGCGGTAGGGTAAATTTATTATATTACACTATATTATATTATATTACATTATATCCTCTTTCACATTAGAGCCACAACAGGACCCACTAGAACATGGGAACAAGTAAAAGTGAAATATTAGAATATTCTACAGAATGGTAATATTTATCACTTATATTGCTTTTCGTCTCTTGGAAAGAGACCCTGAAATAATCAGTTTGTTTGTTTATAACAGCAACCAAGAAAAGGGCAGAGCAAAAAAAGACAGGTGGTGGTCCTGCACCCCCTCGTCAACAAGTTGGTTAAGTAAATAATACCCTCACGGGAAAATGGATATCTCTCTATGAGCACACTGTCGCGCTGAGCTAAAGGATCCTGTCTATCCCGCAATATACGCTGAATTCTGAGGACTCTCCTTATCAATCTTGCACCTTCCACAATGGGTGGCTCGCGTAAACGGACAGGATATGGCTGCGACAGGCTTCCCAAATCCACCTTCGCTTTTATAGCCGTGGTCTCTCATCTTGATTACACGAAGTAATTTACTATTACTACTCTAAAATAAGAATTACATCTGAAATAATCACATACATGAAATAGAATGATTAATAGTACATTTCCCTTTTTTAGGAAATGACCTGTATGTATCTGTATGAAATCAATAAAAGAATCAAGTGCTGCATTATCTTTAGTTAGATTGATAATATTTATTTATGGTAAAACAGTGGTAAAATATTGCTGTTGCTTTCGTATAAATGAAGCGGACATACCTGAGTGGCCGCGATCTAATCCTGTTTACATAAAGTAAGCCTGCTCCCGAGCAGGTTTACGCTTACGGATCTGTTGCTATGACAGCAAGTCCTGGATGAGCTTCGGAGAACCGAACGGTCCAAGATCACGCGAAATCGTCAACAATCAAATCCAGCTAACTTACTTAGCGAGGTACGAAGAACGGACCCCAGGGAGTAACCTAAACTGGGAAAAGCTAAACAAAAAAACAGACCTGAAACAGACGGAGGCACGGCTGGGAGTAATTGGACATAACGGGACAAGGGGAGTGAAACTAGAAACACTGACGAGAGACACAGACCTACAAAATAAAACAAGAACTCACACATGCAAAGACACAGACTAAGAAATCCGGACTTGACACAGGAATACACAGGCAGAAAAGCCTAAATACTAAACTGGGGAAGAACAGAACCAAAACCCAAAGAAAGAGAAAACCAG
Source organism: Maylandia zebra (assembly GCF_041146795.1). Taxonomy (NCBI): domain Eukaryota; kingdom Metazoa; phylum Chordata; class Actinopteri; order Cichliformes; family Cichlidae; genus Maylandia; species Maylandia zebra. Next base: position 35,586,590 of record NC_135175.1, on the reverse strand, counting down.
AACCAAAATACATCACAATAATAGAAAACACAAAACGCTGGGTCAAAAGACCCAGGGCCATGACATTCTTACAGAAAGTGAGCAATGACAGAGAACTCACGTTTTTATGCACTGGTGGGATTGAGAGCCCTCTCCTATTTACTAAACTGGCACTTTAACCAAACCAGCCATAAACATTGTCACAGCTGGTTGTGGCTAAGCAGTAGTATAAAAAGGAAGGATTAAGCCTAGCTGCAAGCTGCAACTGGGAAAACAGTCAAGGTTACACCTGAAGGACTCAACATTTGAATGTTTCAGATGATCAAAAAGGAAAGAAATATGACAAAGGTTACCTGGGTCAGTGGAAAATAGTCTGTAAATGGTTTCATTTGTTAAGGGTAAAAAGGTATGAAAAACAACCTGACCATGTATGGAAGCCGGCTGAAAGACCTCACACAGCAGCACATCATGATACGATCAAAAGAAACAGCAGAGAAACAAAGTCACTGAAATCAGTATGAAAAGGTTACAGAGTCATTTCTAAGGCTTTGGGACTCAAGCGAACTACGAGCCATTATCCACACTACAGGAAAAATGGAAGAGTACTCAAGCCTCCCAGGAGCAAGTGGCTGACTAGAAATACTGCAAGAGTGCATCGATGACTAATCCAGGAGGTCACTGAAGAACCCAGATCATCATCTAAAGACCTGCAGGCCTTACTTAGCTTAGATAAGGTCAGAGGTCATGATTCAGCAATAAGAGATTCAATGGGGGGAGAGATTCAACAACAGAAAGGCTCATCTCACATCTAACAACAAACATCTGGATGATGTTTGTTGGTAGATGAGACGGAAGCTGTAGTTTTTCGAGAGATTCCCGTTACACGTTACAGTCCGTTACAGTCCCGTTACACGTGGCATTAAAAGAAGATCACAGGAACAGCCTGACACAGTGGTGGTGGTGTGACGTCTTCCCAAGAACACCTCATACCAAAAAAAAGATTCCAGGAAGGATTCTTGTATATGTGGAACCCTCTAACCGAGTAACTGAGCTGAGTCGACACAAGAGGAAAAGAAGCACAACTGCATGATACACAGAAGTGCTGGATCACTAATCAGCTGCTAGAGACCACTGAACCATCCGAGTTTTACTTCTTTACAGATGAGCATCCAGACCAGGACAGAGAGGAAATCTGACATAACTGAGTCAATGAAACCACAAAAAGATCAAACTGTTTAAGGTGGTAATACACCAAAGTACAGCCCAGACCCAGATCAGCTTGAGTTTTTATCTTTTTCTTGGATATAAAGTCACATCAGTGGTCGTTTCACATCCTGTTGATGGCTTTAGTTCATATTGAAGGTTTTCAAAATCAATGGGTGTGAAATGTTTTGATTTGTCACACTGGTCACAGCTGTAGTTTCCCCTCCATGTATGTACGTTCATGTTTGTTACGACGTCCTGACAGCGAGACACTTTTCTCCCAGTTTCTGCATTTGTATGGTTTCTCTCCTGTGTGGACTCTTCCATGCACTTTAAGATGATCCGCAGTGGTGAATGAGAGATGGTTTTTGACCCCATGTGACAGAGTTAATTTTGGTTTAATTCACTTGGTTTAGGGAAGCCTCTCCCATATTCTTTGCAGTAGTTCGTTTTGTCTCCAGTGTGTCTGAGTTGATGTTGTTTAGGTTCTCTTGATGATTGAAAGTTTTTTCACAAAAGTCACAGAGAAACTCTTTCCCACTACCACAGTGACGACAGGGTTGAGAACTGGATCAGTCTGTGTCGCTCTGCTTCTAAACAAAGACACAAAGACAGTGGAAGTCAGGGAATTCTTTCAACATTTTTATTTTTAACACCGCCTGAAATAAGGAGTATCTGTGCCAGTGTCCAATTATATCTTACTGTTTACATTTCAACACTCAGCTTACTGGGCAACATTAAGTCTTCATTTGTAGGTAATCTACTTAATGGGAAGACTGGTGATTAAACCCCTGGATGCTCTACTCTGCATCCCACAAGATACTGACTCCAACCTGCTCTCCGATGCATCCATTGGAGTGTGAATGTTAGATAGAGAGAAAGGGGAGGAGCTTTTAAAACTTTTAAGCTTTGAAATTAAACTTCATTCATATAAAATTGTAAAACTGTTAAAAGAAAAATACATACCTCACAGTAACTGCACTTTTAGAGTTTCTTTCTGCTGTGAATCTTTTGGTGTGATTTGAGGTAATGTGGAGATTTAAAAGTCTTCTCACACAGGTCACATTTATAAGGTCTCTCGTCAGTGTGGGTAAACGTGTGCTGCTGTAAGTTTTTGTATGTCACAAAAGCTTTACCACACTGATCACAGCAGTAAACATCATTTTTGGTGTGAATGCGTAGGTGAATGTCTCGGCTGACTAGCCAGCGGAAAGTTTTTCCACAAATGTCACAGCTGTACGCTTTAACTCCACTGTGGACGAGTTGGTGTGTTTTTAAGCTTGCAGGGTGGGTAAAAGACTTTCCACACAAGTCACAGCTGTACGCTTTAACTCCACTGTGGACGAGTTGGTGCGTTTTTAAACTTCCAGACTGGTTAAAAGACTTTCCACACAACTCACAGCTGTACGCTTTAACTCCACTGTGGACGAGTTGGTGAGTTTTTAAGTTTCCAGGACGGTTAAAAGACTTTCCACACAACTCACAGCTGTACGCTTTAACTCCACTGTGGACGAGTTGGTGTCTTTTTAAGTTTCCAGCCTGGGTAAAAGACTTTCCACACAACTCACAGCTGTGCGTTTTAACTCCACTGTGCATGAGTTGGTGTTTTTTTAAATTTCCAGACTGGGTAAAAGACTTTCCACACAAGTCACAGCTGTACGCTTTAACTCCACTGTGTATGAGTTGGTGAGTTTTTAAGTTTCCAGGACGGTTAAAAGACTTTCCACACAAATCACAGTTGTATGGTTTAACTTCACTGCGCATGATTTGGTGTCTTTTAAAGCTTCCAGCATGGGTAAAAGACTTTCCACACAAGTCACAGCTGTATGCTTTAACTCCACTGTGGATGAGTTGGTGTTTTTTAAAGCTTCTAGCATGGGTAAAAGACTTTCCACACAAGCCACAGCTGTGCGCTTTAACTCCACTGTGGATGAGTTGGTGTTTTTTTAAATTTCCAGACTGGGTAAAATCCTTCCCACACTCATCACAACTGTATGTTTTCTCTTCCTTTCTTCTGTGAGGTTTGTCGGCCTCCTGAGAGCACTGACTTCTTGCTCCATGTTGGTCCTGCAGTGACAGAGATACAAACAGAGGCAGTGAGTGAAATGCAGTCGTGGAACAAACTCAACCTTCAAATTTCCTCTATTAACAGTAGTTTTAAACCAAAGGCTGAAGTAGTTCCTTTTCAGTCAATACACTCGGTACAACACACGTGGTATGGGATATCATGCCCTCATGTGTCCTGGCTGAGGAAACCTTTATTCACGCCTTTAAGGCAGATTATCTGTGATGACGTGTGCACAGCCCCAATGTGCCGCCACTGCTTCGGCAGTCAGCCCCTGATTCACTGTGTAGCTAAGAAGCTGCAGGTGGACTAGCCCTCTCCTCTGCCAGCTCAGAAGCTGTCGCAGTTCACAGGCTTTTTCCTCCAACTGGACCCCGCAATATCTAAAAACTGCCTTCCTATGTTCCCAAACGTTGTCTGAGAGCTAAGTGCATCATGTGGCAAACCTCTGTCTACCTGCATCACTGTACCCAGCTATGAACAGTACATGACGTTGGACAGCACCGACAAAACTGGCTTAGCTAACCCACTCCTTATGGAGCTGTCTCTGGTCGCTTACCTGGCCCCATCCAATCCAATCCAATTTTATTTATAAAGCACTTTAAAATACCCAGCACAGGAACAAAGTGCTGTACAGAAAATAAGTTAAAACAATAGAATAACAGAAAGCAGCGAAATAAATAAATAAAACATAAAATTAAAACAGCCCTATATTAAAACAAAAACAAGATAAAACAGCATCGAATCACCTAAAAACAACTAAAATAAAAATAAAAACCAACATCTCACGTGGTGTCAAAGGCCAGGGTAAAGAGGTGGGTTTTCAAGAGTGACTTAAAAACAGATAAAGAAGTGGCCTGTCTAATCTCTAAAGGAAGCTCGTTCCACAGTTTTGGAGCTGCTACAGCAAAAGCACGATCTCCTCTAAGTTTACGCCCAGTCCTGGGTATCTTCAGGAGCAGCTGATCAGCTGACCTGAGAGAGCGGGTGGGTGTATAAGGCTGTAGCAGCTCAGAGAGATAAGATGGAGCTAGGCCATGGAGAGTTTTAAAAGTAAATAAAAGAATTTTAAAATGAATCCTAAAAGAAATGGGCAGCCAGTGACGTGAAGCTAAAACAGGGGAAATGTGCTCAAACTTTCGAGTGCCAGTTAAAAGACGAGTTGCGGCATTTTGCACCCTCTGTAGATGACTAATATATGATGCGCTCACCCCAATATAAAGTGCATTACAGTAATCCAGCCGAGTGCTAACAAAGGCGTGGATCACTGTCTCAAAGTGCTGCCGTGAAAGAATTGGCTTTATTTTTGCCAGCTGCCTGAGGTGAAAGAAGCTAGATTTTACCACTGCCTTAATTTGACTGTCAAGCTTCAGTTCACAGTCCACTTTGACCCCCAGGTTTGTGACAGTTGGCTTAACATACTGTGCCAGGGAATTTACATACACATTGGGGGTCTCAGTGGGGCTGCCAAAAACCATCACCTCGGTCTTTTTATCATTGAATTTTAAAAAGTTAACAGACATCCAAGCCTTAATGTCATCGAGACACTGAAGTAATGGCTGTGTGAGGTATCTGCCTTTTTTCTTTAGAGGGACATAGATCTGACAGTCATCAGCATAAAAGTGGAAAGGAATGCCGTGCTTTCTCAGTACAGAACCAAGAGGAAGCAGATATAAAGAGAAGAGGAGGGGGCCTAGAACTGAGCCCTGTGGGACACCACACAAGAGGGGAGTGGAGGACGACACATAGTCACCGAGGCTGACACAAAAAAGTTCGCCCCGCCAAGTAGGACCTGAACCACTCCAGTGCTGTGCCCCTAATGCCCACCCAGTGCTCCAAACGAGAGAATAAAAGGGCATAATCCACGGTATCAAACGCAGCTGTCGAATCTAAAAGCACAAGAACAACACAGTCCCCAGCATCAGTCGCTAAAAATATGTCATTAAAAACTTTTAAAAGGGCTGATTCAGTGCTATGAAAGGCTTTAAAACCAGATTGGAAAACCTCTAACACATTTTGCTTTTCCAGGAAGGCCATTATTTGGCTGTAAACTACCTTTTCAAGAATTTTGGAAAGAAAAGGTAGTTTGGAGGTAGGCCTGTAATTTGCAAGAACCGTAGGATCCAGAGCAGGTTTTTTAATCAGGGGTTTGACTACTGCATGTTTAAAATCTTTAGGGACGACACCTGACGACAGTCAGACTATGGTTTACCAGCTCAAGAACCAAAGGACCAACTGTAGGTAACACCTCTTTTAAAAGTTGAGGAGGGACGGCATCATTTGGAGACCCTACAGACTTAAAACGACCAACAGTCTCCTTTAAAACGGAAAGAGTCACATGCTCAAACCTGTCAAAGACAGCAGAGGAGGAAACAGAGACTGAGAGGTCACGAGCACAAGGAGAGACTTGATGAAAAGTGTTCAGCAGTGGAGGAGTTAAAACACGACAGTGCTGAACAGCAGCGTGAGGTTTAACTGAGGCACAGGCAAGAGGAACTTCAAACATCACAGGACTGTGGTCATAAAACACAGCATCACAAATCTATGTTAAAAACAGAAAAGCCATGATATAAAACAAGATCAAGTGTGTGTCCACGTTCACGTGTGGGACCTGTCACACATTGCACCAGATTAAACGAATCGATAAGGTTTAAAAAGCCCTTCGCCATGGGCATATCAGGACAACAGTCGTGAATATTAAAATCCCCAACAATATGAACACGATCATATTTTGGCAGGAATTCAGCCAAGAAGTCAGCAAAGTCACTCACAAAGTCCTTATTGTATTTTGGAGGCCGATAAACCACCGCACACAACACTGTGTGAGAGCAGCCCAACTCAAACAGACAGTTCAAAGCTGGTGAACGACGGGGTTGATAGCTTCTTACATTTAAAATGACTTTTAAAGATCGTAGCTATTTCTCCTCCTCGGCCCAACATACGTGGGGAATTAGAATAACAGCAATCGCCAGGTAGAAGATCTGAGAAGAGGCTGCACTCCCCAGCGCTCAGCCACGTCTTGCACACACAGAGAAAATCCAGTCCTCGGGATGTGAAGAAATCCTTCAGGATAAACGTTTTGTTCGCTAGGGACCTAGCATTTACCAGGCCAATTCTGGCGGTAAGCGGCGGATCCCCGTCACTAGCCGTCCTAGAAGCCCGACACAGAGGCCACAGGTTCCGCAGATTCACACCACGCCGGCGGGACTGGAACATCCCATCCAGGCAGATGACAGGTACCAGCCAGGTACAGACAGGTTCCAACGATCGCCGAGAGTTTGGCACCGCTCCTTGTTTTCTGGATAAGGGCTTAAGAGAATACCTTAAAGAAGCTTTCAGCTTCACCAGGAAGCCAGCCCTTCGACCCCGGCGTCAGCACTTTTGCCGGAGTGGTGGATCTGGAACACGGCACAGGTGAGCCGGGATCTCCGATATTAGCGGGGGCAAAGTTTTATGTCCAGCTTGGTTCCACTTTGCCCAGCCTTTGGCAGAAGGTCGGAGATCCAGTACGGTTAGGCGATCATACACCAAGAGAGAGTTGGCATTTATTACAATAGTCAATAAAATCAAAACAAACAACCAACACTGGCAGTGATAGACAGCAAGCCACATGCACCGGCGCCATCTTTTTTAAGGTTAAAAAGGTTAAGTCGGTGCGGCGCCACCGACTTAACCATGGAGTCGGCATCACATCATTCATGCTTTTCGGCATCACACCATTCATGCTTTTCTTCAAAGATGGCCTGGAGATCGAAAAATGGAATTACATCTGCTGTTCACCTGACTGCTGCTTCCAAAATGGCCTACAAAGCAGACTGGAGGAGCACTACCTTGCATCATGCCTGAACAGAAACATTGTCCAATTTCTTAAATATTCACATTACGGCCCACAGAACCGCTCCCAAACCTGGTGGGTGAATCAAACATGATTAGTCACCAAATACAGTTTTTAACCTTTTCTTTTTTGGCTTTTGCAGTGTTTGATTTTTGTCCCAGGATTGGTCCAGTTTTTGTGATTGAAACAAAAAGGCTTGGACAGCGAGCACAGCTCTGACTGGCTGAAAGAAGACGTTTGTTTTCCTTCTGACTGCATACTGTTTTAGCAACAATCCATACAGGTTGGCATCACCAGACCCCTTTGAGTTTGGGTTTGTGGTTGCATTAAATAAGATTCCATCTACAAAAAAGACTTACGGTTTAATTTGAAAATGAATAAAAACGAGTACAAAAAAAAAAAAAAAAAACCTCGTCTGGATTATTTTCTGTTCAGCAGCTCTGATGAAAGATTTTTAATTTTGTGATTATGCTTAAGTTGTAGCTTCATTTAAAGGAAGAAGAGGTTGTGAATTGGAGCCAACACAGGGAGAGAGAAATTGAAGCCATATGTGTAAAAGGAATGTGTATAGCTGTCAGCGATCATGCTTCTGTATCTTTAACACTAATACAGAAGAATAATACTACACCAAGTAAAAACTGGAGATTTAATATATCACTGCTCAAAGACGAAGAGTTTATCAAATACTTTTTAAAAAAATGGACTCTATATTTAGGCTTTAATGACATTCCTGGAACATCACCATCTGTCCTCTGGGAAGCAGGGAAAGCCATGATGAGAGGTAAAATAATTTCTTTCTCATCACATAAGAAGAAAGAAGAAAACAAAAATATTCAGGAACTAGAAAAAAAAACATCAAAAAACATCAAATTCTTAGAAAAAGCCTATGTGTCACACCAAGATCAAGAAATATTAAACAAAATACGCAAAACAAAACTAGAATTAAAAGAAATTATTAATAAAAAGACGAAAATCTTAGTACAAAGACTTTGCCTGCAAAATTATGAACACGATAACAAATCCGGACAATTTCTTGCTAACCAGTTAAAAATCAATAAAGAAAAAACAACTATATGTGCTGTTAAAGATTTATCTGAGAATACAATATATGATCTTAAAAAAATAAACATATTTTTTAGGGATTTCTATGAAACTTTATATACACCACAAATAAACCCATCTAAAAATGAAATCGATCAATTTCTCGACAACATAACTCTTTCAAAATTATTAGACACCCAAGCAATGGCACTGGATTCGTCACTGATGCCAGGTGAACTCCAGGAAGCTCTGATAAGTATGCCCAATAATAAGGCTCCAGGTCCAGACGGCTTTCCAATAGATTTTTACAAAGAATTCTGGGCGATTCTGGCACCAGTTTTTCACAGGATGTTGCAGGAAATCAAAGAAAATGGTAGACTACCACCAAATATGAACTCTGCAAATATCAGTCTCTTACTAAAACCAGGCAAAGACCCTGTATTTCCCTCAAGCTATAAAACTGGTTAAAAATATTATATAATTCCCCAACAGCTTGTGTCAGAACAAATGACCAAACAAACATCCTCCAGCTTCTGTCTCCTGAGGGGCACCAGACAGGGATGCCCACTCTCCCCTTCACTGTTTGCAATTTTTATTGAGCCACTAGCAGCAGGAATTAGAAAGGCTACAACAATTAAGGGCATAAAATGTAAGAATGTAGAACATAAAATCAGCCTTTATGCAGATGATGTGTTACTTTTTCTCCAAAACTCACAAACCAATCTCTCTGGGGTAATTGCATTGATAAACTCTTTCTCAAGTGTCTCCGTCATCGCCCACGTCCTACACACCACTCTCAGCCATGTGGACAAGAAACAGGGTAACTATGTGCGAATGCTGTTTGTTGATTACAGTTCAGCGTTTAACACAATAGTGCCCTGCAGACTGTTCACAAAGCTGAGGGATCTGGGACTTAACAGCCGTCTGTGTGCATGGGTGTTGGACTTCCTCACTGGCAGAACTCAGGTGGTGAGGGTGGGCAGGTGCTTCTCCAACAGCATCACCATCAACACAGGAGCACCTCAGGGATGTGTCCTCTCGCCACTGCTCTACTCCCTCTACACTTCAGACTGTGTGGCCACCCATGGCTCCAACACCATTGTGAAGTTTGCTGACGACACAGTGGTGTTGGGTGCCATCTCCAACAACGATGAGACGGCCTACATGGATGAAGTGAAGAATCTTGCATCGTGGTGCCAGGACAACCACCTCCAGCTGAACGTCAGCAAGACGAAGGAGCTGGTGGTGGACTTCAGAAGGGGTCAGCACAGAGACTACAAGCCCATTATCATCAATGGAGCTCCAGTGGAGAGGGTGCAGTCCTTCAAGTATCTTGGTGTCCACATCTCCTCAGACCTGACATGGGCTGCCCACATTCAGGTCCAGACCAAAAAGGCTAGGCAGCGCCTGTATCACCTACGACAACTGAGGAAGTTCAGGGTCTCTCCAAAGATCCTCAGGATTTTCTATACAGGCGCTGTGGAGAGCATCCTCACACAGAACATGACATCGTGGTTTGGGAACAGCTGTGTGAAGGACCAAAAAGCTCTCCAGAGAGTGATCCGTACAGCAGAACGCTGCTGCAGGATTGCTCTCCCCCCGCTTCAGGACACCTACACCAGGAGATGCCGGACTAGAGCAGCGCAGATACTGAAGGACCCGTCCCATCCTGGCAACAAACTGTTCCAACTTCTGCAATCTGGTAGAAGGTTCCGCATCTTCCGGGCAAGGACAGAGAGACTGATGAGGAGCTTCTATCCCCAAGCCATCCGTGCCCTAAACACACACACCCGCCCTCTCACATCATCTATAATTGACTGAGACAGGACTCTCTTCCAGACACTAAACCAAGGCACAATGTACATTTCAATTCCTTTAATTTTAAATATGTTTATATTGTCTATCCTGTAAAATAGTCGGATGTCTATTCATATTAATGTACAGAATTCACCTGCTTGCAGCTACTGCTGCACATTCACCCAGTGTATATACTACATATACATATATAATGTTTTTCCTCTACACCCCCCCCCCCCCCCAATTTTTTTGCACATGTCGAGGAGCGTGTCAGGCTACATTTCACTGTGTGTTATACTTGTATAACTATGCATGTGACAAATAAAGAACCTTGAACCGATTATTCAATTAACTGGTCAAAATCAACAGTCCTTCCGATTAATTGCTCCTTCCATAATTCTTCTCCTTCCCCACTGCAATCTGGAAATATAAAATATTTAGGTATTAATGTCTCTCCTAAACTTTCAGAATTAACTAAATTAAACCACATCCCACTTTTAACCCTTTAAGACCTACCATAGAACCAAGTCCGCCAGAGCTTATATTATAGTTTTACATGCTGTAGTGCCATTTTTGGGAGTATTTCAAGTTGCTATACATCAATACAACCATTATAGCCCAAATTTTAATAATATGTATGCATTAAGTGCATAGTAATTACATAAATTGCAAAAAAGTACAATAAACTACAAAAAAAATTGAAAATCGTTTTTTTAACATATATTTCTAGTTAGAGAAATTTAAGAGGCATATCCCTCAAAACTGTAAATGCAAAAAAGTTGCACAAACTAGTTTCTCACCACAGGAAATTAATTTTGAGTGTCTTCTTAGTTTTATTTTTGAAATACACCAATTTTCATATACTGTAGGAAAAACGAAAATAAATATTATAATGCAAATTTGCAAAGAAAACAGCATATGCATCAAAATAAACTATTTCCAGCAGTGCAATATGAGTCCTAAGCATCCCAGAAATGACACAGAAAGTCATAAAGTCAAATATAACTTTTAAAAACACCAGTATAGGCTCATGAGGCCCTGATGGCAAAAAACTACATTTCCGCAAAATGACGTCACTTCCGGTTTCGGGCAGGTCATGGCGGACATGGGATAGTTCACGCTGATGGACGTAGGAAGTGTTATGAACAGCTGATCGGATCGGCAAAGCGTGTTTCTGAAATATTTTGTTTTTGGTGCTGCAAGCGCTTTTTATGCAGTTTTTGCAAAGCTATATGTGGAAGGAAACTGTGACCTAGGACAAGCTGATGGCATAAGATGTAAGTACAATTCCTCCGGTTTCATATGCAAAAAAAATTATTGCGCTAGCTTACTTGGTTGCAGAGCTACCGGGATTTAAAAATAGTTACGCAAAATGGAGCGTGTTCACTCCGACCGGCTTTAAAGGGTTAAAGACAGTAGAAGTTGATCTGGCTAGATGGAAATCTTTACCCATATCACTCATGGGAAGGGTCGCCGCTATAACAATGATGGTCTTGCCAAAAATAAACTATTTATTTTCAATGATCCCAAATAAGCCATCACAAGATTGGTTCAGATCTCTAGACTCGTATATTTCTAAATTCCTTTGGAAAGATAAACCCCCACGTATCAGCTTAAAAACACTGCAAAAGACCAAGGATAAAGGAGGATTAGATCTGCCTAACTTTAATCACTATTTTTTAGCCAACAGGCTTCAGTTCAACTCTAGATGGTTTAAACACACCCTCTTAGATGAACCTTGGATAGATGTAGAACAGGCCCTATGTAATAACCTAGAAATTTCAGACCTACCATTTATCAGCTCAAACATCAAACAACATGAATGCTTTAAAAGCGTCAGCATCAGCTCTTCTCTGACAGCATGGTGGGAGTTTCTAAAAATGACAGAGTCTTCATTAATCCCATGCAAACGTACACCTATCTGGAACAATCCGGACATATTACAAAACTTTACTTACAAACACTTTCTAAAGTAGATGAATCAATATCCCTTCCTACTGCAAAATGGGAAGCAGATTTATCGATCAGCTTAGACCCAAACCTTTGGTCTCAGATATGCTTAAAAACCTTTCAATGGATCAGAAATCCCAGTTTCCAATTAACACAACACAAAATATTACACAGAGTGCGCTATACTGGTCATAGGATGTTCAAGATGGGCTATACGCCTTCCAACAACTGCTCACACTGCACAGCAAATACACCGGACAATTACATCCACGCTCTTTGGTTCTGTCCACCAGTTCAGAAGTTTTGGCGTGAGATATGTGAAGACTTATCAAAGTGTCTGAAATGTAACATTCCAGCCTCCCCTTTAGTATGCTTGCTGGGCAACTTGGATGAGGTCACTGCAGAAATAAACACAGCCCATGTTGTTTTTACGGCCCTATGCATAGCCAAGAAAATGGTCCTCATTAACTGGAAAAATAAAAATAATCTTAATTCTAACCAATATAAAAACCATCTAATAGATCACATTAGTCTTGAAACAGCCTCACATTTGATCAATCCCTTTGGGCTCCTTTGATCGGCTTCATCACCTAGTGGGGGTGGGGGGGTCATGGTTTGGTCCTGCCTTCGCTATTGTGGTGGATACGGGGGTAGGGATGGCCCTGGGGCGTCTGGGGAGTCCCTAGGGACGTTTTCCCTTGAGGGCCTAACCCGGGGGATGTGGCCATGACCTGGTTAGGGGCTCTGGGGGCTCTTAGATGGTGTTTCCCTTGTGGCTGCGTACAGCAGAGATGGGGGAGGGTCTGTGCTGGTGGACATTGGTTACTGGTCTGGTAGCCTGGGTCCGGGACGGGCGTGGAGGCTTGGGGGTGCTCCGTCCCCCGGTCTGGGGTGCTTGCTGGGCCTTGGGGGCTTGGGTCCTGGCTGTTGTGTCGCCAGAGCTGTGGGCGGGTGGGTGCAGGGGGGCTCAGCCCCAGTGCAGGGGACCTCTGGTGCATCGGCCCAACTAGGGGGCTCTCTAACTGGTGGGGAGGCTGTTATATCTTTGCAGGTGGTCTCCTCTCTACAGGAGCTCACTCTGCACGTGGGGGGAGCGATATAAGAGAGGTGGAGAATGAACTCAACCTGGGTGTCTATTGTCTTGTGTAGTTTGGGAGATGACTGGATGATGGGGTGGGTGCAGTTTTCTCTGGGATGGAGTCGGGTGGGCTGCCCCGGACTCTGTGGGGCTGGGCGGTGCTGCTGCTGCGGGCCCCGGTCCGGATGGGCCTGGGCCCCCTTGCCCTGGTGGGTTCCAGAGTGTGGGGGTGCCTACTGGGGTCAGCGGGGGAGCTGGCCCCAGGGAGGGGCCGCTTGCCCCTCCCTTTCTTCCCTCCCCATCCTAAGCTGCCTCCCTATTCCCGCTCTACCACACCCACACGCACAGGGCTTGGAGTGCAGGTATGTCACCAAGGTGCAGGGGAGGCACTCCCCCTCTGTCCCCTTCTGGCTGCCTGTGCCTCAATTTTATTCTGCAACCTAGACATCCACATTACTCACACTCTCACATAACACATACATATAGGGCCTTGGGGGTGGGCACGTTTTATAGCATCCAAAGGATGGTCTGTGTATTCCAACCCACCTCTGGTGCTGTTGCCCTACCCTCAATTTTAAATGCATATAGACACTAAGGGTTTTCGGGAAGAGCCGTGCTGCTCTCTGAGAGGAAGCAAGTACCATGCTCTCCTGTGTTTTAAATGCACTTTAGAACAGCACACAGCAACACTACATATGAGTGGGCTTAGGGAGGTGTTGGGTCTTCACTCACCCCGGTTCTGTTAGACGTCAGGGCTGGGGCGCTGGGAGGAGGTGCTGGCCGTCAGATTGGGGTCTGGGATGCGGGGCCTCCCTACTACTGCAGATAAGGAGGTGGTACGCTTGCCTCCACCCCAGAGAGAAGGGTTACATCTCCTGGGTTTAGGTGCGGCTTGCCCCTCTGGGGGTGGGGGTACCTGGACCTGGGATATAGAGTATGTTTGGGGAGTGCGACTGTCTGTGCAGTGTCTATTTGTGTCTGTCTACACGTTGGGTGAGTGCCGAGTATTTGGTTGTGCACATGGGGTGGGAATGCACGTTTGTATCCGCGTGCGCCTGTTCGTCTGTGTCTATATGTCAGGTTGGGTCTTAGACTCAACCTCTCTGGGTACATCTCAGGCCCTCCTAAGTACGGAGGCCTATCTCCCCTCACCACACTCCCTGCCGGTGGCTGATGCCCTCAGACGTTGGTGTGTTGGTGGTCCTTGTCGTCTGGGGCTGGGCGCTCATGTATGTACCGGCTCACTGCTGTTGGCCGATTGGCGGGGCCTGGCGCCTGTGGCCCGGCTGGGCCCCTTCCGGGGGATGGGATGCCCTCAGGCCTCTGCCCTCTGGGCCTGAAGCTCGGTCCTCTCTGGCACAGCTGGCTGCCGACAGAGCCCGCGGGCACGCCACTGCAACCCCCTCTGGCCTCTGCTCCGTAGCTGCTGGGTGACCTCTCGTTTGGGGCTCTACTCAGCTCTTCCCAGGAGGGTGGCACGGTTCCCCCCCTCTTGGTGGGCCTCCTTGGGTCCTTGTACTCTGGGGCCTCTGGATATCTGGGGCCTGGACCTCCTCCATACCTGCTTCATACCCTGGGGGACGGCGCTATGGCTCCCCACACTTCCTAGCAGATCGTTACATGGAGAAACCTTTGGAATACAAGCATGCTGATCCACACAGCTATGCACACAGGTGTACACACCGGTGTTCACAGACACGGACTACACCTTTCTTTCCTGCTGCCTCAAAGCACATTGTGCGCTGTCTATCTTGCGTGCTGCACAATTTTTTTTTCTCCATACAGGTGATCCAGGTGTTTTGTTTGTTTTTCTTTTCTTTTTCTTTCTTTTCTTTCTGAGCAACACCCAGGAGGAAACACAGAAAGCGGTGTGATAGGATACAGAAGCAGGGTAAGCATAGAGGAGCTAATGCGAGGCTAGCTGCTAACCAATACAAGCCAGACGTACGGACACAGTTGCCGGCCAATGTCTGCTCCCTTGACAACAATATCAGACTGTGGAGCGCTTCTCAACACAGTGTGAGGAACGATGCTGTGGCAGGGCTTCCAACACATTACGTACTACAAGCCCCCTCCCCCAATGACAAGGGACACCAATTGTGAGTAAATGCCTCGAGCGGCTGGTCTTGAAGCACATCATGAACAGTCTCCAAATAGACCTGGATCCCCATCAGTTTGCATACAGGACCAACCGATCTACAGAAGGTGACCTCTCTCTGCCACACTCCATGTTATGCTGTCACACCTGGAGAGGAAGAACACCCCTCTGCCAGAGTCCTTTTCATCGACTTCAGCTCAGCTTTTAACACGATCATTCTGCAGCAGTTGGAAAAGCTGATGCTATCAGGCGTGGACCTTGCAACCTGCAAGTGGGTTTTCAGCTTCTTGAAAAGCTGCAACAGACAGTCAAGGTGGGCAGCCACACATCAAAGACCATCTTGTTGAGCACAGACTTTCCTCTGGGGGGTGTCCTGAGCCCGTTGCTGTTCAGTCTGCTCACACATTACTGTAAGCCAGACTCTGTGCTAATCATATTGTTGAAATTTGCAGACAACAACTGTGGTTGGTCTCATCACTGACAACGACCACTTATAGAATAGATGTGGAGCAGCTTGAAGTGTGGTGTAGATCCCGTAATCTCACCAACAATGTGGACAAAACAAAAGAGATGGTGATCGATTTCAGGAAGTCTGGCAGAGATCACCACACAGACTTCACCATAGAGGGTGCTGCTGTGGAGAGGGTCAGCAGTGTTAAGTTCCTGGGTGTGCACCTTGCTGATGAACCGTCCTTCTTCATTAATACAACAGCAGTTATCAAAAAAAGCACAAAAGCGTCTGCACTCCCTCGGGAGACTCAGAAAAGCAGGACTGCACCCAATAACCATACATTCAGCTATTAGCACAGCTATACTCTGATGCCTCCTATCCACACACACACACACACAGCATACAATATACTCCCCAGATACACACACTACTTAATTTAATTAGCCCCTTCTGTGAAAGGGCTGAAGCTACCTATATGAGTGTGACTATTTGGACTGGAGTTTGTTTATGAATTAAGATTTTATGTTATTTACCCCTTTTTATTGTGATTTATTACTGCCTTTTTACTGTTTGTCAAACCATTTTTCTTTTTAGTTGTATTGATTATTGCACTGTAGATGCTGGTGAGAAACACTTTCATTTCAGCCTGGGTAATACCATACGAAATGACAAACTTCTTCTTGAATCCTTTTCAATCTTGACAAACAAGCATCAGCTGATGAAGTGCACAGTTTCAATAAAAGTGATAGGTTCTTCACCTTTTGTGTTGATGACATTTTTGTCCACTGTAGCGGCTGAGCTGAGTCCGAATGGTTGAAAATGTTCGTCTGGTGCTCCGTCAGACTCTTCTCCTCCTGCTGATCGGCTGGGACACAAAACAGATCTTTGTAACATCACAGTGAAACAAGAACAGAGGACGGAGTCTTGACTGATCAGGCCCCATCATAGCTTAGAGATCTCATAGCATCACACTATCCCATTAGAGCACTTTGCTCTCACACTGCAGGCTTACTTGCGGTTCCTACAGTATTTAGAAGCACAACAGGAAGCTGAGCTTTTGTCCTCATTTGTATGTCAATTCAATTCAATTTTATTTATATAGCGCCAAATCACAACAAAAGTCGCCTCAAGGCGCTTCATAGATACAGAGAAAAACCCAACAATCATATGACCCCCTATGAGCAGCACTTTGGCGACAGTGGGAAGGAAAAACTCCCTTTTAACAGGAAGAAACTTCTGGCAGAACCAGGCTCAGGGAGGGGCGGGGCCATCTGCTGCGACCGGTTGGGGTGAGAGAAGGAAGACAGGATAAAGACATGCTGTGGAAGAGAGACAGAGGTTAATAACAGATATGATTCAATGCAGAGAGGTCTGTTAATAAATAGTGAGTGAGAAAGGTGACTGGAAAGGAAAAACTCAATGCATCATGGGAATCCCCCGGCAGCCTACATCTATTGCAGCATAACTAAGGGAGGATTCAGGGTCACCTGGTCCAGCCCTAACTATATGCTTTAGCAAAAAGGAAAGTTTTAAGCCTAATCTTGAAAGTAGAGATAGTGTCTGTCTCCTGAATCCAAACTGGAAGCTGGTTCCACAGAAGAGGGGCCTGAAAACTGAAGGCTCTCCCTCCCATTCTACTTTTAAATACTCTAGGAACAACAAGTAGGCCTGCAGAGCGAGAGCGACGTGCTCTAATAGGGTGTGTTAAGATTCAGTATTGAGGAAGGGTACAAGAGGTGATCGAAGAATAACCACACCGATCCGGCCGGGTGAAGCCAAACGATGATTTTAATGAACACACGTGTGGGAAGACAACTCTGTACGCAGACAGGAAGTAGTCTTCGACTTAATCAAAGCATGAACAGATATTTTATAGCATCAGGGTTTATTTACTGACGCCCCTTCATACGTCACCAGTACATTTTATACATAGATCAGATCAACATCATCATGACTTTTCACCTAGAAAATCATCTTCTATTTTCATGGCGTGGTACTTTCCGTTCTTATCTTGTTCCTCTTTCTTGCCGAGACACCAAGAAACGGTTCCTCTTTTACCAAGACAATTTTGCAGTTACAGCCAAACATAACTAACCTCTTCCTCTAAATAAATCTAATTTAAAGTGTGTGTGTGTGTGTGTGTGTTGACCTCACATGCTCTTTCTCAATTCACCTGTTGCACTTCTGACCTTTTACCAGACCAGAAGCTCACTGAGACTATGTGTATGTCTTCTACTAAATAAATGTTTTAACCAAGAACCTCTACTAAAACCTTAATATAAAATGACCTGATATAAGTGTTTTGTAAGCATGTATTGCGATTCCTTCTATGGCTCCAAGTCACTTGCACAATAGATTGTCCGAACATCGCGCCGAACAAAGCTTCCGACCCCCAATTAATTGACCGAGCTCCAACTCTTTAATAAGCACAGATATGCATTGTGTATAAAATAGTCATAACTGCTTAAGGCCTTCTTAAAGCTATCTGTTACATTGTTAAAGCCTCGTCTTAGCCTGCGGCTCAAAATAACTTCCTGCTTTCACTTCTGCATACAACTTCCTGTCAGCCTGCAACTCAGTCTTTCTGAAAGAGACACTGTTTAAACCTTGGAATGCAATATCCATGCTGCAGATTATATTATTAATGCAATGACAATTATTTAACAATAGCAGTAAAATAATTTCCCTCCTCGACACTCCCTCTTTTGACCTCTGGAACACCAGAGGTCACAATACATTGTGTCCTCACGCAGACCCTTCTCTGGTGGTCTCGAACCTCGAGATCTCCAGGATCCTCGCCCCTCCTGTGGTCGCCGAGATCTTCTGCAAAGGAAACAAAACACCTTTTCTTGCATCTCCCTAACTTATCCTATCTGGGACTCTTTAATCAAAAGCCTGATCCTAATTATGCTCTTAACTTATTGACTTGTATTTATGTATATCCTTCAACGTTCCTCATCACTTTAAACTCTTTAAGCCCTGCTTTCACGTCCAGTTGCTCGCTCTATTTTCCCTTATCTGATCATCAACATCCTGTGCACAAGTTGTCGCTGCTGCAAGTTAATCTACTCCAAAAGAAAACAACCACTTTAATCAATTAAGTTTAAGCATATAAGCAATTACTCCTGTATACATTTCATCATAGCTAAATGCTGCCTTGAAACAACTCCTATGTGTTAACACTAACTTCATTTTAAAACCTCACATTTCCTATGTTATCACCTGTTTTGGTATAGCCTTTTTATTTCATTTTGCTCCTTTTAATGTAACAATACCTTCTAATTCTAATGTATCAGACTTAACCAAAACATATGCTTTCCTTCCTCTTTAGTCCTTCTTTAAGTTCAGTTAAAAGCTAAATGAATTTAAGGCCTTTTGCCTGGAATCAATACTGTCATGTGTGTTTCTTAACTCTGTGTCTGTAAGCGTGTGCAATCCTTCATGAACTCATATTATCCTCACAGTAGATTGGCTAATCATAGCGCTAGCCAAAGGCTCGTGACCCTCCAGAGACAAATTTGAGCCACAACTCCTTTAAAAGCACAAAATGCAATATGTATAAAAATCATTTCTATTTATAAGCTCCCCCTTTATCCTAAAAATACCTCCTATGTAATATCTGTATGTGTAAGCCTACATTATAACCACTTCTTCTAAAAATCAAAAAAGAAATCAAACCTGTTCTACTCCTTCAACCCTCACTAGTTTTCCCTCTAAAATTTATTCACAGCTTTGAAAAACTTTGAAAAACCGGCATTGTATCTTCTAAACAGGATTCAGTTCTGTCATGGTCCTGGGCCATGTTGGCCCAGCATTCTTGGTTCCTTGTATTTTCGCTCCTTATTTAGGCCAGGTTTTCTGAGGTGTCCTGTTGTGGTGTTCCCTAAGTGTTTTTTCCCTTTGTGACTCTTACCCCCTTGTGCCCCTCTGTGTATTTATGAGCTCTCGTCTCTCTTTGTGTTTATTCCATGTTTCCCCCAGCCTGTTATGTCTGTGTTCTCCCCGTGCTCTGGGTGTATTTAAGTTGTGTCTTCTGTTATGGTAGTTGCTGGTTTGTCTGTGTTGTTTCCCCTCGGTCTCCCTGCATCCTCGTTTCTGGTTTGTGTTATTAGCTTACCCAGTTTAGGTTGTTTTTCCACCAGTGCTGTTTTGTGCCCACCGTTGTAAATAAATATTCACCTGCACCAGAGCTGCCGCCTTTTGGGTCCTTTTCTACAACTCCACACGGCTTGCCTCGCAAACCGTGACAAGTTCACTTTTAATCCTTTAACCTTAACTTAAAAATACCAGTTTCAGTTTTACCATATCCAAATGATCAAAAACCCAAAAGGTCCTAAAATGATCCTAAATTATTAAACAATTAAATTATTAAACCCTAAACCCCCCTTTATCTTGATACATTTCATGTGTCAAGATACTATACAAAACTTAAAACTGCTCAGTTTTCCCCACTCATGATCCAATATATGTCATAAAAATAAACTTAAAACAGAACAGTTATCAGTCATGTGTTTCTACAATTAATGGTAACTAAGTTACATCAAAAATATTTCCCCTTTAGCATTTGGCCTTCTCCCAACAATATACTATAATCTCATAATCTAACCCCACCTAATAAAACAAAAATTTTTCTGGTAAAAGCAAATTGTTTATCCACATTAATTCATCCTCACTCACATACAGTCTCACATTCACTCACATGCAGTCACACCATGTATTTGCTGATGGTGGAGCCTCCCGCACGATCAAATACTCCACCCTCAGCAAAATGAGCTCCGTCATTTTTTATTTTCCATAGGAAAATATTTCTTTATGCTTTTGGACTGGATTGACTCGCATAAAATCCTTTTTACAGGGACTTACGACCTTGATCAGTCCCCACAGGTAGCTTTCTCCTCAGCCAATTGTAATCTGGAAAGCCCCCTTATATTTGCTCCTCCCGAGAATTTTCAGCGCCGTTATTCACTGTTGCAGGCCTGCTTAAAACAGAAATGAAAAATAGAGCTGATTGTTAGCTCATAAAAACAAAACAAAATCACCTGACAGGTTTTCTTTAAGTGCACTGTTACAAAATAATGGGCCCAATTTTAGACATGTCCATGTTTCCTAAAACTCCCTCTATTTAAAACAAAAACACCAACAACAACCTACCTGACAGAATCAACCCATCACCACAACAACCTTAAACACACAAATCTTGCCACCACATAATTTCACCTCCTCAATACACCAAAAGTCTCATTAAAACCACACAATTTGCAAACAAAAATCACCCCCTTATACTCTTAAATTCAGCATAAGACCCCTTACGACATCATATAATCACTAAACTATAAATTCCCTACCCCAATCTGCACTTCTCGTCTCTGCTATGCTTCCTCTTCCTGAAAGTCACAGTCACACACACACTCCAGCTAATTTGCATACTGAGTCATCTCTCAAGAAGCTGTAACAACAGAAACATATGTTTAAACATTCCCAACTCATTAAATCATTTTATTTCTTCCAACAGTGATCACTAGTGTTGATCACTCAGTACGAGAGCACTCCTAAGTCACTCTTTTTTTTTTTTTTTTTTTTAAAACTACTTTAATCCCTTTTTCGTTTTCATAACTCCCTTTGTCATATGGCTTATTCTATTCCTCAATTACAAACTCAAATGTATTTTATTAAACATTCACACCCTTGTATCATTCATACAAAATAGCAAGCTGTTCTTCCTTGCCTATGTTTTGTGTTCTTAGCCAGGTTTAATCAGTGTCTATGCATTAAACTCCATGAGCTTGTCTTGTCTTTATAAGTTTAATGCATTTTCTGTTTGTGTGTGTGAATTTGCATATGGTGCTTTTACAGTGTGTCAGACTCCTTCATAATTTTGCCTTTAAACAGTCAATTTTCTCCTCCCCAAATTTACTAACCCAAATTCTGATTTCCTACCTTAAATAGCAGCATTCCTTGTCCTCAGCCAGAAGGTAGGGCTCCACTTGCCACTTTCCACCTCCACCCTAGCCCAGCGGCCTTACCCGTCAGGACCCGTCTTCTTACTGAAGCCGAGAGTAATCGTGACTGTGCCTGCCTTAGGTTGTCCCAGGGTTTCGAGGTGGGATCTTACCCGTCATGGGCTATCCAGCCTTCCATACTCGCCTGATACGGGGCCCAAGTGGGCAGGGGAGGGAACACACTGGCTCTGGGAATTAAAGGAATGTAAGCTGCTTCCTTCATTGCATCTTATATTAACCTATCTCTATAATAAGCTATCTCAATTCTGACTCCTTCCTAGAATAATTTCACATATGGCACTTTGTGTATGTGTGTTTTCTATTCATTAATGTAATTGTCAGTTAATTTCTCTCTTCATTTTACTTTATTTATCTGTTTGTTTGTAACGTTCTACTTTAGTTCTACTAAACCTTGATGTAAAAACAATACTCCCTTATTTCACGCACACACTCTGCATTTTGCCTACGCACACACTTCTCTCTTAGACTTCCTCTGTTCACACATCACCTTGCACTCACTCTACTATCAACTTTCATAGTGTTATTATTATTTAGTATTTTATACACCTCACACACCTTTATTCATCATTCAAAACCTTCTAGTCACCGCATTCACCGCATTCACACTTAAAGTGTGACTAGAGTTGAGGGATATAACTCAAAACCCACTTTCCTAAGAGTATTTTAGACATGGTTGTCATAATCAAAAAAGCAAGTAAAAAACAAACAAACAAAAATTGAAACCTCCATTAATTCTCACCGCACACACAAGAAATTGAAAAAATAAAACCCACCAGCAACTAATGCTGGAGAACAGTTACTACTGAAAGTGATGTGTTAGCCTTAAGTATATACAGTGCACTCAATATATTTATATATCTACATCCAAACTCAGTCAATTACTATACATCCACTACGGCAACTCAAAACTTTTATTTATAGTCCTCTAATAAACATAAATGGCATTTGAAACACACACTCAACAATGTTTGCAGCAGTATTTGTAAAACCAACTGTGGCTTAAACAGTTCACTGCTTACTAATTTGCATTTTCACTCACACACACCGTCTAAAAATAGCAGCAGCATTGCCTCAGACTCCTTTCACACAGAGATCTCTTATTTTACAAAGACGTCTTATATTTACAACTACTGTCAGATCTGTCAGCTTTAGCGCCTACACAATTTAGACAAATTTAAAATAACCGCCCAGCGGATAAATTCCCTGAGTTTTTGCGACCAATTAACCAGTATCAAGACTTTAACTGTTTCTGGCCTCATTTCTAAAATCCCTAACTCAATTTAAAAGCGTCAACCAACCCAAACTTTGAAGTGTTAAGTTAAAGTTACACGCCCGAAATCCACTTCTGCTGGCCAAAAAAGCGCAGATACCGTTTCAAACGGTAAGGAGATTCTAACTCCTAGTTATTCTGGAGTGCCCCAAGCTCCACAGTGACCAACTGACTATCCCTCTTCGAGGACAATGCATAAGCGTCCTTTGCATTGGCAAGCGTTACCTCTGAGCACTGCGCTTCCTAGCAGACTCTAACTGCCGTTCTAGAATAATTTATAATACTTTGAAACAACAGTAAAACACCCAACAAAGTGTATAACTGAGGCAGATCGACCCTGATGGACAATGGGGACTCTAACCCACAAATTGACCCACAGAGGTCTGACCTAATGACCAACCGGGACTTTAACCCACAAAATGACCAAATACCCTACCAAACTACTTGAGACTCTAACTCAATTTCTTTGGGACTTCAACCCATTATTTAAACTTTTCTTATCAGACTCTTAACTACTTTCATTTCTTCTTAGCAGAACTCTAACTGCATCAACTCATGAGATTTTCATCAAAATCAAAACAGACATCCACCAGTAACTTCAGTGAGTAGACTTAAATTTTATCATGTCCAATTTGGCACACTTTGGAAATAATTCAACAGGTAGTGCCTTACCTTTTGGATAAGCCGGCTTATGCCCACTCACTTAGACCACTGGAATTCATGTCTGCCCGTCAGACCACCTAAGACCCCGGATTTCTCCGTCTAAACCTCCAACTCACCCTCCTCAATAACCGGACGAAGCCCCCAAATGTTAAGATTCAGTATTGAGGAAGGGTACAAGAGGTGATCGAAGAATAACCACACCGATCCGGCCGGGTGAAGCCAAACGATGATTTTAATGAACACACGTGTGGGAAGACAACTCTGTACGCAGACAGGAAGTAGTCTTCGACTTAATCAAAGCATGAACAGATATTTTATAGCATCAGGGTTTATTTACTGACGCCCCTTCATACGTCACCAGTACATTTTATACATAGATCAGATCAACATCATCATGACTTTTCACCTAGAAAATCATCTTCTATTTTCATGGCGTGGTACTTTCCGTTCTTATCTTGTTCCTCTTTCTTGCCGAGACACCAAGAAACGGTTCCTCTTTTACCAAGACAATTTTGCAGTTACAGCCAAACATAACTAACCTCTTCCTCTAAATAAATCTAATTTAAAGTGTGTGTGTGTGTGTTGACCTCACATGCTCTTTCTCAATTCACCTGTTGCACTTCTGACCTTTTACCAGACCAGAAGCTCACTGAGACTATGTGTATGTCTTCTACTAAATAAATGTTTTAACCAAGAACCTCTACTAAAACCTTAATATAAAATGACCTGATATAAGTGTTTTGTAAGCATGTATTGCGATTCCTTCTATGGCTCCAAGTCACTTGCACAATAGATTGTCCGAACATCGCGCCGAACAAAGCTTCCGACCCCCAATTAATTGACCGAGCTCCAACTCTTTAATAAGCACAGATATGCATTGTGTATAAAATAGTCATAACTGCTTAAGGCCTTCTTAAAGCTATCTGTTACATTGTTAAAGCCTCGTCTTAGCCTGCGGCTCAAAATAACTTCCTGCTTTCACTTCTGCATACAACTTCCTGTCAGCCTGCAACTCAGTCTTTCTGAAAGAGACACTGTTTAAACCTTGGAATGCAATATCCATGCTGCAGATTATATTATTAATGCAATGACAATTATTTAACAATAGCAGTAAAATAATTTCCCTCCTCGACAGGTGATATGGTACTACAAGGTCATGAACCCTTTAAGACCTACCATAGAACCAAGTCCGCCAGAGCTTATATTATATTTTTACATGCTCTGGAGCCATTTTTGGGAGCATTTCAAGTTGCTATACATCAATACAACCATTATAGCCCAGATTTTAATAATATGTATTCATTAAGTGCATAGTAATTACATAAATTGCAAAAAAGTGCAATAAACTACAAAAAAATTGAAAATCGTTTTTTTCTTTTTTAACATATATTTGTAGTTAGAGAAATTTAAGAGGCTTATCCCTCAAAACTGTAAATACAAAAAAGTTGCACAAAGTAGTTTCCCACCACAGGAAATTAATTTTGAGTGTCTTCATAATTTTATTTTTGAAATACACCAATTTTCATATACTGTAGGAAAAACGAAAATAAATATTATACTGCAAATTTGCAAAAAAGCAGCATATGCATCAAAATAAACTATTTCCAACAGTGCAATATGAGTCCTCAGCATCCCAGAAACGACACAGAAAGGCATAAAGTCAAAGATAACTTTTAAAAAGACCAGTATATGCCCTGAGGCCCTGATCATAAAAAAAGACTACATTTCCGCGAAAATGACGTCACTTCCGGTTTCGGGCAGGTAATGGCGGAAATGCAAAAGTTCGCGCTGACGTCTATTCCAACGTAGGAAGTGTTATGAACAGCTGATCGGATTGGCAAAGCGTGTTTCTGGAATATCATGTTTTTGTTCCTGCAAGCGCTTTTTATGCAGTTTTTGCAAAGATTTATGTGGAAGGAAACCGTGACCTAGGACAAGCTGATGGCATGAGATGCAAGTACAACTCCTCCGGTTTCATATGCAAAAAAAATTTTTGCGCTAGCTTACGTGGTTGCAGTGCTACTGGGATTTAAAAATAGTTACGCAAAACAGAGCGTGTCCGCTCTGATCGGCTCTAAAGGGTTAAGATAAGATGGGGCCTGATTATTTAAGACCTTGTATGTGAGGAGCAGTCACAGTGTTACTGGAGGCCAAGGTAATGCCATCCAGAGTAAGAATCTGGTTAGATACCATATTTCTAAGATTTTCAGGGCCGAGTACAATAACCTCAGTTTTATCTGAATTAAGAAGCAGAAAGTTAGCGGCCATCCAGGTCTTTATGTCTTTAAGACATTCCTGCAGTTTAACTAATTGGTGTGTGTCATCTGGCTTCATGGACAGATAGAGCTGGGTGTCATCAGCATAGCAGTGAAAATGTATGCTATGTCTTCTAATGATACTGCCTAAGGGAAGCATGTATAATGTAAACAGAATTGGTCCTAGCACTGAACCCTGTGGAACTCCATAATTAACCTCAGTGTGTGAAGAGGACTCTCCATTTACATGCACAAACTGGAGTCTATTAGATAGATATGATACAAACCACTGCAGCGCAGTACCTGTAATACCTACAGCATGTTCTAATCGCTCTAATAGGATATTATGGTCGACAGTATCGAACGCTGCACTGAGGTCTAGCAGGACAAGCACAGAGATGAGTCCACTGTCAGAGGCCATAAGAAGATCATTTGTAACCTTCACTAAAGCTGTTTCTGTGCTGTGATGAGCTCTGAAACCTGACTGAAACTCTTCAAATAAACCATTCATCTGCAGATGATCTGTTAGCTGTTTGACAACTACTCTTTCAAGGATTTTTGATATGAAAGGAAGGTTGGAGATTGGCCTATAATTAGCTAAGACTGCTGGGTCTACAGATGGCTTTTTGAGTAAAGGTTTAACTACAGCCAGCTTGAGAGTCTAACTTAACATCAATGGTACTAAGAGTAGCTGTAGATAATATTACATCTGTGGGATGATTATTGGTAATTTTTTCTCTAAAAAATTTTATTTGTGAAGAAGTTCATATTCATATGTCAGTGATATATTGCTTTCATTTTTGTAAAATTAATCATTTAAATTTTATGGACAACTTTAAAGTGGATCCCACCAGGTAGTAAAATCAAGAACACACACTTTCCTGTTATCACTTGAAATATTGAGGCTCAAATTGTGGTCATTGTTAAGTCAAATTGTTGAATGTTGTCATTGTGGTTCTTAAATTTATAAAGTCTTGATTCAAACTATAGGATCAAGACATTCCTTTGTCCCCCTCCCCAGCCTCTCGAGGTTCTGGGAAGAGGCTGTAGTGTTTTATCATGAGCAAATCCCTTGTGAAGATTCTGTCCGATGTTGCTTCCTGCTTTTATGATCCTTTTGGTGAGGACACACACACACACACACACACACACACACACACACACACACACACACACACACACACACACACACACACACACACACCCTTGTGTTTGTAACCAAGGGGGGGGACAGATGTTCTGTCTTGATTTCGCTCTTCATGAGGAACAAGTCTCTAAACTAGCGGGGCCTGTGGGAACACAGACCCAACAGTCATTAATATTTTGTACTTGTTAATCAAATGCGTATTTGTAACTTTGTAAACCAAAATATGTGAACATTTTATTTTTGTGCATCTACAGATGAGAATTTGTCTGTGTGTAAAAAATATTTACAAGTGTTACAAATTTTTCTGTTAATATCTGGTTACAGATACTGTTAGGATTTAACAGTTTAACAGTTTGCCTACCAGCCTGGCATTGGAGCGGATGATGCCGTCATTCACCTCCTACATCGTTCCCTCGCTCACCTGGAGACCGCTGGAAGCACTGTGAGAATCATGTTCTTTGATTTCTCCAGTGCCTTCAACACTATTCTTCCCTCGGTTCTGAAGGACAAGCTGGAGAACTCTGGAGTGGACCATCACCTCACTACCTGGATTTTGGACTACCTCACCGACCGACCACAGTATGTGAGGACTCAGGGCTGTGTGTCGGACAGGGTCGTCTGCAGTACGGGGGCCCCACAGGGAACGGTTCTGGCTCCGTTCCTCTTCACCATCTACACTGCAGACTTCTCCCACAATTTCACCCAGTGCTTCCTGCAGAAGTTCTCTGATGACTCTGCAATAGTCGGCCTCATCACTGATGGGGACGACAAGGAGTACAGAGGACTGACTCAAGACTTTGTGGACTGGTGCCAGCTGAACTACCTCCAGATCAACGCCAGTAAAACCAAGGAGCTGGTGGTAGACTTCCGCAGGCACAAGCATTCTCCACTGCAACCACTGAACATCCAGGGTATGGACATTGAGGCTGTGGACAGCTACAGGTACCTTGGTGTTCATCTGAACAACAGACTGGACTGGACTCATAACTCAGACGCCCTCTACAGGAAAGGGCAGAGCAGGCTGTACCTGCTGCGGAGACTCAGGTCGTTTGGGGTGGAGGGCCCACTCCTGAAGACCTTCTATGACTCTGTGGTGGCTTCTGCTATCTTTTATGGTGTGGTCTGCTGGGGCGGCAGCATCTCTGCTGGGGACAGGAAGAGACTGAACAGGGTGATCCGAAGGGCCAGCTCTGTCCTAGGATGCCCTCTGGACCCAGTGGAGGTGGTGAGTGACAGGAGAACGGCGGCTAAGCTGTCATCCCTGTTGGACAACGTCTCCCACCCCATGCAGCAGACTGTGACAGCACTGAGCAGCTCCTTCAGTGGGAGACTGCGGCACCCACGGTGTGGGACGGAGAGATTTCGCAGGTCTTTCCTCCCCACTGCTGTCAGACTCCACAACAAAGACTTTAACTGAACAAACACACACATCCACACATGTGCAATAACACTAAGTGCAATAATCTTTTCTGGCATCGTTGTATTTTTACTCAGTTGTATATAGCATTCGTATTCTATTTTTATCTTATTGTATATTTTTATTCTATTTTATTCTACTGTATATAGTATATTATTTTATTCTATTCTGTACAGCTGTGTACTGTATTTATTCTTATTGTATTCTAATTTTTGCGTCATAACTTTTGCACTGTCCACTTCCTGCTGTGACAAAACAAATTTCCCACGTGTGGGACTAATAAAGGTTATCTTATCTTATCTTATCTTAAATACATATAGTGTTAATGCTTATTTGCAAAGTTGCAAAACTCAATACACAAATACGCATTTGATTTACAAGTACAAAATATTTATGACGACATTTGAGTCCATACAAATAGAAATGAGGCTGTAGAGGTTTGGTGCAGGCAGAAAAACAGCTGCAGGGACAATGAAAATACTTTTCTGCTCCAACTTCTCCCAGCATGCTGAGCTAATGATTAGTTGGTGTTTTTCTCCAAACACTCTCTCACTCTTCTCTCAACGTGTTCACAATAAACTGTGAACAGACACCGAGGAGAGCAGCAGAAGACCTCATTCAGGAGCTAAACTCAACATGAACTGAACTCACAGTAAAGTTAGCTCGGTGCTTACCTTTAGATGAGCCCACAAACCGAGAGAAACTCCGCGATGAAGCTGCAACTCTTTCCAAACACAGGAAACAGATCAGGGAGCAGAGACCCACGTGGTTCACGCTGATCTCAGCTACGATCCAGGAGACAAGGGTGGGCAGATCGATGCAGATATCGATCAGGACTTTGGTAGTGGTTTATGATCGATACTTTAGTTCGTTTCTCTCCTCTAAGTTCACTACTTTACTCCCGTTTCACGTATAAGCAGCTCTCTCTGCTTCTCTCTCTGCTTCTCTCCTGCACACACACTTTGCTCCGCCCCCTTCTTCCTGCTCTGCTGTGGTTTGTAGCTGTGCGGTCACGTGTTTGAGCACACGTCTATTGCGGACCTTTGCAGCGTGGTGTCACGGGAAGAGGACCACGCCCCCTCCCATTAGACGTAGGCTGTGTCCCAATTAAGAGACTGCACGCTTTTCTTTTTTTTTATTGACAAAGCACAAAATACAGATATACAGATACAAAATAGCAAACACAATGTCAGGGGATTCGTATAAGAAAGCAAAATAGACACATTCTTTTGAGAATGTTGTATGGTTTTAACATATTGTTTGGTTTCATTTAAAAAGCACCGAAAGGATGGTTTTGCGTTAGAAAATTTTGACTTATGTATATGAAATTTAGCCAATAATATCAATAAGTTAATCAAATAAAATTCGTTCGCCCTGTGCATGGGGTACTTAAAGAAACCAAACAATATTTTCTCGTAACAAAGAGAGAACTCAGAAAAGATAAAGGAAACAACAAAAACACAAAATTCTTGCCAGAAAAGATTAGTGTATAAGCATGACCAAAATAAATGAGAAAGAGGTCGTGTCCAAATTCATGGGCTGCATCCTCCTGAGGACCCAGCCTTCGCGGTCTACGTGGGCCGGGTCCTCAGAAGATCGGGTAGGCCAGAAGTAAACGGCCGTGAAATTGGACGGTCTAGCCTTCTGATTAGCGTCACCGCTGTCTCGGTGGAGTTTAATAAACTCAGCCGTCTGCTCCTTGCTATCTAAAATATAACAGGACACTGGTGTAAATTCTCGACTGTCTCATACTTCTGTTTAATCAGTTTTCTGTTTCACGTTTAGTCAGCTGTGTAAAAACCAAGGAGGAACCCACCCGGGGGATTAATAAAGTTTTATTTTATCTAATCTAATCTAATAACTTTAATCTCAGCCAAACCGATTTACTCACGAACAAACAAAACACTGAAAAAAAGCCCAACAATAACATTTTTAGGTTGTCTAAGTGACTTATATATTACGTTTAACCCGAGCAGCGATAGTCCGCGGTGATCTGAAAATGATGTGCCGGGAGTTGTGCCGTTCTCGAGCTAGCTATCGAGCTGGTGGGTAGCAGACGTCTCCGAAAACGTCGAAGCACTTTTGCAAATATGCGATACCTTGATAAACCGAGCAGATATTTGATGTTTACACAGCTACTTTCTCGCCTGAAAATATGTTAAAAGTTTATTTTGTGACACAGAAAGATTAGTATGAGTAATTTTAAAACTTACTAGCGACCGCCATTGTTGGAAACTGGAGTTTGGCTGGGCCGCGCTATGAATTCTGGGATATGGTAGGCCACGAAGGACACACCCGACCCATCCTTCAAATTCGGGGAAAAGGAGGACGCATTTGTCGGCTGCATTCGGAGGAGTCTACGAATTTGGACAGCCTTCGGCGCGTCGCTGTGACGTAATCGGTCTACAAATGCGGCCTCAGGAGGATGCAATCCATGAATTTGGACACGACCAGCGACTGCACGCTTGAAGTACGCATTTTAAGTGCGGTTACGTCACCGCCACGCGACGATAGCTGTCCCAATTCAAAGTGTGCTCCAAATGCGCCGTCGACTTCCCCAAATATCAAGCGTGGTCCGGTGCACGCTTCGTGGTCCCATATATCCCACAATTCATAGCGCGGCAGTGGGTGTGGAGAATTGTGCCGCAAAATACCGCAGACGGGAGCGGCCGAAGAGGTTGTTTTTTTCTTTTCCAAACTTTATTGAAACCATAAAGCGAAAGGTCAGTCATTCCAGTTCAGTTTGTACAGTAGACATACAAGGAAAATAAGAGTAACAATATACAGTACAATGAAATAAGAAGGATAAATAAATAAAGGGAAAAAAAAAAGAAAAAAGGGGGGGAATGTGACAGACTCCATAACAACTTTGTATTTGAAAGTTGTGACAGTAAGTAAGTAAGTAAAATTTATTTATATAGCGCTTTTCACAGATAAAAATCACAAAGTGCTTTACAACACAGAAAATGGGAATATAAAAACAATATAACTGTAAATAAAACAATGTAAAACAATAAAACAATAAAAACAGCATAAGAAGAAATTAATCAAATTCTTTTCTAAATAAAAATGTCTTCAGCTGTTTCTTAAAATAATCAATGGAGTGAAAATTCAACAACCGTGGTGCTACAGTCTGAAAGGCACGATCACCACGAGTTTTAAAACGAGTGCGCGGTACCACCAGCAGTCTCTGATCTAATGACCTTAAACCCCGAGAAGATGAATGTGGTTTCAGCAGGTCAGAATCAGAATCAGAATCAGAATACTTTATTGATCCCTGGGGGAAATTATTTTTTGTTACAGTGCTCCATTTTAAACCAACATTAAGACAAGACAGACAATACGCTAACTAAGAATAGTACAATATATACATATATATACATACATACATACATAAGTCACTCATAAATAAATAGTTGGAAAAGAAACATGTGTAGTTGTAGCAGCAAACAGTGTGTTAAGTGGATGCGTTGTACAGGGAGATGGCCACAGGCAGGAATGATTTCCTGTGTCGTTCAGTGGTGCTTTTCGGTAATCTCAGTCTCTCACTGAACGAGCTCCTGTGACTGACCAACATGTCATGGAGTGGGTGGGAGGTGTTATCCAACATTGTCTTTATCTTGGACAGCATCCGCCTCTCCGACACCACCTTGAGGGAGTCCAGCTCCATCCCCACAACATTGCTGGCCTTACGGATCAGTTTATTAAGTCTGTTGGCATCTGCTGCCCTCAGCCTGCTCCCCCAGCATGCAACAGCATAGAGGATCGCACTGGCCACCACAGACTCATAGAAAATCCTCAGCATTTTCTGGCAGATGTTGAAGGACCTCAGTCGCCTCAAAAAATAGAGACGACTCTGGCCCTTCCTGTAAAGTGCTGTGGTGTTTTTAGCCCAGTCCAGTTTATTGTCAATGTGTACTCCAAGGTATTTATAGTCCTCCACAATGTCAACACTGACCCCCTGGATTGAAACAGGGGTCAAGTGTTTCCTGGTCTTCCTGAAGTCCACGATCAGTTCCTTGGTCTTTGCCACGTTGAGCTGCAGATGATTCTGCTCACACCACGTGACAAAGGAGTCGACCACAGCCCGGTACTCTGTCTCATCATCCCTGCTGATGCATCCAACCACCGCAGAGTCATCAGAAAACTTCTGAAGATGGCAGGTCTCTGTGCAGTGGCTGAAGTCTGTGGTGTAGAGGGTGAAGAGGAAGGGGGAGAGGACAGTCCCCTGTGGTGCCCCTGTGTTGCTAATCACCTTGTCAGACACACACTGTGGGAGACGTACATATTGTGGTCTTATATATAAGATAAATATCAGATAAATATTGAGGAGCCTGACCATGCAGGGCCCTAAAGGTTAGAACTAAAATTTTAAAATGAAACCTAAAATTTACAGGCAACCAGTGAAGGGAGGCCAAGACTGGAGTGATATGCAATCTTCTCTTGGTGCCTGTTAAGAGACGTGCTGCACCATTCTGCACAGTCTGAAGACGATTTAAGGCTGATTTGTTAAAACAAGTAAAAAGAGACGAGGACAAGGTAAGCGACCCATGTTGTAGGTGACGTCAGACGCCGGAAATTTTGGCGGAGAAAAAGCAAATGGTAGCATAGAGTTTAACAAAGGTTTTTCAAGCTTCAGTATTACCAAATATACTAATCAATTGTCATATAACTAACAACATCTGTTTTATCATCTCTAACACCCTGGAGGACAACGGGGAGAGTTTAGACGCTCTCCAAGATTACATCGACCGCTGTTTTCAAGATTTAGTAATGCAGAAGGCCCAGAGTGCATCCTCCCCGGCCAAAATTGAGACGCCGTCATCGAAGAGATATCGCCCGGCAGACTCCCCCGGTACAACATCGCCTGCCGGCAAAGACATCGCAGACATCCTGGAGTCAATCGACAAGCGATTGTCCAGTTTCGATGCGAGGCTGTCCCTGGTGGAGATTTTACACCGGGAATTTAAATCTCTGAGAGAATCCCTGGAATTCAGCCAGCAGCAGGTGGAAACGCTTGCCGCTGAAAATGCCACGCTACGGGAGTCGGTCAAATCTCTCACCGATAACGTGACCCAGCTAAACATTGAAAATAAAAAAATAAAAGAGTCCGTTATCGATCTACAAGCCCGTAGCATGAGAGATAATCTTGTGTTTTCTGGTATTCCAGAAACTGCCGGAGAGGACACAGAGGCAACGGTGAAAAGCTTCATTAAAATCCACCTGAAGCTGCCGGAGGACACCGTAAAGAACATCGACTTCGATAGAGTACATCGCTTGGGGGGCGCGCGGTCACGGACCGGGAGACCACGGCCTATTGTGGCCAAATTCGGTCAATTCAAACAGAAGGAACAGGTGAAGAGTCGCGGCAGAGAGCTGAAAGGAACGGACTTCAGCGTGAACGACCAGTTCCCCAAAGAGATCCTGGAACGACGCAAGGTTCTGTTCCCAGTTCGACGTAGCTTCATCCAGAAAGGCTCCCGTGCTGTCATCGCCGTGGACCGGCTCTACGTGGACGGACAGCTCTACCGCGACCCCGGCACCACACCGTGGTTATATTGACTGCACTCCAGATAAGAACCCGCTACACTCGTTTCTTATTCATTCACACTTTCTCTTTTAACATGGGTTTAACCTAGTAATATCAATATGATGTCATAGCAGATTAGGGCTGGGTATCGTCACTGATTTCTAGAATCGATTCGATTCCGATTCACAAGGTCCCGAATCGATTCGATCCACGATTCGATTCGATTCGATTCGATTTTGAATCAGTCCGAAATATTATTATATGAACCATAATACCCATATGGAAAAGAAATAGTAAAAACATACATGATTTACTCATGAAAGTGGCCACTTTCTCATTACTTTCATATATTTTTTAGTAAGTATACAAAACATACAAGTTTCATTATATAATTTTTCAAGGGATATATGTGTTTTCACTCTTGTATGCTTTTCATACAAGTTTCATACAAGACAGATAAAAACTTTATAAGATTTATATATATCTTTTCCATATGAGTATATATAAAATTATGATAATTCACCTTGTATATGTACTGTCAAAAGAACCCTCTAAGCCTTGTGAATGAATTACATAAATTTCAAAATTAAGAACAGATACTAAAGCAGTTAAATAATGTAATTTTTAATTAACATTAGTATATATTTTTTTTCATACATACATTTCAAGTGGATCAGGGATCCAGTGCAAATAGAACACATCTTTTGTAAACATCAGTAAAACCTCAGAGAAATAGTTTTGCTGTTAGTGTCTCACACAGCTTTTCTGAAATCCACTATTGTGTTTTGGAGACACACAGGATAACACAGCGTGTACAAGTGAACTGACAGAAACTGACCGATCAGAAAATGAAAAACTGCCTTTTAAAATACTTCAAAAAATGAAAACATACTGAACAGTATTGTAAAACCTCTGTGAAACTAATGCAATTTAGCCTTATTTATAACTACCCTCTCACTTCTTTGAGACTGTAAGGTTTTTCTGCAAGAAGAGAAGCTGGTCTACATGTTGTGGAGTCAGGCAGCTCCTTTGTGCGGTAACAATGTCACCAGCAGTTGAAAACACTCGTTCAGAAGGAACACTGGTCCCAGGTATGGAAAGATACTGCTTTGCTTGTAGAGCCAAGAGAGGATATTCCCTTTCATGGTCCCTCCACCAGATCAAAGGATCCTCAGAAAGTGCAACAGGCTCAACGTCCCTGTATCGATTCACTTCTTCCTTTGCCTTCTGAGTTGGTGTTTTCTGTGGTGCTGTGGTTTTTGTTGAGTAGGCTGGCCCAAGGAGAAAAATTAATGCAGAGTCCTTTGACCTCTTAATTGGAGGGGCATAATCCACTTCATCAACACCATCAAGAGAGATGTCAGGGACAGTTTCCTCAGATGTGTCACCATCAGACTGTCGCTGTAGAAAAATGAAAACTTAATTAATAAAGAAATTACTATTTATATTCTAACTCGAGTAGTGCAAAAAAACCAATAATTTTTTGTTTTTGTTTCTGTAACTCACAATAGCTGTGTCCACGTTCTCCAAACCTGCTGCTTCCAACACCAACTGAGAGAATGTGTTGTTACAGGTCTCTTTGGACAAGAATGGCAGGGCCTTAAAGCGAGGATCTAATGCTGATGCAATGTACAGCTTGTCCTTTAGGGCCACATATCTTGAAAAGAGATTTTGCACATTTAACTCAGTTTATTATGTTGGATATACATGTGCATGGTTACATACACTCATGCAAGATCAGAAACATTAATATACGACTTTGTTTCCATAATTTATATATAAACATCTATAGATAGATAGATATAAAATCAAAAGGCCTATTACTAGACAAGAGGGCTTAACTAACATTTTTATAATATATATATATTTTTTCACTATAATAAGAATTTTCATGTAATACATGCATCCATACAGTTACACTCATTCATGGCATATACACACAATTCATAAACATACCTTGACTTCAAGTTGTCGTATACAGCAGTCTTGAGGTCTTTAATCAGTGAGGAGTCGTGAGAGACACTGATCATCTTCTCCAGCAGCTGTGCATGCAGAGGTGCAATGATGGAAAGGGTCGGGGACTTTTCTTCAGACATAACCAGTGTGGCTGCTTTCAGCGGCTTCAAAGCTTTCACTATATCTTCTCCATCAGTTATGTCAGCCTCTGTAAGACTACAGAGATTACTGTCATTTCTCCTCACTTCAGGTGAGAGTAGAGCTGCAGAGATTGCTGGTTGTTGCTCTAGGAAGCGTTCCAGCATCTCCAATGTGCTGTTCCATCTGGTCACCCCATCATTCACCAGCTTATGGGCAGGTAGATTCAGTATCTTTTGCTTCTCTTTAAGCTTGCGACTTGCAACAGTGCTGCGATGAAAAAAGGATGCTATGCGTCTCACTCGGCCAAGCAGCTGAGCAACAGCTGGAACTTTCAGTCCTGCTTGTGAAGCTAAATTGAGTGTGTGGGCAAAACAACCAATGTGCAACCAGCCCGTTATTTCCACAGCTCGCACCATATTTGCAGCATTGTCAGTTACGATGACTGGATTTTTGTTTGTAAGCTCCCATTCTTCGATTGCTTTGAACATAATTTCAGATAAATTAGCTGCTGTGTGGCTTGCTTCAGTGGTTCTTGTCTGTAAGACATGAGACACAAGTTTCCACTCCTGGTCGATATGGTGTGAGGTGATAGTCAGGTAGTTATCTGTTGCTCTGGATGTCCAGCTGTCACAGGTTATAGCGACTCTCTCTGCTGACTTGAGAGAGGCTGTAACATCGTGTTTCACTTTTTCATACATGTTTGGGATTACCACTTCACTCAAATGTTTGCGTGTTGGTAAAACATAGCGTGGTTCTAGCGTATTAATGAGGTTTTGGAAGCCATCATTTTCAACAACGCTGTACGGACGTATATCTTTACATATGAAAGTTGCCACAGACTGGGTTATCTTTTGGGCACGTGGAGAAGTGGATTCAAACTTCACTGCAAATGCCTTTTCGAGTGAGCGTTGCTTGGTGTCGGCCGTTTTTGCTAGCAGGATATCTGGATGATGCCTCGTTAAATGATTTCTGAGATTTGTGGTATTTCCACAGTGCTTTACCTCCATTTTGCACATCTTACATACGGCTTTGCTTTTGTCCGGCTCTTCACTGTCTTCACAGTTCTTAAATCCAAAGTGTTGCCAGACATCTGCCTTTAGGCTTGGTGGCACATTCCCGGGAGTAGCCATGATGGTTCATGCGTCCAGGTCACTTAACTCTCGCGTGATTTCCTCATGTTAACCGCTTGCAAGTTTCATACGCGGCAAACTACATATGTATAAAAAAAAATCGATTTCAGGATTTAATGAATCGATATCGTTTTATTCCAGTTAGAATCGAATTTAATCAATGAATCGATTTTTTAAACCCACCCCTATAGCAGATATAACACCGTCACCCTCCGTCATTGCTTTAATTGGAATGTTTCCGTTTCGTTTCTTTTTTGTTGTTGTTGCTCACAGTTCATGTGGTTTCTTTCTTTCTCTTGTCTTTCACTGCTGTGGTCACCTACTTCCCCAACTTAGACATTCACATTATTCACACTCTCATTACACATACATATAGGATCTTGGGGGTGGGCACAATCACGGAGTCCAAATTACCATCAGGGTGTACACCTCACCCCTGGCGTCGTTGCCCACCTCTCAATTTTAAATACACTTAGACATTAAGGGCTATCAGGAGGGACTATGCGCTTACCTGCTGCTCCTTGGCAGGTAGCTCCATGCCCTCCTGGGTTTTAATTGCACCTTAGAACACACATGCATCAACACTACAATGAGCGGGTGGAGGGAGGTTTGGAGTCTTCTCCCACCCCCGTTCTCTGCGGCCTGCTGGAGCGGGAGGGCTAGGAGGAGTTGGCCGTCCGACTGCGGTCTGGGGTGTGGGGCCTCCCTGCTGCTACGGAGTCGGGGTGGTCTGCCTCTCCCCACCGCAGGGAAAAGGGTAACACCACCTGGGTCTGGGTGCAGTTCCCCCCTCCAGGGGCAAGGGTACCTAGACCCAGTTTGTAGAGTACGCTTCGGGAGTGTGATCGTGTGTACAGCGTCTCTTTATGTCTGTCTCCACGTTGGTTGAGTGTGGAGTAAGTGCACATGAGAGCATGAGGGTGGGAATGGATGTTTGTGTCTGTGTGTGCCTGTATGTCTGTGTCTATATGTCAGGTTGGGTATCAGACGCCACCTCTCTGGGGACACCTCAGGCCCTCCAAGGTTTGGAGGCCTATCTCCACCCACCACCACTTCCCCTGCCGGTGGCGGACTCCCTCGGGTGTCGGTGCGTTGGTGGTTCTTTGTGTCTGGGGGTGGGCGTCCAGGTACACACCGGCTCACTCCTTGGCGGCCGCTTATCGGGGCCTGGAGCCTCGGGCTCGCTCGGGCCCCTTCGGAGGTGGGGTGCCCCCCGGCCTCTCGGCCTGGGGCTCGGTCACTCAGGCACAGCTGGGGGCCGTCGCAGCTCATGGGCGCGTCACTGCAACTCCCCCTGGCTTCTGCTCCGCGGCTGCTGAGTGAGCCCTCATCTGGGACTCTCCTCAGCTCTTACTGGAACAGTGGCGCGGCTGCCCCTCTGTTGGTCTTCCATCGTCTCTTGTGTTCTGTGGGCCTCTGGATGTCTGGAGTTTTGATCTCCTCCATACCCGCTTCACACCCTGGAGGACGGGGCTGTGGCCCCCCCACACTCCCTAGCAGATCGTTACATGGAAAAACCTTTGGAATACAAGCACGCTGATCCACACAGGTATGCACACGGGTGTTCACTGCTCGCAGACCCAAATTACACCTTTCTTGGCCGCTACTTCGAAGCACATCTGTCCTGCGTGCTGCACAACAACATTGAATATTTAGTATTTACTGCTGTTTACACTTAGCTAGATTAATGCGATGGTGTTGTGTTTAGTATGTTGCTTTGTTTTTTTTGCTTGTTTTCTATTTTTCTCTCAACAGGTGATCCAGGAGATTTTTATTTTTTTTCTCCCCCCCTTTCTCACTGTCCCTCTCCCCTTCTGTTTTTCCTTTCCTTCCTCCCTTTCCTATCCCTCACTCATGTCTGTCCCGTCTGTAACATCTGAAAATAAAATATAATAAATAATAAAAACAAAGATCGACCAAATGGA
This sequence comes from Maylandia zebra, assembly GCF_041146795.1. Classification (NCBI taxonomy): domain Eukaryota; kingdom Metazoa; phylum Chordata; class Actinopteri; order Cichliformes; family Cichlidae; genus Maylandia; species Maylandia zebra. The sequence continues at coordinate 35,547,639 of NC_135175.1, read as the reverse complement.
CCAATACGGCAATGCCACGATGATCCATTTGGCAAAGTAAATCCATTGGGTATCCTTGTTGGTCTTCAGACAACAATTCTGATGGCTAAAGAACCAAATGGGACAGGCAAAAAAAGTAAAAAGGCCATTACAATAGCAGCTCATTCGTTAAACATTTCCGAATGAATTTCAATAAATGATAAACCTTTTTTATTGGAAGTTAATTTAAGAGAGTTTAAGTAATATTCAATTTCAATCAAAAACAAATTAAATGATGGGGTTGAGTTTTGAAATTTACATTTATGTATGTGGAATTTCCCAAAAAAGATGGAGCGACCGAAGAGTGAACTGTCAAAAGTACTGAATATGACGTAACGTATTTATGTGCGAATGTGTAATAATTAAAGTCAGTCATATATCCACAAATAAATATAAATAAATAAATATATATATATATATATATATATATATATATATATATATATATATATATATATATATATATATATATATATATAATATTCACGCACACATTCACACACACATTCACCCTGGGGCGCACTGACAGAGGCGAGGCTGCCGGACACTGGCGCCACCGGGCCCTCTGACCACCACCAGTAGGCAATGGGTGAAGTCTCTTGCCCAAGGACACAACGACCAAGACTGTCCAAGCTGGGGCTCGAACCAGCAACCTTCCAATTACAAGGCGAACTCCCAAGTCTTGAGCCACAATCGCCACAATGAGCCACAGTCTGTTCTCTTAGGCAGCATCATTAGAAGACATAGCATACATTTTCACTGCTATGCAGATGACACCCAGCTCTATCTGTCCATGACTCAGGCGAAGGGGGTCTGCCCACGACGGCCATGGCGCCCAACCCATAGCCTGGAATGCGGCCGGTTGACTGCAGACCCAGACCTAGAGGCTGGACCAGGTGACGCAGAGGCAAAAGCAAAGGTGGCTGTAGGCGCCCTAGAATATTCAGACGGTAATTGGCATTTTGAGGCGCCATAAGGCCAAAAGCGTCATTGGCTCTCGTGAGCTTAACCCTCAAATCAACATTATTGAGCAATAATCTATCACAGAAAAAGATGTTGTAAAGTGTGAAGTGTCTTTGGGGGGGGGGGGGGGGGGGGGGGGGGGGGATCTTGAGAGTTTGTGACTTGGACTTTGATTCTAAGTCTCGTACTTTGCAAAATATATACGCAAATAAATTTAAATAAAGTTAAGCCGCACACACAAACGCCACCTTGGAGAAATGACTACTATATCATTGTAAAATTCCCTAAAGGAAAGAAAAAAAACCTTAATGATCTTATGAATATCTTTCAAACTTTCTAAATCCCAGAAAGTCGAGAAATCAGATCCAAGTGTGACATCAGCTGACACTTTTTACAGGAGACTCCATCTGAACTCTGTGGAGCCTGATCTCAAGGTTTTTAAGTCTGATCCTGAAACCAGAAGAGGATCTTTCTGTCTCTTCAGATTCATTGTGATCCAATGATTTCGGTTCTGCATGATACTGCTGATGTTTGCACAGAGCAGATAATGAAGTGAATGTTTTTGCACATTGGTAACAATGAAACTGTTTATTTACAGCGTGGGATTGTTTATGCACTTCAAGATGATCCGCAGTGGTGAAGGATGACCCACACTGGTCACAGACTTGCTTTTTGACGTCACTGTGACAGAGTTCATGTTGTCTTAATTCACTTGGTGTGGTGAAGCCTCTCCCACATTCTTTGCAGTAGTTCATTTTGTCTCCAGTGTGTCTGCGTTGATGTCGTTTTAGGCTCGCTTGCTGATTGAACGTCTTCTCACCACCACAGTGACGACAGGGCTGAGAAGTGGATCCATCTGTGTCGCTCTGCTTCTAAACAAAGACATAAAAGACAGTGAAGGTCAGGCAATTCCTTCAACATTTTTATCTTGAACACCGCCTGAAATAAAGAGCATCTGTGCCAGCATCCAATTACATTTTACTATTTACATTATAACACTCAACTTACTGGCTTACAATAACTCTTAATTTGTAGGTAATCTAATTATTGGGAAGATTGGTGATTAAACTCCTGGATGCTCTACTCTGCATGCCACAAGATACAAACCCCAAGCTGCTCTCCGATGCATCTATTGGAGTGTAAATGTTAGATTGATAGGAAGGGGAGGAGCTTTTAAAACTTTACATTTTTCCAACATCAGGAAAGTTTCAGGAGAATTGTGTCAGATTTGACTGAATATTCTGTACATGAAGTTTTCATGTCTCATTTAGTTTTGAAATTAAACTTCATTCACATAATACTTCAACCTAACTACAACTGTAAAAAGAAAAATACATACCTCACAGTAACTGCACTTGTAGAGTTTCTCTCTGCTGTGAATCTTTTGGTGTGATTTGAGGTAACGTGGAGATTTAAAAGTCTTCTCACACAGTTCGCATTTATAAGGTCTCTTCCCAGTGTGGGTAAACATGTGCCGCTGTAAGTTTTTGTATGTCACAAAAATTTTGCCACACTGATCACAGAAGCAAAAATCCTTTTTGGTGTGAATGCGTCGGTGAATATTACGGCTGAGTGGCCATCGGAAGGTTTTTCCACAAATGTCGCAGCTGTACGCTTTAACTGCACTGTGGATGAGTTGGTGTCTTTTTAAGCTTCCTGCCTGGGTGAAAGACTTTCCACACAACTCACAGCTGTACGCCTTAACTCCACTGTGGATGAGTTGGTGTCTTTTTAAGCTTTGAGAAAACATAAAAGACTTTCCACAAAACTCACAGCTGTATGCTTTAACTCCACTGTGTATGAGTTGGTGTCTTTTTAAGCTTTCAGAAAACGTAAAAGACTTTCCACACAACTCACAGCTGTATGCTTTAACTCCACTGTGGATGAGTTGGTGTGTTTTTAAGTATGCACTCTGCGTAAAAGACTTTCCACACAACTCACAGCTGTACGCTTTAACTCCACTGTGGATGAGTTGGTGTCTTTTTAAGCTTTCAGGACGGTGAAAAGACTGTCCGCAGAAGTCACAGCTGTACGCTTTAATTCCACTGTGGATCAGTTGGTGTGATTTTAAGCTTCCAGCCCGGTTAAAAGACTTTCCACACAACTCACAGCTGTATGCTTTAATTCCACTGTGGATGAGTTGGTGTTTTTTTAAGTTTCCAACCTGGGTAAAAGACTTTCCACATTCATCACAACTATACGGCTTAACTCCACTGTGAACAAGTTGGTGTGATTTTAAGCTTCCAGCACGGGTAAAAGACTTTCCACACAACTCACAGCTGTATGCTTTAACTCCACTGTGGATGAGTTGGTGTGTTTTTAAGCTTCCAGCCCGGTTAAAAGACTTTCCACACAACTCACAGCTGTATGCTTTAACTCCACTGTGAACAAGTTGGTGTGCTTTTAAGCTTCCAGCCCGGGTAAAATCCTTCCCACACTCATCACAGCTGTATGCTTTAACTCCACTGTGTATGAGTTGGTGTCTTTTTAAGCTGTCAAGACGGTGAAAAGACTGTCCGCAGAAGTCACAGCTGTACTCTTTAACTCCACGGTGGATGAGCTGGTGAGTTTTTAAGTTTCGAAAAAGGGAAAACGACTTCCCACACTCATCACAGCTGTATGCTTTAACTCCACTGTGTATGAGTTGGTGTCTTTTTAAGCTGTCAGGACGGTGAAAAGACTGTCCGCAGGAGTCACAGCTGTACGCTTTAACTCCACGGTGGATGAGCTGGTGAGTTTTTAAGTTTCGAGAAAGGGAAAACGACTTTCCACACTCATCACAGCTGTATTTTTTCTCTCTCTTTCTTCTGTGAGGTTTGTCAGCCTCCTTAGAGCGCTGACTTCTCGCTCCATGTTGGTCCTGCAGTGACAGAGATACAAACAGAGGCAGTGAGTGAAATGCAGTCGTGGAACAAACTCAACCTTCAAACTTCCTCCACTAACACTAGTTTTAAACCAAAGGTTGAAGTAGTTCCTTTTCAGTCAATACACTCGGTGCAACACACGTGCTATGGGATATCATGCCCTCACGTGTCCTGGCTGAGGAAACCTTTATTCACGCCTTTAAGGAAGAGGATCTGTGATGACGTGTGCACAGCCCCACATGCAAACATATCCCCCTGCCATCACAGTCACCCCTCAGTTATTACACTCTTTGGGATCTTACAAAACTTCAAACGACTCGTCGACTATTAAATTAGTTGTTGACAATGATGTAATTTAAAACGATGTAATCGTGACTAGTCGACTAATCGTGGCAGCCCTACTTGTGACATGTGCAATGACAATAAAGTTGAATTCTTTTCTATACTATTCTAACCACAATAAAGAGCAGAGCTACAGGTAAGCTAACTGAGAGTGACTGGGGTTCAAGCGTCAGGAACAGCGCTCATGACGGTTCTTTCCCTCGTGCACGAGCAAAACAAAGAGCTCTGGTGACTTGCGTCTTGCTCTTGCCATTGTAGTAGAGTTGTCTTGGCATTCCAGCAATAGGTTTATGCTAGACAAACCTATCAATAAGTTTCCTTGTGTGATTATAGATGGGCAGTCCACCGTTTTACCTCCCTCGTGGTTACTTCTTCCCTCCGTATGCTTTGTTTATACTGGGGGATGAGGAAGATGGCGTTGTGGTCAGACTTCCCAAAGGCCGGGTGTGAGACAGCTTTGTAGCCCTGCTTGTATGGCGTGTAGCAGTGATCCAAAATTCGATCCCCTCTCGTTGGACACGAGACATGCTGGTAAAAGTTTGGCATGACTTGTCTGAGGTTCGCTTTGTTAAAGTATCCTGCTACAATGAGGGCTGCCTTGTTTTGAAGCTGCCTTGTTTTGAAGCGAGCTCAGCACATCATGTAATTCGGACAAAGCCATACCTGTGTCCGCTTGGGGTGGGATGTAGACCGCCGTGGCGATGACCGAGGTGAACTCACGGGGCAGATAGAAAGGGCGGCACTTAATGGTCAGGAACTCCAGATGTGGCGAGCAGCCGCTGGAGAGAGTAGAAATGCTCCTGGCATCACACCACTTTCTGTTTACCATGAAACACACTCCCCCACCTTTGGTTTTGTTTGACTCTGCCGTTCTGTCCGCGTGGAGCACAAACAATGAATCCGACGGAGTTACGGCCTGGTCCGGCACGGTGGGGGTCAGCCATGTCTCCGTGAAGCACAGAATGTTGCAGTCCCTCATGTCACGTTGGAAGGTGACCCTTGCTCTTAGGTCGTCGAGCTTGTTCTCCATGGATTGTACATTGGCCAGTAGGATACTGGGCAGTGGTGCGCGATGTGCCTGCTGTCTCAGTCTGTTCCTAATACCAGCGCGTTTCCCCCGGCGCTTCTTTGTTCTTATAGGGAACACTGATCTAAAAGGATTGCACCGAGTCAATCCGGCCCAAAAAAAAAACAAAAAAAAAAAAACAACAAGGAATTGTTTTCCTTTAAAATGATGACGTCATCTTGCTGGTGATGGATGCTCGAATAGGTTGCGCGTGAGACTCCATTATCAGCAACATCTGGTATGAATGTGTATGGAGGTATGCATGTGAATGGACTGTGATGGACTGACGACTAAAAGCTTTGACTGACTTGATACTGAGACAATGACTGCACCCACTTTAGGATTAGTAAATGCCAATAAACAATTCACCCAGCCGACAAGAGAAGGGTGGATGCTTCGCTTTGTTTTGTTTTGTTTTTTCAGGAGCAGGAGGATAAGAGAGACTGGAGGAGGAGACTCTAGCTTCACATAAGTATGAACTGCAGACTTAACACTGTGGTTGCTGATTTTGAGTTACTGATGTTTGCATTAAGAAAACTGTGCTATATTAGCTGTGTTTTGAGTAAGGTATCATGTTATATTATTGGGAATGCCAAATGCTACAGTGGAGATAACTATTGATATCACTCATGACTGGAATATGTTATTATTAACCATAGCAGGCCACTGTAAAAAGTCAATTAAATTTTATAGAGGAAAATCGCCAAAATTGAACAATACCTATGAATGACTGGCCACATTCAGAATAGAGATATGCAATAATAAACATTGGTCCACATGATTTAGGTTCTCACTTGAAATAGTAAGTTATTAAATGTAGAATATAATCGACAGGGACATTTGATAGGATGTGGTACTGCAAAAGAACAAGAGCAAAGTAAATAAAGAAAATATTGTGTTTAGTTTGGATAAATTCAAATTAAAATGTACCATTACACTCAGAGGATCAATATGGAATAAAACATATGCAAAATTTGTAGGAAGTACATGACTGATAACTGTTCTGTCCTGAGCGTTTGTTTCTAGAGCACCCACTTGACCACACCAACAGTTTCTCGCCACCGAGGAGGGGTACTTGCAAAAAGAATAAAATAAAAATCTGAGTTTAACAAAACATTTTAAATATAAATATCAAGCTTACCTTTCTTTTTCCATGAAATGTGCTTGTGGGCACGCCAGCCATTTTGAAAAGGTGGGCAAAACAATTGGCAAGGCCACACCCCCACACGTGTGATATAATTTTAAAGGTACTGTTGCCCTCTCTAAGAAACATCAGGACTTAGAGGAGTGGCAAGTAGAGTATGCGAGCTACAAGCAAAAACTAAAATGTGTACTACAGTGTGCAAAAATGAAATACTGGGTCATCAGGGGGTCATGAGGGACATTTATAAAACTAAAAGTCCCACTAACCTTAAAGTGCACTTGAAAAGCCCACACAAGAAGGTTAACCTAGCTTACCTAGAAGACCTCATCAGGGGGAGCACACTCCCCCTCCTTGAAGAGCTCACCCACTCAACCCGCATCCCCAGAAAACAGCTAACCCCAGATAAGGCAGCGTGATGGATCCCGAGACAACAGGACTGGGGCATCTAAATAAAGGTGTGAAACAATCGCCTTCAAAAGGTTATCAATTCACTTGAACCAAAATTAGGACCACACGGTGCAGCAAGAGTTAATAGTTATTAGTCTCAACACCCAAGGATAACCAGAAGAGCATGACTGATATGATGGAACTGAGATTTTGTTACACTTAATTTTTGCAAAACACAAATAAAACTAAATTGAAACTAAGGATTTTCAGAAAATAAAAACTACACTAAACTAGCAAAGAATTGGTAAAAACTAATTAAAACTGATATAAAATTGAAAATCTGAAGTCGAAGCTAAATAAAAATAAAAACTGATGAAAATTGCAAAACTATTACAACCCTGGTGCAGAGATTGGCAAATCTGACCAGGAAACGTTATAAAATGGATTGTCAGGATAGTCAGCGTTAAAGCCACTTTTGACAGTCCATACTAGGATGGCATTGGACATCTTCGGGGCAGAAAAGGGTTGGTGTGACCAAGGTGTGGTTTGGCTTGTTGTATGTACATTTCAAAATGTTACAGCTCTGGATGGACCAGTTACCAGGGCATGGAAGGATGACAGACTTTATTACATGAGGAGAAGGGACATTTTCGGGATCGAAGATCCTCAGGGATGACAAGGCTGGAGCAACGGTACTCGAGAGAAGAATTTCTGATACTTTCTGAGATATGATGTCACTAACCTTCTCTTTTAATTGTCTAGCTCCAATGAATTGACACATGGGAGTGTGTCAAAAAGGGGGAGTTGAGTCCGAACATCAAACAATGGTTTTATGAACATCTTATGACGTTATTTCTGTGTTTAATAAATTAGCTATGGTAAAACTTAAGCTTATAATGTGTTAGACTTAGAAAGGGTTCACTAATTTTTGATTTCTTTTGCACACACATAGATTATGATTAGAATAAGTCCTGAACATAATATTGTAAACCAAATTTGAATCATTAGAACAACAATGGATAACAATATTAGATTATCAAGGCTAGGGAGAGAGGTGTTTTGGTTTTCTGTCTCTTGCAGAGAAAGGAACAGACACCAGACGGGGACACGGAGATGTGAGGACCCTTCACAGCAGAGACAGATGTAGGGACAGCCGAGACAGCAACTGGGGTCAAGTGTCATGACGTTTGGGCTCCTGGAGAAGATGGATCCCACAGACACAGCAATAACCATGAAGGGGTTGGCGAAAACCAGGAACACCAGACCAACGAGGTTCGAGAGGCTCTTGGCAAAAAGGGGGACACGCCGGTGAACCCAAAACACACAGATCCTTGTTTGAAATCGGGGCAGAATAATCCCCAGAACTGTGCAATGACTAAAGGGTGGTCTAACCCCGGAGGTCGAAGAAAGAAGCTGAGAATCACCCAACTGGAAGACACTGGTAGCTGCAGCAATAAAAATAAAGGTTAAAAGCTCCTTAGACAGAGGTTCTAGTCTAAGTACATTTGAAAGGTATAAGGGGGCATTAAAATGGGAGTGGAAAACTGGAGCACCAAAATAAAGCTGTGGGAGAATTGGGGAGTGATGGGAGAGTCATCTGTAACTGCTGTTATGGTTGTAAATCTAACTTTGCTTGCATCTGAACTGCGTGAACACAGAGGTCATCCCACATATGGTCCACCCGTTAAAGGGGGACAGAGGGCCTCAGGATCAAGAAAACCTGGACCTTGCGACCCTGGAGTGCATGTTGTAAGTGATCTCTTTCAGAGATCAAAAGGGGGAATTATTAAATTATTCTGTTATTATATGTTACCTTATATATGTAATCAAAGTAGTTGAATTAGAATACTGCTGTAGATCACATTATACCCTTTAATATAGAGGGTGTGAGCTGTATGTAGTTTAGTTCTCATTATACTTTTGAGTTAACAGAACATATTCACATATTAGTTCATTAGATAAATGTGCATCCTTGATCTGCTGGGAATGTGTTACACTGTTTTCTTGACATGCTTAATTGTTGAATCATGAAGAGAAGGTTGTAAGCAGGAGACTCTGTGTCTAAAGACAGGGGAGATAGATAGACCACATTCCACACCCCCACCTTACAGAAAGCAGAGAAACAACTGCCGAGGTCATAACTTAGGCGCTGTAACAGAGAAAAAATGTGATGTTTTGGCTTTTACGACTAGCTGGGGGCCACTAGAGACTATAAAAAGCTGAGCAACCCGTCACCATTTTGAGACATGTGCCTGACCCTCTGGTAGCATCTCTCCCGTCCGGACGTTGTAATGCTCTTATTGTTGAATTGTATGGAAATAAATGATTGTTGATTGAGCATTGATACACCGAGTATTGTCCTTCCTTCAGCCCAAAGATTCAAAGAACTGCGTGTTTTCAACAGCCTCGGATGAGCGGCCCGTCCTTTGTTGTTCTCCGCGCCGCGTAGAATCTCTGGCGGACAGGAAGGGTCGGGTTTAAAAGTGTCCAAGATTAGATGTGCAACCTTGGCATCGATGTTTATAAGTGATCCGCTGTCGTAAACTATAAGACTAGAGGATTTTGGGATGAAAACCAGAGCAAAAAATAGGTAAAAAACAAGAAAAGTAGATAGTCGGAGCGGAGTGGTCAGGAAGGCGTCTGGACGTGGCCGCGCCATCTTGTATAGTTCTATTTAAATCTGTGCCGAGTATAACCTGGAAGTCCCAAGGTCAAAATGGGAGACGCCCCGTAGGGTGGAGGAGAATGACCGAGCTAAGATCTTGTGGGACTTCCAGATACAGACGGGTAAAATGGTGGCGGCTAACCACAGTGGTGGTAAACAAACAATTCAATTTTATTTATATAGCGCCAAATCACAACAAAAGTCACCTCAAGGCGCTTTATGTTGTACAGTAGATACATAGAAAGCCCAACAATCATATGACCCCCCAGGGCTCTAGAGTGTGACCGATTTGGTCGCAAATGCGACCAAAGCTTTCAGTGGTGCGACTAAAAAAAATATTTGGTTGCACCAGTGCGACCAACTGTTTGGATAATAAAAAAAAAAAAAAAAATTTCTGCAACTCTCCGTGTGGTCAACAACAGACACACATTATGCCCCTATTGTGGACTAAACCAATCAGAGATAGTCAGGGGCGGGACCTCTCTGATTGGCCTTGGTCCAGTTGAAAGTGCAGTTGGAAGAGGGAGATGAGTAGCTTGAATAAAGCGATATCGATTCATTAAATCCTGAATTGACTTTTAAATAGAACTGTGTTTTGCCAGAAACGCCAGATTCTCAGATTAAAGCTCACAAAACTATTTCAACAACCACCAAACAGCAAATGAGAGCAGGTACACGGATTCCACACAAAGACGTAAACACAGAGCGGACCCGACGCATCAGAATCAGCTTTGTCTTTCTCGGCTTTCTCACCCGACGGCCCGTAGACGGACACGCTGTCGGAGCTCAGCGATTCTGATGCGTCGGGTCCGCTCTGTGTTTATGTCTTTTTGTGCTAGAATCTGAGCTGCAGGTTTTGTCTCTAAAGTCCTGTTATTGGCACATTAGTATATGTGAGGGGGCAAACTCCTCAAGATGGGTGGTGACCATGGTGGCCATTTAGAAGTCGGCTATCTTGGATACAACTTTAGTTTTTTCAATAGGAAGAGGGTCATGTGACACATCAAACTTATTGGTAATGTCTCAAGAAAAACAATGGTGTGCTTGGTTTCAATGTAACTTTATTCTTTCATGACTTATTTACAAGTTTCTCTTTGTTCACAGCCATTGACATGTCGAAGAGTTTAACACATGAGGAGCGGATCGAAATTGTGTTGATATCTGGTGAATGCAGTAACCAGGTCATTGGTTACTGCATTCACACACTGCAGATTTTGTTCAGTGATGAGGCAAACTTTTATGTGAATGGTGAAGTTAACAAACAAAACCACCGCTATTGGTCTGACTCTAACCCACATTGGATGGATCCCTCCAAGACTGTTGGAACAACAAAAGTGATGGTTTGGTGTGGTATATGGGGTACAACGATAGTGGGTCCATTCTTCATCAATGGAAACCTCAACGCCACTGGATATTTGAAATTGCTACATGATGATGTGTTTCCCTCTTTATGCTGTGACGGCCAGAGTACTGGGTTTAGCCCAAATGACTTGGTCTTTGGCCACAAAGTTCGGGGACCATTGACAATGCTGTGCGATAAGTGGTTGTCAGGTGAACCACCAGTGAACTTGATAGATTAGGTTAATGGTTTTCGGCACGGACTGTATGTGGCAGGTCAGTTGGCGAAACAGAACCTTGAAAAGGTTCAGGTCAAGATGAAATATTTTCATGACCGGCGTTCTGAAGAGCAGCAATTTAGTGCGGGTGACCAGGTTTTGGCTTTTCTTCCAATTGCAGGGTCACCATTCCAGGCACGGTTTGCTGGGCCTTACACCGTGGTACAGAAACTGTCTGAACAGAATTATCAGATTGCTACACCAGATCGCCGGAAAATAAATCAACTTTGCCAGGTTAATTTGTTGAAACCATATCATGTTCGTCCTTTATCCGTCAGTCTGTCAGGCTCTCTCTTTTCTCCTTCCGCATCGACATGTTGGAAAACAACATTGCAGTGCAACAACATTTCAATCATCATCAAGCTGGGCTTCCCCATGTTTGTTGGTTGAAAAAGCTGATAAATCACCACGTTGTTGCGCAGACTTTCGTAAAGTAAATGCAGTGACCAAACCCGATTCCTATCCCTTGCCTCATATTGACGACTGTATTGACCAAGTTGGTGCAGCAGAATATGTGAGCAAGTTTGATCTGTTGAAGGGATATTAGCAGGTGCCACTGACTCCCAGAGCTCAGGAAATATCTGCTTTCATCACGCCATCTGGTCTTTATTCATATACAGTCATGGGTTTTGGTTTACGCAGTGCTCCAGCTACATTTCAGCGACTCATGAATATGGTTGTTAATGGGCTGAAAGGCTGTGCTGTTTACATAGATGACGTGGTGGTATATAGTAGCACCTGGAGGATCATCTGGATCGTATTCGCACTCTGTTTGAACGACTAGTTTGGGGAAATCTGACTATCAACCTGGCAAAATGTGAATTTGCAAAAGCAACTATGACCTATCTTGGTAAGGTTGTGGGCCAAGGTTATGTGAGGCCAGTTGATCCAAAGGTGTTGGCCATCAAAGAGTTCCCTGTTCCAGTTACCAAAAAAGAACTCATGAGATTTTTGGGTCTGGTCGGTTATTATCGCCGTTTTTGTCGAAACTTCCCAACAGTGGTTGCTCCTCTGACTGATTTGTTGAAGGCCAAAGTAAAGTTTATTTGGTCTGCAGCATGTCAGCAAGCTTTTTGGGATGTAAAAGCTTTACTGTGCTCTGAACCTGTGCTTTTAGCACCTCGTCTGGATCAGCCCTTCAAGCTGTATGTGGACGCAAGCCACATTGGTGCAGGTGCTGTTCTAGTCCAAGCTGACAAGCAAGGTACTGAACATCCAGTTAGTTTCTATTCCAAGAAGTTCAACTCCCATCAGCTGAATTATTCGGTTATTGAAAAGGAAGCTTTGGCATTAGTCTTGGCCTTGCAGCATTTTAGGGTATATTTAGATTCTGCTCGGCCAATTGAGGTATTTTCTGACCATAACCCTCTCACTTTCTTGAACTCATTGCAGAACCCAAATCAGAGGCTCATGCGGTGGGCTCTCTTTTTGCAGCCTTACAATTTGGATATCCAGCACATTAAGGGCAAAGATAATGTCTTGGCAGATGCTTTGTCCCGTGCCCCTTTGTAACCAGCAGCTTCACTCCTCATATGCTTTGAAGTATGTCCTCTCCAGTATCGTTTTCCTTCCTCTTAAATTGCTCCAAGGTTGCTGAGGTTGGAGTTGAGCTGAAGATGACTTTTGAGCATACAAAAGGTGTTAAAAGTGAGGTTGCATGTGTGTGTATACATATGTTATGGATTTAATATATGCATGTTCTTCTAGTTGCAAATTCATAATGTAAATGTGTTTGCCAATTCAGGGTGAGACCCTGTTCTATGAGGGGGAAGTGTGACGGCCAGTGGGCTGGCCTTGTGTTTTGCTTTTTCTCTTACCTGTTTCTTGCAGGTAGGTGGAGCTGACCCAATTATTGATGCAGCACAACTGAGAGGCCAGTTCCAGTGTATATAAAGACACCTTGACTGAACCAGCAGGGCACTGGCTGGCTTTGGCTCTCTCTGTCTGGCACCCATCTTGTTCATTTGGAAGTTTCAGTTATGGCTGTTATGTCCTTTAAATTGTGTTTAAGTTGCTTTACCTTATTTTCATTAAATATGTCTTAAAGCCTTTAGAAACCTGTGTGTGGTCTCCCATTTGTTTGTCACTTCCTATGAGCCGGGTTGTGACAATGCACTGAAACTGGCACGTTCCCTGAGTTCTTCCAGGAAGATGATGCACCACCACATTATGGGTGCCAGGTGCGAGCATTCCTAGATGAACAGTTTGTGGATTGGTCGTCGTGGGCCAGTTGAATGGCCCCAAAGGTCTCCCGATCTGACCCCATTAGACTTTTATTTTTGGGTTCATCTGAAGGCAATTGTCTATGGTGTGAAGATACGAGATGTGCGAGATACGAGAAACTACAAATACTGGATGCCTGTGCTGGCATTTCTCCTGCGGTGTTGCTATTAGTGTGTGAAGAGTGGGAGAAGAGGGTTGCATGCTTGTTTAAGTGAAAATACGTAGATTTGTTTGTTTTTTTGCACTAACAAAGTTGTGGAGTTGTAAAGTATTTTGTCTAAAGTCAATTATATCGTCAGTTATATCATTATTGCAAATTTTCAAATTATATCGTGACAAATATTTTTGGTCATGTTGCCCTGCTCTAAGCAGGACCAGCCAGTGGTCAGAGAAGTTAGAATTTGCTCACCAGGAGCCAATTCTGCACTGACAGACTGTTTTGCGACCAACCAACAACATTCAACAACATTAGTGACCTCCAGGAATACTCTTGTCTGTCACTGACTACATTAATAATCGTATAGATTATGTGACAGTGGTCAAAACCATGAAGTAGCAAGTCAACCAAAAACCATGGTTAACCGGGGAGGTTCGCCCTTTGCTGAGAGCTCGTAACAAAGCCTTTAAATCTGGGAATACTACAGCTTACAGTCTAGCGAGGAAGAACCTGTCAAAAGGGATTAAAGAAGCAAAGAGGCTGAATGCCCAAAAAAAATGGACAGCCACGTTAGGTGTGGCAAGGACCCACGATGGCTGTGGCAGGGCTTCCAACACATTACGGACTACAAGCCCATTCCCCCGAAGATAAGGCGGAACGATAGAGTTTCGGCCTGTGGCCACCAATTGTGAGTAAATGCTTCGAGCGGCTGGTTTTGAAGCACATCATGGAATGTTTCCTAATAGACCTGGATCCCCTTCAGTAGAGTTTTAAAATGTGACGTCATTCGTCATTCCGGGGTAAAACCGCAAAGGATTCTGGGAACGCGTGGCAAGCGGTACTAGCGCACGCAGGCTTTCACATGAAAACAGTCACACAGCGATAAAAAGAAAAAAAAAAATGGCATGAAGCTGTGGTATTATTAACTGCAATAGCCGGTCGCATGACGGCCACGGGAAGCCGACGGGTAAAGAGATCGCTTTTTATTGGATTATGTCGTGGAAGAGAAATTGTTCAAGCCATGTTTCCAAAGTAACAAAGAGCCGATGGATGGTCTGGATTGCAGCCATTCGAAGACCAAATGTAACGTCCCAGAACACTCCAAGCATTTCCACAAAGGTAAGTCTTCTGTTGTAGTTATTACGTAATTTATCATAACATAATTGTTGATGTAGGTTACAAATAAGTCTTATATTGATTTGAATTGAATTTGTTGCGCTATGCTGCTTTGTTCACTGTGGCTTTGCGGGCTAATGTTTGTTGTGTTTTGTAGGAAAACCAGCCTACAAAATGCTGGAATGCGATCCAGACTGGCGCCCTCTATCAACCTGGGTCAGACCGAGTTTAAAGCTGTTACCATAGCGAGATTTCATCGGTTAAGAGAGAGAGCGATATCAAAACAGCCAGTAAAAGTTCTGCATATATGTGCCCAAGTGTTGTATTGAAGCAATCAAGTGATGAATAACTGTTTTCCACTATGTTGTTTTGCAATGTTTTTTGGGAGTTTTTTGCATTGTTGATTTGCTTCTTTGCCGAAGCAGCTAATAAAGCACAATTGAATACAATTTTGCCTCTTTCTTGTAAGATTCTATAATAGAATGAAACAATAATGCCAGTTATAAATAAAGAGAATTGAACGAATTACGAAACACTCATTTTATTTCTATTTGATCTGAAAGTTGTGTAATACTACAACCTGAAACGACAAATAGATTGTGTTGGCCTGTACAGGAGATAAAAGAAAAAAAAAAACACATCTGTTAAATGGAATAGTCCAAATCAACAAAGTAAACTGGACCTGGGCTTGTTGCAGGGATCTGAAATTACTAAACATTTTGTGAGTGTATGCACTCACACTTAGGACCATATAATAATAAACATGTGCGTGATGAAAGATTTCCTTTTTTTCAAGTCTGTCTTTGTACGGACCTGCCGTGTTCTCCGTTTTTTTGTACATGACTGTTTTGGAGGCAAATAAAATGCAAGTAGGGATTAAAACCGCAGAATTAATGATTACCGGTGCTGGAAATACTAGCGCTTGATGCAGTGTTTAGATTTTGTTGCCACTCGTACCCAACATGCAATGCGCGAAAGTCATGTGGTCTGTCAATCTCTGTTTGCATACAGGACCAACCGATCTACAGAAGATGACCTCTCTCTACCACACTCCGTGTTATGCTGTCACACCTGGAGAGGAAGAACACCCCTCTGCCAGAGTCCTTTTCATCGACTTCAGCTCAGCTTTTAACACGATCATTCTGCAGCAGTTGGTGGAAAAGCTGATGCTATTAGGTGTGGACCCTGCAACCTGCAATTGGGTTTTCAGCTTCCTGACAAAGTGACAAGAGGCAGTCACACATCAAAGACCATCTTGGTGAGCACAGGCTTTCCTCTGGGGTGTCCTGAGCCCGTTGCTGTTCAGTCTGCTCACACATTACTGTAAGCCAGACTCAGTGCTAATCATATTGTGAAGTTCAAAGACAACTGTGGTTGGTCTCATTACTGAAAACAATTAGTCCACTTATAGAATGGATGTGGAGCAGCTTGAAGTGTGGCGTAGATCCCATAATCTCATAAACAATAAAGACAAAACAGAAGACCTGTCCTTCTTTATTAATACCACATCAGTTATCAAAAAAGCACAAACGCATCTCCACTCCCCCAGGAGGCCCAGAAAACCTCACCTCCCCATCCGTTCAACTATTAGCACGGCTTTACTGTGATGCCTCCTGTCTACACACACATATAGCATACAATATACTCCCCAGATGCACACAATACTCTGTGAAAGGACTGTTGCTACCTGTATGAGCGTGACTATTTAGACTTGAGTTTTTGTTTTCTTTTTTTTTATTTAGATGTTTTGTTATTTACCCTTTTAATTTATTACTGCCTTTTTACTCTTCTTTTTTTAAGCCATTTTCCTTTTTAATTTTATTGATTATTGCACTGTAGATTCTGGTGAGAAACTGTATTTCAGGTGATTGATTGATAGATATATATATAGATTTGTTGGTTTTTGTTTTTTGCCCTTTATCACAGTTCCTCTTCCCCACTGTTTTTCTTTCCCTCTTTCTTTCTCCCAGTCATATCTGTCCCGTGTGTAGCAAGTGAAAATAAAATAAACAATAAAAGCAAAGGTAAATCAAATAGACTAATACAGCAAGGCCGGGATGGTCCATTTGGTAAAGTAAATCCGTTGGGCATCTTTCTTTGTCTCCAGACAATAATTCTGATGGCAAAAGAAACAAATGGGACAGGCAAAAAAGGAAAAAAACGAGAGAAACTGTATTTCGTTTCAGCCTGGGTATCACCATACAAAATGTCAATAAGCCTCTTCTTGAAACTTCTCCAATCTTGACAAACAAGCATCAGCTGATGAAGTGCACACAGTTTCAATAAAAGCTGTCACTTACTGTTATTTATTCATCTTTCAGTCACTTTAATTTTTAAAACTGTAATTTTAAAACTGTATATACTGTATATTCTGTGTATTTATTATTTCACTCCTATTGCCTGTTATTATTGTCTTTATCTTCAACGTATGCTGCTCGGTTGTTTGTTAATTGCCCCTTGAGGATAAATAAAGTTTTCTGATTCTGATAAAAGTGATATGTTCTTCACCTTTTGTGTTGATGACATTTATTTCCACTGTAGCAGCTGAGCTGAGTCCAAACGGCTGAAAATGTTCACCTGGTGCTCTGTCAAACTCTTCTCCTCCTGCTGATCAGCTGGGACACAAAACAGTAACATCACAGTGAGACAAGAACGTGAGAGGGACGTGTCCCAGGATTGAATTTAAAGCCATCATATTTACAGTTTGGATTTGGCGGACGCCCTCTTTATATATAAAGTTGTATATAGTATTTGTATTTGTATTCTATTTTTATCTTATTGTATATTTATTTTATTTTATTCTATTCTGTACAGTTGTGTACTGTATTTATTCTTATTGTATTTTTGTAATTTTTGCCTCATAACTTTTGCACTGTCCACTTCCTGCTGTGACAAAACAAATTTCCCACGTGTGGGACTAATAAAGGTTATCTTATCTTATCTTATCTTTACTTTTAGGAATAGTAACTGTGAAACTATGGCACTCATGACCATTGATCGATAGTCACGACATTACAACAAGTATTCATCAAGATACTTTTAAGAATATTCTTAACATGCACTCGGATTTTTAAAAAAATTATAAAAAAAAGAATTCTCTCCATCAATAAGAATTTACTGACTGCAACTTGAACGTTGACTCAAAATGACTTAAAATCATCCTGGAAAGATGCATTTGACAAATTATAGACAAAAAAAGCCTGATAAAGGACACATGTCTGTAATGTGTCTGTGAAATGGATGAATGTTATTGACTGAGCAGATAATGAACAAGTGTGTTCTAGCAGCTGCAGTTTCAGCTGCGTGTGCTAACACACACACCTTCCTGTTATCACTTCAAATAGAAACGAGGCTGTAGAGGTTTGGTGCAGGCAGAAAAACAGCTGCAGGGACAATGAAAAGACTTTTCTGCTCCAACTTCTCCCAGCATGCTGAGCTAATGATTAGTTGGTGTTTTTCTCCAAACACTCTCTCACTCTTCTCTCAACGTGTTCACAATAAACTGTGAACAGACACCGAGGAGAGCAGCAGAAGACCTCATTCAGGAGCTAAACTCAACATGAACTGAACTCACAGTAAAGTTAGCTCGGTGCTTACCTTTAGATGAGCCCACAAACCGAGAGAAACTCCGCGATGAAGCTGCAACTCTTTCCAAACACAGGAAACAGATCAGGGAGCAGAGACCCACGTGGTTCACGCTGATCTCAGCTACGATCCAGGAGACAAGGGTGGGCAGATCGATGCAGATATCGATCAGGACGTTGGTAGTGGTTTATGATCGATGCTTTAGTTTGTTTCTCTCCTCTAAGTTCACTACTTTACTCCCGCTTCATGAAAAAGCAGCTCTCTCTGCTCGACTCCTGTCCTGCACACGCACTTTGCTCCGCCCCCTTCTTCCTTATTTTCTTTGATTCGTTACTGTGCGATCACGTGACTCAGATGCCCTGAGAAAACACATTTGGGCTGCAGACAGTGAGAAAGAGGAGCAGCATGTGCAGATATTGCACATCGGTAAATAAAAGCAGTAATGCGTGTAGGAATACTGTGGCAACACCACCAGTTTATAAAGACACGAAGGAGAGCAGCAAAAGAAACTCAGTGAGGAGGAGGGAGATCCCTCACACTGGCCACTTCATTAGCTACACCTCTTCCA
The DNA here is from genome assembly GCF_041146795.1 of Maylandia zebra. Taxonomy (NCBI): domain Eukaryota; kingdom Metazoa; phylum Chordata; class Actinopteri; order Cichliformes; family Cichlidae; genus Maylandia; species Maylandia zebra. The sequence goes on along the minus strand of NC_135175.1, from coordinate 35,528,925 downwards.
CTACTCATTGGTTTGCATGGTTTTGAGACATAGATTAGAATTAATCATTTAACTTGAACTATCTTCTAGACTTGTCAAGCCATGCTTCGTTTGCTTTGTTGTTAACGAATAACGTTGTAGGCTCACCATAAGCTCACTGAAGGCTGAAGGTTGTAATCTCCGTTATATTTCACAGATGATGCACTGTAACTCGAACATAGTGTAAGGTAAATGTCTGTGAGCACATTGATGTAGCATCACTTTAAAAAGATTTGGACACAAGACAGATACAAAGACATGACTGAGGAGGTAGGAGGTAAACAAACATAAGGACACTAATCACAGCACACAGAGACAGACTGGATGAGAAGGGGAAGAAACAAACAAACCAGAAAATAAGAATGATAAGAATCCTGTGCAGCGCTTTGTGACCGCCTGTCTATGAAAAGCGCTTAATAAATACACTTTACCTGCGTCTGGGTACCCGGGGTTCTTGAATAGTTTATGGACATGTGTATATTTGGTGTTGCTGTTGTGGTGGCAGATTTCTTTTCTCATATATTAATCACATATTTAATCATATTACATTAGTTATAGTAATATCACTTTCTCACTTTACTATAGTAAGAGCACTCCTGTCACTAGTTTACATGCATGTGGAAAGTTAACACAGTGAGGCCATTGTAATGGGCGACGTTAAACAGATAGTGGGACTCCTTCTGCCTTTCAGGGATGTAAATCTTTAGGTGACGGCCAAGCAGAAAACAAGGTCATAATTCTCTCTGTGAGGGAGGAGGTATAGCCCCCCTGTGAGAGGGGCCAACATGTAAGAGTTTGTGGAATGTTCTTTGTCTGTGTGCCTGTATATAAGATGTAAGGGCGGTGGCCACAATTCAGAGATGGTGTTTCACTGGGATGCTCTCTCCACATTGCAATGTGTTTATTAAACCCACTTCAAATCAAGCTCACTGGGTGTGTCGCAGGTTATTGTTAAATTTTCCACGACACTGTCCCTTGTTTTTTCTTTGTTTTTCTTGTTTGTGGGTGTAGGTGTGTGCAGCTGGTCAAGCTTCATCAGGAGAGCTACTTAGGAGTGTGGTTGAGTTCTCTCTGATGCTGGATCGTTGCGTGAGACTTCCTGTCAGTTTCCCAGTTAGATGTCAGTTAGTGTGAGTTTGCCATAGTGTGAAGTATTTACGGCTGTGTTCTTCCTGCAGGAGTGTGGAGACGAGAGGGCAGCAAGCACGGGTGCATGGAAACTAGAAAACAGAGTTTCCGAGCACAGACATCATTAGACCATAAAACAATAAAACAAAATTAAGCAACATGGGAGAATATTCCAGTGTGTACAGCTGGATCTGGGACTGCTGCAATCCGCGTCCACATCAGATGGGAGGTAAGCATGGGAGGAGGCGTTGGATTCAGGGGAGGGAGGGTGATAGTACGTATCAGTATCAGTGTACATGTTTCGTGCATGTGTCTGTGTGTATCCCATGTTCAGCTCACAGAAAGTGTCACCACACCCGGTTGAGCGAAGGTCAACAGTCTCCAGTGGACCCAGGTGGCCTTGAAGGAGGGACAAAGAGTTCTGTCAACAATCCTGTTATCATGGAGAATTTTTGTTGTTCCAGTCAGCTTCGACCTTAGCCGACCTTAGATAGCCGCATGAGTGAAGATGGTGAATGTTTGGGTTGAGTGCGAACAACTGCATCCAATTTTTACAGTTGATCTAAATTTTATCACTGGTCACCAATTCTCTCAATTCTCTTAATTCCTATTCTTCAAAGTCAAAAGTCAAAGTCAACTTTATTTGTCGATTCTGCCACATGTACAGGACATACAGAGAATAGAAATTGCGTTACTCTCAATCCCTAGATAAATAGCAAATGAACATTTAAATATATTTAAATATAAAAGTGATTAAAAATGCAAGTAAAATAATTAAAAAGTAAAAATTTAAATAAATACAATTTTACATATAACAAGAAAGCTATACAATATACAATATAATGGGTAAGTGACATTGAGTGTAAACCAGGCAGAGTAGTGCAAATAGGCAAATAGTGCAAATGGAGATTTAGTAGTGTACGGTAAGAGAAAGTGTAACAACAAAGTCTTATGAGGTAATGGCAGTCCAATGCTCCACAAAGTGACTGGTAACTGGTGCAGGCCAGTGAGTGAGTCAGAGAGTGTGTGTGTTTGTGTGTGTGTGACAGAGTTCAGTGAGACCGTGGAGGAGAGAGGGGAGAGGGGGCAGAATCGGGAGGGAGTTAAGCTTCCTGACAGCCTGATGGATGAAGCTGTCCTTCAGCCTGCTGGTCCTGGCCTGGAGACTCCGCAGTCTCCTCCCCGACGGCAGCAGCTTGAAGAAGCTTTGCATTGGGTGCGTGGGATCAGCCGCTATGCAAAGGGCTTTTTTAGTGAGACGGGTGCTGTAAATGTCCTGGAGGGAGGGGAGAGAGACACCAATGATCCTCTCTGCAGCTCTCACTATGCGTTGGAGGGTTCTATGACAGGACGCATTGCAGGCTCCAAACCACACAGTGATGCAGCTCGACAGGATGCTCTCGATGGTGCCTCTGTAGAAAGTGTACATGATGGGGGCTGGTGCTCCTGCTCTTCTTAGTTTGCGGAGAAAGAAGAGACGCTGCTGTGATTTCTTGGCCAGTGCTGTGGTGTTGTACGTCCAGGAGAGATCCTCTGTGATGTGCACACCCAAGAACTTGGTGCTGCTCACTCTCTCCACAGACGCTCCGTCAATGGTCAGAGGAGCATGTTGGGTGTGCATTCTCCTGAAGTCCACAACAATCTCCTTTGTCTTCTCCACATTCAGAGAGAGATTGTTGTCAGCACACCACGTGGCCAGGCGTCTCACCTCACTTCTGTAGTCGGTCTCATCCCTGTTGCTAATGAGACCCACCACCGTTGTGTCGTCCGCAAACTTGATGAAGAGGTTGGAGCTGTATGATGGAGTGCAGTCATGGGTCAGCAGAGTGAAGAGGAGGGGGCTCAGCACACATCCCTGCGGGGCCCCCGTGTTTAAAATGATGGTGCTGGATGTATTACTGCCAACCCGTACTGCTTGAGGTCTTCCGGTGAGGAAATCCAACAGCCAGTTGCACAGTGAGGTGTTGAGCCCCAGCTGGACCAGTTTTTGAGTGAGCTGTTGGGGGATTATGGTGTTGAATGCTGAACTGAAATCTATGAACAGCATTCGAACATATGAGTCTTTTTTGTCCAGGTGTGTGAGTGCTGAGTGGAGTGCAGTGGAGATGGCATCATCGGTTGAGCGGTTGGGCCGATACGCAAACTGGAAGGGATCCAGGGAGGGGGGCAGGACAGTCTTGATGTGTTGCATGACTAGTCGTTCGAAGCACTTCATCAGGATGGGAGTAAGTGCAACAGGACGGTAGTCATTAAAGCAGGAGGGAGATGACTTTTTTGGAACCGGAATGATTGTGGTGGCTTTAAAACATGTGGGGACGACAGCCTGGATGAGTGATATGTTGAAGATGTCTGTGAAGACATCAGTGAGTTCCACTGCACAGTCTCTCAGTACACGACCAGGAATGTTGTCAGGACCCGGAGCTTTACGTGCTCCGGGTCTTCTTCTCAAAGATGTTATCTATGGCTCATGGCTGTGCAATATAGATATATTGCACAGCCATGAGCTTCTCCAAGACCTTATCCTTATTTTGTTCAATAACACAGTCTTACTCGCAGCCCTGCCCATCGTCTATCGTGTCGGCCAGCCTTATGGGATTTTGAACAGCTGTAGCCGCTTCTTGTTCTTCGATAGGCCAGGTCCGAGACAGCTCCAATCAGCCAGAACACTCTTATCGTGGTTCCAAATTGGTAGATGTCGTTCAATGTCCTCCATCGAGAGTGTAGCCAGACACACAATGCAACCGACCATCCAGGTAGCAAACATTGTCTGCGGGACAATTGGGCTCTCTCAAACCCAGGAAGGTGTCAATTTTGTTACGGGACCAGTCGATCAAATCCATAATTCTTTAGGTTTTAGAGAACATGACTGAGAGACTCTTTGAAGGCTAGAGTTAGATGAGACTAGACAAAGACATAGAAGCAGCAGCAGGGAAGATAAGGAAGGGAGAGGGTGAAAGATGGGTCCACCTCCTCCGAGAGCCAAAGAAATCTTATTTTACTGTCCCTCCTTCCCCTCTGTTTTATTTCTCCCTTTCTGTATTGTTGTCTGTCCAACTTGTAATAACTTAAAATACAATTTTGATTTGAAAATGAAATAAAAGAAAGTTAAAAAATAAATAAACAATGATAATATAGATCAATCAAGTGGAACAATGTGGCATTGGCATATTTTCTCCACTTGAAAAAATACATCCGTTGGGCATCTTTCCTGGCCTTCAGACAAAAATTCTGATTGCTAAAGAACTGAACAGGACAGGCAAAAAATAAATAAACAAATAAAATAAAAAATAATTTAGTTAATTGTTATATTATAGCTGTTTGTGATGTTTGCAACTTTGTACTATAATAATTTATCCAATCCAGTTAATTCAGTGATTGTTTTTACTGTCTTGCAGCAACAGAGATTAATCAAATATTCTGACTCTGAAAGTTTGGGTCGACACTCTGAAATACAGGAAGTGAAATCATAGCTCAAACCTTTTATTTGTCACGTCAAACTGTTTTCTATGGTGGCCCTGAGAGGCCAAACGGACTGCAACTTCAGAAAACACTTGCAAAAAGAAAAACGCTGCAAAAAGAAAAGCGCTGCAAAAGCACACAAAGCACAACGGAAATGGGGAAAAAAGACAACGGAAATGTTCCTGGGGAGACAATATCCCGACGGACCAGCTGCACGAACCAAAACATGCTAACCAGTGCGCTAGGACTGGGACACGCTTCAAAGAAGTGGAGGAGAGGTAAATGTGTTGTAATCTCATGATTCTAATAATACTACAGATATCTGGAATATACATTCAAAGGTAATTCTAACAAAGATAATGTTTAATGTAGCCTTAGAAATGAAGCTTTCCGTTGTCTTTTTTCCCATTTCCGTTGTGCTTTGTGTGCTTTTGCAGCGCTTTTCTTTTTGCAGCATTTTTCTTTTTGCAAGTGTTTTCTGAAGTTGCAGTCCGTTTGGCCTCTCAGGGCCACCGTAGTTTTCATAAGGCAACCTTAACACACGGTTTGTCATGTTATGGCTGTGTGCAGGCAGGAAAAGGACCCAAACACAGACTCAACTGAGGCGGGACTGAAAGTCACAAAGCAGCTCTATTGCTGAACAGAGAAAACCATACAAAACCTAAACTGGGCAAAATCTAACAAAACATACACTGGGAGATGTAGGAACAGACACACAACATGAGAAAGGACGTAACGTCAACACCGAGAAACACAGGGCTTGAATACACTGGGGAATAACGAGGAGAATGAGACACAGAAGGGGAGCACAGCTGGGAGAAATCAGACATGATGAGACCCAAGGGAAGTGAAACTCAGTACATTCATGTAAGACACAGACCTTCAAAGTAAAACAGGAAACGTAACCCTGAGACACAGTGTTGACTAGGGGATACAACTGACAGGGGAGACGGAGCAACTGAGAAACACAGAGACCAAATATAAGGGAGGCACAGAGATCACTAAACACTGGAAATGATCACAAACAATGTTCCCTCTAATTTTTCATGTGTCTAAGTGTTGAAAGATTTTGAGTTTTGTGTTATGTTTATTTGTAGCTCCATTTAAAGGAAGAAGAGCAGGAAAAGGGAGTGAGACATGGTGTGCAGAAAAAATGTGCTGTGACAGCCAAAAAGCTACCTCCTGTTTCAACACATAAGCTAACGGTCTCTCCTTTTAAGGAGTTGTTATTGAGTTCTGTACATGCCACACCTATTGCTGTGAAAGCTTGTTTGAGTATAAATAAAGGATGTACTGAGAGCCCGCGCGATTCTCTCTGTGTCACATCTGTTGTGCACACAGGACAGATAGTGCCGGGGCATCGCCCATGTACATGTAAACATCTTTGAGTCTGTGTTTCTTGCCTCCTAAGAGTTTTCCCCTCACACTGAGCGAACACACAAACTCCCTGAGTGGACACTTGGACCACTGTGAGCGACAGCAGACGTGTGCACTGTGGTCACGCCAGCATCGAATCCATCCAAGTTACATGTTTATTAAAATAATCAAATTACAGCATTTACATTTATGTTAGACTACTTTTAATTAAATGCTTTAGCCCACTTACAATGAAACTTAAAAACAATCTTGTTCATGACCTGTGTAGGATGTTAACACTATTGGAAGTAAAAATAACTTGAACTTCAATTTTGAAAACACAACTTTCTTTTTAATTTAATTTTTCTTTATGTAACTCTGACTTGTATCATGAGTATGAGTCTGTGGTCTGGGAGAGAGTCCTGTAACTCTGTCTGCAAACCACAGTAAATAATGACCAATGTTGGGCAATTGACTACACTACACACTAACTACACAAGATTTGTGCTAAATGTCGCAAATCCCTCACATCTCAAAACACGCTGTCACTCCTAAAACTTCCCTTTTCCTAAACAACTAAATGCCATGTTGCCATATCATTTTCTTGATTGGTTGACATGGTACATTTTTCGACCAATAGGAAAGGGTGGGGTTTTCGCTCACAGGCGGAGAGTGCTTTTCTGCTTGGCCGTCACCTAAGGATTTACATCCCTGATAAGCAGGAGTCTCACTATGAGTTTAACGTCTCCTATGAACTTACAATGGCATCACTGATTGTTTCAGGATGAGCTGCCATCATCCAATCACACATCTGCTTACCTGTATCTTTTGCTCGTTTCTCCTCCTCTTCTTTTCTCTTTTTTCTAAACTGAGCACCTGATGGCTTTGAACTTTTCTTGTCCATCTTACATTGGTTTTAATTTTGCACTCCAGAATGAACACAAATCCACCAACTCGACGATCACCACAACATAACCTAACAGACCTACACCTTAGTTCACAGATTCACTTTGTCTAAGGTTTATTTCTGGGATTTCACACAACCCAGGATTCAAATCATGAATCCATAATGGGCTTAGATTTACATCATTATAAATGTGCTCTATTTGGAAGCAGCCGGCCCCCCTCCCCTTTCGACGGGTTGTGTGTGAGACATTAAATCATCAAAACGTAAATTATAAATTTTAAATTGTTATTGATCCCTTTACCACGGGTCCTAAAGTGTATATTTATTTTCTTACTCTTCTTATATTTATGTTTGTTTACTTGCACTGCTGTAACTGGAGCCTCGTCGTCTCGTGTCTCTATATACTGGACTGTATGTAGCGGAAATGACATTAAAGTTTACTTTGACTTCAGCAGCGAGCAGGCGCACCGAGGGCTCTCGCGCTCACTTTTCGCGTATAGAATTTCAAAAAACATCGGTGCAAATTATAAGTCTGTATCATAATGTCTGGTGTTTTCGTGTTTGTTGTTTTGTTTTTATTTTGCGAGTTGGTTATTAGATGCTGCTCCAGCCAGCCAGAGAATCCTCGCCGCTCCGCCCTTTCCTCCTTGTGCCGCAAGCAGCAGGCGCACCTCGCAAACGGAGGGCGCCCTTACTCCCAGCAAATAGGCGAAAGAAAACCGATCAGTGCCTATGCCATTCCCAATACGAGCATTATTTTTTTTTTTTGCTGATGCCCGTGATGCCGCCCTCCACCACAATGCCGCCTGGGCAACCGCCCATGTCGCCTGTATCTAAAACCGCTACTGATGACAGGGTTGAGGACCGGATCCATCGGTTTCAGTCTGCTAAACACTAGGGGTGCAACGATACACAAAATTCACGGTTCGGTTCGATACTTTGGTGTCACGGTTCGATATTTTTTCGATACAAAAAAAATGTTCATGCCTTTTTAATTTGTCATTTATTAAAATTATAAATATATATTTTAACTCAAAAGTACAGTTTTTAAATTTAACCCTAACCCTTGTGCGTGTTTTTTATTTTGACAGCGAATGCGCACCTGCGGACCACTTATGTGCAGCCCTGGTTATTTAGCTCGTCATATTGCAGACACAGAAATTCTTTTGTCCATGAAACCATAAAGCTGCACTTTCTTTTTGCCTTATAGTCTGATTTGTCATAACTTCTCCGTTTTGTGGTAAGCTTTTCTTTGGCTGTCACTTCTTCACCCTGACCTGTCTTATTTGGCTCAGCAGAACTGAAATATATATCCTGCTGCTTTTACACACTCACTCACATAAGCTCAGCGATTCTCTGCGCGATCAACCTCTCACATGTTTAAGCTGCGGGAGATTTCACTTGTCATGTTTGCGTAGTAAGCTAACGATTAATAAGACGATGTCAGAGGAATTGGTGCACAAATTATCATCACTCACAGATCAGTGCTGCTGCTCTCTATACACAGTTCGCACGATTGCAAAGTGAAAGCAAAAAAACAAGCGCAAATTCAAACGCGATTTCAATATGTCACATATTGACAGTGGCTCACCGATGCCAATGACATAATTACCCAGCTACATTTCTGAAAGAATGCAAAAGCATTGACATATATTTTTCCTACAATAGCCCGACGGGCAGGGAAGAGATAGATTTTGGTAGCCCGACTGGAAAAATCGCTAGCTCCGGGACGTCGGGCTAGCGATATTGCAAGCCCTGTATCTGATTGAGGATTCACTCATCTTTGGAAAAGAGAGTTTATTACAGAGAAATGGCTCTTTCCAAAATAAAAGCTATACTATCCGCTTCTTCTGGGCTATATTCTCAGCAGCATAAGGAGAATCATGTGCTAACAGCTGTCTAAATGACTCGGCTAAAGTTAGTAGCATGCTTGCTTTTTTTTGTCTGCTTCCACTTGTCTTTGCACTAGGATGATGTCGGCGTAAATGTGCAGTCATATTCGTTGTGTTCCCACTAGTGCTTTCAGGTTAATCTGACCTTAACGCCACAACACGGCAAATCTCCGTTAACGAGCTACCGCCGATCGCCTCGTGCGTGGGGCTAGACGGCCAACACGTTAACGAGCTAACTGCGCTAACACACTAGTTCCCACCCATGTAATTGAGCATTGCGTGGCACATCCAACATACGGTTTTACTTTAGTCCATGACTCGCTTACCTTCAGGGTCATACGTCACATGAAAACCAAAATAATTCCAAACACCAGATCTGAATGAGGGTGGGGGAGGTCCATGTTGCAAGGAGAGCTTAACTTCTGTCTCGCTAGCTTGCCCTGCGCTCTTCCTTCTGAGATGCTGTCTGTGTTGAGCGCTCAGTGAATCTGCGCTCGACAGTGCAGCCTAGGCGGAGTAGTCGAACTCAGATTCACTGAGCGCTCAACACAGACAGCATCGTCAGAAGGAAAGTTGATAAAATAAATTACAAATTTTGTATTGTTCGATACATATGCGTACCGAACCGAAAGCACTGTATCGAACGGTTCAATATCGATACGAATATCGTTGCACCCCTACTAAACACACAATGATAGTGTAAGTCAGGGAATTCCTTGAAAACATTTATCCTAAACACCTCTTGAAATAAAGACTATAAAAGACTGTAATACTCATCCAGAGAAATCAAAGTTTTAAATGCACCTGTGTGTTTATTTTGCGGACAGGAAAAATCCTTCACTGCACCCTACTCTCTGTATATGAAATCTGAGGTATGGAACAATACATCATCAGCAAAAGAGAGGTTTTTTTTGGCATTACTCGAACCTTTCCATTTTCTTCCTTAGATGTAATGCATAATGGGATACAAAGCTTGAATAAATAATTTTCATAGAGAACTCTGAGTAACTTTGAGAGCATTACACAAAACACAAAAGCAATGATTTCAGTCTTAAGCAGCTCAGTCTTTATTCTAGGAATTATTTCTCACATATGATAGTATTACAATATTTTAAAATGTCAATTTGCTTATAAAATTATTGTGTAATCTGTCAAACATGTGTCTCATGATTTGTATCAAGTCATTTTGAGGTGAAAGAACATTCCTGTCACAAGGTAAAAGCTGAAACCAGTTATTGGTGAAGTGGCTTTTATATACGAACGCCTTGGTGTTCTCCTGGGTACTCAGGAGGTGGTGAGGGGAGGTCTGTGCAGACCTGAAGTAATTTGAGTAAATACAAATTACAGCTGCTGTTTTAGTCCGATGTGAAAAGGACCCCTCCTGTTCTAGTGTTGAAAGTTTCTTCCCTTTACTACTTTTATTACAAGAAAATCTTAATTTAGATGGTTATGGGGGGTTTGTGCTGTACAGGGATGTGTCAGGTATTTCAGCATCAGTGTTTTGGTGGAATGATTGAAGGACTGTGAGAAGTTCTGACACCTGAAGATATATCACAACTGTAGTGGGGAGGAAACACTCAGCATTTAATGTTTCCTGATAACGAATACCGTTTTCTACAGTGGGTGTTATGCTACAGCCATCAGCTGTTCATTCATCAGTGCATGTGAACAAAGTTAAACACGATGATAACCAGACTGTATACTCACTGGTCACTTTAGTAGGTCCACAATTTTGGCTGCTTATCAATCTAAATATCTAATTAACCAATGATATTGAAGAAACTCAATGCGTTAAGGCATATAGACATCATCAAGACGACCTGCAGTTCACATTGAGCATCACACTGAGGAAGAAAGGCGATTTAAGTCACTCAAGAGGCTTTACAGCTTTATACGCTTATTAACATCTTATCACACTATAAAGTAAATGCCAATTCAACCGATAAACAACTGCAACCATGAGCAGGTGAGGATGATCCTAAAGCCACCGCTGATGACAAACAGGAGTTATTTGATGTGCTTTCATTAATCAGGTTGTTTGAAAGTTAAACCAGAGCATAAGATGTCAAAAACACACAGAGATTAAGTTAAAGGTTGTGAAACTACATCCAGCCGGCATCCCAAGAACTGACTGTCTGCTTAGAGAAACGTCCACCATCCAGTAGTTATGGATTATTGATCGTCTGCAGCTCTGCCTGAGGATAACATGCTTTCTTTGTCACGGTTCGCGACGCGAGCCAGGTGTAAGTTATTAAAGGACCCAGGATGCAGCACAACTGAGGTGAGGAAGCTTTATTGACAGTGAGATAATAAACAAAGGCGAGGGTGGGAAAAAACAGAACAGGGGTCCGTTCTTCGTACCTCGCTTACTATATCCAAGATCAAATCATTGCGCTAACTTTGAGCTCGCTATTCCGGTTCTCCGAACACACCTGTTGTTGACAATTAGTACAGCTGGATGAAGTAACGTGAGATCACTGGGTGGCTTAAAAGGGGCTACGCATCGATAGTAGAAACATTGATCGGCAACCCTTTGATTGGTCGGCGAAAATGTCGAAGGAGCGCGCTCAGTATTTTTCAGCAGCAGAGCAAGAACTCTTGATTGAGGGATTCCAGGAGTTTCAGAGTTTAATTAAAACTCAAGGGAACACTGCAAAGGCTGCAAAAGCAAGGAGAGAGGGCTGGCAGAAAGTTGCTGACAAATTAAACTCGTAAGTAATTTAATAATATTAATAATAAATTGGATTTATATACCGCTTTTCAAGGCACCCAAAGCGCTTTACAATGCCACTATTCATTCACTCTCACATTCACACACTGGTGGAGGCAAGCTACGGTTGTAGCCACAGCTGCCCTGGGGCAGACTGACAGAAGCCAGGCTGCCATATCGCGCCATCGGCCCGTCTGGCCAACACCAGTAGGCGGTAGGGTAGATTTATCATATTAATATTATATTATATTACATTATATTATATTATATTATATTATATTATATCCTCTTTCACATTAGAGCAGCGACAGGACCCACTAGAACATGGGAACAAGTAAAAGTGAAATATAAGAATATTCCACAGAATGGTAATATTTATCACTTATATTGCTTTTCGTCTCTTGGAAAGAGACCCTGAAATAATCTGTTTGTTTGTTTATAACCGCAACCAAGAAAAGGGCAGAGCAAAAAAAGACAGGTGGTGGTCCTGCACCCCCTCGTCAACAAGTTGGTTAAGTAAATAATACCCTCACGGGAAAATCGATATCTCTCTATGAGCACACTGTCGCGCTGAGCTAAAGGATCCTGTCTATCCCGCAATAAACGCTGAATTCTGAGGACTCTCCTTATCAATCTTGCACCTTCCGCAATGGGTGGCTCGCGTATACGGACAGGACATGGCTGCAACAGACTTCCCAAATCCACCTTCGCTTTTATAGCCGTGGTCTCTCATCTTGATTACACGAAGTAATTTACAATTACAACTCTAAAATATGAATTACATCTGAAATAATCAAATACATGAAATAGAATGATTAATAGTACATTTCCCTTTTTTTAGGAAATGACCTGTATGTATCTGTGTGAAATCAATAAAAGGATCAAGTGCTGCATTATCTTTAGTTACATTGATGTTATTTATTTATGGTGAAACAGTGGTAAAATGTCGCTGTTGCTTTCGTATAAATGAAGCGGACATACCTGAGTGGCCACGATCTAATCCTGTTTACATAAAGTAAGCCTGCTCCCGAGCAGGTTTACGCTTACGGATCTGTTGCTATGACAGCAAGTCCCGGATGAGCTTCGGAGAACCGAACGATCCAAGATCACGCGAAATCGTCAACAATCAAATCCAGCTAACTTACAAAGGCGAGGTACGAAGAACGGACCCCAGGGAGTAACCTAAACTGGGAAAAGCCAAACAAAAAACAGACCTGAAACAGACGGAGGCACGGCTGGGAGTAATTGGACATAACGGGACAAGGGGAGTGAAACTAGAAACACTGACGAGAGACACAGACCTACAAAATAAAACAAGAACTCACACATGCAAAGACACAGACTAAGAAATCCGGACTTGACACAGGAATACACAGGCAGAAAAGCCTAAATACTAAACTGGGGAAGAACAGAACCAAAACCCAAAGAAAGAGAAAACCAGAACCAAAATACATCACAATAATAGAAAACACAAAACGCTGGGTCAAAAGACCCAGGGCCATGACATTCTTACAGAAAGTGAGCAATGACAGAGAACTCACGTTTTTATGCACTGGTGGGATTGAGAGCCCTCTCCTATTTACTAAACTGGCACTTTAACCAAACCAGCCATAAACATTGTCACAGCTGGTTGTGGCTAAGCAGTAGTATAAAAAGGAAGGATTAAGCCTAGCTGCAAGCTGCAACTGGGAAAACAGTCAAGGTTACACCTGAAGGACTCAACATTTGAATGTTTCAGATGATCAAAAAGGAAAGAAATATGACAAAGGTTACCTGGGTCAGTGGAAAATAGTCTGTAAATGGTTTCATTTGTTAAGGGTAAAAAGGTATGAAAAACAACCTGACCATGTATGGAAGCCGGCTGAAAGACCTCACACAGCAGCACATCATGATACGATCAAAAGAAACAGCAGAGAAACAAAGTCACTGACATCAGTATGAAAAGGTTACAGAGTCATTTCTAAGGCTTTGGGACTCAAGCGAACTACGAGCCATTATCCACACTACAGGAAAAATGGAAGAGTACTCAAGCCTCCCAGGAGCAAGTGGCTGACTAGAAATACTGCAAGAGTGCATCGATGACTAATCCAGGAGGTCACTGAAGAACCCAGATCATCATCTAAAGACCTGCAGGCCTTACTTAGCTTAGATAAGGTCAGAGGTCATGATTCAGCAATAAGAGATTCAATGGGGGGAGAGATTCAACAACAGAAAGGCTCATCTCACATCTAACAACAGCTGTAGTTGGAGCTGTAGTTTTTCGAGAGATTCCCGTTACACGTGGCATTAAAAGAAGATCACAGGAACAGCCTGACACAGTGGTGGTGGTGTGACGTCTTCCCAAGAACACCTCATACCAAAAAACCGATTCCAGGAAGGATTCTTGTATATGTGGAACCCTCTAACCGAGTAACTGAGCTGAGTCGACACAAGAGGAAAAGAAGCACAACTGCATGATACACAGAAGTGCTGGATCACTAATCAGCTGCTAGAGACCACTGAACCATCCGAGTTTTACTTCTTTACAGATGAGCATCCAGACCAGGACAGAGAGGAAATCTGACATAACTGAGTCAATGAAACCACAAAAAGCTCAAACTGTTTAAGGTGGTAATACACCAAAGTACAACCCAGACCCAGATCAGCTTGACTTTTTATCTTTTTCTTGGATATAAAGTCACATCAGTGGTCGTTTCACATCCTGTTGATGGCTTTAGTTCATATTGAAGGTTTTCAAAATCAATGGGTGTGAAATGTTTTGATTTGTCACACTGGTCACAGCTGTAGTTTCCCCTCCATGTATGTACGTTCATGTTTGTTACGACGTCCTGACAGCGAGACACTTTTCTCCCAGTTTCTGCATTTGTATGTTTTCTCTCCTGTGTGGACTCTTCCATGCACTTTAAGATGATCCGCAGTGGTGAAGGAGAGATGGTTTTTGACCCCATGTGACAGAGTTAATTTTGGTTTAATTCACTTGGTTTAGGGAAGCCTCTCCCATATTCTTTGCAGTAGTTCGTTTTGTCTCCAGTGTGTCTGAGTTGATGTTGTTTAGGTTCTCTTGATGATTGAAAGTTTTTTCACAAAAGTCACAGAGAAACTCTTTCCCACTACCACAGTGACGACAGGGTTGAGAACTGGATCCATCTGTGTCGCTCTGCTTCTAAACAAAGACACAAAGACAGTGGAAGTCAGGGAATTCTTTCAACATTTTTATTTTTAACACCGCCTGAAATAAGGAGTATCTGTGCCAGTGCCCAATTATATCTTACTGTTTACATTTCAACACTCAGCTTACTGGGCAACATTAAGTCTTCATTTGTAGGTAATCTACTTAATGGGAAGACTGGTGATTAAACCCCTGGATGCTCTACTCTGCATCCCACAAGATACTGACTCCAACCTGCTCTCCGATGCATCCATTGGAGTGTGAATGTTAGATAGAGAGAAAGGGGAGGAGCTTTTAAAACTTTTAAGCTTTGAAATTAAACTTCATTCATATAAAATTGTAAAACTGTTAAAAGAAAAATACATACCTCACAGTAACTGCACTTTTAGAGTTTCTCTCTGCTGTGAATCTTTTGGTGTGATTTGAGGTAATGTGGAGATTTAAAAGTCTTCTCACACAGGTCACATTTATAAGGTCTCTCCTCAGTGTGGGTAAACATGTGCTGTTGTAAGTTTTTGTATATCACAAAAGCTTTACCACACTGATCACAGCAGTAAACATTATTTTTGGTGTGAATGCGTAGGTGATTGTTTCGGCTGACTAGCCAGCGGAAAGTTTTTCCACAAATGTGACAGCTGTACGCTTTAACTCCACTGTGGACGACTTGGTGTGTTTTTAAGCTTGCAGGGTGGGTGAAAGACTTTCCACACAAGTCACAGCTGTACGCTTTAACTCCACTGTGGACGAGTTGGTGAGTTTTTAAGTTTCCAGGACGGTTAAAAGACTTTCCACACAACTCACAGCTGTATGGTTTAACTCCACGGTGGACGAGTTGGTGAGTTTTTAAGTTTCCAGGACGGTTAAAAGACTTTCCACACAACTCACAGCTGTGCGTTTTAACTCCACTGTGCATGAGTTGGTGTTTTTTTAAATTTCCAGACTGGGTATAAGACTTTCCACACAAGTCACAGCTGTGCGCTTTAACTCTACTGTGGACGAGTTGGTGTTTTTTTAAATTTCCAGACTGGGTATAAGACTTTCCACACAAGTCACAGCTGTACGCTTTAACTCCACTGTGGACGAGTTGGTGTTTTTTTAAGTTTCCAGGACGGTTAAAAGACTTTCCACACAACTCACAGCTGTAGGCTTTAACTCCGCTGTGGACGAGTTGGTGAGTTTTTAAGTTTCCAGGACGGTTAAAAGACTGTCCACACAACTCACAGCTGTGCGTTTTAACTCCACTGTGTATGAGTTGGTGTCTTTCTAAGTTTCCCGAACAGTGAAAAGACTTTCCACACAAGTCACAACTGTATGTTTTCTCTTCCTTTCTTCTGTGAGGTTTGTCGGCCTCCTGAGAGCGCTGACTTCTTGCTCCATGTTGGTCCTGCAGTGACAGAGATACAAACAGAGGCAGTGAGTGAAATGCAGTCGTGGAACAAACTCAACCTTCAAATTTCCTCTATTAACACTAGTTTTAAACCAAAGGTTGAAGTAGTTCCTTTTCAGTCAATACACTCGGTACAACACACGTGCTATGGGATATCATGCCCTCACGTGTCCTGGCTGAGGAAACCTTTATTCACGCCTTTAAGGCAGATTATCTGTGATGACGTGTGCACAGCCCCAATGTGCCGCCACTGCTTCGGCAGTCAGCCCCTGATTCACTGTGCAGCTAAGAAGCTGCAGGTGGACTAGCCCTCTCCTCTGCCAGCTCAGAAGCTGTCGCGGTTCACAGGCTTTTTCCTCCAACTGGACCCCGCAATATCTAAAAACTGCCTTCCTATGTTCCCAAACTTTGTCTGAGAGCTAAGTGCATCATGTGGCAAACCTCTGTCTACCTGCATCACTGTAGCCAGCTATGAACGGTACATGACGTTGGACAGCACCGACAAAACTGGCTTAGCTAACCCACTCCTTATGGAGCTGTCTCTGGCCGCTTACCTGGCCCCATCCAATCCAATCCAATTTTATTTATAAAGCACTTTAAAATACCCAGCACAGGAACAAAGTGCTGTACAGAAAATAAGTGAAAACAATAGAATAACAGAAAGCAGCGAAATAAATAAATAAAACATAAAATTAAAACAGCCCTATATTAAAACAAAAACAAGATAAAACAGCATCGAATCACCTAAAAACAACTAAAATAAAAATAAAAACCAACATCTCACGTGGTGTCAAAGGTCAGGGTAAAGAGGTGGGTTTTCAAGAGTGACTTAAAAACAGATAAAGAAGTGGCCTGTCTAATCTCTAAAGGAAGCTCGTTCCACAGTTTGGAGCTGTTACAGCAAAAGCACGATCTCCTCTAAGTTTACGCCCAGTCCTGGGTATCTTCAGGAGCAGCTGATCAGCTGACCTGAGAGAGCGGGTGGGTGTATAAGGCTGTAGCAGCTCAGAGAGATAAGATGGAGCTAGGCCATGGAGAGCTTTAAAAGTAAATAAAAGAATTTTAAAATGAATCCTAAAAGAAATGGGCAGCCAGTGACGTGAAGCTACAACAGGGGAAATGTGCTCAAACTTTCGAGTGCCAGTTAAAAGACGAGTTGCGGCATTTTGCACCCTCTGTAGATGACTAATATATGATGCGCTCACCCCAATATAAAGTGCATTACAGTAATCCAGCCGAGTGCTAACAAAGGCGTGGATCACTGTCTCAAAGTGCTGCCGTGAAAGAATTGGCTTTATTTTTGCCAGCTGCCTGAGGTGAAAGAAGCTAGATTTTACCACTGCCTTAATTTGACTGTCAAGCTTCAGTTCACAGTCCACTTTGACCCCCAGGTTTGTGACAGTTGGCTTAACATACTGTGCCAGGGAATTTACATACACATTGGGGGTCTCAGTGGGGCTGCCAAAAACCATCACCTCGGTCTTTTTATCATTGAATTTTAAAAAGTTAACAGACATCCAAGTCTTAATGTCATCGAGACACTGAAGTAATGGCTGTGTGAGGTATCTGCCTTTTTTCTTTAGAGGGACATAGATCTGACAGTCATCAGCATAAAAGTGGAAAGGAATGCTGTGCTTTCTCAGTACAGAACCAAGAGGAAGCAGATATAAAGAGAAGAGGAGGGGGCCTAGAACTGAGCCCTGTGGGACACCACACAAGAGGGGAGCGGAGGACGACACATAGTCACCGAGGCTGACACAAAAAAGTTCGCCCCGCCAAGTAGGACCTGAACCACTCCAGTGCTGTGCCCCTAATGCCCACCCAGTGCTCCAAACGAGAGAATAAAATGGCATAATCCACGGTATCAAATGCAGCTGTCAAATCTAAAAGCACAAGAACAACACAGTCCCCAGCATCAGTCGCTAAAAATATGTCATTAAAAACTTTTAAAAGGGCTGATTCAGTGCTATGAAAGGCTTTAAAACCAGATTGGAAAACCTCTAACACATTTTGCTTTTCCAGGAAGGCCATTATTTGGCTGTAAACTACCTTTTCAAGAATTTTGGAAAGAAAAGGTAGTTTGGAGATAGGCCTGTAATTTGCAAGAACCGTAGGATCCAGAGCAGGTTTTTTAATCAGGGGTTTGACTACTGCATGTTTAAAATCTTTAGGGACGACACCTGACGACAGTCAGACTATGGTTTACCAGCTCAAGAACCAAAGGACCAACTGTAGGTAACACCTCTTTTAAAAGTTGAGGAGGGACGGCATCATTTGGAGACCCTACAGACTTAAAACGACCAACAGTCTCCTTTAAAACGGAAAGAGTCACATGCTCAAACCTGTCAAAGACAGCAGAGGAGGAAACAGAGACTGAGAGGTCACGAGCACAAGGAGAGACTTGATGAAAAGTGTTCAGCAGTGGAGGAGTTAAAACACGACAGTGCTGAACAGCAGCGTGAGGTTTAACTGAGGCACAGGCAAGAGGAACTTCAAACATCACAGGACTGTGGTCATAAAACACAGCATCACAAATCTATGTTAAAAACAGAAAAGCCATGATATAAAACAAGATCAAGTGTGTGTCCACGTTCACGTGTGGGACCTGTCACACATTGCACCAGATTAAACGAATCAATAAGGTTTAAAAAGCCCTTCGCCATGGGCATATCAGGACAACAGTCGTGAATATTAAAATCCCCAACAATACCAACACGATCATATTTTGGCAGGAATTCAGCCAAGAAGTCAGCAAAGTCAACACAAAGTCCTTATTGTATTTTAACCACCGCACACAACACTGTGTGAGAGCAGCCCAACTCAAACAGACAGTTCAAAGCTGGTGAACGACGGGGTTGATAGCTTCTTACATTTAAAATGACTGTAAAAGATCGTAGCTATTCCTCCTCCTCGGCCCAACATACGTGGGGAATTAGAATAACAGCAATCGCCAGGTAGAAGATCTGAGAAGAGGCTGCACTCCCCAGCGCTCAGCCACGTCTTGCACACACAGAGAAAATCCAGTCCTCGGGATGTGAAGAAATCCTTCAGGATAAACGTTTTGTTCGCTAGGGACCTAGCATTTACCAGGCCAATCCTGGCGGTAAGCGGCGGATCCCCGTCGCTAACCGTCCTAGAAGCCCGACACAGAGGCCGCAGGTTCTGCAGATTCACACCACGCCGGCGGGACTGGAACATCCCATCCAGGCAGATGACAGGTACCAGCCAGGTACAGACAGGTTCCAACGATCGCCGAGAGAAACAGAAGTTTGGCACCGCTCCTTGTTTTCTGGATAAGGGCTTAAGAGAATACCTTAAAGAAGCTTTCAGCTTCACCAGGAAGCCAGCCCTTCGACCCCGGCGTCAGCACTTTTGCCGGAGTGATGGATCTGGAACACGGCACAGGTGAGCCGGGATCTCCGATATTAGCGGGGGCAAAGTTTTATGTCCAGCTTGGTTCCACTTTGCCCAGCCTTTGGCAGAAGGTCGGAGATCCAGTACGGTTAGGCGATCATACACCAAGAGAGAGTTGGCATTTATTACAATAGTCAATAAAATCAAAACAAACAACCAACACTGGCAGTGATAGACAGCAAGCCACATGCACCGGCGCCATCTTTTTTAAGGTTAAAAAGGTTAAGTCGGTGCGGCGCCACCGACTTAACCATGGAGTCGGCATCACATCATTCATGCTTTTCGGCATCACACCATTCATGCTTTTCTTCAAAGATGGCCTGGAGATCGAAAAATGGAATTACATCTGCTGTTCACCTGACTGCTGCTTCCAAAATGGCCTACAAAGCAGACTGGAGGAGCACTACCTTGCATCATGCCTGAACAGAAACATTGTCCAATTTCTTAAATATTCACATTACGGCCCACAGAACCGCTCCCAAACCTGGGGGGTGAATCAAACATGATTAGTCACCAAATACAGTTTTTAACCTTTTCTTTTTTGGCTTCTGCAGTGTTTGATTTTTGTCCCAGGATTGGTCCAGTTTTTGTGATTGAAACAAAAAGGCTTGGACAGCGAGCACAGCTCTGACTGGCTGAAAGAAGACGTTTGTTTTCCTTCTGACTGCATACTGTTTTAGCAACAATCCATACAGGTTGGCATCACCAGACCCCTTTGAGTTTGGGTTTGTGGTTGCATTAAATAAGATTCCATCTACAAAAAAGACTTACGGTTTAATTTGAAAATGAATAAAAACGAGTGCAAAAAAAAAAAAAAAAACCTCGTCTGGATTATTTTCTGTTCAGCAGCTCTGATGAAAGATTTTTAATTTTGTGATTATGCTTAAGTTGTAGCTTCATTTAAAGGAAGAAGAGGTTGTGAATTGGAGCCAACACAGGGAGAGAGAAATTGAAGCCATATGTGTAAAAGGAATGTGGTGACATCCGGTTTTAAACGGACAGACTGGCACTCCCCCTCTCTTTCTCCTTTTAAGGAGTTCCATACATGACACTCCTACTGCTGTGGAGACTTGCTTTAAGTATAAATAAAGGACGTTCAGGATGCCCTGGGCGCTTTTTCTGTGTCTCATCTGTTGTGCACATCAGTGCAAAGCAGATCGCCCATGACTGCCCATGCGCATGTAAAAAATAGATATCTGAGTTGTGAGTTTCTTTATCTTCTAAATAATTTTCTCTTCACAAGCTCATTGCTGAGTAACATTTCAGACACTGAGATTCATCCTATAGCTGTCAGCGATCATGCTCCTGTATCTTTAACACTAATACAGAAGAATAATATTACACCAAGTAAAAACTGGAGATTTAATACATCACTGCTCAAAGACGAAGAGTTTATCAAATACTTTTTAAAAAAATGGACTCTATATTTAGGCTTTAATGACATTCCTGGAACATCACCATCTGTCCTCTGGGAAGCAGGGAAAGCCATGATGAGAGGTAAAATAATTTCTTTCTCATCACATAAGAAGAAAGAAGAAAACAAAAATATTCAGGAACTAGAAAAAAAAACATCAAAAAACATCAAATTCTTAGAAAAAGCCTATGTGTCACACCAAGATCAAGAAATATTAAACAAAATACGCAAAACAAAACTAGAATTAAAAGAAATTATTAATAAAAAGACGAAAATCTTAGTACAAATACTTTGCCTGCAAAATTATGAACACGATAACAAATCCGGACAATTTCTTGCTAACCAGTTAAAAATCAATAAAGAAAAAACAACTATATGTGCTGTTAAAGATTTATCTGGGAATACAATATATGATCTTAAAAAAATAAACATATTTTTTAGGGATTTCTATTAAACTTTATATACACCACAAATAAACCCATCTAAAAATGAAATCGATCAATTTCTCGACAACATAACTCTTTCAAAATTATTAGACACCCAAGCAATGGCACTGGATTCGTCACTGATGCCAGGTGAACTCCAGGAAGCTCTGATAAGTATGCCCAATAATAAGGCTCCAGGTCCAGACGGCTTTCCAATAGATTTTTACAAAGAATTCTGGGCGATTCTGGCACCAGTTTTTCACAGGATGTTGCAGGAAATCAAAGAAAATGGTAGACTACCACCAAATATGAACTCTGCAAATATCAGTCTCTTACTAAAACCAGGCAAAGACCCTGTATTTCCCTCAAGCTATAAAACTGGTTAAAAATATTATATAATTCCCCAACAGCTTGTGTCAGAACAAATGACCAAACAAACATCCTCCAGCTTCTGTCTCCTGAGGGGCACCAGACAGGGATGCCCACTCTCCCCTTCACTGTTTGCAATTTTTATTGAGCCACTAGCAGCAGGAATTAGAAAGGCTACAACAATTAAGGGCATAAAATGTAAGAATGTAGAACATAAAATCAGCCTTTATGCAGATGATGTGTTACTTTTTCTCCAGAACTCACAAACCAATCTCTCTGGGGTAATTGCATTGATAAACTCTTTCTCAAGTGTCTCCGTCATCGCCCACGTCCTACACACCACTCTCAGCCATGTGGACAAGAAACAGGGTAACTATGTGCGAATGCTGTTTGTTGATTACAGTTCAGCGTTTAACACAATAGTGCCCTGCAGACTGTTCACAAAGCTGAGGGATCTGGGACTTAACAGCCGTCTGTGTGCATGGGTGTTGGACTTCCCCACTGGCAGAACTCAGGTGGTGAGGGTGGGCAGGTGCTTCTCCAACAGCATCACCATCAACACAGGAGCACCTCAGGGATGTGTCCTCTCGCCACTGCTCTACTCCCTCTACACTTCAGACTGTGTGGCCACCCATGGCTCCAACACCATTGTGAAGTTTGCTGACGACACAGTGGTGTTGGGTGCCATCTCCAACAACGATGAGACGGCCTACATGGATGAAGTGAAGAATCTTGCATCGTGGTGCCAGGACAACCACCTCCAGCTGAACGTCAGCAAGACGAAGGAGCTGGTGGTGGACTTCAGAAGGGGTCAGCACAGAGACTACAAGCCCATTATCATCAATGGAGCTCCAGTGGAGAGGGTGCAGTCCTTCAAGTATCTTGGTGTCCACATCTCCTCAGACCTGACATGGGCTGCCCACATTCAGGTCCAGACCAAAAAGGCTAGGCAGCGCCTGTATCACCTACGACAACTGAGGAAGTTCAGGGTCTCTCCAAAGATCCTCAGGATTTTCTATACAGGCGCTGTGGAGAGCATCCTCACACAGAACATGACATCGTGGTTCGGGAACAGCTGTGTGAAGGACCAAAAAGCTCTCCAGAGAGTGATCCGTACAGCAGAACGCTGCTGCAGGATTGCTCTCCCCCCGCTTCAGGACACCTACACCAGGAGATGCCGGACTAGAGCAGCGCAGATACTGAAGGACCCGTCCCATCCTGGCAACAAACTGTTCCAACTTCTGCAATCTGATAGAAGGTTCCGCATCTTCCGGGCAAGGACAGAGAGACTCAAGAGGAGCTTCTATCCCCAAGCCATCCGTGCCCTAAACACACACACCCGCCCTCTCACATCATCTATAATTGACTGAGACAGGACTCTCTTCCAGACACTCTAAACCAAGGCACAATGTACATTTCAATTCCTTTAATTTTAAATATGTTTATATTGTCTATCCTGTAAAATAGTCAGATGTCTATTCATATTAATGTACAGAATTCACCTGCTTGCTGCTACTGCTGCACATTCACCCAATGTATATACTACATATATATATATATAATGTTTTTCCTCTACACCCCCCCCCCCCCCCCCCCAATCTTTTTGCACATGTCGAGGAGCGTGTCAGGCTACATTTCACTGTGTGTTATACTTGTATAACTATGCATGTGACAAATAAAGAACCTTGAACCGATTATTCAATTAACTGGTCAAAATCAACAGTCCTTCCGATTAATTGCTCCTTCCATAATTCTTCTCCTTCCCCACTGCAATCTGGAAATATAAAATATTTAGGTATTAATGTCTCTCCTAAACTTTCAGAATTAACTAAATTAAACCACATCCCACTTTTAACCCTTGAAGACCTACCATAGAACCAAGTGCGCCAGAGCTTATATTATAGTTTTACATGCTGTAGTGCCATTTTTGGGAGTATTTCAAGTTGCTATACATCAATACAACCATTATAGCCCAAATTTTAATAATATGTATGCATTAAGTGCATAGTAATTACATAAATTGCAAAAAAGTACAATAAACTACAAAAAAAATTGAAAATCGTTTTTTTAACATATATTTCTAGTTAGAGAAATTTAAGAGGCATATCCCTCAAAACTGTAAATGCGAAAAAGTTGCACAAACTAGTTTCTCACCACAGGAAATTAATTTTGAGTGTCTTCTTAGTTTTATTTTTGAAATACACCAATTTTCATATACTGTAGGAAAAACGAAAATAAATATTATAATGCAAATTTGCAAAGAAAACAGCATATGCATCAAAATAAACTATTTCCAGCAGTGCAATATGAGTCCTAAGCATCCCAGAAATGACACAGAAAGTCATAAAGTCAAATATAACTTTTAAAAACACCAGTATAGGCTCATGAGGCCCTGATGGCAAAAAACTACATTTCCGCAAAATGACGTCACTTCCGGTTTCGGGCAGGTCATGGCGGACATGGGATAGTTCACGCTGATGGATGTAGGAAGTGTTATGAACAGCTCATCGGATCGGCAAAGCGTGTTTCTGAAATATTTTGTTTTTGGTGCTGCAAGCGCTTTTTATGCAGTTTTTGCAAAGCTATATGTGGAAGGAAACTGTGACCTAGGACAAGCTGATGGCATAAGATGTAAGTACAATTCCTCCGGTTTCATATGCAAAAAAAATTATTGCGCTAGCTTACTTGGTTGCAGAGCTACCGGGATTTATAAATAGTTACGCAAAATGGAGCGTGTTCACTCCGACCGGCTTTAAAGGGTTAAAGACAGTAGAAGTTGATCTGGCTAGATGGAAATCTTTACCCATATCACTCATGGGAAGGGTCGCCGCTATAACAATGATGGTCTTGCCAAAAATAAACTATTTATTTTCAATGATCCCAAATAAGCCATCACAAGATTGGTTCAGATCTCTAGACTCGTATATTTCTAAATTCCTTTGGAAAGATAAACCCCCACGTATCAGCTTAAAAACACTGCAAAAGACCAAGGATAAAGGAGGATTAGATCTGCCTAACTTTAATCACTATTTTTTAGCCAACAGGCTTCAGTTCACCTCTAGATGGTTTAAACACACCCTCTTAGATGAACCTTGGATAGATGTAGAACAGGCCCTATGTAATAACCTAGAAATTTCAGACCTACCATTTATCAGCTCAAACATCAAACGACATGAATGCTTTAAAAGCGTCAGCATCAGCTCTTCTCTGACAGCATGGTGGGAGTTTCTAAAAATGACAGAGTCTTCATTAATCCCATGCAAACGTACACCTATCTGGAACAATCCGGACATATTACAAAACTTTACTTACAAACACTTTCTAAAGTAGATGAATCAATATCCCTTCCTACTGCAAAATGGGAAGCAGATTTATCGATCAGCTTAGACCCAAACCTTTGGTCTCAGATATGCTTAAAAACCTTTCAATGGATCAGAAATCCCAGTTTCCAATTAATACAACACAAAATATTACACAGAGTGCACTATACTGGTCATAGGATGTTCAAGATGGGCTATAAGCCTTCCAACAACTGCTCACACTGCACAGCAAATACACCGGACAATTACATCCACGCTCTTTGGTTCTGTCCACTAGTTCAGAAGTTTTGGCGTGAGTTATGTGAAGACTTATCAAAGTGTCTGAAATGTAACATTCCAGCCTCTCCATTAGTATGCTTGCTGGGCAACTTGGATGAGGTCACTGCAGAAATAAACACAGCCCACGTTGTTTTTACGGCCCTATGCATAGCCAAGAAAATGGTCCTCATTAACTGGAAAAATAAAAATAATCTTAATTCTAACCAATA
This sequence comes from Maylandia zebra, assembly GCF_041146795.1. NCBI lineage: Eukaryota > Metazoa > Chordata > Actinopteri > Cichliformes > Cichlidae > Maylandia > Maylandia zebra. Next base: position 35,503,469 of record NC_135175.1, on the reverse strand, counting down.
TAAAAACCATCTAATAGATCACAGTCGTCTTGAAACAGCCTCACATTTGATCAATCCCTTTGGGCTCCTTTGATCGGCTTCATCACCTAGTGGGGGTGGGGGTCATGGTTTGGTCCTGCCTTCGCTATTGTGGTGGATACGGGGGTAGGGATGGCCTTGGGGCGTCTGGGGAGTCCCTAGGGACGTTTTCCCTTGAGGGCCTAACCCGGGGGATGTGGCCATGACCTGGTTAGGGGCTCTGGGGGCTCTTAGATGGTGTTTCCCTTGTGGCTGCGTACAGCAGAGATGGGGGAGGGTCTGTGCTGGCGGACGTTGGTTACTGGTCTGGTAGCCTGGGTCCGGGACGGGCGTGGAGGCTTGGGGGTGCTCCGTCCCCCGGTCTGGGGTGCTTGCTGGGCCTTGGGGGCTTGGGTCCTGGCTGTTGTGTCGCCAGAGCTGTGGGCGGGTGGGTGCAGGGGGGCTCAGCCCCAGTGTAGGGGACCTCTGATGCATCGGTCCAACTAGGGGGCTCTCTAACTGGTGGGGAGGCTGTTATATCTTTGCAGGTGGTCTCCTCTCTACAGGAGCTCACTCTGCACGTGGGGGGAGCGATATAAGAGAGGTGGAGAATGAACTCAACCTGGGTGTCTATTGTCTTGTGTAGTTTGGGAGATGACTGGATGATGGGGTGGGTGCAGTTTTCTCTGGGATGGAGTCGGGTGGGCTGCCCCGGACTCTGTGGGGCTGGGCGGTGCTGCTGCTGCGGGCCCCGGTCCGGATGGGCCTGGGCCCCCTTGCCCTGGTGGGTTCCAGAGTGTGGGGGTGCCTACTGGGGTCAGCGGGGGAGCTGGCCCCAGGGAGGGGCCGCTTGCCCCTCCCTTTCTTCCCTCCCCATCCTAAGCTGCCTCCCTATTCCCGCTCTACCACACCCACACGCACAGGGCTTGGAGTGCAGGTATGTCACCAAGGTGCAGGGGAGGCACTCCCCCTCTGTCCCCTTCTGGCTGCCTGTGCCTCAATTTTATTCTGCAACCTAGACATCCACATTACTCACACTCTCACATAACACATACATATAGGGCCTTGGGGGTGGGCACGTTTTATAGCATCCAAAGGATGGTCTGTGTATTCCAACCCACCTCTGGTGCTGTTGCCCTACCCTCAATTTTAAATGCATATAGACACTAAGGGTTTTCGGGAAGAGCCGTGCTGCTCTCTGAGAGGAAGCAAGTACCATGCTCTCCTGTGTTTTAAATGCACTTTAGAACAGCACACAGCAACACTACATATGAGTGGGCTTAGGGAGGTGTTGGGTCTTCACTCACCCCGGTTCTGTTAGACGTCAGGGCTGGGGCACTGGGAGGAGGTGCTGGCCGTCAGATTGGGGTCTGGGATGCGGGGCCTCCCTACTACTGCATATAAGGAGGTGGTACGCTTGCCTCCACCCCAGAGAGAAGGGTTACATCTCCTGGGTTTAGGTGCGGCTTGCCCCTCTGGGGGCGGGGGTACCTGGACCTGGGATATAGAGTATGTTTGGGGAGTGCGACTGTCTGTGCAGTGTCTATTTGTGTCTGTCTACACGTTGGGTGAGTGCCGAGTATTTGGTTGTGCACGTTTGTATCTGCGTGCGCCTGTTCGTCTGTGTCTATATGTCAGGTTGGGTCTTAGACTCAACCTCTCTGGGTACATCTCAGGCCCTCCTAAGTACGGAGGCCTATCTCCCCTCACCACACTCCCTGCCGGTGGCTGATGCCCTCAGACGTTGGTGTGTTGGTGGTCCTTGTCGTCTGGGGCTGGGCGCTCATGTATGTACCGGCTCACTGCTGTTGGCCGATTGGCGGGGCCTGGCGCCTGTGGCCCGGCTGGGCCCCTTCCGGGGGATGGGATGCCCTCAGGCCTCTGCCCTCTGGGCCTGAAGCTCGGTCCTCTCTGCCGCAGCTGGCTGCCGACAGAGCCCGCGGGCACGCCACTGCAACCCCCTCTGGCCTCTGCTCCGTAGCTGCTGGGTGACCTCTCGTTTGGGGCTCTACTCAGCTCTTCCCAGGAGGGTGGCACGGTTCCCCCCCTTTTGGTGGTCCTCCTTGGGCCCTTGTACTCTGGGGCCTCTGGATATCTGGGGCCTGGACCTCCTCCATACCTGCTTCATACCCTGGGGGACGGCGCTATGGCTCCCCACACTTCCTAGCAGATCGTTACATGGAGAAACCTTTGGAATACAAGCATGCTGATCCACACAGCTATGCACACAGGTGTACACACCGGTGTTCACAGACACGGACTACACCTTTCTTTCCTGCTGCCTCAAAGCACATTGTGCGCTGTCTATCTTGCGTGCTGCACAATTTATTTTTCTCCATACAGGTGATCCAGGTGTTTTGTTTGTTTTTCTTTTCTTTTTCTTTCTTTTCTTTCTGAGCAACACCCAGGAGGAAACACAGAAAGCGGTGTGATAGGATACAGAAGCAGGGTAAGCATAGAGGAGCTAATGCGAGGCTAGCTGCTAACCAATACAAGCCAGACGTACGGACACAGTTGCCGGCCAATGTCTGCTCCCTTGACAACAATATCAGACTGTGGAGCGCTTCTCAACACAGTGTGAGGAACGATGCTGTGGCAGGGCTTCCAACACATTACGTACTACAAGCCCCCTCCCCCAATGACAAGGGACACCAATTGTGAGTAAATGCCTCGAGCGGCTGGTCTTGAAGCACATCGTGAACAGTCTCCAAATAGACCTGGATCCCCTTCAGTTTGCATACAGGACCAACCGATCTACAGAAGATGACCTCTCTCTACCACACTCCATGTTATGCTGTCACACCTGGAGAGGAAGAACACCCCTCTGCCAGAGTCCTTTTCATCGACTTCAGCTCAGCTTTTAACACGATCATTCTGCAGCAGTTGGAAAAGCTGATGCTATCAGGCGTGGACCCTGCAACCTGCAAATGGGTTTTCAGCTTCTTGAAAAGCGGCAACAGACAGTCAAGGTGGGCAGCCACACATCAAAGACCATCTTGTTGAGCACAGACTTTCCTCTGGGGGGTGTCCTGAGCCCGTTGCTGTTCAGTCTGCTCACACATTACTGTAAGCCAGACTCAGTGCTAATCATATTGTTGAAATTTGCAGACAACAACTGTGGTTGGTCTCATCACTGACAACGACCACTTATAGAATAGATGTGGAGCAGCTTGAAGTGTGGTGTAGATCCCGTAATCTCACCAACAATGTGGACAAAACAAAAGAGATGGTGATCGATTTCAGGAAGTCTGGCAGAGATCACCACACAGACTTCACCATAGAGGGTGCTGCTGTGGAGAGGGTCAGCAGTGTTAAGTTCCTGGGTGTGCACCTTGCTGATGAACCGTCCTTCTTCATTAATACAACAGCAGTTATCAAAAAAAAGCACAAAAGTGTCTGCACTCCCTTGGGAGACTCAGAAAAGCAGGACTGCACCCAATAACCATACATTCAGCTATTAGCACAGCTATACTCTGATGCCTCCTATCCACACACACACACACACACACAGCATACAATATACTCCCCAGATACACACACTACTTAATTTAATTAGCCCCTTCTGTGAAAGGGCTGATGCTACCTGTATGAGTGTGACTATTTGGACTGGAGTTTGTTTATGAATTAAGATTTTATGTTATTTACCCCTTTTTATTGTTGTGATTTATTACTGCCTTTTTACTGTTTGTCAAACCATTTTTCTTTTTAGTTGTATTGATTATTGCACTGTAGATGCTGGTGAGAAACACTTTCATTTCAGCCTGGGTAATACCATACGAAATGACAAACTTCTTCTTGAATCCTTTTCAATCTTGACAAACAAGCATCAGCTGATGAAGTGCACAGTTTCAATAAAAGTGATAGGTTCTTCACCTTTTGTGTTGATGACATTTTTGTCCACTGTAGCGGCTGAGCTGAGTCCGAATGGTTGAAAATGTTCGTCTGGTGCTCCGTCAGACTCTTCTCCTCCTGCTGATCGGCTGGGACACAAAACAGATCTTTGTAACATCACAGTGAAACAAGAACAGAGGACGGAGTCTTGACTGATCAGGCCCCATCATAGCTTAAAGATCTCATAGCATCACACTATCCCATTAGAGCACTTTGCTCTCACACTGCAGGCTTACTTGCAGTTCCTACAGTATTTAGAAGCACAACAGAAAGCTGAGCCTTCAGCTTTCAGGCCCCTCTGCTGTGGAACTGGCTTCTAGTGTGGATTTGGGAGACGGACACCCTCTGAAACAATGGTACTCATGGCCATTGATCAGTGGTCTTTGACCAATGGTCATGAGAATTTGCATATTAATGATCCAGGAACTTACCTCAGCCCATTGTTCATTCAGTGGGCTAGTTTCAGTTATTGTGCAAATGTTCTGTTTATAAGGTCGGAAACCTGCAGTCAGCTGAAGAAGTCGCTTGGATGAGTGATGAAATGTTTGTCCCACTAAAAAAAACTACGTCCAGAACAAAATATTTTATGAAAATGTTTTTAAATGAGAAAGCATTTTAAGCATATTCCCCGCCAAAAATTAACAAATTCTCTCCATCAATAAATATTTGACACTCAGGGAATTTTTTACCTAAAATTTACTCACTGCAGGTTGAGTGTTGACTCAAAATGACTTTAAATCATCCAGGAAAGTCTATAAAAAAAAGATCAAAGCTTATCGCTCTACAGCCTGATAAAGGACACAGGTACAATGTGTCTGTGGATGCGAAATAAACATGATTGACTGAATAGATGTTGAACAGGTGTGTTCTAGCAGCTGCAAAAGAGACTGGACAGCATGGACATGGACACACACACACACAGCACCTTGTGTTTGTAACCGGGGGGGGGGGGGGGGGGGGGGGGTGTTTACGGTGGGAGGTGCTTGTGATGTGTCTTATTGTGTGAACTGTAACAGTTTGTCAATAAAAAGGCTACGAGGACAGCTGCTCTTTGAAGGATTTGGGCTAGAGACAGGTGGAGCGTGAGCTCCACTGCCTGCTTCTGACCAAAGCCTTTCCTCGTTAGCGAGTTAAAGACCGGTTGAAGATGTTCTGTCTTGATTTCGCTCTTCATGAGGAATAAGTCTCTAAACTAGCGGGGCCTGTGGGAACACAGACCCAACAGTCATAAATATTTTGTACTTGTTAATCAAATGCGTATTTGTAACTTTGTAAACCAAAATATGTGAACATTTTACTTTTGTGCATCTACAGATGAGAATTTGTCTATGTGTATAAAAAATATTTCCAAGTGTTACAAATTTTTCTGTTAATATCTGGTTACAGATACTGTTAGGATTTAAATACATATAGTCTTAATGCTTATTTGCAAAGTTGCAAAACTCAATACACAAATACGCATTTGATTTACAAATACAAAATATAGGGGGGTAAGGAGGACGGAGCAGAGGGTAAGGAGGACGGAGCAGGGTAAGTGACGAGTAAGGTAAGCGACCCATGTTGTAGGTGACGTCAGACGCCGGAGAATTGGCGGAAAAAAAGCAAATGGCAGCATAGAGTTTAACAAAGGTTTTCCAAGCTTCAGTATTACCAAATATACTAATAAATTGTCATATAACTAACAACATCTGTTTTATCATCTCTAACACCCTGGAGGACAACGGGGAGAGTTTAGACGCTCTCCAAGATTACATCGACCGCTGTTTTCAAGATTTAGTAATGCAGAAGGCCCAGAGTGCATCCTCCCTGGCCAAAATTGAGACGCCGTCATCGAAGAGATGTCGCCCGGCAGACTCCCCCGGTACAACATCGCCTGCCGGCAAAGACAACGCAGACATCCTGGAGTCAATCGACAAGCGATTGTCCAGTTTCGATGCGAAGCTGTCCCTGGTGGAGATTTTACACCGGGAATTTAAATCTCTGAGAGAATCCCTGGAATTCAGCCAGCAGCAGGTGGAATCGCTTGCCGCTGAAAATACCACGCTACGGGAGTCGGTCAAATCTCTCACCGATAACGTGACCCAGCTAAACATTGAAAATAAAAAAATAAAAGAGTCCGTTATCGATCTACAAGCCCGTAGCATGAGAGATAATCTTGTGTTTTCTGGTATTCCAGAATCTGCCGGAGAGGACGCGGAGGCAACGGTGAAAAGCTTCATTAAAATCCACCTGAAGCTGCCGGAGGACACCGTAAAGAACATCGACTTCGATAGAGTACATCGCTTGGGGGGCGTGAGGTCGCCGACCGGGAGACCACGGCCTATTGTGGCCAAATTCGGTCAATTCAAACAGAAGGAACAGGTGAAGAGTCGCGGCAGAGAGCTGAAAGGAACGGACTTCAGCGTGAACGACCAGTTCCCCAAAGAGATCCTGGAACGACGCAAGGTCCTGTTCCCAATTCGACGTAGCTTCATCCAGAAAGGCTCCCGTGCTGTCATCGCCGTGGACCGGCTCTACGTGGACGGACAGCTGTACCGCGACCCCGGCATCACACCGTGGTTATATTGACTGCACTCCAGATAAGAACCCGCTACACTCGTTTCTTATTCATTCACACTTTCTCTTTTAACATGGGTTTAACCTAGTAATATCAGTATGATGTCATAGCAGATATAACACCGTCACCCTCCGTCATTGCTTTAATTGGAATGTTTCCGTTTCGTTTCTTTTTTTTTGTTGTTGCTCACAGTTCATGTGGTTTCTTTCTTTCTCTTGTCTTTCACTGCTGTGATCACCTACTTCCCCACTAACCTACAAACAACACCCTCTATTTCTCCATATTTTCACACCACGATCACGCAAACACATCCGCTCAACGGCAGCACATTCACAACAACCTCACAGCACGCACAGACTTGCAGGACACATAAGCAAGCCACGCTTGTTCATATTAGTGAATATTCACACACATAGTCAGACTTATGGAGCCTCTCACCACACCTTTTTTTCTTCCTCTCGCTCTTTCTATTTACAAACAAGGGATGTTTCCACATTCTCTCCACCCGTTTAAACGAAACACCCAGCGTACATCATTAGAAATACACACACAATTATGGGCATGCTGAGGTTTGTCACATGGAATGTAAATGGAGCTGGCACCAGAGGAAAGAGGTTAAAGATATTTAACCAGCTTAAAAAACTACAGGCAGATGTTGTTTTATTACAAGAAACTCACAAACCTGTCACAGGTTTAAATGAACTTAAAACACCTGAGTTTCCTAACGTGTTTGCAGCCTGTTATAATTCTAGACAACGGGGAGTAGCAATTTTAATATATAAAAATGTTAATTTTACAGTACTCGATACAGTTATAGATCCAGAGGGTAGATTTCTAATTATTAAACTATCAATATTGAACAAAAAACTATGTATTGTAAGTATATATGGTCCAAATGTTGATGAACCCTCATTCTTCCACGGTTTTTTTAGTGCACTCTCTGAACACCTCGAATGCACACTCATTCTTGGCGGTGACCTCAACCTTGGACTAAATGAAGAAATGGATAGGCTCAACACAACAGGAAGTCAGCGCAATTGGCAGTCCACAAATATAATCAAACAGTATATGAGCGACTTTGGCCTTCGTGATGCATGGCGCTCCCTTCACCCCAACAGTAAGGAATATACTTTTTTCTCGCATGTTCATCACTCTTACTCTAGTCTGGATTATTTTCTGGTCAGCAGCTCACTGCTGAGTGACATTTCAGACACTGAGATTCATCCTATAGCTGTCAGCGATCATGCTCCTGTATCATTAACACTAATGTACAAGAATAACACTACGCCAAGAAAAAACTGGAGATTTAATACATCATTGCTTAAAGATGAAGACTTCATTAAATATTTTAAAAAGGAATGGACTTCATATTTAGACTTTAATGACACTCCCGGAATATCTGCTGCTGTTCTATGGGAAGCAGGGAAAGCTGTAATGAGAGGTAAAATAATTTCTTTCTCATCACACAAAAAGAAAGAAGAAAACAAAAATATTCAGGAATTAGAAAAAAACATCAAATCACTAGAAGAAGCCTACGCGTGCAACCAAGATCAGGAAACATTGAACAAAATACGCAAGACAAAACTAGAATTAAATGAAGCTATTAATAAAAAAACACAATTCCTTATACAAAGACTTCGCTTGCAGAATTTTGAACACAGTAACAAATCAGGTCGATTTCTAGCTAACCAGTTAAAAATAAAGAAAGAAAAAACAACTATATGTGCTGCTAAAGATTTATCGGGGAATACAATATATGACCCTGGAAGAATAAACAACATTTTTAGGGACTTCTATGAAACTTTATACTCACCACAAATAAACCCATCTAAAAATGAAATTGATCTGTTCCTTGACAACGTAACTCTTCCAAAATTACTAGACAGTCAAGCAATGGAACTAGATTCGCCACTGACGCCAAGTGAACTCCAGGAAGCCCTGATAAGTATGCCTAATAATAAGGCTCCAGGTCCAGACGGCTTCCCTGCAGAATTCTACAAAGAATTCTGGACTATTCTGGCACCAGTATTCCACGGCATGTTGCAGGAAATCGAGGAAAATGGCAGACTACCACCAAATATGAATTCTGCCAACATTAGTCTCCTGCTAAAACCAGGCAAAGACCCTTTATTTCCCTCAAGTTATCGTCCAATTTCTCTTTTAACTCATTCACTGCCAGCCATTGGCAGTGAATGGGTTAAACCCATTGACTCATGCACTGCCATTGACGGCTGTAGACGTCAATGGCAGTGAATGAGTTAAATGTAGACCTTAAAATAATCTGCAAAGCTCTCTCAAAGAGATTAGAGAAAATAACCCCCCTCTTAATTCATCCTGACCAAACTGGTTTCATAAAAAGTCGGCACTCCTCAACAAACACTCGTAGATTACTTAATTTAATAGACTACTCATACGATAAAAACATCGAAACCATAATATTATCTCTAGATGCAGAAAAAGCATTTGATAGAGTTAACTGGAAATTTTTATTCGCAACTTTACACAAATTTGGTTTTGGAAACTCTTTCATAAACTGGATAAGAATATTATACAATTCCCCAACAGCTCGTATCAGAACAAATGACCAGACATCCTCCAGCTTCTGTCTCCTGAGGGGCACCAGACAGGGATGCCCACTCTCCCCTTCACTTTTTGCATTTTTTATCGAACCTCTAGCAGCAGCATTTAGACAGGCTACAACAATTAAGGGCATAAAATGTAAGAGCATAGAACATAAAACCTGTCTCTATGCGGATGATGTGTTGCTTTTTCTGCAAAACACACAAACCAACCTCTCTGAGGTAATTACTCTAATAAACTGGTTTTCAAGAGTTTCAGATTATTCAATTAACTGGCCAAAATCTACAGTTCTCCCCATTAACTGCTCCTTCCATAATTCTTCCTCTGCCCCACTGCAATCCGGAAATATAAAATATTTAGGTATTAATGTTTCTCCTAAGCTTTCAGACTTAACTAAATTAAACCACATCCCACTTCTAAAGAAAGTAGAAGGCGATCTGACTAGATGGAAATCTTTACCCATATCACTCATGGGAAGGGTCGCCGCGATAAAAATGATGATCTCGCCAAAAATAAACTACTTATTTTTGATGATCCCTAACAAACCATCACAAGATTGGTTCAGATCCCTGGATTCATATATTTCCAAATTCCTTTGGAAAGATAAACCCCCGCGTATTAGCTTAAAAACGCTACAAAGAACCAAGGATAGAGGAGGATTAGATCTGCCTAATTTTCACCAATACTTCTTAGCCAACAGGCTTCAGTTCATCTCAGAATGGTCAAAACATACCTTCTTAGATGAGCCCTGGCTAGATGTTGAACAGGCACTATGCAAGGATCTAGAGATTTCAGACCTACCATTTATTAGCTCAAACATCAAAAGACATGAATGCTTTAAAAGTATCAACATCAGCTTCTCTTTGACAGCATGGTGGGAGTTTCTAAAAATAACGGAGTCTTCATTAATCCCATGCAAACGTACACCTATCTGGAATAACCCTGACATATTACAAAACAATAATATGATTAATTTCCCAGAATGGAGTTGTAAAGGAATTAAATACTTAGAACATATATTAGAGGGAACAGAATTTATTCCATTTGACAGACTAGTTGCACAATATGGGATCAACAAGACAAGATTTTTAGAATATCAACAAATTAAATCCATAGTAAAAAAGAAATTTAACCTCAGTCAAGCTGAATTACAAACACCACCAAGTGCGGCACATTTCCTTACTCTTAAATCCCCCAAATTATTATCTAAAATATACAGAACACTTTCTAAATTAGATGAATCAATATCCCTTCCTATTGCAAAGTGGGAAGCAGATTTATCAGTCAGCTTAGACCAAAACTTCTGGTCTCAGGTATGCTTAAAAACCTTTAAATTGATTAAAAATCCCAGTCTGCAATTAATACAATACAAAATACTACATAGAGTGCACTATACAGGTCATCGGATGTTCAAGATGGGCTTTACATCTTCCAACAACTGCTCACACTGTCAAGGCAATACACCAGACAATTACACCAGTGCAGAAGTTTTGGCGCGAGATATGTGAAGACTTATCAAAGTGTCTGAAATGTAACATTCCAACTTCCCCCTTAGTGTGTTTGTTGGGCAGCTTAGATAATGTCACTTCAGAAAAGAATATAGCCCATATGGTTTTCACTGCCCTATGCATAGCCAAGAAAACTGTCCTCATGAACTGGAAAAATAAAAACAATCTTAATTCTAACCAATATAGAAATTATCTATTAGATTACATTAGTCTTGATACAGCCTCTGCCACCACATCAGATCAATTGCTCTGGGCTCCTTTGATCAGCTCCATCACCTAGTGGGGGTGGGGGGTCATAGTTTGGTCCCGCCTTCACTGTTGTGACTGGTGTGGGGGTAGGGACAGGCTTAGGGCGTCGGGGGGTTCCCCGGAGGCATCTTCCTTGGGGGGCTCAACCCGGAGTAGCGGTCATGTCCGGGTGGGGGCTCTTTTGGCTCTCGGGTGACTGTTTCCTCGCGGCTGCGTGCAGCGGGGCTAGGGGAGGGTCTGTGCTGACGGACGTGGGTTACTGACCTGGTAGCCTGTCTGCCCCTGGGTGGGTCCGGGATGGGCGTGAGGTTCTGGGGGCGCTCCGTCTCTGGGCTGGGGCCCTGGCCGGGCCTCGGGGCCTTGGGTCCTGGTTTGTGTGTTGCAGGGGTTGTGGGCGGGTGGGTGCATGGGGGCCCATCCCTGGCGCAGGGTGCCGCCGGTGCGTCGAGCCGCCTGGGGGGCTCTTCAACTGGTGGGGGAGATTGTCACATCTTGCAGGAGCTTTCCTCTCCTCAGGAACTCTCTGCAGGAGGGGGAGATACAGGAGAGGTGGAGGAAGATCTCAGCCTGGGCGTCTATTGTCTCATGTAGTCTGGAAGATGAATGGATGGTGGGGTGGGTGCAGTTTTCTCTGTGGTGGGGTTGGGTGGACTGTCCCGGGCTCTGTGGGGCCGGGGGGCGCTGCTGCGCTGGGCCCCGGTCTGGATGGGCCTGGGCCCCCTTTTCCTGGCGGGTCGCGGAGTATGGGAGTGCCTACTGGGGTCAGCGGGGGAGCTGGCCCCAGGGAGGGGTCACCTGCCCCTCCCTTCCTTCCCTCCCCATCTTCAGCTGCCTCCCTCTTCCCGCTCCACCACAACCACCCACACATGCAGGGTCTTGGAGTAGGGGTATGTCACCAGGGTGCAGAGGAGGCTACCCCCCCCTCTGTCCCCTTCTGGCTGCCTCTGCCTCAATTTTATCCCACAACTTAGACATTCACATTACTCACACTCTCATTACACATACATATAGGATCTTGGGGGTGGGCACGATACACAGAGTCCAAATTACCATCAGGGTGTACACTTCACCCCTGGCGTCGTTGCCCACCTCTCAATTTTGAATACACGTAGACATTGAGGGCTAACAGGAGGGACCATGCGCTTACCTGCTGCTCTCTGGCAGGTAGCTCCATGCCCTCCTGGGTTTTAATTGCACCTTAGAACACACATGCATCAACACTACAATGAGCGGGTGGAGGGAGGTTTGGAGTCTTCTCCCACCCCCATTCTCTGCGGCCTGCTGGAGCGGGGGGGCTAGGAGGAGTTGGCCGTCCAGCTGCGGTCTGGAGTTTGGGGCCTCCCTGCTGCTGCGGAGTCGGGGCGGTCTGCCTCTCCCCACCGCAGGGAAAAGGATAACACCACCTGGGTCTGGGTGCAGTTCCCCCCTCCAGGGGCAAGGGTACCTAGACCCGGTTCGTAGAGTACGCTTGGGGAGTGTGATCGTGTGTAGATCGTCTCTTTATGTCTGTCTCCATGTTGGTTGAGTGTGGAGTAAGTGCATAGGAGAGCATGAGGGTGGGAATGGATGTTTGTGTCTGTGTGTGCCTGTATGTCTGTGTCTATATGTCAGGTTGGGTATCAGACGCCACCTCTCTGGGGACATCTCAGGCCCTCCAAGGTTTGGAGGCCTATCTCCACCCACCACTTCCCCTGCCAGTGGCGGACTCCCTCAGGTGTCGGTGCGTTGGTGGTTCTTTCTGTCCGGGGATGGGCGTCCGGGTACACACCGGCTCACTCCTTGGCGGCCGCTTATCGGGGCCTGGAGCCTGGGGCTCGCTCGGGCCACTTCGGAGGTGGGGTGCCCCCGGCCTCTCGGCCTGGGGCTCAGTCACTCAGGCACAGCTGGCTGCCGGCGGAGCTCACGGGCGCGTCACTGCAACTCCCCCTGGCTTTCGCTCCGCGGCTGCTGAGTGAGCCCTCATCTGGGACTCTCCTCAGCTCTTACAGGGACAGTGGCGCGGCTGCCCCTCTGTTGGTCTTCCTTGGTCTCTTGTGTTCTGGGGGCCTCTGGATGTCTGGAGTTTTGATCTCCTCCATGCCTGCTTCATACCCTGGAGGACGGGGCTGTGGCTCCCCACACTCCCTAGCAGATCGTTACATGGAGAAACCTTTGGAATACAAGCATGCTGATCCACACAGGTGTGCACACAGGTGTACACACGGGTATTCACAGACGCGGACTACAGCTTTCTTGGCTGCTGCCTCAAAGCACACTGTGCACTGTCTATCTTGCGTGCTGCACAATATCGTTTATTATTTAGTATCTACTGATATCTACTGCTAGCTAGTTTATTGTGATGGTGCTGTTTTTTTTATTATGTTGCTCTTTGTTGTTTGCTTTCTCTTCTGTTTTTTTTCTCCATACAGGTGACCCAGGTGTTACAGGTGACCCAGGTGTTTTGTTTTTTTTGTTTGTTTTTCTTTCTTTCTTCTCCCCCTTCTCACCGTCTCTTCTCCCCTTTGGTTTTCTTTCTCTCCCTCTCTTTCTTTCATTCTCTCTCCCTGTCCTGTCCCCCAGTCGTGTCTGTCCCGTTTGTGGCAACTGAAAATAAAATAAATTCATAATTATAATAAAGGTCAATCAAATGGACCAATATGGCAAGGCCATGATGATCCACTTGGTAAAATAAATCTGCTTGGCATCTTTCTTGGCCTTCAGACAACAATTCTGATGGCTAAAGATCCAAACGGGACACAAAAAAACAAAAAAAAACAAAAAAAAAAAAAAAAACCCAAATACAAAATATTTATGACGACATTTGAGTCCATACAAATAGAAATGAGGCTGTAGAGGTTTGGTGCAGGCAGAAAAACAGCTGCAGGGACAATGAAAAGACTTTTCTGCTCCAACTTCTCCCAGCATGCTGAGCTAATGATTAGCTGGTGTTTTTCTCCAAACACTCTCTCACTCTTCTCTCAACGTGTTCACAATAAACTGTGAACAGACACCGAGGAGAGCAGCAGAAGACCTCATTCAGGAGCTAAACTCAACATGAACTGAACTCACAGTAAAGTTAGCTCGGTGCTTACCTTTAGATGAGCCCACAAACCGAGAGAAACTCCGCGATGAAGCTGCAACTCTTTCCAAACACAGGAAACAGATCAGGGAGCAGAGACCCACGTGGTTCACGCTGATCTCAGCTACGATCCAGGAGACAAGGGTGGGCAGATCGATGCAGATATCGATCAGGACGTTGGTAGTGGTTTATGATCGATACTTTACTTTGTTTCTCTCCTCTAAGTTCACTACTTTACTCCCGTTTCATGCAAAAGCAGCTCTCTCTGCTCGACTCCTGTCCTGCACACACACCTTGCTCCGCCCCCTTCTTCCTGATTTTCTTTGATTCGTTACTGTGCGATCACGTGACTCAGATGCCCTGAGAAAACACATTTGGGCTGCAGACGACTCCTCTCCTGCACACACACTTTGCTCCGCCCCTTTTTCTGTTCTGCTGTGATTCGTTCGTGTGACACAGCTGAGCCGAGAGAACACATTTGTGCTGCTGAGTAGTGATGGGATTTCCGGCTCTATTTAGAAAATGGCCTGTATTTATATAGCGCTTTATTAGTCCCTAAGTACGGTGGCTCCTAGAGACAAAGCATGTACAAACTCCAAAACACTTGCAAACTCCATAACCAGTGTTGGGACTAACGCGTTATTACGTAACGCGTTACAGTAACTACGTTATTATTGTGGTAACGAGCACGGTAGTTATTATGCCAAAATCAGGAACGCGTTACTCGTTACTGGGATTTAGATAGGGTCGTTACTCGTTACTTCGTGTGGTGGCATCGCGGAGCTTCCACAGATTCAGTAACATTAGCAAGTGGTGGAGGCCAGCGGGTGGATGAAGGAAAAGGGACACAGAAGGAAAAGAGACCCGAGGCGGCCGCCGGTCCAAGTGTGAACTGAACTTCAGGTAAGAAGTTATGACCTGCAGTCTCTCTGGGTCAGATATGAACCAAGTTTAGGTGGAGTTTATTTTCGTTATTCTGACTTTTTCCGTACTGCGTACTAGCTAACATGACGGAGTTTCTATACAGCTGGGTGGTGCTATGAAGTTAATGATGTTGAACTTTATTTTGTTCATTAGTTATTAGAGTTGCCAACCGTCCCGTCTGGTATTCAGAGAAAATATTACGCGTTTCTTATTGAGGTGAAAAGGAACAGTTTGTCCCGTAATTCAGCTACAATGAAAAAGACACAAAGCTGGAGTTACTCTGTGTCTTTGCTGCACAGCTGCCTCTTCTTCTTTCATTCTCCCCCCTCCCTCTCCCGTTTCTGCTTCAATCATGAAACTGATCAATGATCAGCTGATCGTCTTTTCTCTCTTGTTTGTTTATCGCTCACTTTGCGCCGAAAGAGGAAACCAGCGGATGTCGCGCTAAACAACAGCAGCACGTTTAAGCTTGATCAGCTGTTGTTAGAATTTATATAATATTAATTTCTAGTATCAGCTGATGTTTGCTGGAGCCACAGCTGCAAAAAAGCTGCTGGTCATGATGTCGGTTTGGTTATCTGGTGAGAGGGAAACATGAAGATGAAACCAGGAGATGTCCTTACTGGATCATCAGAGCTGTGATGGAGAAACAGGTTTACCTTTTAGGTGACATGAATGAGTTGAAGGGAAGTTATGAACTGTTTCTGAGAGACAAATAACCCCAGGATCCTTTTCTAAGTAGCTGACAGCTGGTAACTGTGCAGGGGCGGGTCTAGCAAAGTGTTGCCAGGGGGGCAGGTAGGGCATTAACAGGGAAAGGGGGGCACAAAGAAATACTTTTCTTTCTTATTCTCATTTAAAATGTCTCGCTTTTAAAAAATAATTATCTGAATCTTACAACAAACGATTGATAGATTGATGCATATATACCATCAGAACAGTGAACATCACTGTCACAACAGTGTTTATTGTCATTCAAAGACTTTATGATTTTTCCTATAATGGTGGGCCGGTCTCTAGTTAAAATGCCCAGCACTTTTTTTTTGTCCCAGTCCAGCTCTGTATGCAGCTCATCTGCAGTCTGGTGTTACCTACATCTTCCTATTCAGAAGGCAGAATTTCCGAGTTCTGAGTACAATCAAAAGCACCACGACTGCATTTTTTGTGTTGGATGTAAAAGGCGCACATGACGCTGTGACGTAGGCTAGAATCATGGCAGCAGTCAATGACGGTCCAGGCGTGGGATTTCTCTCGTGGAAATATGCACATTATCTTTTCCTTTCTATTGGTAGGTGGCACAGTGCACTGTGGCAAGTAAGCAAGCTAGAAGACTGCAAAGTTATGGAAGCAACACATTAACAAGAGAATTCTGAGCAAAACCAAAGTTACTTTCCCTAGTAACTAGTTACTTTGAAAGTAACGAGTAACTTGAAGTAACTGAGTTACTTTTGAGAGAAGTAACTAGTAATGTAACTAAGTTACTATTTTAAAGTAACTTACCCAACACTGTCCATAACACTCCAAACACAAAATACGGATGGTCTGTTTATGTTTTGATCAAGAGCCTTTTTTGAGCAGCTGAAGAGGAGAAGTCTATCTTATGGCCAACCTCTGACTGTATCTTGGTCATATTACCCAGCAAAACCCAGTATGCAGGTTCATCTGTAACAGTCCTTGTGCCACAATCAACACTGTTGCTTCTACATTAAACAGAAGAGCAGCGACATGGCTGCAGGTCTCTGCGACTCCGGCCATACAGGTGCAGTGGGCGGCTTCAACCTTCCCTGTGATGCTCACAATGACCTGTGGCTGCAATGCTGGTTCATTCAGTCTTTGAGAGTGCAGGACCTGAAACACACACAGACAAAGTTCAAAAACAAGAACTATGATCCAAGGCCGACATAAATGTGTTTTATCTACTTTATCATAAATGTAACAAAGTGTTTAGAAAGTTAGCACATACATGTCATTTTTCATTTCTTTATGTGTCCATCGCTGCAGGTTATAGTGTAAACCTGCCTGTTCTCTGTCAGAAACCTGCCTGCAGAAAATGAACCTAAAGTATGTAATGCAAGGATGTCATCACTTTAGAGATGGAGAAAGCATAAAGTGACAATTATGAATCACTTAATATGATAAGGAGATTCTGCAGGTCATTAATCAAAGTATAAAATTAAAATAAAATGTATTTTAGTGACACGGGATACAAATATGGAAGCAAGCTGTATAATTAGTATTATTTATAATAAATATGAATAAATCATTGCAATTTCTTTAACCATAAAGAATAACTAAATCCTTCAGGACAATGTCACATCAATGCACTGAACTCACTATGTTATCCCTCTAACAGCCTCCACATGTTCTCACTGTAATTTTCCTTCATGAATGAATTTATGCTGCACTAATGTGAATGTTCAGATGGAAATCAAACGCATTTTACTCGCAGTACTCGAGCTGACTTACCTTTGTTTGAATGACGACTTGTACACACTGACTCCACAGACAAGGTACGAGAATATGTCAGGCTACATCAATAGCGGTTGGTCTTCAGGGTTTCTACTCCACGGCCGTATTTCATACGGGTCCACATTTCCAATGCACGCTATTTTCTGCAAGTACCGCTGCTTCGCCTCTGGACGCAATCGGTCTCTATCCGATTGTTCAGTGATGACATGACGAATCCTACTTGAGAGAGAGAGACAGTAACAGAGATGGGCAGTAACACGTTACTTGTAATGCGTTACTGTAATCCGATTACTTTTTTCGAGTAAGGAGTAAAGTGAGGGATTACTATTGCAAAAACGGTAATTAGATTACCGTTACTTTCCCGTAGGAACGCTGCATTACTGCGTTACTAAAACCGTGATTTTTTTGCAAGAATGTCTCATGACAGTGACTTAAGCAAGTGCGACGTTCGTGACAACAGCTGTGTGCAGATCAACAATGGATCATATTTCGAGTACGGGAGAGAGTATGAGCGTGCAGCGTTTAAAGCGTGGAAGTACTGACCTTACTTTAAGTTTGATTCCATAAAAAGTGACAAAAACATTAGCGTCCATTAGCATTGTGCGTGGGAAGAAAACTTCTTTTTACAGCAAAAACACCCCCCTAAACTTCCAAGCAAGCTCTGAGTGCGCTACCACGTAATGGGAAATTCACAGAGAAACTCGCGGATTCTTCCACTGACCACTGCGGCACACCTGCACCAGGGTAAACCTCCGCCTACGCCACTCCTGCTTTACAGGTGAAAATAGAGCAAAAGGACCGCTGAGTCTTTGATGTTATTTATTTTCTGCTGTGTTTTACTTGCATCTATTTGAAAGACTGAGTGTAAACACACACAAAAAAAAAATTATGTGCTGGAATGTGCAGAAAATAGGTTTAAATATTAAACAAGTCAGAGAATGTTGCATATAATTAAATTTTTGCTTGATGCATAAAGTTAAAAGATTAAAACTAATAAAACAAGTTTTAAAATGAGACTTTTCCATTTGATTACATTTTGTATGATGGATTATGTAGAAAAAGTAGAATTGGGCTGAAAGATCTATCGCTTTATCACCTATTCAGGTTGTAAATCGTGTTTTTAAAAAGTAACCAAGTAACTAAGTAATTAATTACTTTTGAAAATAAGTAATCAGTAAAGTAACGGGATTACTTTTTGGGGGAAGTAATCAGTAATTAGTTACTGATTACTTTTTTCAAGTAACTTGACCAACACTGCTTGTAAATGACCCAGATTATTTATCTTATTGATATTTTTCAAACAGTTAAATCCCTGAACGAATTATACCTTATAATATAGATTAGACTCTTATTTTGAAATTCGGAACGGGCAACTTCCGGGAAGGAAGATCGAACTGCTACCGCTTGCTGCAGAAAAGGTTAATGAGAAGGTTATCGTTTTCCATCTATCTTTAAATTAGCATCTAGCTGGAAGGCGAACAGGTATGTTTTTTGTGTTGTACTTGTTGTTTACATTTCAGACAATTTGTAAATGTATTACTTGATTGTTAATAAGTTTATGAGTGATCTAGTAGGCTGATGCTAGCACCTCCTGTGCCTTTTCTCTGAATTAATTAGCATAACGGAAACGTGGTTATATCAAGTGAATGTTTATTTTGTTTTATGTTATGATTACAGCTCTTACAATGTGTCTATGGTAATTTGTGAATAAATGGGTTGGAATACCCCACCATGGTCCATCCGTAATGATCATTAAGTGCATCGTCTGAATAAAGTCCGGCTGGAATGCTACAGTACTTCCGGGCCTAAAGTAGTCTGTGTTTAATATGGCTTTTGTGTTGTTAACATGTTTAATGTTTTGTATTTTCTTCTATTTAATCTTAAAAAGCTCCTAAAACTGTCAGTGATCCCTGTTGACCTCCCTCGGCTTTTATTACCGCTAATCATTTATTTAAGCTCAGTTTTTAAAACCTTAGGATGTAACTACAGCCCAGCCCATGCAGCAGTATATGAATGACTAACCTCGTATTGTGGATGGATTATCTCAGTTGTTCTCCTGGCTGAAGTTTGGTCCTTTTACAGCATCCTGCCATGCGATTACATTTGTTCCTGACCACCGAGAACACTCACGTTAACTAATTTTTTTTGCAGCACAAACCAGCACAAATGTAGCACAAACGTTTTATACCACTTTTATTGGATTTGAAGAAGGGGGGGCAACTTCCCTCACATCGCCGAAACACATAAATGAAAAGAAAGCCCCTAAACTTATATTTCTATTCAATAAGTTCTATTTATGTTAAAAGGAGGCCTCCTCTCTATCTGAGATGTGGATCATGATTTCCCTTTCTGTTCACACTGTTTGTGTCTATGTTCTCACATTCTGCATCTTTTTCTTTCTTTCTCTTGTTATTTCTCTTATTGTAATGCTCAACCGTATATATTTAGATGCATGGATAAATAATAGTGCCTTATATGTTTATATTGTTGTTGACAAATAAAGGTTATTTAAAAAAAACATCGGCCATCTTTTTCGAGTCACGTGTCCAAACAGCATCGAATCAAAGCAGATCAAGAAGAAGGGGGCGGGGCAAAGTGTTTGTGCAGGAGGGGAGTGTCACTACCCGATCCGTACCGGAAACCCGATCGGTACCCCGCATGCGCAAATCTTACGTCACTTCCTCTCTTTGCGACATTCAATATATTTGAATGATGCGGTTAGCGCCCAGTTAGCTCCTAGCATTTCTCAACAGCTCTGCCTTCTTTTCGACTGCCCGGGACATTTAAACAATGGATAATCCGTATACAAAGAAATTCATGCTTTTCTCCTCAACAGAGAGCGTCCCCCGATTGAGCAACAGCGCCGTAAAATAAGAAGAATGGCGCCTAATTACATAATTACAGAGTTAATAATACAGACTTTGTAATATCTCACGTGTAGATTCATCAGCCAGATGAAGTGTTTACTGACAATTGGCAGTGATAGCGCACATCATCATCACTATTCCAACAATCCTCTCCTCACAGACAAGCATAAACACACTCGACTATCACTAAATCAAGTTTAACACACGTTTGTAATGACGATAATTCAGTTTATAATAGGGTTTATTCGCTCGGTCAGCAGGTGGCGGTATCCTCGTACACTGGGGAGTACACTGCCATTAAACGAACAGAAGAAGAAGAAAACATCTGCACATGCGCGGTACGGATCGGGTAGACCCGATTTGTACGGTCAGACTTTACACATGCGCAGTAAGGATCGGAGAGTCCTGATCCGTAACTTTCTTTTTATTTTTCGTTTTTGTCTACATTGTACTGAAATGCTTCATTATTGCAAACATTTTAAGATATACTTGTTATTCTTAACATTTTAACAGATACTCTGACCCATAACTATCGTAAAACGCTACGACCGGAAGTAGAAACCTTTCGCGCATGCGGGGTACCGATCGGGTTTCCGGTACGGATCGGGTAGTGACAGGGAGTCGAGCAGAGAGAGCTGCTTTTTCATGAAGCGGGAGTAAAGTAGTGAACTTAGAGGAAAGAAAAAAACGAAAGTATCGATCATAAACCACTACCAACGTCCTGATCGATATCTGCATCGATCTGCCCACCCTTGTCTCCTGGATCGTAGCTGAGATCAGCGTGAACCACGTGGGTCTCTGCTCCCTGATCTGTTTCCTGTGTTTGGAAAGAGTTGCAGCTTCATCGCGGAGTTTCTCTCGGTTTGTGGGCTCATCTAAAGGTAAGCACCGAGCTAACTTTACTGTGAGTTCAGTTCATGTTGAGTTTAGCTCCTGAATGAGGTCTTCTGCTGCTCTCCTCGGTGTCTGTTCACAGTTTATTGTGAACACGTTGAGAGAAGAGTGAGAGAGTGTTTGGAGAAAAACACCAACTAATCATTAGCTCAGCATGCTGGGAGAAGTTGGAGCAGAAAAGTCTTTTCATTGTCCCTGCAGCTGTTTTTCTGCCTGCACCAAACCTCTACAGCCTCGTTTCTATTTGAAGTGATAACAGGAAGGTGTGTGTGTTAGCACACGCAGCTGAAACTGCAGCTGCTAGAACACACTTGTTCATTATCTGCTCAGTCAATAACATTCATCCATTTCACAGACACATTACAGACATGTGTCCTTTATCAGGCTTTTTTTGTCTATAATTTGTCAAATGCATCTTTCCCGGATGATTTTAAGTCATTTTGAGTCAACGTTCAAGTTGCAGTCAGTAAATTCTTATTGATGGAGAGAATTCTTTTTTTTATAATTTTTTTAAAAATCCGAGTGCATGTTAAGAATATTCTTAAAAGTATCTTGATGAATACTTGTTGTAATGTCGTGACTATCGATCAATGGTCATAAGTGCCATAGTTTCACAGTTACTATTCCTAAAAGTAAAGATAAGATAAGATAAGATAACCTTTATTAGTCCCACACGTGGGAAATTTGTTTTGTCACAGCAGGAAGTGGACAGTGCAAAAGTTATGAGGCAAAAATTACAAAAATACAATAAGAATAAATACAGTACACAACTGTACAGAATAGAATAAAATAAAATAAATATACAATAAGATAAAAATAGAATACAAATACTATATACAACTTTATATATAAAGAGGGCGTCCGCCAAATCCAAACTGTAAATATGATGGCTTTAAATTCAATCCTGGGACACGTCCCTCTCACGTTCTTGTCTCACTGTGATGTTACTGTTTTGTGTCCCAGCTGATCAGCAGGAGGAGAAGAGTTTGACAGAGCACCAGGTGAACATTTTCAGCCGTTTGGACTCAGCTCAGCTGCTACAGTGGAAATAAATGTCATCAACACAAAAGGTGAAGAACATATCACTTTTATCAGAATCAGAAAACTTTATTTATCCTCAAGGGGCAATTAACAAACAACCGAGCAGCATACGTTGAAGATAAAGACAATAATAACAGGCAATAGGAGTGAAATAATAAATACACAGAATATACAGTATATACAGTTTTAAAATTACAGTTTTAAAAATTAAAGTGACTGAAAGATGAATAAATAACAGTAAGTGACAGCTTTTATTGAAACTGTGTGCACTTCATCAGCTGATGCTTGTTTGTCAAGATTGGAGAAGTTTCAAGAAGAGGCTTATTGACATTTTGTATGGTGATACCCAGGCTGAAACGAAATACAGTTTCTCTCGTTTTTTTCCTTTTTTGCCTGTCCCATTTGTTTCTTTTGCCATCAGAATTATTGTCTGGAGACAAAGAAAGATGCCCAACGGATTTACTTTACCAAATGGACCATCCCGGCCTTGCTGTATTAGTCTATTTGATTTACCTTTGCTTTTATTGTTTATTTTATTTTCACTTGCTACACACGGGACAGATATGACTGGGAGAAAGAAAGAGGGAAAGAAAAACAGTGGGGAAGAGGAACTGTGATAAAGGGCAAAAAACAAAAACCAACAAATCTATATATATATCTATCAATCAATCACCTGAAATACAGTTTCTCACCAGAATCTACAGTGCAATAATCAATAAAATTAAAAAGGAAAATGGCTTAAAAAAAGAAGAGTAAAAAGGCAGTAATAAATTAAAAGGGTAAATAACAAAACATCTAAATAAAAAAAAAGAAAACAAAAACTCAAGTCTAAATAGTCACGCTCATACAGGTAGCAACAGTCCTTTCACAGAGTATTGTGTGCATCTGGGGAGTATATTGTATGCTATATGTGTGTGTAGACAGGAGGCATCACAGTAAAGCCGTGCTAATAGTTGAACGGATGGGGAGGTGAGGTTTTCTGGGCCTCCTGGGGGAGTGGAGATGCGTTTGTGCTTTTTTGATAACTGATGTGGTATTAATAAAGAAGGACAGGTCTTCTGTTTTGTCTTTATTGTTTATGAGATTATGGGATCTACGCCACACTTCAAGCTGCTCCACATCCATTCTATAAGTGGACTAATTGTTTTCAGTAATGAGACCAACCACAGTTGTCTTTGAACTTCACAATATGATTAGCACTGAGTCTGGCTTACAGTAATGTGTGAGCAGACTGAACAGCAACGGGCTCAGGACACCCCAGAGGAAAGCCTGTGCTCACCAAGATGGTCTTTGATGTGTGACTGCCTCTTGTCACTTTGTCAGGAAGCTGAAAACCCAATTGCAGGTTGCAGGGTCCACACCTAATAGCATCAGCTTTTCCACCAACTGCTGCAGAATGATCGTGTTAAAAGCTGAGCTGAAGTCGATGAAAAGGACTCTGGCAGAGGGGTGTTCTTCCTCTCCAGGTGTGACAGCATAACACGGAGTGTGGTAGAGAGAGGTCATCTTCTGTAGATCGGTTGGTCCTGTATGCAAACAGAGATTGACAGACCACATGACTTTCGCGCATTGCATGTTGGGTACGAGTGGCAACAAAATCTAAACACTGCATCAAGCGCTAGTATTTCCAGCACCGGTAATCATTAATTCTGCGGTTTTAATCCCTACTTGCATTTTATTTGCCTCCAAAACAGTCATGTACAAAAAAACGGAGAACACGGCAGGTCCGTACAAAGACAGACTTGAAAAAAAGGAAATCTTTCATCACGCACATGTTTATTATTATATGGTCCTAAGTGTGAGTGCATACACTCACAAAATGTTTAGTAATTTCAGATCCCTGCAACAAGCCCAGGTCCAGTTTACTTTGTTGATTTGGACTATTCCATTTAACAGATGTGGTTTTTTTTTCTTTTATCTCCTGTACAGGCCAACACAATCTATTTGTCGTTTCAGGTTGTAGTATTACACAACTTTCAGATCAAATAGAAATAAAATGAGTGTTTCGTAATTCGTTCAATTCTCTTTATTTATAACTGGCATTATTGTTTCATTCTATTATAGAATCTTACAAGAAAGAGGCAAAATTGTATTCAATTGTGCTTTATTAGCTGCTTCGGCAAAGAAGCAAATCAACAATGCAAAAAACTCCCAAAAAACATTGCAAAACAACATAGTGGAAAACAGTTATTCATCACTTGATTGCTTCAATACAACACTTGGGCACATATATGCAGAACTTTTCATGGCTGTTTTGATATCGCTCTCTCTCTTAACAACCATATTCATGAGTCGCTGAAATGTAGCTGGAGCACTGCGTAAACCAAAACCCATGACTGTATATGAATAAAGACCAGATGGCGTGATGAAAGCAGATATTTCCTGAGCTCTGGGAGTCAGTGGCACCTGCTAATATCCCTTCAACAGATCAAACTTGCTCACATATTCTGCTGCACCAACTTGGTCAATACAGTCGTCAATATGAGGCAAGGGATAGGAATCGGGTTTGGTCACTGCATTTACTTTACGAAAGTCTGCGCAACAACGTGGTGATTTATCAGCTTTTTCAACCAACAAACATGGGGAAGCCCAGCTTGATGATGATTGAAATGTTGTTGCACTGCAATGTTGTTTTCCAACATGTCGATGCGGAAGGAGAAAAGAGAGAGCCTGACAGACTGACGGATAAAGGACGAACATGATATGGTTTCAACAAATTAACCTGGCAAAGTTGATTTATTTTCCGGCGATCTGGTGTAGCAATCTGATAATTCTGTTCAGACAGTTTCTGTACCACGGTGTAAGGCCCAGCAAACCGTGCCTGGAATGGTGACCCTGCAATTGGAAGAAAAGCCAAAACCTGGTCACCCGCACTAAATTGCTGCTCTTCAGAACGCCGGTCATGAAAATATTTCATCTTGACCTGAACCTTTTCAAGGTTCTGTTTCGCCAACTGACCTGCCACATACAGTCCGTGCCGAAAACCATTAACCTAATCCATCAAGTTCACTGGTGGTTCACCTGACAACCACTTATCGCACAGCATTGTCAATGGTCCCCGAACTTTGTGGCCAAAGACCAAGTCATTTGGGCTAAACCCAGTACTCTGGCCGTCACAGCATAAAGAGGGAAACACATCATCATGTAGCAATTTCAAATATCCAGTGGCGTTGAGGTTTCCATTGATGAAGAATGGACCCACTATCGTTGTACCCCATATACCACACCAAACCATCACTTTTGTTGTTCCAACAGTCTTGGAGGGATCCATCCAATGTGGGTTAGAGTCAGACCAATAGCGGTGGTTTTGTTTGTTAACTTCACCATTCACATTTTGCCTCATCACTGAACAAAATCTGCAGTGTGTTCCTCAGCCAGGACACGTGAGGGCATGATATCCCATACCACGTGTGTTGTACCGAGTGTATTGCCTGAAAAGGAACTACTTCAACCTTTGGTTTAAAACTAGTGTTAGTGGAGGAAGTTTGAAGGTTGAGTTTGTTCCACGACTGCATTTCACTCACTGCCTCTGTTTGTATCGCTGTCACTGCAGGACCAACATGGAGCAAGAAGTCAGCGCTCTCAGGAGGCCGACAAACCTCACAGAAGAACGGGGGAGAAAAAATACAGCTGTGATGAGTGTGGAAAGTCGTTTTCCCTTTCTCAAAACTTAAAAACTCACCAGCTCATCCACAGTGGAGTTAAAGCGTACAGCTGTGACTTCTGCCGACAGTCTTTTCACCGTCCTGACAGCTTAAAAACACACCAACTCATCCACAGTGGAGTTAAAGCATACAGCTGTGAGTTGTGTGGAAAGTCTTTTACGCAGAGTGCATACTTAAAAACACACCAACTCATCCACAGTGGAGTTAAAGCATATAGCTGTGAGTTGTGTGGAAAGTCTTTTACCCACACTGGAAGCTTAAAAAGACACCAACTGATCCACAGTGGAGTTAAAGCATACAGCTGTGAGTTGTGTGGAAAGTCTTTTACCCATGCTGGAAGCTTAAAAAGACACAGACTCATCCACAGTGGAGTTAAAGCATACAGCTGTGAGTTGTGTGGAAAGTCTTTTACCCGCGCTGGAAGCTTAAAATCACACCAACTCACCCACAGCGGAGTTAAAGCGTACAGCTGTGAGTTGTGTAGGAAGTCTTTTACCCACGCTGAAAGCTTAAAAACACA
The DNA here is from genome assembly GCF_041146795.1 of Maylandia zebra. Taxonomy (NCBI): domain Eukaryota; kingdom Metazoa; phylum Chordata; class Actinopteri; order Cichliformes; family Cichlidae; genus Maylandia; species Maylandia zebra. The sequence continues at coordinate 35,477,249 of NC_135175.1, read as the reverse complement.
CCAACTCATCCACAGTGGAGTTAAAGCGTACAGCTGTGAGTTGTGTGGAAAGTCTTTTACGCAGAGTGCATACTTAAAACAACATCAACTCATCCACAGCGGAGTTAAAGCGTACAGCTGTGAGTTGTGTGGAAAGTCATTTAACTGGGCTGGAAGCTTAAAATCACACCAACTCATCCACAGTGGAGTTAAAGCGTACAGCTGTGACTTCTGCGGACAGTCTTTTCACCGTCATGACACCTTAAAAAGACACCAACTCACCCACAGCGGAGTTAAAGCATACAGCTGTGAGTTGTGTGGGAAGTCTTTTACCCAGGCTGGAAGTTTAAAAACACACCAACTCATCCACAGTGGAGTTAAAGCATACAGCTGTGAGTTGTGTGGAAAGTCTTTTACCCACGCTGCATACTTAAAATCACACCAACTTTTTCACAGTGGAGTTAAGCCGTATAGTTGTGATGAATGTGGAAAATCTTTTACCCATGCTGGAAACTTAAAAACACACCAACTGATCCACAGTGGAGTTAAAGCGTACAGCTGTGAGTTGTGTGGAAAGTCTTTTACGCAGAGTGCATACTTAAAAACACACCAACTGATCCACAGTGGAGTTAAAGCATACAGCTGTGAGTTGTGTGGAAAGTCTTTTACGCAGAGTGCATACTTAAAAATGCACCTACTCATCCACAGTGGAGTTAAAGCATACAGCTGTGACTTGTGTGGAAAGTCTTTCACCCAGGCTGGAAGCTTAAAAACACACCAACTCATCCACAGTGGAGTTAAAGCGTACAGCTGTGATCAGTGTGATAAAGCTTTTACTCAAAGTAGCTACTTACAGCGTCATCAAGTTACCCACTCCGGATTTAAGGCGTACAGCTGTCACATTTGTGGAAAAACTTTCCGCTGGCTAGTCAGCCGAGACATTCACCTACGCATTCACACAAAAAAGGATGTTTGCTGCTGTGATCAGTGTGGCAAAATTTTTGTGACATACAAAAACTTAGAGCGGCACATGTTTACCCACACTGGGAAGAGACCTTATAAATGCGAACTGTGTGAGAAGACTTTTAAATCTCCACGTTACCTCAAATCACACCAAAAGATTCACAGCAGAGAGAAACTCTACAAGTGCAGTTACTGTGAGGTATGTATTTTTCTTTTTACAGTTGTAGTTAGTTTGAAGTATTATGTTAATGAAGTTTAACTCATTCACTGCCATTGACGTCTATAGACGTCAATGGCAGTGAATGAGTCAATGGGTTTAACTCTTTCACTGCCAATGGCTGGCAGTGAATGAGTTATTTTCAAAACTAAATGAGACATGAAAACTTCATTTACAGAATATTCAGTCAAATCTGACACAATTCTCCTGAAACTTTCCTGATGTTGGAAAAATGTAAAGTTTTAAAAGCTCCTTCCCTTCCTATCAATCTAACATTTACACTCCAATAGATGCATCGGAGAGAAGCTTGGGGTTTGTATCTTGTGGCATGCAGAGTAGAGCATCCAGGAGTTTAATCACCAATCTTCCCAATAAGTAGATTACCTACAAATTAAGAGTCATTGTAAGCCAGTAAGTTGAGTGTTATAATGTAAATAGTAAAATGTAATTGGATGCTGGCACAGATGCTCTTTATTTCAGGCGGAGTTCAAGATAAAAATGTTGAAGGAATTGCCTGACCTTCACTGTCTTTTATGTCTTTGTTTAGAAGCAGAGCGACACAGATGGATCCACTTCTCAACCCTGTCGTCACTGTGGTGGTGAGAAGACGTTCAATCAGCAACAGAGCCTAAAACGACATCAACGCAGACACACTGGAGACAAAATGAACTACTGCAAAGAATGTGGAAGAGGTTTCACCACACCAAGTGAATTAAGACAACATGAACTCTGTCACAGTGACGTCAAAACGCAAGTCTGTGACCAGTGTGGGTCATCCTTCACCACTGCGGATCATCTTGAAGTGCATAAACGATCCCACGCTGTAAATAAACAGTTTCATTGTTACCAATGTGCAAAAACATTCACTTCATTATCTGCTCTGTGCAAACATCAGCAGTATCATGCAGAACCGAAATCATTGGATCACAATGAATCTGAAGAGACAGAAAGATCCTCTTCTGGTTTCAGGGTCAGACTTAAAAACCTTGAGATCAGGCTCCACAGAGTTCAGATGGAGTCTCCTGTAAAAAGTGTCAGCTGATGTCACACTTGGATCTGATTTCTCGACTTTCTGGGATTTAGAAAGTTCGAAAGATATTCATAAGATCATTAAGTTTTTTGTTTTTTTTTTCCTTTAGGGAATTTTACAATGATATAGTAGTCAACCGGCCACGTTCCAGGCTATGGGTGGGGCGCCATGGCCGTCGTGGGCCCCCCCCAGACCCCCTTCGCCTGAGTCGCCGCCTCTGCCTTCCGCACGGTCGGCCCCCTGAACTGCCTCCACATCGCTACCGTTGCTTTCCACACGGCCGGCCTCCGGACTAGCTCTGTCACCTGTGCTACCCACCTGGTCGGCCCCCCGACCGTTTGACTTGTGGACTTTTGTGCCGGCGACCTCCGGGTCGGCCCCCTGACTTACTACTGAACTGTTCTTTGTGCGCCAGTGTTTTTTCGTGCGCGTTTCGTTTTTGGTCTTCTACTGCTCCTGTTTTGTTTTGCTTCGAGTTTTGCTTCGTTTTGTGTTTTCTATTATTGTGATTTTGGTTCTGTTTTTCCTCTGTTTAGTGTTTATTCAGTTCTGCCCATGTATTCCTGTGTTAAGTCCACGTTTCTTAGTCAGTCCCTTGCATGTGTAAGTTCCTGTTTTATTGTGAAAGTCTGTGTCTTATGTCAGTGTGTTCTATTTACGTTTCCCCTGCCTCGTCAGCTGTGATGTCTTCCAGGTGTGTTCCCCTCCTGTTTCCCATCCCCTGATTCCTGCCGTGTGTATTTATAGTGTGTGTTACCTCGTCTTCGTTGCTGGTTTGTCTGTGTTGTTTCCCCCCGGTCTCCCTCCGTATGTATTTCCCCGGACCTCCCTGCATCTTCGTTTCTGGTTTGTTTTGTTAGTTTTGCCCAGTTTAGGTTTTCTAGTTTCATGTTCACCCACCATTGCTGTTTGTACCCACTCCTGTAAATAAATACTCACCTGCACCAGAGCTGCCGCCCTTCGGGTCCTTTCTACAACTCCACACGTCTGCCACACCGGACGTGACAATTTTAACAGAGTGAGTTTTATTAAACATGGACATGTCAAGAATTGGGCCCTTTAAAATTGTACCAGTGCACTTAGAGAAAACCGGTCAGGTGATTATGTGTCGTGTTTTGATGAGCTAATAAAAAGCTCTCTTTTGCTCTCATTTTTTGTAAGCAAGCCTGCAAGATTGAATTAACAGCGCTGAAATTTTTTCGGGACAGCAAATATAAGGTGACCTTTTCCAGATTACAACTGGCTGAGGAGAAGCCACCTGTGGCAACCTGGGAGTTCCTGTCTAAAAGGATTGCCGCATGTCAATCCAGACCAAAAATGATAGATTTGTTTTTATTTTGAGTGAATATGTGTGTGAATTAGTGACTGTGGGTTAGCATGAATAAAAGGGGACAAACAATTGACTAGGTTGGGGAGAGAAAATTATGATCATGTTGTGACTTTCTGGAAGTTTGATTTAGCTACGATAAAATTTATTCATAAGTAATTGCTTGTATGCTTAAGCTTAATTGATTAGAATGTTTGTTTTCTCTTTGATCTTTTAGTAAAATAAGCGGTTATAATGATTTTCTTATGATCTATTGTGAAAGAAACTGGCTGGGGCCAGTGTTGAGCAGGTTTAATATGCAGTACTTGCAAGTGGTTTATATGTGCTCTAGCTCCCTTCATATTTTGTCAGCATGGTGACCAATAAAACCGCGTCAGGTGAGCATGCTCCGATAACGTTGGGTAAACAGGTAGAAGGCAGCGCTGTTTGAGGGCAGAGAGAAGTTCTAAACAGCCAAGATCGCTGATGGCAAGGACACGCCACATCCAAGATCTGATCTGCCACATATACATCCACTTCTCGCATCAATTCAGACTGACACCAGAGGCAGTGGGAGTCCTCCAAATCGCTGGCTAACGCAGGGGAGCATCAGCAGTAAGTCACGAATATTAAGAATTGTCTGTTGCTCATACACCAACAGCGAGTGGCTCTTTAAAACTTAGCAGGGACACCACTATAAACACAATACATAAATATTTCAGAAACGAGAGATGGCGCCATCTTGGAAAGACTACATCTGGCCCCCTTAAGTTCAATTACCAGTGAACATGGTAAGTAATAAGTAATGGTAATGTGAAAATTTCTTTTTCACTCTGACTTGAGTGAAAAAGAATAATTTTTTCAGAGAGTGCATGTCTTTGCAAATAAAAACAAGTACTGACTGTATTATTTTTGTTGCACAGATTAAAGTTATTGTTAGTGTCATGGTCTGGGTGAGTGCCTGGAAATTTCCACCAGGCTCCTGAGGCTCCTTGGATCTGCCCATGGGCAGGGCCACCACAGCTTCACTCACCTGGAGCTAACTGAGTCAATCAGGCTTAAGCTCTATGCTGACGTTTCTTTGCCAGTTCGTCAACTACTTGATGTTGGTACTACTTGATGTTTCATGTTTACGCTCTCAAAAATGTTATGCTTATGCTGTTTGTCTTGAGCTGCAGGACACTCCACGGTGCAAACACTCACCTCTTTGATTCTGTCAGGGCTCAGAGGCCCGTGGCATGGAATGGACTCAGGTGCAGAACCAAAGACTGGAAGCTTGGAGTGATTTGCAAAAACAAAAACTTTTATTTACAAGTGTTCCTAACAGAAATATTCTAGACAAAAGACAAGATTAAGCTTTGTGCAAAAGCATGGCGTCTGTGAGGTGCGGGGCTAGGGCGAGCAAGGAACAGTCAGGTCACTAAACTGCTGAGACTGGATTGGGTCTGGTGGAACCTGTGGCAGACCAGGGTACTGAAACGTAGGAGAGGAAAATCAGAACAGTCCAAGGAGTTGTGTTTCCCCATTTGACAAGCTGGAATGGCTTATGTGTTTGCTGGCGGGGATTAGCTGGAGGTGGAGGCGAGGTCCAGGTGGGTACTGAGTCTCCCATATAGGTGTGCAGGGAGGCAGGCAGGTGAGAATGGCAGTTTGTCTGAAAAGGATTAAGCAGCAGCTGACCGGAATCCAGAAGCAAGGCTATGGCAGGGTTTGGAATGACGAGTCCAGGTACCGATGAGGTTAGCAGACGATCTGGCGAAGACTCATTGTGTGCGCTGCTCCTAAATACTGCCAGAATAATTGCCTGCAGCTGAGGAACGGGGAGGGGCAGGAAGGGCTCCACCCAGAGGAGAGCTGATGCTGTGCAAAGTTACTCAGGCTCGCCCAGACCATGACAGATTCTGGCTTCACACTGGCTCTCTGGAAATCTCTGTGCCTCAACTGCCTGCTCTCTCGCCACCTCGGAATCAACGGAACCCAGGTCAGCAGTCTCGCCTCCTCGAATTCTCCTGGACTCACAATCCTCTCCCTCAACACCTCTATCACTTCTCCTGCAAGTAAGCTGGGAAAATCTGTCATACTCACCTTCTCCGAAAACCACCTGGACTCTCGTTCTAACTCTGTTCACCTCTCTCCTCAGTGTGACCAGTACATACCTGCCACACTCAAGTTGACCTTGCCGTCCTATTTCCCTGGTTGCTCACCGCCACCTTACCACACCACGTTAGCCAAGCCACTGTGTATTTGCCACTGCTAAGTGTACCCTTGTATTACCTTGTTGAAACGTTATTTTTGCCTCCACTCTGGGTTACTGCGCTTTAGTTCAGTTCAAGTTACCATATGACTGGTACTATCGAAAAGTTAACTTCTTCAATTGTCCGTTGAGCGGGATCACCTCATTTGGTTTTAAAATTAGCATTTGATGCTACGTTGCTATGGTTGCAAGACACATGCTCACAAATTCGTTGTGTTACGCGGGTATTTGACTCTGGTGGTGCAGATTTTAAAGACTGAATACCTGTAAGAAGTTATCTATAGAATTTACTCGATAAATCTGAGGTAACAATTTGCATTGACTTTTTTGGGGTAGATTTAAGTCAATATATTGTGTATAAAATATTTAATTAAATTGGGTAAAATTTACCCCATATTTACGTATATATTCAACAGCTACTTACTCATTGAAATTAGATAAAATTAATTATATAATAACTAATAAAATTTAATTATTATCAGTTGATAAACATTACCTATTCATATAAGATAAAATGTACCCCCCAAAAAAGACATTCAGATGGTTCATCATCTCAATGTTTTTATTACATAAAAACACAGAATAAAGTGCAACACAACAGCTAATGCACACAACCCTTTCAAAGGCCACTTAGTCCATTTTAAAAGCCAAAAGCACAGAAACTCTACAGGTTGTTTCTGTGCATGTACGTTATCAAAAATATGGATACATAGAACAAAACACTAACACCAACATTCAATCTGTGTTTGCTGTCAGCAGAAAAAATACAGCTCCATCAAGCTATGTCTGGACAAAAGATTCTCTTGGAACAAGAAGGGAAATGTGTGTGCATTGCACAAGCTTATTTTTGAGGCCGTGGACCTTTTTCAGTAGTTTGGCCCCGTCAAGTTCCAAAAAATGTTTTTGATAAGTATCAAATGTGTTCTTCAGCTCCTTCGGATATTCGAGGTTGAGGGCATATATCAGTCCCATCAGCAGTACACATGCCTTCGTTCGGCTTCCACATCCCTCCATCACTTGGTTTCCCTCAATCACAGTGGACACATCTGATGGATCCTCCTCAGCCATGATGTTGTGGATCACAATCACCTTCATCATATTGTCTGTATAATCCTCACATTCTTACGTGTTAAAAAGAAAGAAACAAAAAGCATACACGTTTTATTTTATTTAAGATGCTTTTTCAATATATTTCAGTTTATCTAAAGAGGGGAGTGGACAGAAGATGAATGGAGAAGGGGAGAACGGGATAGGAGAGGACAGGAGAGAAGAACATTAGGATCCCTTGAGTTAATAAGTAAACTGTTATCAATATGACAAACCTGGCAGTCATGAAAAAGCTGCTTTCTATGAGGCTCGGGACCAGCACTCCTGTTGTTGGACAGAAAGACATCAACTCAGTGTTAAGTATTTTGGTTTTCCAATATATTAGCAATTTTCAGTGACATTTATATTAATCAGGCTGAACTTTAATCATACTTTAGATCAGCCTGTTTTACTTATTGTTTTATTTGTGCTTTGGTTTGGGGAAGTTGTTTCTGTACTGATCTTTTCCTGTCTTCTGTTATTAGACTTGAGATATGACTGCATTATGCTGTTGCTGGTGACTCCAGTTAATTCTACAAGACATGCTGTGTAAGTAAACAAACAACAACAGTTTAGTCTGCATTTCTTGAAAGATCACATCCCCAAACTTAGTTTAGAGGGTCTACACTGTATATAGTGAAGTCTGCAAGTTTTCTAACAGCAAAATTTGTTTTGTGCCCAAATCATTTTGCACATCATTAGAATGAAAGTTATTGGCCATGTTTGCATAGCCATTTTTAAAATGATGCTTTCATGACATTATTGTATGTTGGGTGGTGGTCACGGCTATCCAGACTGACAAGTGGGACATTGAATGTCACCTCTCCGGTGGGGAGGGGGCCTGAGATTGTCTAAATTGGAGTCTGTTCTATACCAAATGCAGAAAAATTGTTTTAAGAAAGCAATTAAGTTCAAGTTGCAAAAAATATGATTGTTTGCTTGCAGGACACCAGGAGAGATGAGTCCTCCGTCACAGATGGTGTGGTCAGTGAAGATGGTCGCCTGCAGGTTCAAGCTCATTGCATCTCCAACCCACATCCACTGCCACTGTACTTAAGGGAAGTTAAAGACTTTCTTCTGCACCTACATTTGGATCACCTCGATCCATGACAGTCATTCAGGCAGTAATGCCTGGACTGGAAACAAGCCATCCTTAAAGTATTACAACATTCCAGCTCCTGTGTTGGAATGAAAAACAAATGTGTTGTTTTAATCAGAGACGGCACTTGTGACAGAACAACAAATATTTTATTTCGGCTATATAAGTAATGTAAGTACAAAACAAACTTGTGGTAGGCCTAAACTTATTTTCAGAATAATTACATCTGAGACTTTGTTTCATTGTAAGATTATAACAGTGATGGCAATATAATTGTTTGTTGTTCAGCAGAACAGTGTCCAGTATGTTGGCTGTTATACTTTGTGTTTGAAAATAAAAGTTGGGATGATTTTAACGTCATTACAAAAAGTGTTGTTAATTATTTTTAATCAAATTCAGGTTACCACAAATAGTTTTTTTTTTTTTTTCATTTAGTTGAACTTGAAATGTTCAACAGAAATATCAAGTTATTCCTAATACTGCAGACTTGCAATGAATAAGTTGTCTTAACAGTCATCTTAAGTAAGCTTTACTTAGTTTTTTTGAGGCAACGAGTTTACATTTTTTTTTTTTTTTTTTTTTTAAATTCTGGGAACTAAAGAGGCTGTACAGTGTACTCAAAATGGGTAAGTTGCCCTAGCTTAATCATCTTGAGTAAAATGTTACTCAATTTTTTTGAGGCAACGAGTTTTACATAGTTCTGTGAACTAATTAGATTTTACAGTGGGTCAGCTTGAAGACCTGTGATACAAAACCAATTAATAGATCAGTCAGACATTTCTTTCATATGCTACTTCTACTATGCTATGATTATTACTACTACTATTATTTTTACTATTAAACACTACTGTTTCCAAGAGGAGAAAAGATTATAATGTAATTAGAATAACATTTTTAGCATTAAAATTCAAAGAAACATTAAAGAAAACATGAAAGAGTTGATGTATTACAGAGCAGGGATTTCAGCAGAAGTTACAGTAGCTTTCACAACAAACTTTTGAAACTGCAACAACACTGTCTGTCTCTTCAGATTCATCATGAACCAATTTTTAATGATGAGAATGATTTCAGCCAGTCTCATGATCACGCTGATGTTTGCACAGAGCAGATAATGAAGTGAATGTTTTTGCACATTGGTAACAGTGAAACTGTTTATTTGCAGCGTGGTATCGTTTGTGTTCAGAGTATGAACTGAGATTCTTGAAGCTCTTGTCACACTGGTCACAGATGAAGTTCCCTTCAATGTGTGTATCTTCATGATCATTACAACGACTTGAATGTGAGAAGCATTTGTCACAGTGTCTGCACTTATATGGTTTCTCTCCTGTGTGGACTCTTTTATGTACATTAAGCTGACTTGCAGTGGTGAAGCATGACCCACACTGGTCACAGACATGCTTTTTAATCCTTTGATGACAGAGTTCGTGCGTTTTTAATATACTTGGTGTGGGGAAGCCTCTTCCACATTCTTTGCAGTAGTTCATTTTCTCTCCAGTGTGTCTACGTTGGTGTCGATTTAGGTTCACTTGATTACTGAAAGTTTTTCCACAAAGGTCACAACGAAACGCTTTCCCACCACCACAGCGACGACAGGGTTGAGAACTGGATCCATCTGTGTCGCTCTGTTTCTAAACAAAGACAGTGTAAGTCAGGGAATTCTTTCAACATTTTTATCCTGAACGTCGCCTGAAATAAAGAGCAGCTCTGCCAGTATTTACATTTTACATTAACATTATAACACTCAGCTTACTGGGCAAAAATGACTCTCCATTTGTAGGTAATTAACTTAATGGGAAGATTGGTGGTTAAACCTCTGGATGCTCTACTCTGCATGCCACAAGATACTAATCCCAAGCTGCTCTCCGATGCATCTATTGGAGTGTAAATGTTAGATAGAAAGGGGGGAAGCTTTTAAAACTTTACTTTTTTGCAACATTGGGAAAATTTCAGGAGATTTGTGTCAGACTTATTTACATTAAGTTTTCATGTCTCATGTAGCTTTGAAATAGAGTAGGGCGATATAACCAAAAATATTTATCACAACATACATTTGAAAATTTGCGATGATGATATAACTGACGATATGTGGCTGGGAGGTGCAAATCACATTTACAACACCAACAACAAAATAACATTTCCGAAAATACTTTTACATTTAAAAAAAAAAAACATTACAACAAAATAACATTTCAGAAAACACCTTAACAAGTCCGCAACAAATTAACAAGTGGTTCTTGACGGAAAGGGATTGTCTGAAATACCGGAAGTGACTCAACAATTAGGCTTACTTCACATTTGTAGTACAGAAAAAGTGATTTGTAGTCAGCTAAACGAGGGCTTTTCAGAGAAGTAGTGTTTAATTAATGTTTGAAGAGATTTTACAAGAGTAGGGGTGAGATAATGATGTCCAGATTTTTAGCGGTGATTTTCTTAAAATATCCAGGCCTTAACCCTCTCAAGGCAGGCGTTGCCGATTTGCAACAGTTAAAAACTAACAACCTGATTACCCCACATACATATTTTATGAGTTTTTTTTTTTTTTTACTCAGAAGTACCACTGCAGGACTTGGTTGTGCATTAGCAACAAAAAGTTTAATTTGAGCCTGAGAGGGTTAAAACAGTCATTCTCCACACTCCAGCCCAGCAGGTGGCGGTAAGCGCCTTTAAATTAGCAGAAGAAGAAGCAGCAGCAGCTAAACTGCACATACAGGAGTGGAGAGGCTAAAGCTAACGCCAGAAAATGGGCAAAACATCTTCCATTCATCTATGCAGTGCAGCGAGCACCGTCAGGGTAATAAATGTAACAAAGCGCTGTGAGGAGTTAGTTTCTAGACGATTGATGACATGGTTTATCTTTTCATTCTTTCCCAACCTGGAAGCAACACGAGGCAGCTTGTGTATCGGATGTTACCAAAAGAAGGCGTCTATTTTGGATAGCAGCTGTGAGACGAGCTGATATCCAGTTCTCTTCCATCTCCAAATATCTGTTGGTGCTCCGGACATTTTCATTCCAGTAAGTTCTAAATATCTTCACTCTTTATAGCCTATTAGTTTTATTTTTGATGCGCTCTGAGCTCATAGCAAATTAGAACAAACATCCTAATGAGTGATTTTGCAGAACTATGTTCTATTTATAGAGTTGCTAATTATTTGGCATTATTGCAGCAAACCAGCCTATGAAATGGATGAAACATCATGACTGGGTTCCAGCGCTACACAATGGACCTGCTTCAAACATACCACCATGCCAATCAGATTACTTCTTCCATGTGAGGGTGAAGAGGTGACCCTTCTGGATAAGATGGTGAAGGTTTGCTGCGTTTGATGAACAGTGTGATAATAAAACCAGGGAAAAATGAAACTTGCTCTTCTTAAATATTCTTAAGTCTTGTGCTGTATAAATAGCGGTATTTTTCAAAAGATACAGTAAATTAAGTAGTGTTAATAGTGGGTGATATCATGTAAACACTGTCATTTTTAAACTCTAAAGGACATGGATTCAACACTAACTGATGTGATGTTCTATAAAGTGATTTTAATTTTTAAAAAACGGCAAAAATTAGTTCATTTCTTTATTCAACTTTTGAACAGTGGTACTCAGTACATACTCAGTAAATGCAAATTATTTACATGGTAGTGCACTACAGGCATAAATCTAGACCCCGTCAACTCCAAAGCCCTATCGTTGAGTCACTTCCGGTATTTCAGACAATCCCTTTCCGTCAAGAGCCACTTGTTTATTTGTTGCGGACTTGTTAATTTGTTGCGGACTTGTTAAAGTGTTTTCTTATTTTGTTGTCAATTTTTTTAGTGGTTTTTTTTATGTAAAAGTGTTTTCGGAAATGCTATTTTGTTATTTATGTTGTAAATGTGATTTGCACTTCCCAGCCACCGTAAAATACTTTACAATTCCACAACTTTATTAGTGCAAAAAAACCCCCCCAAACATCAATGTAAACAAGCAGCTGCTTTTTTATGTGCATTAAAGTTGTAAAAATGTAACAGTGCAAATGCAAATTCCTTGCTGAAAGTTTAACCAAATGGCATTTCAAGTGGGAATTGGCCGACATATCTGCAACATAAACATTAGGGGTGCAACGATACACAAAATTCACGGTTCGGTTCGATACTTTGGTGTCACGGTTCGATATTTTTTCGATACAAAAAAAATGTTCATGCTTTTTTAATTTGTCATTTATTAAACTTATAAATATATATTTTAACTCAAAAGTACAGCTTTTAAATTTAATGTTGCTGAAACAACAAAGGGATAAAAAAATAAATATATCTGATTGAGAAATCACTCATCTTTGGAAAAGAGAGTTTATTACAGAGAAATGGCTCTTTCCAAAATAAAAGCTCTACTATACGCTTCTTCTGGGCTATATTCTCAGCAGCATATTAAACATATCAGGTCCCCATAAGGAGAATCCTGTGCTAACGGCTGTCTAAATGACTCGGGTAAAGTATGTAGCATGCGTGCTTGTTGTTTTTGTCTTCTTCCACTTGTCTTTGCACTAGGATGATGTCGGCATAAATGTGCAGTCATATTCGTTGTGTTCCCACTAGTGCTGTCAGCGTAAATCTGAAATGACGTTAACGCCACAACACGGCAAATCTCCGTTAACGAGCTACTGCGGATCGCCCCGTGCGTGGGGCTGGACGGTGTCAACACCTTAACGAGCTAACTGCGCTAACGCACTAGTTTCCACCCATGTAATTGAGCATTGCGTGGCACATCCGACATACTGTTTTACTTTTGTCCATGATGCGCTTACCTTCAGGGTCATACGTCACATGAAAATAGTTCCAAAGGCCAGATCTGAATGAGGTTCAATTTGCCATGTTGCAACGAGCTTAGCGTCTGTCTTGCTAGCTTGCGCTGCGCTCAGTGGATCTGCACTCGACAGTGCAGCCTAGGCGGAGTAGTTGAATGCAGATTCACTGAGCTCTCAAAACAGACAGCATCGTCAGAAGAAAAGTTGATAAAATAAATAAAAAAATTTGTATTGTTCAATACATATGCGTACCGAACCGAAAGCACTGTATCGAACGGTTCAATATCGATATGAGTATTGTTGCACCCCTAATAAACATGTATAATATCCACAAAACTTAAAAAGAGGTTATACACACACAATACGGTAATATTATGTTGAAGCACAGTACGTATCACTCCGCGAGGCTCCGCCTACGATAGCCATAATGCTCCGAAAATCCATCAAACATTGCGGATCCGTAGTTTAGCAAAGTCGTACTAAAATGTTTGACAGATTTTCGAGCGCTGTGTACCACAGAAAAATTGTTTCGAGGTCAGTAAACACAACCAGAATTCATACATAAGTCACACAGGATTATAAGGGGCACTGTCGATTCTCAGAAAAATCAAAGGATTGATTTTAAGTGTGCTGTATTTTCCAAAAAACACGGTAATAGCGACGGCCGGCTAGCATGCGCTACCAAAAATAGTGCTAATAGTGCAGTATCTGACGGACGAAAGCTAAACCAGTTCCACACCACTGAAGTTGCAGCATTTTTACAAACCAATTCTGGTTCATCTGTTTCATTCAATGATCCACTTTCACCCTTCTCATTCTGCATCGCTGCCATGCTTTTTCCACCATGTATGAAAACAAAGGCACTGCGCATGTGCGTTTTACCCCTATTCTATCGCAATATTTCATTTTTTTTATTGTTGCCCAACATTACACCGGTATTACTGTGAATGGTGTGATATGGCCCAGTCCTACTTTGAAATTAAACTTAATTCACATAATACTTCAAAATAACTGCAACTGTAAAAATATAAATACATACCTCACAGTAACTGCACTTGTAGAGTTTCTTTCTGCTGTGAATCTTTTGGTGTGATTTCAGGGAACGTGGAGTTTTAAAAGCCTTTTCACACAGGTCACATTTGTAAGGTCTCTCCTCAGTGTGGGTAAACATGTGCTCCTGTAGGCCTTTGTATGTCACAAACAGTTTGTCACACTGATCACAGAACCAAACATCATTGCCAGTGTGAAGGCGTTGGTGGATATTTCTGCTGACTAGCCAGCGGAAGGTTTTTCCACAAATGTCGCAGCTGTACGCCGTAATTCCAGAGTGGGTAACTTCATGACGTCGTAAATTGCTACTGCGAGCAAAACCTTTACCACACTGATTACAGCTGTACGCTTTAACTCCACTGTGGACAAGTTGGTGTGCTATTAAGTTTGCAGGATGGTTAAAAGACTTTCCACAAATGTAACAGCTGTATGCCTTAATTCCAGAGTGGGTGACTTGATGACATCGTAAGTAGCTACTGCGAGCAAAAGCTTTACCACACTGATCACAGCTGTACGCTTTAACTCCACTATGGATGAGTTGGTGTGTTTTTAAGCTTTCAACCCGGGTAAAAGACTTTCCACACAAGTCACAGCTGTACGCTTTAACTCCATTGTGGACAACTTTGTGTCTTTTTAAATTTGCAGGATTGTTAAAAGACTTTCCACAAATGTCGCAGCTGTACGCCTTAATTCCAGAGTGGGTAACTTCATGACGTCGTAAGTTGCTACTGCAAGCAAAAGCTTTACCACACTGATTACAAGTGTACGGTTTAACTCCACTGTGGATGAGTTTGTGTGTTTTTAAGCTTCCAGCCTGGGTAAAAGACTTTCCACACAACTCACAGCTGTACGCTTTAATTCCAGAGTGGGTAACTTGATGACGTTTTAAGTCACTACTGCAAGGAAAATCTTTACCACATTCCTCACAGCTGTATGCTTTAACTGCACTGTGGATGAGTTGATGACGTTTCAGTTCTGACTTCCTAGTAAAATACTTCTCACACTCATCACAGCTGTATTTTTTCTTTCCCTTTTTTCTGTGAGGTTTGTCGGCCTCCTGAGAGCACTGACTTCTTGCTCCATGTTGGTCCTGCAGTGACAGAGATACAAACAGAGGCAGTGAGTGAAATGCAGTCGTGAAACAAACTGAAACTGTCTCCATTAGTGGGATCAAAGAGGTCAACAAACATGTTGTTGGTGTTTTACCACCACCTTCTGGTGATAGTATCACACTACAATGATGTGCTACAATGACAGTTGTAATTAAAATGACATTATTGAAAAAATGTGATGCGTCGAGCTGAGCAGACGTGAGTTTGTGAGCTCTGCACTGGACAGCTGTAAAATATTGGTATTTTAGCTCATTTTGCCAACAAACTGCCTCGAAATTTATATAATGTCTTTAGACAAGTTTTTTGCACACCCTGGATCAAGCAAAAAGAGAGAAATGGGCAAACGAGGAGTCAATTGCTCTGAAAATGAGACCAGGTGCGACGCTGAGGATGCACTAAGTACATTGCGGGATGATGTGACTGTGGACAAGGTGACTTCTAACATATCGAAAGTATTGGATAGTAAGATATCCGAAGTCATAAAGCCAATAAACGAGCTCACTGAGAAATTCGACAGTCGGATAGAAAGAATGGGAACAGTGGAGCAGCGGGTCTCGGACTTGGAAGATGTTACAGCTACAAGTGAGCCACGTATTGCCGCTCTCGAGACCCAGCTTAAGAAGGCCATGGAGCGTCTGGAAAACTTTGAGAATCAGAGCCGGCGGCAGAACGCGAGGATTGTCGGGCTAAAAGAAGGTGCGGAGGGTAGTACAGTACTGTTAACAAGCTAAGGTATAGAGTATACTTTGATTTTTGACATACACTCCAGTGCAGGTATGTTACGCGTCTGTATCCCCCTACAGCTGTACTTTAGAGCAGGGTACACCTAGATGTGTAATTTATTTTGCTTTACTTTTTGTTATTTGTGTTGGGGAGGGTTGAGGTTTCCAGGCTCAACTATTTTGGTTAATAGGTTCAGACTGGTCAAATGTAGATTTGTTTAAACATGTAAACAGCACAAAATATATATTGCTTTTCTTGTATGTCAGTTAAGATAACTACTTGGAATGTTAAAGGGTCCAACAATGTGATGAAAAGAAAGTCAATTTTAAATTCTCTGAAGAAAGATTTGATTCACATTGCTTTTTTGCAAGAAACCCATCTGACAGATGATGAACATAGAAAATACTGTAGAGAATGGGTTGGTCAAATGTTTTTCTCATCCTACTCCACAAATAAAAGGGGAGTTATTACTCTTATACACAAAAACCTTCCTTTCAGTGTTACAGCCACTCACAAGGACAATGATGGAAGGTATATATTGGTCAAAGGGATGTTGCATGGGAAAACTGTTCTCCTAGGTAATATATATGCACCAAATCCACAGGATGATGAGTTTTGCAGAATATTATTCAGTCAATTAATGGACATGGACTGTGCTAACATAATATTAGCGAGTGACTTTAACTGTGTTCTATGCCCCAAAATGGATAAATCTCCCCCACAATCTACTTCGTCAAAAAATTCCAAAACCCTTTGGCAAATTATAAATGAGCTTGACCTTATACAGGGAGTGCAGAATTATTAGGCAAATGAGTATTTTGTCCACATCATCCTCTTCATGCATGTTGTCTTACTCCAAGCTGTATAGGCTCTAAAGCCTACTACCAATTAAGCATATTAGGTGATGTGCATCTCTGTAATGAGAAGGGGTGTGGTCTAATGACATCAACACCCTATATCAGGTGTGCATAATTATTAGGCAACGTCCTTTCCTTTGGCAAAATGGGTCAAAAGAAGGACTTGACAGGCTCAGAAAAGTCAAAAATAGTGAGATATCTTGCAGAGGGATGCAGCAGTCTCAAAATTGCAAAGCTTCTGAAGCGTGATCATCGAACAATCAAGCGTTTCATTCAAAATAGTCAACAGGGTCGCAAGAAGCGTGTGGAAAAACCAAGGCGCAAAATAACTGCCCATGAACTGAGAAAAGTCAAGCGTGCAGCTGCCAAGATGCCACTTGCCACCAGTTTGGCCATATTTCAGAGCTGCAACATCACTGGAGTGCCCAAAAGCACAAGGTGTGCAATACTCAGAGACATGGCCAAGGTAAGAAAGGCTGAAAGACGACCACCACTGAACAAGACACACAAGCTGAAACGTCAAGACTGGGCCAAGAAACATCTCAAGACTGGTTTTTCTAAGGTTTTATGGACTGATGAAATGAGAGTGAGTCTTGATGGGCCAGATGGATGGGCCCGTGGCTGGATTGGTAAAGGGCAGAGAGCTCCAGTCCCACTCAGACGCCAGCAAGGTGGAGGTGGAGTACTGGTTTGGGCTGGTATCATCAAAGATGAGCTTGTGGGGCCTTTTCGGGTTGAGGATGGAGTCAAGCTCAACTCCCAGTCCTACTGCCAGTTTCTGGAAGACACCTTCTTCAAGCAGTGGTACAGGAAGAAGTCTGCATCCTTCAAGAAAAACATGATTTTCATGCAGGACAATGCTCCATCACACGCGTCCAAGTACTCCACAGCGTGGCTGGCAAGAAAGGGTATAAAAGAAGAAAAACTAATGACATGGCCTCCTTGTTCACCTGATCTGAACCCCATTGAGAACCTGTGGTCCATCATCAAATGTGAGATGTACAAGGAGGAAAAACAGTACACCTCTCTGAACAGTGTCTGGGAGGCTGTGGTTGCTGCTGCACGCAATGTTGATGGTGAACAGATCAAAACACTGACAGAATCCATGGATGGCAGGCTTTTGAGTGTCCTTGCAAAGAAAGGTGGCTATATTGGTCGCTGATTTGTTTTTGTTTTGTTTTTGAATGTCAGAAATGTATATTTGTGAATGTGGAGATGTTATATTGGTTTCACTGGTGAAAATAAATAATTGAAATGGGTATATATTTGTTTTTTGTTAAGTTGCCTTATAATTATGCACAGTAATAGTCACCTGCACACACAGATATCCCCCTAAAATAGCTAAAACTAAAAACAAACTAAAAACTACTTCCAAAAACATTCAGCTTTGATATTAATGAGTTTTTTGGGTTCATTGAGAACATGGTTGTT
Organism: Maylandia zebra; assembly: GCF_041146795.1. Classification (NCBI taxonomy): domain Eukaryota; kingdom Metazoa; phylum Chordata; class Actinopteri; order Cichliformes; family Cichlidae; genus Maylandia; species Maylandia zebra. The sequence continues at coordinate 35,459,364 of NC_135175.1, read as the reverse complement.
GTTCAATAATAAAATTATTCCTCAAAAATACAACTTGCCTAATAATTATGCACTCCCTGTAGATGTCTGGCGACACTATAACCCATTATCTAAAGAATACACTTTCTACTCTAACCCTCACTTGTCAGCATCTTGTATAGATTATATTTTTATGTCCAAGTGTATCAGTCAGTTAGTTTAGCAGGTAAATATTGGTCATATAGGTCTCTCTGACCATGCTCCTGTAGTCCTAACCATTCAACCCATGAGACATATTGAGCGCTCCATGTCTTGGAAGATGAGTGCACTGTCTCTTTTGGATGAGAAATTTATACACTTCATAACAGAGCAAACAACATTATTTTTAGAAATAAATGATAAAGGGGAGATAGACACGAGAACTTTATGGGATAGCTATAAGGCTTACATGAGAGGGATGATTATTTCATACACAAGTCATAAAAGAAAGCAACGATTAACAAGGTAGTTAGAGATCGAGAATAATATAAAAAAGCTGGAGAAACAATATTATGTAACAAAATCAGCTGAAACCTAAAGTGAGCTTAATATTGCCAGGACATCTCTGCATAATTTGTTAATGCGAAAGGCTGAAAGAGATGTCCTTCTTGCCAGACGACAACTTTTTGAATCAGCTAATAAGCCTAACCGCTTTTTGGCTTGTCTTGCAAGGAATACTTCATCAAGTTATTTTATCACAGCTATTGTGGATGTGAAAACCGTAGGAAACTGTCAGATTAATGAGTGATTTAGAGAATTCTATACAAACTTATATCAGTCTGAGATGGATATAACAAGGCTTAACTCAGGCTTTTTTCTAAACGACTTAGTATTCCCTCAGCTCAGGTTAGCCTGCTGGAGTCACCCATCACATTGATGGAGGTGGACAAAGCAATATCTGCACTCCAGTCAGGGAAATGTCCGGGGGCAGATGGCCTTCCAGTAGAATTTTTAAGGTAATGAAAGTGAAGTTAAATAGTTTATTATTAAGGGTTTTTAATAAAGCATTTGAAAAATCGAAACTCCCAGAATCTATGTACCAGGCTAATATAACATTGATAGCTAAAAAAGATAAAAACCCAGAGTTATGCTCATCTTACAGGCCTATTAGCGTTCTTGGTGTTGATAATAAGATACTTTCAAAGATACTGGCTTTTAGGCTAGAAAAAGTAATGTCCTCTACTGTGCATGCTGACCAGACAGGCTTTATTAAGGGGTGGAATTCTTACAATAATACTCGACGTCTATTTAATATTATTCATTTTTTAAAAATTTTATCAGATCTCCGGGGTTGTTGTTTCTATGGATGCCGAAAAGGCATTTGATAGAATTGAATGAGAATATCTGTTTGAAATAATGAGAAGATTTGGGTTTGGAAAAAACTTTTTGGGGTGGATCAAAATTATATACAAATCACCAATAGCATCAGAGTTAACTAACAGCTTGCTATCCTCCCCAATTACATTGAGCAGAGGTACAGCACAAGGTAGTCCATTGTCACCACTATTATTTGCTTTGGCCATTGAGCCTTTGGCCATGGCCATTAGACAAAATCCAAGTGTTCCTGGAGTTAAATTTGGGGATAGACAACATAAAATCCTGCTCTATGCAGACGATATTCTTCTGGCACTGACTGACCCTGCTAACGCTCTACCTGTTCTTACTAGGTGTATCAAGGACTTTGGTCTTATATCTGGATACAAGGTAAATTTTGATAAATCTGTTATAATGACTCTGTGTAGTGGAAGGACACTGAACCTTTATATGTTAAACCTTTTCATTGGGCACCATCAGGTTTTGTATATTTGGGAGTTAAAGTTACACCAAATGTTGGTCACTTATATAGAGAAAACATTAATGGAATGGTTCAAGATCTTCGAGAGATGCTGACAAGATGGAGGTCACTTCCAATATCATTTTTGGGAAGAATAAATCTCATTAAGATGGTAATCCTACTGAAAATACGATATTATATAGGCATGGTGTTTGTAATTTTGAAATCAGAAGATATTAAAGTAATTAACAAGGCTATGGTGGATTTCATTTGGGCAGGAAGAAAACCCAAAATTAAATTGGAGACACTACAGTTACCGAAAGATCTGGACAGATGGGGAGTGTCAAACATAGAAAATTATGTTCTCTCAATACAAGCAAGGTTTCTTTCTGCCTGGATACATGAACATTCTGATCTGCCATGGATAAAAATTGAGGAAGTATTACGTAAACCATCCTCACCTGTTAACATTTTAGGGAAACGTTTAAATGATTTACCTCACGTAATAAAGTATAACCCACTAATATATAATGCTATGTGGACGTGGGGAAAACTGAGAAAAATTTTTAACAGAAGTCTTTCGTTTAATATTTTGTCAACGTTTATAAATAATCCAGACCTTCTACCGCAAAACACAGGGTTGAGGTTTGTGGGATGGCATAAAGTAGGTGTAAAGAGGTTTTATGTCCTCTTTAAACATGGTGGGTTTAAATCATTTGAATCCTTGAAGTCCCAGTATTCTATGTCAAAGACTGAGTTTTATAAGTATTTGCAATTGAGAAATTATGTGTTAAAAAATGCTAAATCATTTTCGGTTGGAGAAATTCTTTCTAGATAATAGGGAGCGTAAACATTTTGTATCAAAGTTTTATTCAGAGATTTATGCCCTAATTGTGGATAAACTGGCATGGTTGAGAAAATCTTGGGGGACATTACTTAAGTGTGAAATAGATATACAGGCATGGGACAAAATCCTGCTCCTTCCATCTAAAATCTCTGTTTGTAACCGATTTAAAGAACTGCAGTACAAAATCCTGCACAACGTATATATTTCTCCATATATTTATAGTAAGTACAATATGGGAACATCTCCAAATTGTCTCAAGTGTAAGGTCAGAGTGGGCACTAGATTCCATTGCTTGTGGGAATGTGTTATTATTCAGTCATTTTTGGAAAGAGGTCTGTCCCAATATTAGTACAGCCATTGGTCAGCAGGTAACAGAACACCCATTAATGTGCTTATTGGGATATATCCCTGTTTCACTGGTACAACATGAGCATGTAATTCAGTCACTGTTAATGTTGGCCAGGAAAAGTATTATGTTGAGATGGGTGGGGACTGAGCCTCCCTCCCTGGGGCAGGGATAGCTCAGTAGGTAGAGTGGCGGCCCCATGATCGGAAGGTCGGGGGTTCGATTCCCCTGAACAGCTACCCAGAGGTACCCCTGAGCAAGGTACCGTCCCTACACACTGCTCCCCGGGCGCCCAATGGCTGCCCACTGCTTCACTGAGTGAATGGGTTAAATGCAGAGAGGGATTTTCCCCACGGGGACCAATAAAGTACACTTTCTTTCTTTCTTCTTTCTTTCCATTTCTCTATGGAAGTCGCTCATCAGTGATGTTATGACTCTGATCAGGTTGGGACATTATATTGATGAGAGCTCCCGAAGTATTCCGGACAAATGGAAGAAACCACTGGAAGCACTGGGAATAACTTGTAAACTGGACCCTAATGGACAATAATTAAGGACATAATGTCGTAATACTCTAGTGCTGTGCAGTATTATTATTTTGGACGTGAACCAGTCTTGTATTTGTTGGGGAAAAAAGTTAAATAAAAGTTAAAAAAAAAAAAAAAATATGATCTTTGTATTCTCTTGTAACTTCGGTGTTTTTGTTTGTGACTGTAGATTCTCCATGTATGGAGGAACCCAGGATGAAAAAACTAAATCTGAGCGATTGTGAAGTGTATCTAGATGTATCTAGATATTATTGTCTACTCAGACACTTGGTTAGAGCATACGGAAATGTTCACTGATGTTTTTCATCGCTTGGAAGGGGCACACCTCACCCTCAATGTTTCCAAGTGTGAGTTTGGCATAGCCACTGTGACGTATCTAGGGAAACAGGTGGGTCGGGCACAAGTGCGCCCTATTTTGGCAAAAATCCAAGCCATACTGAATTTTCCTGCCCCCAACCCGTACCCGGCCTGAGCTCCGTCGTTTTCTCGGCATGGTGGGTTATTACTAAGGTTTCTGCCAAAACTTCGCAGAAGTATTTGCACCCCTCACTAGCCTCACTAGTGTGTTAAAACCGTTTGTGTGGTCCTCTGCATGTCAGAGTGCATTCCAGGCTGTCAAAACTCTCCTTGCAGTTTGCCAGTGCTGGCTGCCCCTGATTTTGCACGTCCTTTCAAATTAGAGGTAGATGCCAACAGAGCAAGTACCATATTCTTACAGGAAGATCAACAAGTTGTGGATCACCCAATCGGCTATTTCTCAAAGAAATTCAATGTTCATCAGCAAAGGTATAGCACGATTGAAAAAAGAAGCCCTTTCCTTGCTGTTCGCATTGCAGCATTTTGAGGTGTATGTTGGTTCCAGCCCCTCGCCTGTGATTGTTTATACCGACCACAATCCCCTGGTGTTCCTAATGTGAATGCAGAATTCGAACCAAAGACATGTGAGATGGTCTATCTCAATTTCAATCTGGAAATTCGGCATTAAAAGGGTACAGAGAATGTACTAGCGGATGCACTGTCTCAAAGTTTCTTTTATTCCTAACTGTCAAAAAATCTACAGAGGAGATGTTTTGATCTTGGGAATGGGGGACGGGGGGGGGGGGGGGGGGGGTGTTATGGCCATAAGTAGTCTGTGTTAGCTGCTGTGTTGTATTTCTTTACAGTGTGATAAGAATCTCTGCAGGTCCTTCCACTAATGAAAAGTAGTGGTATGTAAGCATGCTCCGTTAGAGCCACCAATCATGTGTATATGTTCAGTGCTTATGCGTCTATAGGCTGAAGCTGAAGGGGTATGCAACCTTTTCTTTTGAACTGCTTTTCTCCTGTTTCTGAGCTTGGAAGCGAGGAGTAGCTATTGTCATCTGTTTGTTAGTTTGTTTTTTCCCCTTAGGATTTAGTTAAGTTTCCTCTGGCGGGACTTAGTTGGTTTTGTGTATTATTTTGGCCTGGGTTCACCCTGGAGCTATGCTTCCTGACATTAAATAAAAATCACCTTTTTTTTGCTCATAACTGGTTTTGGCCATTTGGTTTGGGAACCAGGGCGGGTACTTGCTTCTCTCTACCCAGAATCTTATGTGCATCTCTAAACACATAGAATAGGGGCTGAACATGCTGTTAACATCCAGCTGTGCACACAGTTTCAATAACAGTGTAACTGAGATATTTTTCTCACCTTTTGTGTTGAAGTCATTGTTTCCTATGTAGTGGCTGAGCTGAGTCCAAATGGCCGAAACTGTTCCTCTGCTCCTCCACCAGACTCTTCTCCTCCTGTTACTCAGCTGGGACACAAAAGTATAGATATGTATTTTATCCCTGACAAGAAGAAGCAGAGCAAATAAACATTACCACACTCAGTGACAACAATATGAGATCTATATATATATATATATATATATATATATATATATATATATATATATATAGATAGATATATATATATATATATCTATATATATATATCTATATATATATATCTATCTATATATATATCTATATATCTATCTATCTATATATATATATATATATATATATATATATATCTATATATATATATATATATATATCTATATCTATATATATATATATATCTATATCTATCTATCTATCTATCTATCTATATATCTATATATATATATATATATATATATATATATATATATATATATATATATATATATATATATATATATATATCTATCTATCTATCTATCTATCTATATATATATATATATATATATATAGATATATAGATATATATAGATAGAGAGAGAGAGAGAGAGCTCTGCACATTAACCACCACAATATATTTTTATTCTCTGTGCTTTCAATTATGAACACTGTTTACTTTCATCTGTTTCATTAGTTTTTGTTAACATCTTCCTGTGCATCACTTTACAGCAGCCACACTCATTAAAATGAGACTTTGTAGGTCGCTCTGATTTCCTGTTATCACTTAAATAGAAACGAGGCTGTAGAGGTTTGGTGCAGGCAGAAAAACAGCTGCAGGGACAATGAAAAGACTTTTCTGCTCCAACTTCTCCCAGCATGCTGAGCTAATGATTAGTTGGTGTTTTTCTCCAAACACTCTCTCACTCTTCTCTCAACGTGTTCACAATAAACTGTGAACAGACACCGAGGAGAGCAGCAGAAGACCTCATTCAGGAGCTAAACTCAACATGAACTGAACTCACAGTAAAGTTAGCTCGGTGCTTACCTTTAGATGAGCCCACAAACCGAGAGAAACTCCGCGATGAAGCTGCAACTCTTTCCAAACACAGGAAACAGATCAGGGAGCAGAGACCCACGTGGTTCACGCTGATCTCAGCTACGATCCAGGAGACAAGGGTGGGCAGATCGATGCAGATATCGATCAGGACGTTGGTAGTGGTTTATGATCGATACTTTAGTTTGTTTCTCTCCTCTAAGTTCACTACTTTTCTCCCGTTTCATGAAAAAGCAGCTCTCTCTGCTCGACTCCTGTCCTGCACAAACACTTTGCTCCGCCCCCTTCTTCTTCTTCTTCTTAAATGTTATTGGCGGTTGGCGCATTACCGCCACCACTAGCATGGAGTGTGGACTGGAATGACGCCCCCCCCCCCCAAAAAAAAAAAAAAACCACAAATCCGTTCAAACATTCTTCCCGCTTAAAAAAAAAACTGAAATAAAGCCTGGTAACTTTCACTTCCAGATTCCTTTTGCAATACGTCAACCAGATCCAGTTTTATTTTCGTAGTAATGAGATTTTGGTTCAATCGCTCCTCTCCACCTGATATTTCTGACAGTGCAATATCACATGCTCTATAGTTTCCTTTTCTCCACAGAAGGCACATTTCCCCGTATTATGTTTCCCAATCAAGAATAGTGTTGCATTCAACCCAGTATGACCAAATCTCAATCTCGATATGACCGCCTCCTCTCTCTTGCTCCTTCCAGTGGTCCTCGTTTCTCCTATACCCCCTTTGTATTGTATACAAACACCATCTTCTCTTTTCCTCCTCCCACTGCTGTTGCCATCTACTCCTCGTTTCTTGCCATATGATACTCTTTATTTCAGCTTGACCAAACCTAACAGCCAGGTCAACTGTCCCGTGTTTTGTTGCTTCCTTTGCCGCTCTGTCTGCCATTTCATTCCCCTTTATTCCATAATTGGCTGGAATCCATAGAAACACAACTGTAAGTGTTTTCTGTGAAAAGTGTTTGCTGAATCTCTGCTAGAATATCTGCTCTCGCTTCTGAGTGACTACACTGTAAACTAAGCAATGATGCTCTTGAGTTTGAACAAATGATAGCTTTTAATGGCCTCATATCTTCCACCCACTGAACAGTCAACAGAATTGCAAGCAGTTCTCCAGTGAATACTGACAGTCTATCAGTGATCCTTTTTCCTATTTTAACCATGAACTCCGGGACCACAACTGCTACACCAATTTACTTTAGAATAGTTCAATAGTTAACCTTAATCTTACATTGAATGTGATGATTTTATGGATGACTAAACTCAGTAATATATGACCTTTCTTTTTCTGTTCTAAATTCAGGTCATACTGAGGTCACGCACGTGGCACTTTAAACAAAAACAAAAAAAAAAAACATGCAGTAGAAATACTCCTGTTCATGACTTTAAGTAACAAACTGATACAGTGTCTCCTTTTAGCCGTTTAATGTCAAATGACCATTCCTTCTTTAAAATTCAAAGCTTTGTATAACCTTTCCATATCATTTTCCAGAAACTCTCCGCATTTAAATGACAATAAAACAGCAGTTACAACAAAAGATGCACATTTTGTAGTCCATCTTCACCTATTGTTTAGGAGAGACAATAGTAAGACTGTTCAAATTCGCAGCACCGCTCTTCTCTTCTACTGAGTCCTTAGCAATTCTCCTACCAGTGATGAAGTTTTCGTCAAGGCCAGGAAAAAAGATTAATAGAAGGAAATAGGATGTACCTCACCTACTTGCGAAGCGCAGCTGCGTCACGTGACCGCAAAGTAACGAATCACAGCAGAGCAGGAAGAAGGGGCGGAGCAAAGCGTGTGTGCAGGGAAGAGGAGTCGCGCAGAGAGAGCTCCCTTTTCACGAAACGGGAGTAAAGTAGTGAACTTAGAGGAGAGAAACAAACTGAAATGTCGATCATAAACCACTACCAACGTTTGGATCGATATCTGCATCGATCTGCCCACCCTTGTCTCCTGGATCGTAGCTGAGATCAGCGTGAACCACGTGGGTCTCTGCTCCCTGATCTGTTTCCTGTGTTTGGAAAGAGTTGCAGCTTCATCGCGGAGTTTCTCTCGGTTTGTGGGCTCATCTAAAGGTAAGCACCGAGCTAACTTTACTGTGAGTTCAGTTCATGTTGAGTTTAGCTCCTGAATGAGGTCTTCTGCTGCTCTCCTCGGTGTCTGTTCACAGTTTATTGTGAACACGTTGAGAGAAGAGTGAGAGAGTGTTTGGAGAAAAACACCAACTAATCATTAGCTCAGCATGCTGGGAGAAGTTGGAGCAGAAAAGTCTTTTCATTGTCCCTGCAGCTGTTTTTCTGCCTGCACCAAACCTCTACAGCCTCGTTTCTATTTGAAGTGATAACAGGAAGTCAGAGCGATCTGCTGCAGTATCAGGGTCACTATAAACTTTATTGTCCAGCTGCTGTGGATGAACACATGAGAGGAAGTGAACTCCTACAAAGTCTCATTTTAATGAGTGTGGCTGCTGTAAAGTGATGCACAGGAAGATGTTAACAAAAACTAATGAAACAGATGAAAGTAAACAGTGTTCATATTTGAAAGCACAGAGAATAAAAATATATTGTGGTGGTTAATGTGCAGCTCTTTTTGATTTGGGAGAAGAAGAATGTTTTTAATCATGTTGTGGATTGAATGTTGGACTTTATTTAGTTTTGCATATCAACGGCAGAAGTTCTTTCCACTTGTCATTGATCAGATATTTTTACTCACTTGAATATTTGAAGGTTTAAAGCTTTTTTTTTTTCCCACAGGTAAACCCGACTATAATTGCATTTGTTCATTCTACACAGCAAATCCAGCATGTCCAAATTAACACTGTCAGATTTGATTTCAACACTATTAAAGTGTCTATATGGGTCCACACCAGAGAGTGTTAATTTAACTCTTTTTGGAGAGTTTGTACGTTAACTCTGATTCAGTGTTAAACACCAAATCTGTCTGGAGTTGATAATTTAACACTTACTAATGCTAACTAGGTGTTAAGAGTTTATATATTAACTCTCAAAGAGTATTTTAGTTTAACTACGTAAGAGTTATCTTCTAATTAATTCTAAAAAACGGGAATTTTACTGTTCTGAACTTCTAGAAATTTCTTTTGGAAATAAACATTTACTAAAAAGACGCAATGGTTTTTGAAAAACATTTATTCTGAACTGTGCACCACAATTTCAAAACATTTTCTGAAAGATGTAACAGTATACATGTTCTCACTTTCATTAGAATTTTGTTTATCAAAAGGTCTGACATGGTAAATGCAAATAACAGCATTTTCATCACTTATTTCTTCAATACAACATGCATGTCCTTCATTCATCCCTTTGTGGAACTTCAACGCACTTCTGCTCTCCCCCATATTCCATCTTCACAAGCATATCCTGTGCGGAGATTGAATACAAATTAGTTGACACTAATTAATGATACAAATAATCCGGTAATCAATTGCAGCACAGCAAAAAAAAGGAATCCTCTTTAAGCCATTACTTGTGTAAAGTATTTTCCCAAAAGACAAGGACACAAGCAACAAGTAATACTGAACTAAATGTAAAACCTCAACCTTTTTCATTTTTACCTAAACCGTGTGCACAAAACTCTAAATGCTAACCCCAGTCAGGACGTCAGCTACTGCTGTTTGCTCAATTTTAAAATTTTTATTTTATTTTATTTTCAGGCTTTAAGTAGCACCATTATACCAACATTTCACATTGTAGACATTGTTTTAGGTGTATTTGACCAAAAATCTGACTGAAAATTCACATGCAAGCTTTTTTTCAAGGCTGTGGTATTTGCCCGCAAACAATACCTTTCAGCTAGCTAAAACAGAATATTATGCTATCAGCGAGCAACATGGCTAATGCCTTTCACACAGCTTTGTCTCAACTCCAAAGAGCCACAGAAGTAAAAGCTCATAATAATAATTGAAACAATCTTTGAAAAAATGACTTACCAAGCATGGCAAACAACTCAAATATGTAGAGCAAAATGTTCTGAAACGGCTTCACTTCAGCTTCGATTGGAGCCGTGCTGGGGGCGGAGTCTGTGAATTTACTCTGTTGGTGTCATAGCCCCTCTAGGAGTTCAGAGTTAAGAGGTCAAGAGTTAATGTTTCCATTGTAACACCTCCAGATTTGAAATAGAAACACTCATTTTTAACACTTGATTTTAACTACTATCATTTTACACCTCAGAGTTTAATTAAAAGAATGTGACTCTGCTTAGAGTAAAATTAACTCTACTTTTGCAAGAAGACTACTAACACCAAAACATTTAACACTTTTGAATTTGGTGTGTGTGAAATAAATGTTTAACAAAGAGTGAATTTATGTGTTTTATTCAGTTGTCTTTCTATAGTTGAAGTATATATATGTATATGTATGTATATATGTGTATATATGTATGTATATATGTGTATATATATGTATATGTGTGTGTATGTATGTATATGTATGTATATATATATATATATATATATATATATATATATATATCCATCCATCCATCCATCCATCTTCATCCGCTTATCCGAGGTCGGGTCGCGGGGGTAGCAGCCTAAGCAAAGAGGTCCAGACCTCCCTCTCCCCAGCCACCTCCTCCAGCTTGTCCGGGGGAATACCAAGGCGTTCCCAGGCCAGCCGAGAGATATAATCTCTCCAGCGTGTCCTGGGTCTGCCCCGGGGCCTCCTCCCGGTGGGACATGCCTGGAACACCTCGCCCAGGAGGCGCCCAGGGGGCATCCTTGCCAGATGCCCGAACCACCTCAGCTGGCTCCTTTCGATGTGGAGCAGCAGCTGCTCTACTCTAAGCCCCTCCCGGATGGCCGAACTTCTCACCCTATCTCTAAGGGAGAGGCCAGCCACCCTTCGGAGGAAGCTCATTTCCGCCGCTTGTATCCGCGATCTCGTTCTTTCGGTCACTACCCACAGCTCGTGGCCATAGGTGAGGGTAGGGACGTAGATCGACCGGTAAATTGAGAGCTTCGCTTTTACACTCAGCTCCCTCTTCACCATGACTGACCGGTGCAGCGTCCGCATTACTGCAGCCGCAGCCCCAATCCGTCTGTCGATCTCCAGCTCCCTTCTCCCATCACTCGCGAACAAGACCCCGAGATACTTGAACTCCTCCACTTGGGGCAGGAACTCATCCCCGACCCGGAGTGGGCACTCCACCCTTTTCCGGCTAAGAACCATGGCCTCAGATTTGGAGGTGCTGATCCTCATTCCCGCTGCGTTACACTCGGCTGCGAACCGCTCCAGTGCGAGCTGGAGGCCCTCACCCGATGAAGCCAACAGAACCACATCATCCGCAAAAATCAGAGATGAGATTCTGAGGCCACCAAAGCGAAAGCCCTCCGCCACTTGGCTGCGCCTAGAAATCCTGTCCATAAAAATTATGAACAGAACCGGAGACAAAGGGCAGCCTTGGCGGAGCCCATCACCCACCGGGAACGAGTCCGACTTATTGCCGGCAATGCGAACCAAGCTCTTGCAACGGTTGTATAGGGATTGAATGGCCCGTAGCAATGGGCCAGACACCCCATACTCGCGCAACACCTCCCACAGGACGCCCCGAGGGACACGGTCGAATGCCTTCTCCAGGTCCACAAAACACATGTAGACTGGTTGGGCAAACTCCCATGCACCCTCAAGTATCCTCGAGAGGACAAAGAGCTGGTCCAGTGTTCCGCGACCAGGACGAAAACCGCATTGTTCCTCCTGTATCCGAGGTTCGACTAGCGGACGAACCCTCCTCTCCAGCACCCTGGCATAGACTTTCCCGGGGAGGCTGAGGAGTGTGATCCCCCTGTAGTTGGAACACACCCTCCGGTCCCCCTTCTTGAAGATGGGGACCACCACCCCGGTCTGCCAGTCCACAGGTACTGCCCCTGATCTCCACGCAACATTGCAGAGACGTGTCAACCAAGACAGCCCTACAACGTCCAGAGCCTTCAGGAACTCGGGGCGGACCTCATCGACACCAGGGGCTCTGCCACCAAGGAGTTGTTTAACTGCCTCAGTGACCTCGCCCCCGGAAATCGGTGGGTCACACCCCTCATCCCCAGACTCTGCTTCCTCCCCGGAAGACGTGTCAGTGGGATTAAGGAGGTCCTCGAAGTATTCCTTCCACCGCCCGACAATTTTCTCAGTCGACGTCAACAGCGCTCCGCCAGCACTATACACAGTGCAGGTAGAGCACCGCTTTCCCCTCCTGAGACGCCTGACGGTTTGCCAGAATCTCTTCGAGGCAGTCCGAAAGTCTTTTTCCATGGCCTCTCCGAACTCCTCCCACACCCGAGTTTTTGCTTCAGCCACTGCCCGAGCCGCATTCCGCTTGGCCTGTCGATACCTGTCGGCTGCCTCCGGAGTCCCACAGGCTAACCAAGCCCGATAGGCCTCCTTCTTCAGCCTGGTGGCTCCCTTCACCTCTGGTGTCCACCATTTGGTTCGGGGATTACCACCACGGCAGGCACCAACCACCTTGCGGCCGCAGCTCAATGCAGCAGCTTCGGCAATGGAGACGCTGAACATGGTCCATTCGGACTCAATGTCCCCAGTCTCCCTCGGAATGCTGTTGAAGCTCTGCCGGAGGTGTGCGTTGAAGATCTCGCGGACTGGGGCCTCTGCTAGACGTTCCCAGCACACCCTCACTACGCGTTTAGGTGCACCAGGTCTGTCCAGCGTCCTCCCCCGCCACCTGATCCAACTCACCACCAGGTGGTGATCAGTTGACAGCTCAGCCCCTCTCTTTACCCGAGTGTCCAGAACATATGGTCGCAGGTCTGGTGATACGATTACAAAATCGATCATCGACCTACGGCCTAGAGCATCCTGGTGCCACGTGCACTTATGGACACTCTTATGTTCAAACAGGGTGTTCGTTATGGCCAAACTGTGATTAGCACAGAAGTCCAATAACAAAGCACCACTCGGGTTCAGATCAGGGAGGCCGTTCCTCCCAATCACGCCCCTCCAGGTCTCGCTGTCGTTACCCACGTGAGCATTGAAGTCTCCCAGCAGGACAACAGAGTCTCCAGGTGGAGCACCTTCCAGCACCCCCCCCAGGGACTCTAAGAAGGCTGGGTACTCCGAACTGCCACTCGGCGCATAAGCGCAGATGACAGTCAGGACCCGTTCCCCGACCCTAAGGCGCAGGGAACAAACCCTCTCGTCCACCGGGAAAAACCCCAACGTACCGGCAGCAAGCCGAGGGGATATAAGAATACCCACCCCAGCCCGCCGCCTCTCACCAGGGGCAACTCCAGACTGAGACAGAGTCCAGCCCCTCTCCAGCAGACTGGTTCCAGAGCCCAGACAATGCGTAGAGGTGAGCCCAACTATATCTAGCCGGTACCTCTCAACCTCACGCACCAACTCAGGCTCCTTCCCCACCAGAGAGGTGACATTCCATGTCCCTATTGCCAGTCTTGGCAGCCGGGGGTCGGTCCGCCAGGGCCTCCGCTCCTGGCCGCCACCCGGCTCACAATGCACCCGACCCCTATGGCGCCTCCTGCGGGTGGTGGGCCTGCGGGAGGATGGGCCCATGTCTCCTCTTCGGGCTGTGCCCGGCCGGGCCCCATGGACTAAGGCCCGGCCACCAGACGCTCGCCCTCGGGCACCCTCCCCGGGCCTGGCTCCAGGGCGGGGCCCCGGTAACCCTATCCCGGGCAGGGTAAACTGTTCCCTCGATATTCTTTTCATGGGGGTCTTCTGAATCGCTCTTTGTCTGGTCCCTCACCCAGGACCAGTTTGCCATGGGAGACCCTACCAGGGGGCAAAAGCCCCCAGACAACATAGCCCCTGGGATCCCTGGGACACACAAACCCCTCCACCACGATAAGGTAGCGATTCAAGGAGGAGTATATATATATATATGTATATATATGTATATATATATATATATATATATATATATATATATGTGTATATATATATATGTGTATATATGTGTATATATATATATGTGTATATATGTGTATATATATATGTGTATATATGTATATATATATATATGTGTATATATGTATATATATATATATGTGTATATATATGTATATATATATATATGTGTATATATGTATATATATGTATATATATATATATGTGTGTATATATATATATATATATATATATATGTGTATATATATATATATATATATATATATATATATATATATATATATATATAGAAAAGAACATCAGTAAAAACATTCACATACAAGGGCTACAAGGACATACAAAGTTTTGTCAAAATCAGAAACGGCATACTTTATTAATCCCTAAAGGAAATTATCATAATCATAAGCAAAATGTACAAAGGAGTATATTGCTCAGTGGCATATTTCACTATTTTGTGATTGGAGGCTCTGTTTTTGCATTGACCTTTTAACAAATGTTCATTTGCTTCAAGTCTTTTTGCTTGTCAGGGTACCGTTCTACAAGTATACAATAGTTATATATACTAACATAATTCAATTCAGTTTTTTTCCCATTGCATTAATTTATGTGCATTTTGATTATTTTTGTTTTCTAGCTTTGTACTTGTTTGTTGCTTTTATTCTCTGGTGTTCTTCAGTATCGTTTATCTGACACTTCTATTCTATTTGATCAGTGATCCATGTTTGATGTATTTACTGACTGTATTAATGTTAATGTTATCAGTTTGAGTCATCTTGTTCCAAGACAATACATCTGGTGATTGTGATGACCAAAAACCTCAAAATGTGGTTGTACAAATTTATTTTTTTCTTTTAACAAGGTGTTTTAAAACAAAACATGGTTGTAAAATCTCAACACACTCACATAATACAACTCATAAATTCTTTAAAATTGTATACAAACCTTCAACATGCATGTAAAGGTTGATAGTAGCATTCTTGAAATTTAAAGCTGTGACTAAACTTCTAATAATACTGAACTAATAACAGTCTTGGCACTGTATTCTTTTTAAGCTGCACAACCACAATTACAGTAATTGAAATTTTTCAAGAGGCCTTGTTGATATTTTAGGATTGTCTCTCAAGAAAACGAACAAGGTTGCAAAATAAATCTATACCATTATTGCCATCATCTTCAAATGGATCAAAGGTCTGTTGAAGTGTAACCATCATGGTGTCACTGATGGAAATGTTAACTGATGGAACAACGACATTATTGTTTGTCTCCAGCTCTGGCAGTGGTCTGCATTCATCAATACCAAAGTCATTTTCACAAATACCATTCATATTTGGGTTATGTATTCCTGCATTGTTGATAATGCCCCTTTGCCACAGCTGAAGAGGGGTTTGCCCTCCTTGTGTTGAAAGTCCATGGTTATTCCACTGGTTCTGAAATTCTGTGGCAGCTCTTTGAATGCATGGCAAATATATATAATGAAGACAAAATAAATGGACCTCATTAAGTGAATCTAATACACCATGCTCCTCCATAAAATTGAAAAGATTAACAAAATGATATGAGACCACTCGATTTAATTCTGCCCATAATCGCTCAATTCTTTGATTATGCACTGACCTGCCAGTGATAACACTATGCCTGTTCAGTCCTTGCCTGTAAAGCATGAAACAGGCAACACCAGTGTTTTCTAGTCCGTGATCACATCTCACTCTGGATGGCATTCCAAAGTTCTGAACACCAACCATGAACAGTGACAAAACACTTGATGCCCTGTTGTTATCTAAACACGCAAGGTAGATGTTGGTTCTACTGAAACCATCCACACAGCCATGGAACACCATCCTCCATCTCACAAGTTTGTGGTTTTCATCTATATGCCTATAGAAAAATGAAATAAGTAGAAGTTATGTATGGGGAAACTATGACATGGTCGAGGATATGCACAAGTTTGAGTAAATAAAACAATGAGTTATTTTTCTTTAGATAATCCATTTCGCTATAGACTTAGAATCAGGACTGTTTTTCTGTTAGAATTTTCTCACCATAACTGATTGGGGAAAGGAACACTGTACAGTCGTCGACGTATTGCATTGCGTCTTCTGAGGGAACGTCCAAAGGGGTCAATTTCTTGTAGACTTTGTCTTACATGCCACCTTTGGATGCGTAACCCACGTGATCTCAAGCTGTCATGCACATATCGTTCACCTGCATTTGTGGTATACTGAAGAATTTCCCTAACAACCCTGTTCAGGTTTTCATCGGAAAATGTTGCATAAGTCAGTGGCTCAATGCCAAGGTCCTCTCTGTGCCTGTACAGAGTACGGGAGCTAACCCCTAAACATGTTGCAATGCTTTGCCAGTTCATTCCAAGAGATACTAAATGAGATATTTGCTCTCTTGAAATGCTGTATCGCGGTCGACCTTGAGAGCAAGTCATGAGAGGTGGAGGTAACAAGACAAGTCTGTTCTCAGATATAGTTCGTTGACTGGTTTCATAAGCAGTCAGTAAAAAAATTAGCCATCCATTTAAGGACTGTAATGTATTCACTGCTTCTCTATTTCTTGCATCGTCAACAAATCTTGAGATGGACAAAATTCCAGATAAGGTTTGAATGTGATCACCAAGTTCTCTATGGAGCCTCTGACGAACAAAAGAATCTGTAGCTTCTCTTTGAATTTGTTCCAAACATTCTAATACATTATTTAAAAAAGTTCTAATGTCATTTTCATTACTACTTACTCGACAAATTAACTGCAATACTAGCAAAGAAAGCAGGATGACTTTGAACAGCTTCATTGCTTGGTTCTTCTGGTTTAGGTCTGGGTATGTCAAGTAAGTTCTCCAAGTGTATCACATTTCCTGGTTTAAGAATAACTTCCTGCTTAAAGGATGAACTTCCTGTGTTAGGAAATGCAGATGTGAATGTCAGAGTGTATGTATGCAAGGGTAGAGGATAAACACTGGGATTGTATGTATATATGAGTATAGGAGTACAAATATATATGTGTTGAAAGGTAAAGGGTGTGTGTGTGTGTGTGTGTGTGTGTGTGTGTGTGTATATATATATATATATATATATATATATATATATATGAATATATGAATATATATGAATATATGACTAGAAAGGGCTGCACCTGCAAGGAGAATAAATATACAGTGGGGCAAAAAAGTATTTAGTCAGCCACCGATTGTGCAAGTTCCCCCACTTAAAATGATGACAGAGGTCAGTAATTTGCACCAGAGGTACACTTCAACTGTGAGAGACAGAATGTGAAAAAAAAATCCATGAATCCACATGGTAGGATTTGTAAAGAATTTATTCGTAAATCAGGGTGGAAAATAAGTATTTGGTCACCTCAAACATGGAAAATCTCTGGCTCTCACAGACCTGTAACGTCTTCTGTAAGAAGCTTTTCTGTCCCCCACTCGTTACCTGTATGAATGGCACCTGTTTGAACTCATCATCTGTATAAAAGACACCTGTCCACAGCCTCAAACAGTCAGACTGCAAACTCCGCCATGGCCAAGACCAAAGAGCTTTCGAAGGACACCAGGAAAAGTATTGTAGACCTGCACCAGACTGGGAAGAGTGAATCTACAATAGGCAAGCAGCTTGGTGTGAAAAAAATCAACTGTGGGAGCAATCATCAGAAAATGGAAGACATACAAGACCACTGATAATCTCCCTCGATCTGGGGCTCCACGCAAGATCTCATCCCGTGGGGTCAAAATGATCATGAGAACGGTGAGCAAAGATCCCAGAACCACACGGGGGGACCTGGTGAATGACCTGCAGAGAGCTGGGACCAAAGTAACAAAGGTCACCATCAGTAACACACTACAACGGCAGGGAATCAAATCCCGCAGTGCCAGACGTGTTCCGCTGCTGAAGCCAGTGCATGTCCAGGGCCGTCTGAAGTTTGCCAGAGAGCACATGGATGATACAGCAGAGGATTGGGAGAATTTCATGTGGTCAGATGAAACCAAAGTAGAACTTTTTGGTATAAACTCAACTCGTCGTGTTTGGAGGAAGAAGAATACTGAGTTGCATCCCAAGAACACCATACCTACTGTGAAGCATGGGGGTGGAAACATCATGCTATGGGGCTGTTTTTCTGCCAAGGGGACAGGACGACTGATCCGTGTTAAGGACAGAATGAATGGGGCCATGTATCGTGAGATTTTGAGCCAAAACCTCCTTCCATCAGTGAGAACTTTGAAGATGAAACGAGGCTGGGTCTTCCAACATGACAATGATCCAAAACACACCGCCCGGGCAACAAAGGAGTGGCTCCGTAAGAAGCATTTGAAAGTCCTGGAGTGGCCTAGCCAGTCTCCAGACCTCAACCCCATAGAAAATCTGTGGCGGGAGTTGAAAGTCCGTGTTGCTCGGCGACAGCCCCAAAACATCACTGCTCTCGAGAAGATCTGCATGGAGGAATGGGCCAAAATACCAGCTACTGTGTGTGCAAACCTGGTAAAGACCTATAGTAAACGTTTGACCTCTGTTATTGCCAACAAAGGTTATGTTACAAAGTATTGAGTTGTAAAGCAAATCAAATCAAATCAAATTCAAATTTTATTTGTCACGTACACAGTCATACACAGTACGATATGTAGTGAAATGCTTGGACAACTGCTCGTGACCTAAAGAGAACAAAAAAGGAAAAGGCTATGAATAAGATAGGAAATAAATATGAAAAATTAAAAAGGGTAAATTTAACTAGGAAGGAATAAAATATAAATTAAGGTTAAAAATGAAATAACTGTACAACACAAATTAGAATGAAGGGTAAATTTAACTGGGAAGAATAAGATAAAGATAAATATATAAATTAAAGTTGAAAATAAAATAACTGTACAACAAAATACACAATACACAATATAGAACTATATAAGAATGTATGAAGAAATCTAAATATAAATAAATATATACACAATAACAGCAGCTGTACAAGTATTAACCGGAAATGAAGAATATAGTGACCAGTGTTGTGCAAAACCAAAGTCCAGAAAGTCCAGTGTGTGTGTAAGAATTGTATTTTTGTTATTGACCAAATACTTATTTTCCACCCTGATTTACGAATAAATTCTTTACAAATCCTACCATGTGGATTCATGGATTTTTTTTTTCACATTCTGTCTCTCACAGTTGAAGTGTACCTCTGGTGCAAATTACTGACCTCTGTCATCATTTTAAGTGGGGGAACTTGCACAATCGGTGGCTGACTAAATACTTTTTTGCCCCACTGTATGTCAGCATAAAAATATGTAGCATTAAGAAAAAAAAAAAAATTTCCAACATAAATGAAGACAGGAAACTAAACAGCAGTGACGTTTGTAGGGTTACTGAAGTTGGGCTAGCTGGTATATAATGATGTGCTACGTGATTGCTAGCGACACAGCTATGTTAGCATAACATAAACAGTGAAGCTGGAGGACGAACACTAACACTTTTCCACTTATAAAAGTTAACGTGAAGTTTCCTGATGGTTAGAGACAAATGCAATCGCATGGCAGGATGCTATAAACGGACCAAACTTCAGTCAGGAGAACAACTGAGATAATCCATCCACATTACGAAGTTAGCCATTAATATACTGCAACAACATGGGAATAGAGCAGCTGTGATAGAATACAGCATTAAGGAATCAATGGTACAGAAGTGGAGGAAGCAAGAAGAATGAGTTGAATAAGGTTTGATTTCTCTGACTGCTTTGTTTCACTTAATGTGCCTTATAATCCCGTGCACCTTATGGTCTGAAAAATACGTATTTGCAATTTTATTTGCCACACTGCAGTTTAATGTTGCAAAGCACTTCTTTTTAACTTCAGTGGATATTATACATGGTTATGCTCAGGCTATGTCAGCCCATTTCTACTGGAAATGTTTTTTGGTTAAATTTTCAGCAAGAAATTTGCATTTGCACTGTTAAATTTTTATATAGCTTTAATGTACATAAAAACAGCTGCTTGTTTAAGTGACAATAAATGGATGGGGGGTAGGGGGGTGGGGGTTGCGCTAGTAAAGTTGTGGAGTTGTATTTCGTCTCGCATCAATTATATCGTTATCGCAAATTGTCAAATCTATATCGTGATAAATATTTTTGGCCATATCGCCCTGCTCTAGTGCTTGGAAATGTTGTAGGTGGCTGAGTTTATGTTGCTACCAATGAGTCTGAGTGGGACTCCTTTTTTATGGATCTATGGAAGTTCATATATACAGGGTGTAGGGCTGCCACGATTAGTCGACTAGTCACGATTATGTCGACTATCAAAATCGTTGACAACTGATTTAATAGTCGACGTGTCGTTTGAAGCTTTGTAAGATCACAAAAGATGCAGGAATAAGTAGCAGGATTTAAGAGTGTAATCACGGACTGAAACAGAAGATGGCAGCACTGCACATACAAGGATGCCAGCTGCCGTTAAACCCCGAAGAAGTAGTAGAAGCTGTGTCCCAGAATTCATAGCGCAACCCAGCTCAGTTTCCAACAATGGCGGCAGCTAGTTAGTTTTAATATTATTCTTATTATTCTTTCTGGGTCACAAAATAAACGTTTAACATATTTTCAGGCGAGAATGTAGCTGTGTAAACCTCAAATATCTTTTCAAGTTCTTGTAGGCAGCTGATGACTTTCTTTTTGCTTCTGGGGTTTCACCTTGAAGCTTCATAGGTATTGTTGTCACTGAGTGTAGTAATGTTTATTTGCTCTGCTTCTTCTTGCCAGGGATAAAATACATATCTATACTTTTGTGTCCCAGCTGAGTAACAGGAGGAGAAGAGTCTGGTGGAGCAGCAGAGGAACAGTTTCAGCCATTTGGACTCAGCTCAGCCACTACAGAGGAAACAATGACTTCAACACAAAAGGTGAGAAAAATATCTCAGTTACACTGTTATTGAAACTGTGTGCACAGCTGGTTGTTATCAGCAGCTTTATCTTTTTCATCCTGGGCTCCTCCATACAATACAGAATCTACGTTCACAAACAAAAACCACAGAAGTTACAAGGAAATACAAAGATCATTTTTAAAAAATATTTTTTGGGGGATTTCTCCATAGTAGCAGACAATGACAAAAGGAAAAAGTACACAAGAACCAGAACAGAACAAAATAGAGCTCAGGCAATACAAAGTTCTGAGGCACATACAAGGCAGTTGAGGTAAACCACAACCCCACTAGGAATCAAAACAAACCAATAAGACCAATATTCAGGCAAATTAATTCAGTTTGGGAAAGCCCCGTAGCAAGGAGGATGACCATACAGGTCCAACGTATTTCAGATATGGGTCCCAGGTTCTGTGGAAAGAGTCCAAGGTGAAGTTGAGCATACAAGTTATATATTCATTGGGAATACAGTCCACAGTGTTATGCCAGAATTTCTTAGTTGGGATTGCTGGCCTGCCCCAGAGGAGCAGGATATTCTTCCTGGCCGCAAAAGATAACAGCTGGAACAGTCTCTTGTGCTTGCCTTTGATAACCGAATTGTCCATTACTCCCAGTATGAGACAGAGAGGGTCCAGAAGAACAACAGAAAAGATCATATTTTATCAGCACACACTGAAACAACAATATCATCAGCTGAACTAAGAATTGTTTATTTATATTTCCTATCACTTTATAGCTTCACATAAAGACGAGCATGTACACAGCAATGTGTTAGATGTTTTATACCTAAGAGACAAATATTGTTTTTTTTAATATGTTGGCATTACTAAATCTGTCTGAATGCTTACAAATATGGGTACAAATTTCTTACAGGCTGTGAAAACTGTTTCTGATAGAATGAAGAGTAGACTGGTATATTAAATATTCCTTTATTGGGTGAGAAAATCAAACCATGTCATAACTGCTTTAAGTCATACAGAATAGATATCAGAGGCTTAAACAGGCTGACTTCTGCTAAATGGGTCAAACTGGGCAGAAAGTATACAAACACATAACATCCTTATACAGGGAGTGCAGAATTATTAGGCAAATGAGTATTTTGTCCACATCATCCTCTTCATGCATGTTGTCTTACTCCAAGCTGTATAGGCTCTAAAGCCTACTACCAATTAAGCATATTAGGTGATGTGCATCTCTGTAATGAGAAGGGGTGTGGTCTAATGACATCAACACCCTATATCAGGTGTGCATAATTATTAGGCAACGTCCTTTCCTTTGGCAAAATGGGTCAAAAGAAGGACTTGACAGGCTCAGAAAAGTCAAAAATAGTGAGATATCTTGCAGAGGGATGCAGCAGTCTCAAACTTGCAAAGCTTCTGAAGCGTGATCATCGAACAATCAAGCGTTTCATTCAAAATAGTCAACAGGGTCGCAAGAAGCGTGTGGAAAAACCAAGGCGCCAAATAACTGCCCATGAACTGAGAAAAGTCAAGCGTGCAGCTGCCAAGATGCCACTTGCCACCAGTTTGGCCATATTTCAGAGCTGCAACATCACTGGAGTGCCCAAAAGCACAAGGTGTGCAATACTCAGAGACATGGCCAAGGCAAGAAAGGCTGAAAGACGACCACCACTGAACAAGACACACAAGCTGAAACGTCAAGACTGGGCCAAGAAATATCTCAAGACTGGTTTTTCTAAGGTTTTATGGACTGATGAAATGAGAGTGAGTCTTGATGGGCCAGATGGATGGGCCCGTGGCTGGATTGGTAAAGGGCAGAGAGCTCCAGTCTGAGTCAGACGCCAGCAAGGTGGAGGTGGAGTACTGGTTTGGGCTGGTATCATCAAAGATGAGCTTGTGGGGCCTTTTCGGGTTGAGGATGGAGTCAAGCTCAACTCCCAGTCCTACTGCCAGTTTCTGGAAGACACCTTCTTCAAGCAGTGGTACAGGAAGAAGTCTGCATCCTTCAAGAAAAACATGATTTTCATGCAGGACAATGCTCCATCACACGCGTCCAAGTACTCCACAGCGTGGCTGGCAAGAAAGGGTATAAAAGAAGAAAAACTAATGACATGGCCTCCTTGTTCACCTGATCTGAACCCCATTGAGAACCTGTGGTCCATCATCAAATGTGAGATTTACAAGGAGGGAAAACAGTACACCTCTGAACAGTGTCTGGGAGGCTGTGGTTGCTGCTGCACGCAATGTTGATGGTGAACAGATCAAAACACTGACAGAATCCATGGATGGCAGGCTTTTGAGTGTCTTTGCAAAGAAAGGTGGCTATATTGGTCGCTGATTTGTTTTTGTTTTGTTTTTGAATGTCAGAAATGTATATTTGTGAATGTGGAGATGTTATATTGGTTTCACTGGTAAAAATAAATAATTGAAATGGGTATATATTTGTTTTTTGTTAAGTTGCCTAATAATTATGCACAGTAATAGTCACCTGCACACACAGATATCCCCCTAAAATAGCTAAAACTAAAAACAAACTAAAAACTACTTCCACAAACATTCAGCTTTGATATTAATGAGTTTTTTGGGTTCATTGAGAACATGGTTGTTGTTCAATAATAACATTATTCCTCAAAAATACAACTTGCCTAATAATTCTGCACTCCCTGTATGTTCATATACTTATTTTTAAGGATTCGCGCGATTGCAGAGTGAAAGCAAAAAACGAGCGCAAATTCAAACGTGATTTCAATATGTCACATATTGACAGTGGCTCACCGATGCCAATGACATAATTACCCAGCTACATTTCCGAAAGAATGCAAAAGCATTGACATATATTTTTCCTTTCTATGACAGCCCAACGGGCAGGGCAGAGATAGATTTTGGTAGCCCGACTGGAAAAATCGCTAGCCCCGGGACGTCGGGCTAGCTATTTTGCGAGCCCTGGATGTAACACTATAGATCAACTTAGCTCAGAATATATAAAGCATATAAACAATTACAGCAATATGATGCAACTGTTAGGATGCCTGGGTCGTTGACCCAGGGTTTTTGAGTTTATTATATTATTTATCATCTCTAGTCTTTGGTTTCTTTGAGTTCTGTCTTATGGTTTATGTCTCTGTCTTTTCTAGTTGCTCTGTCTCCCCTGTCAGCTGTATCCCCTTGTCTAGTTCGCGTCTCTGTGTATCCTTAGTTGCTATATCCCCGTGTCCAGTCAGTGTCTGTGTCTGCCCTGGTCCCACGTCTCTGTTCCTTCTGTTGCAGTGCCTGCATGTGAGTCTGTGTCTTTAGTTCAGTCTGTGTTATGTTTCCTGTTTTACTTTGAAAGTCCGTGTCTCATGTATATGCGTCTGGTTTTGCTTCCTTTGTCTCGTTAGACCTGATTTGCCCCAGCTGTGTTTCCCTCCTGTTACCCATTCCCTGATTGCTCCCTCTGTGTATTTAAGCCCTGTGTTTCTCTGTGTCTGTGTCGTGGTCTACCCTAATTTATGCTGTGTGTGCTGTCTGCCTGCTCATGTATGTTTATTTGGATTTTTGTTACGTTTGCCAGCAATAAAAGCTGAGTTTTGAAATACACTTTTGCCTCCGAGTGTCTGCACTTTGGGTCCTCCTTACCACCACTCCTGCCTGCACACAGCCCAAACGTGACAGAAGACCACGACCAGAACATGGACCCCGCAGACTCTTCAGCTTTTGAATTCAACACTGAGATGGTGCGGATGATTAAGCTTCTTGGCCGCATTGCTCAGGCCAATGATTTGAGGACTATGGCAGTTAGGCTAAGTGCCATAGATGCTATCATTCGGAGCAACCCTCGGCTTACTCAGCTTTCTACGGACACTGTGCTGGGCAGCTCCATAGCTGCCTGGAGGGAGCAAGTCAGGGCTGGCGAGCTTGCTCTCTCTACCTCCACTTCTTTACCGCCGCTCCAGGACAACACACACTCACCACCTGCCTCATTGCTACCACAGACTTCCTCTCCTTCCTCATGCAGGCCGGGACCTTGTTCGCCTGTCCATTCGCCTGCCTTTTTCCTGGCGGCTATGTGGTCGGAGGATGAGGAGGAGGTCTCTACATTTCTCCACCGGTTCCTGTTCCCTCGTCTAGAAGGAAGCGACGCCACCGTCACTCCTCTCCTCGGTCATCCATCCAGCAACCAGCCTCCGCTGGAGGGTCCGAGGGGCCCGTCCAGCAACCAGCCTCCGCTGGAGGGTCCGAGGGGCCCGTCCAGCAAGCTGCCTCCGCTGGAGGGTCCGAGGAACTGCTTCAGCCGTCTGTTCCTGCTGGAGGGTCCGAGGGGCCCGTCCAGCAACCTGCCTGGCAGGTCGCCGCACTGCTACAAACTGGATTAGTAGTGGTGGTTTTTCTTTCACATAGGGTTTTAGGTAGCACCTCGTTTCCTGACTTAGATTGTTTTGTTTGTTATTTTGGCCTGTGTTCACCCCGGACTTAACATTTCAGTGTAGACACAAATAAACCACCGTTCACTTCAAAGATTGGCTTCTGGGTATGATTTGGGGGACCCGGGTGGGGTCACTTCCTTTCTTACCCTTATGTTATGGTCCTGTACCCCTAGACTGGGGAACAGCACACCTACAATGTCTCCAAAAAGTCAATTCTGTCCAGATTGGACAAGCTTAAAAACACACCAAGTCATCCACCTACAATGTGTTTGTTGACATCTTGGATCCCACTAATGGAGGCAGTTTCAGTTTAGTCCATGACTGCATTTCACTCACTGCCTCTGTTTGTATCTCTGTCACTGCAGGACCAACACGGAGCGAGAAGTCAGCGCTCTCAGGAGGCCGACAAACCTCACAGAAGAAAGGGAGAGAAAAAATACAGCTGTGATGAGTGTGGGAAGAATTTTACCCATCTT
Source organism: Maylandia zebra (assembly GCF_041146795.1). NCBI lineage: Eukaryota > Metazoa > Chordata > Actinopteri > Cichliformes > Cichlidae > Maylandia > Maylandia zebra. The sequence continues at coordinate 35,433,493 of NC_135175.1, read as the reverse complement.
GGAAACTTTAAAGCACACCAACTGGTCCACAGTGGAGATAAACCGTACAGATGTGACTTGTGTGGAAAACGTTTTACCCAGAAAGGACACCTAAAATCACACCAGCTCATCCACAGTGGAGTTAAACCATACAGCTGTGAGTTGTGTGGAAAGTCTTTTACCCACCCTGCAAGCTTAAAAACACACCAAGTCATCCACGGTGGAGTTAAACCATACAGCTGTGAGTTATGTGGAAAGTCTTTTACCAACCCTGCAAGCTTAAAAACACACCAAGTCATCCACAGTGGAGTTAAACCATACAGTTGTGAGTTGTGTGGTAAAGCTTTTACTTGCAGTGGTAACTTACAGCGTCATCAACTCATCCACTCTGGAATCAAGGCGTACAGCTGTGGTCAATGCGGTAAAGCTTTTGCTCGGAGTAGCACCTTACAACGTCACCAAGTCACTCACTCTGGATTTAAACCGTACAGCTGCGACTTGTGTGGAAAGTCTTTTAACGATCCTTCAAACTTGAAAAAACACCAACTCATCCACAGTGGAGTAAAAGTGTACATAGGTGAGTTTTTTGTAAAGTCTTTTACCCAGGCTGGAGGCTTAAAAAGATACCAGTTCATCCACAGTGGACTTTAAGCGTATCCTTAGACTGGGGCTGAAAATAAAGTGGGGCTTGTACGCTCTTTTTGTTTGCCATTTTTTTTTTGATCATTGTGTTTTGTAGGTTTCCTTCAGCTTTTGGTTGGCAGCTTTCTTGTGGTGTAATGGGTAAACTAGCTGTAATTACTTTGATGTGTGTTATTTTGCACATCAACCCACCATGGCTAAGTTGGATCGATGCACCAAGGCAGATTTGTTGTTGGTGGCAAATTTTTTAATGTTGGTGTCCTCTTGAATCCAAAAAAGGCAGAAATTAAGCAGTGTCTGGCAGAGCAGATGGTGGAAAAAGGGGTAATTGCGAAGGTGAAACTTCGACCGGTTGATGCGTCTGGAGGTTTGGTGGTGGATGGAGGCTCCTGCTGCCGTTCAAGTCCCAAACATTATCCTGGCCAGACAATTACCAGAATTGATTACGGATGATCTTAAGCTTGCCCTTTGCCTGAAAGAGGTGGAGCTTTAGGCTAAAGCCAAAGAAGTTGAGCTACTGCATCTCCGAATAAGGCCTATGGAGCAATGTTACCTCTACCCCATTGAGTAAAAATGTGAGTAAAACTTGACTGATTCTCCTCTGACCAGTTTGATGCAAGAAAGCAAATTGCCTTAGTGCCACCTTTCAGAGAAAGTAAGGTTGACTCTTACTTTAATGCCTTTGAACGCATCGCAACCACTTTAAAATGGCCCAAGGACGTGTGGAGTTTGTTGTTGCAGTACAAATTGGTGGGGAAAGCACAAGAAGTGTGCACGAGCTTATTCATTGATCACAGTCGGGATTATGAAATTGTGAAATCCACTATTTTAGTGTTTTCTGAGTTAGTTCATGAGGCATGTTGCCAAATGTTTCGGTCCTGCGAAAAATCTGCCAACCAAACACATGTAGATAAGTTTGATAAGTAGTTAGGTGCAAGTAAAGTGAAGGATTTTACTTAGCTAAGACAATTGGTTCTGTTGGAAGAATTCAAAACGTGTCTTCCAAAAAATGTTGTTATGTACCTCAATGAGCAAAAGGTGGATTCAGCTGCTGTTCTCGCAGATGAGTTTCTGTTGACCCATTGCGCTACATTTTCAGCTGTGTGAATATACTCCGTTGTCTGCGCCTGCGAGGAGCTTAAGGGTTTCTCCTGCACATCAAACACACCCTGATCCAGTTCCCATGAACGTTCGTGAATGCTTTTATTGCCATGACACCAGCCATGTCATTGCTAATTGTCTATCACTTCGTCCCTAAGAGCAAACTCAAACCTGGAGAAAGCCAAAGAGTGTTGGTTTTCTCCAGGTTTGAGTCGGTTGGTCTCTATGCCTAATCCCGTCGGATCCTCCGGACCTTTCTTTTCAAAAGCGTTCGCCTCACCTACTGGAAAAGAGGAGGATCGTGTGCTGATTGTGATTTTGTGTGACACTGGGGCTACCAAGTCTCTCATTTTGGATAGCGCGTTGCCTTTTTCTAGTAACTCGTTTTGTGGTGCTGATGCTCTCGTGTGGGGAGTGGATATGTATGTGTGTGTCACGGGCTCCGCTACACAGCGTTTTCCTACAGTCACCTCTCGTTTCGGGCCTGGTAGCAATTGGGGTGCGCCCTCGCTTGCACGTACAGGCGGTTACTATTATTCTGGGGAATGATCTAGCAAATGGAAAGATTTTCCCAATCTCCGAGGTAATTGAAAACCCCATCGATGATTTGGTTTTTGTTTCTGAATCTGCTGCTGGCAGTCTGCCCTCTGTTTTCCCTGCCTGTGTCGTCACATGTGTGTATAAGCGCAGATACAGTGATGTTGATTTGTCTGACTCTTTCCCGTGTTCTGAAGATGATCCTGTGAAAGCTGAGCCACCTGTGGAAAAAGAAGAAAAATGTGTGTCTGATAGCCTGCTACCTGCTACACCTGACCTGTCTATTGAGGTAAGCAAAGCAGATTTTGTCCATGTGCAACAGAATGATCCAACTCTGGCCAAATGTTTACTTGCTGTAAATTCCAACGAGCAAACCCCCATGTTTACAGCATTGGCAACAACGTGTTAATGCGTAAATGGCACCCTCCCTCATCAAGTGATCTTGGGTGGAATGTATTTCAACAGGACATGGACAGTGTAGACACAAATAAACCACCGTTCACTTCAAAGATTGGCTTCTAGGTATGGTTTGGGGGACCCGGGCGGGGTCACTTCCTTTCTTACCCTTATGTTATGGTCCTGTACCCCTAGACTGGGGCACAGCACACCTACAGTGGGGCAAAAAAGTATTTAGTCAGCCACCGATTGTGCAAGTTCCCCCACTTAAAATGATGACAGAGGTCAGTAATTTGCACCAGAGGTACACTTCAACTGTGAGAGACAGAATGTGGAAAAAAAAATCCATGAATCCACATGGTAGGATTTGTAAAGAATTTATTCGTAAATCAGGGTGGAAAATAAGTATTTGGTCAATAACAAAAATACAACTCAATACTTTGTAACATAACCCTTGTTGGCAATAACAGAGGTCAAACGTTTACTATAGGTCTTTACCAGGTTTGCACACACAGTAGCTGGTATTTTGGCCCATTCCTCCATGCAGATCTTCTCGAGAGCAGTGATGTTTTGGGGCTGTCGCCGAGCAACACGGACTTTCAACTCCCGCCACAGATTTTCTATGGGGTCGAGGTATGGAGACTGGCTAGGCCACTCCAGGACTTTCAAATGCTTCTTACGGAGCCACTCCTTTGTTGCCCGGGCGGTGTGTTTTGGATCATTGTCATGTTGGAAGACCCAGCCTCGTTTCATCTTCAAAGTTCTCACTGATGGAAGGAGGTTTTGGCTCAAAATCTCACGATACATGGCCCCATTCATTCTGTCCTTAACACGGATCAGTCGTCCTGTCCCCTTGGCAGAAAAACAGCCCCATAGCATGATGTTTCCACCCCCATGCTTCACAGTAGGTATGGTGTTCTTGGGATGCAACTCAGTATTCTTCTTCCTCCAAACACGACGAGTTGAGTTTATACCAAAAAGTTCTACTTTGGTTTCATCTGACCACATGAAATTCTCCCAATCCTCTGCTGTATCATCCATGTGCTCTCTGGCAAACTTCAGACGGGCCTGGACATGCACTGGCTTCAGCAGCGGAACACGTCTGGCACTGCGGGATTTGATTCCCTGCCGTTGTAGTGTGTTACTGATGGTGACCTTTGTTACTTTGGTCCCAGCTCTCTGCAGGTCATTCACCAGGTCCCCCCGTGTGGTTCTGGGATCTTTGCTCACCGTTCTCATGATGAGATCTTGCGTGGAGCCCCAGATCGAGGGAGATTATCAGTGGTCTTGTATGTCTTCCATTTTCTGATAATTGCTCCCACAGTTGATTTTTTCACACCAAGCTGCTTGCCTATTGTAGATTCACTCTTCCCAGTCTGGTGCAGGTCTACAATACTTTTCCTGGTGTCCTTCGAAAGCTGTTTGGTCTTGGCCATGGCGGAGTTTGGAGTCTGACTGTTTGAGGCTGTGGACAGGTGTCTTTTATACAGATGATGAGTTCAAACAGGTGCCATTCATACAGGTAACGAGTGGGGGACAGAAAAGCTTCTTACAGAAGACGTTACAGGTCTGTGAGAGCCAGAGATTTTCCTTGTTTGAGGTGACCAAATACTTATTTTCCACCCTGATTTACGAATAAATTCTTTACAAATCCTACCATGTGGATTCATGGATTTTTTTTTCACATTCTGTCTCTCACAGTTGAAGTGTACCTCTGGTGCAAATTACTGACCTCTGTCATCATTTTAAGTGGGGGAACTTGCACAATCGGTGGCTGACTAAATACTTTTTTGCCCCACTGTACAATGTCTCCAAAAAGTCGATTCTGTCCAGAGTGGACAAGCTTAAAAACACACCAAGTAATCCACCTACAATGTGTTTGTTGACATCTTGGATCCCACTAATGGAGGCAGTTTCAGTTTAGTCCACGACTGCATTTCACTCACTGCCTCTGTTTGTATCTCTGTCACTGCAGGACCAACACGGAGTGAGAAGTCAGCGCTCTCAGGAGGCCGACAAACCTCACAGAAGAAAGGGAGAGAAAAAATACAGCTGTGATGAGTGTGGGAAGAATTTTACCCATCTTGGAAACTTTAAAGCACACCAACTCGTCCACAGTGGAGTTAAACCGTACAGATGTGACTTGTGTGGAAAACGTTTTACACAGAAAGGACACCTAAAATCACACCAGCTCATCCACAGTGGAGTTAAACCATACAGCTGTGAGTTGTGTGGAAAGTCTTTTACCCACCCTGCAAGCTTAAAAACACACCAAGTCATCCACGGTGGAGTTAAACCGTACAGCTGCGACTTGTGTGGAAAGTCTTTTAACGATCCTGCAGACTTGAAAAAACACCAACTCATCCACAGTGGAGTTAAAGTGTACATAGGTGAGTTTTTTGTAAAGTCTTTTACCCAGGCTGGAGGCTTAAAAAGATACCAGTTCATCCACAGTGGACTTTAAGCGTATCCTTAGACTGGGGCTGAAAATAAAGTGGGGCTTGTACGCTCTTTTTGTTTGCCATTTTTTTTTTGCTCATTGTGTTTTGTAGGTTTCCTTCAGCTTTTGGTTGGCAGCTTTCTTGTGGTGTAATGGGTAAACTAGCTGTAATTACTTTGATGTGTGTTATTTTGCACATCAACCCACCATGGCTAAGTTGGATCGATGCACCAAGGCAGATTTGTTGTTTGTGGCAAATTTGTTTAATGTTGGTGTCCTCTTAAATCCAAAAAAGGCAGAAATTAAGCAGTGTCTGGCAGAGCAGATGGTGGAAAAAGGGGTAATTGCGAAGGTGAAACTTCGACCGGTTGATGCGTCTGGAGGTTTGGTGGTGGATGGAGGCTCCTGCTGCCGTTCAAGTCCCAAACATTATCCTGGCCAGACAATTACCAGAATTGATTACGGATGATCTTAAGCTTGCCCTTTGCCTGAAAGAGGTGGAGCTTTAGGCTAAAGCCAAAGAAGTTGAGCTACTGCATCTCCGAATAAGGCCTATGGAGCAATGTTACCTCTACCCCATTGAGTAAAAATGTGAGTAAAACTTGACTGATTCTCCTCTGACCAGTTTGATGCAAGAAAGCAAATTGCCTTAGTGCCACCTTTCAGAGAAAGTAAGGTTGACTCTTACTTTAATGCCTTTGAACGCATCGCAACCACTTTAAAATGGCCCAAGGACGTGTGGAGTTTGTTGTTGCAGTGCAAATTGGTGGGGAAAGCACAAGAAGTGTGCACGAGCTTATCCATTGATCACAGTCGGGATTATGAAATTGTGAAATCCACTATTTTAGTGTTTTCTGAGTTAGTTCATGAGGCATGTTGCCAAATGTTTCGGTCCTGCGAAAAATCTGCCAACCAAACACATGTAGATAAGTTTGATAAGTAGTTAGGTGCAAGTAAAGTGAAGGATTTTACTTAGCTAAGACAATTGGTTCTGTTGGAAGAATTCAAAACGTGTCTTCCAAAAAATGTTGTTATGTACCTCAATGAGCAAAAGGTGGATTCATTGTGTAAAGCTGCTGTTCCGCAGATGAGTTTCTGTTGACCCATTGCGCTACATTTTCAGCTGTGTGAATATACTCCGTTGTCTGCGCCTGCGAGGAGCTTAAGGGTTTCTCCTGCACATCAAACACACCCTGATCCAGTTCCCATGAACGTTCGTGAATGCTTTTATTGCCATGACACCAGCCATGTCATTGCTAATTGTCTATCACTTCGTCCCTAAGAGCAAACTCAAACCTGGAGAAAGCCAAAGAGTGTTGGTTTTCTCCAGGTTTGAGTCGGTTGGTCTCTATGCCTAATCCCGTCGGATCCTCCGGACCTTTCTTTTCAAAAGCGTTCGCCTCACCTACTGGAAAAGAGGAGGATCGTGTGCTGATTGTGATTTTGTGTGACACTGGGGCTACCAAGTCTCTCATTTTGGATAGCGCGTTGCCTTTTTCTAGTAACTCGTTTTGTGGTGCTGATGCTCTCGTGTGGGGAGTGGATATGTATGTGTGTGTCACGGGCTCCGCTACACAGCGTTTTCCTACAGTCACCTCTCGTTTCGGGCCCGGTAGCAATTGGGGTGCGCCCTCGCTTGCACGTACAGGCGGTTACTATTATTCTGGGGAATGATCTAGCAAATGGAAAGATTTTCCCAATCTCCGAGGTAATTGAAAACCCATCGATGATTTGGTTTTTGTTTCTGAATCTGCTGCTGGCAGTCTGCCCTCTGTTTTCCCTGCCTGTGTCGTCACATGTGTGTATAAGCGCAGATACAGTGATGTTGATTTGTCTGACTCTTTCCTGTGTTCTGAAGATGATCCTGTGAAAGCTGAGCCACCTGTGGAAAAAGAAGAAAAATGTGTGTCTGATAGCCTGCTACCTGCTACACCTGACCTGTCTATTGAGGCAAGTAAAGCAGATTTTGTCCATGTGCAACAGAATGATCCAACTCTGGCCAAATGTTTACTTGCTGTAAATTCCAACGAGCAAACCCCCATGTTTACAGCATTGGCAACAACGTGTTAATGCGTAAATGGCACCCTCCCTCATCAAGTGATCTTGGGTGGAATGTATTTCAACAGGTAGTTGTATCACAAAGGTTCCGACCCCAAGTAATCAGTCTTGCACATGACAGTTTCTCTGGACATTTAGGAATTAGAAAAACCATCGTATTCTGCATCACTTTTTGTGGCCAGGGTTAAAAACGGATGTAACTAGGTACTGCCGCTCCTTTCACCTTTATCAGGTCAGTGTAAAACCAACCAAGTTATTCCTCCCGCTCCATTGCATCTGATCCCGGCTTTAGGGGAACCATTTCAGCACATACTCATTGATTGTGTAGGACCGCTTCCCAAAAACAAAGTCAGGACGTTAGTATATTTTAACTTTGATGTGCGCCGCCACACGCTTCCCCGAGGCTATTCCGTTCCTCACTGTTAAAGTCAAAGCTGTTGTCAGAGTGCAAGTGAACTTTTTCTCCGCTTTCGGTTTGCCAAAATCTGTTCCAACAGACCGAGGGTCAAACTTCAGAGGGCCTGGTGGCGCCAGTGTCCGGCAGCCTCGCCTCTGTCAGTGCGCCCCAGGGTGGCTGTGGCTACAATGTAGCTTACCATCACCAGTAGGGATGGGTATCGTTTAGGTTTTATCCGATACCGGTGCCAAATCGGTACTTTTGAAACGGTGCCGGTGCTTAAACGGTGCTCAAACCGGTGCTTAAAGAATGGAGAACACAAACTTTGTCCAAAAACCTCTCATGTTCAGCTGTTTTGTTTTTTTTTTGTAAAAAGATAACAATGTTAGCCTTTTCTGCAGCTATAGGGCATATATGGTATCACTCTTGGCTGGAAGCAGTGCTTAAACAATGGAAAAAAAACACAAACTTTGTCCAAAATCCTCTCATGTTCAGCTGTTTCCCACTTTTTCTTTGGTCATTTTAGCCTTTTTGTCCAGGGTGAAGGGAGTATCTGCCATCAAACAAGAGGACAGCCGCATGTAGCTATGATGATGTTTGCTAGTTCACCTTACATGCATTAATGTAATAACGTGGTTAGCCTACTCAACGTAAATTAGCTACTCACGCAGAGAAGAACGGCTGCTGCCACCATCATCCGTCATCATTTCTTTTTTTTTTTCTTTTTTTTCTCGCCTGTCCCATTTGGTTCTTTAGCCATCAGAATTGTTGTCTGAAGACCAACAAGGATACCCAATGGATTTACTTTGCCAAATGGATCTTCGTGGCATTGCCGTATTGGTCCATTTGGTCGATCTTTGTTTTTATTATTTATTATATTTTATTTTCAGATGTTACAGACGGGACAGACATGAGTGAGAGATAGGAAAGGGAGAAAGAAAGAGGAAGGAAAGGAAAAACAGAAGGGGAGAGGGACAGTGAGAAAAGGGGGGAGAAAAAAAATAAAAATCTCCTGGATCACCTGTTGAGAGAAGAATAGAAAACAAGCAAAAAAAGACAAAAAAAAAAACAAAGCAACATACTAAACACAACACCATCGCATTAATCTAGCTAAGTGTAAACAGCAGTAAATACTAAATATTCAATGTTGTTGTGCAGCACGCAGGACAGATGTGCTTCGAAGTAGCAGCCAAGAAAGGTGTAATTTGGGTCTACGAGCAGTGAACACCCGTGTGCATACCCGTGTGGATCAGCGCTTGTATTCCAAAGGTTTCTCCATGTAACGATCTGCTAGGGAGTGTGGGGGGGCCACAGCCCCGTCCTCCAGGGTGTGAAGCAGGTATGAAGGAGATCAAAACTCCAGACATCCAGAGGCCCCCAGAACACAAGAGACCATGGAAGACCAACAGAGGGGCAGCCGCGCCACTGTTCCAGTAAGAGCTGAGGAGAGTCCCAGATGAGGGTTCACTCAGCAGCCACGGAGCAGAAGCCAGGGGGAGTTGCAGTGACGCGCCCGTGAGCCCCGCCGGCCGCCAGCTGTGCCTGAGTGACCGAGCCCCAGGCCGAGAGGCCGGGGGCACCCCACCCCCGAAGGGGCCCGAGCGAGCCCCAGGCTCCAGGCCCCGATAAGCGGCCGCCAAGGAGTGAGCCGGTGTGTACCTGGACGCCCACCCCCAGACACAAAGAACCACCAACGCACCGACACCTGAGGGAGTCCGCCACCGGCAGGGGAAGTGGTGGTAGGTGGAGATAGGCCTCCAAACCTTGGAGGGCCTGAGGTGTCCCCAGAGAGGTGGCGTCTGATACCCAGCCTGACATATAGACACAGACATACAGGCACACACAGACACAAACATCCATTCCCACCCTCATGCTCTCATATGCACTTACTCCACACTCAACCAACGTGGAGACAGACATAAAGAGACGCTGTACACACGATCACACTCCCCAAGCGTACTCTACAAACCGGGTCTAGGTACCCTTGCCCCTGGAGGGGGGAACTGCACCCAGACCCAGGTGGTGTTACCCTTTTCCCTGCGGTGGGGAGAGGCAGACCACCCCGACTCCGTAGCAGCAGGGAGGCCCCACACTCCAGACCGCAGTCGGACGGCCAACTCCACCTAGCCCTCCCGCTCCAGCAGGCCGCAGAGAATGGGGGTGGGAGAAGACTCCAAACCTCCCTCCACCCGCTCATTGTAGTGTTGATGCATGTGTGTTCTAAGGTGCATTTAAAACCCAGGAGGGCATGGAGCTACCTGCCAAGGAGCAGCAGGTAAGCGCATAGTCCCTCCTGATAGCCCTCAATGTCTAAGTGTATTTAGAGGTGGGCAACGACGCCAGGGGTGAGGTGTACACCCTGATGGTAATTTGGACTCCGTGATTGTGCCCACCCCCAAGATCCTATATGTATGTGTAATGAGAGTGTGAATAATGTGAATGTCTAAGTTGTGGGATAAAATTGAGGCAGAGGCAGCCAGAAGGGGACAGAGGGGGGGGTAGCCTCCTCTGCACCCTGGTGACATACCCCTACTCCAAGGCCCTGCATGTGTGGGTGGTTGTGGTGGAGCGGGAAGAGGGAGGCAGCTGGAGATGGGGAGGGAAGGAAGGGAGGGGCAGGTAACCCCTCCCTGGGGCCAGCTCCCCTGCTGACCCCAGTAGGCACTCCCACACTCCGCGACCCGCCAGGGAAAGGGGGCCCAGGCCCATCCAGACCGGGGCCCAGTGCAGCAGCGCCTCCCGGCCCCACAGAGCCCGGGACAGTCCACCCAACCCCACCACAGAGAAAACTGCACCCACCCCACCATCCACTCATCTTCCAGACTACATAAGACAATAGACGCCCAGGCTGAGATCTTCCTCCACCTCTCCTGTATCTCCCCCTCCTGCAGAGAGAGTTCCTGAAGAGAGGAAAGCTCCTGCAAGATGTGACCATCTCCCCCACCAGTTGAAGAGCCCCCCAGGTGGTTCGACGCACCGGCGGCACCCTGCTCCAGGGCCCGGGCCCCCATGCACCCACCCGCCCACAACCCCGGCAACACACCAACCAGGATCCAAGCCCCCGAGGCCCGGCCCGGGCCCCAGCCCAGAGACGGAGCGCCCCCAGAACCTCACGCCCATCCCGGACCCACCCAGGGCCAGCCAGGCTACCAGGTCAGTAACCCACGTCCATCAGCACAGACCCTCCCCTAGCCCCGCTGCACGCAGCCGCGAGCCAACAGTCACCTGAGAGCCAACAGAGCCCCCAACCGGACATGACCGCTACCCCGGGTTGAACCCCCCAAGGAAGATGCCTCCGGGGAACCCCCCGACGCCCTAAGCCTGTCCCTACCCCCACACCAATCACAACAGTGAAGGCGGGACCAAACTATGACCCCCCACTAGGTGATGGAGCTGATAAAAGGAGTCCAGAGCAATTGATCTGATGTGGTGGCAGAGGCTGTATCAAGACTAATGTAATCTAATAGATAATTTCTATATTGGTTAGAATTAAGATAATTTTTATTTTTCCAGTTCATGAGGACAGTTTTCTTGGCTATGCATAGGGCAGTGAAAATCATATGGGCTATATTCTTTTCTGAAGTGACATTATCTAAGCTGCCCAGTAAACACACTAAGGGGGAGGTTGGAATGTTACATTTCAGACACTTTGATAAGTCTTCACATATCTCGCGCCAAAACTTTTGCACTGGTGGACAGAACCAAAGAGCGTGGATGTAATTGTCTGGTGTATTGCCTTGACAGTGTGAGCAGTTGTTGGAAGATGTAAAGCCCATCTTGAACATCCGATGACCTGTATAGTGCACTCTATGTAGTATTTTGTATTGTATTAATTGCAGACTGGGATTTTTAATTAATTTAAAGGTTTTTAAGCAAATCTGAGACCAGAAGTTTTGGTCTAAGCTGACTGATAAATCTGCTTCCCACTTTGCAATAGGAAGGGATATTGATTCATCTAATTTAGAAAGTGTTCTGTATATTTTAGATAATAATTTGGGGGATTTAAGAGTAAGAAAATGTGCCGCACTTAGTGGTGTTTGTAATTCAACTTGACTGAGGTTAAATTTCTTTTTTACTATGGATTTAATTTGTTGATATTCTAAAAATCTTGTCTTGTTGATCCCATATTGTGCAACTAGTCTGTCAAATGGAATAAATTCTGTTCCCTCTAATATATGTTCTAAGTATTTAATTCCTCTACAACTCCATTCTGGGAAATTAATCATATTATTGTTTTGTAATATGTCAGGGTTATTCCAGATAGGTGTACGTTTGCATGGGATTAATGAAGACTCCGTTATTTTTAGAAACTCCCACCATGCTGTCAGAGAAAAGCTGATGTTGATACTTTTAAAGCATTCATGTCTTTTGATGTTTGAGCTAATAAATGGTAGGTCTGAAATCTCTAGATCCTTGCATAGTGCCTGTTCAACATCTAGCCAGGGCTCAACTAAGAAGGTATGTTTTAACCATTCTGAGATGAACTGAAGCCTGTTGGCTACACTGGCAGGGCTAGGGGCCAGGACTCTATTCTTCGGGTTTTTGGGGGATGTTGCTCCGGTCCGATAACTGGCAACCCACCCAACGTGCACAGTGTGAGGTCTCGCAGCAAGCTATCAAATACGGCGCATTTCTCTGCTTTTAAAAAAACCCGCTATGCGTCTCCAGGTGTTTCATCGGATACGAGGTGTTACCTCCTTTGACAATATCACAGTATCAGCTTAAAGCACTTGTTGCTGCTGAGTTTGCATCTTTTACTGTGAAGTACAGCCAGACTATTGACCGCTTCGCCTTGGACATTTTTAATCTGTAGCTCTGCTCTAACTGAACGTACGTACCTGGACCCGCCTACTATCCTGGGAAACGTAAAATGATTGGCTAGAAGTGTATCACAGCTCAGGAAAAAAAAAGCACTGAAATAACGCACCGAAATGTGCGCTGCTTTTCGGTCTGGTTACTACCGTTTATGTCAGAACCGGTGCCATCATGGCACCGGACACCGGTACCCATCCCTAATCACCAGTGTGTGAATGTGTGCGTGAATGGGTGGATGACTGGATATGTAAAGCGCTTTGGGGTCCTTAGGGACTAGAAAAGCGCTATATAAATACAGGCCATTTACCATTTACTTCATATCCAAGATTTTCACTCAGCTCATGAAATCGCTTGGCATAAAGCATTAAAAATCCAGTGTGTATCATCCCGAATCACAGGGCGTGCTCAAGCGTTTCCATTAAAACATTAAAAGCTATGATGAGAAAGTTCTGCCTCGAGTCAGGAAGAGAGTGGGATGAGGGTCTGCCTCTTCTCCTTCTATTGGTGAGAGAGCGTGCGCAGGAGTCCATAGGTTTCAGTCCCGCAGATCTAGTGTTTGAACACACAGTGCGTGTCCCCGTGGCTGCTCAAAGAGATCTTCTCTCCAGACAAAGTTCTGTGACACAGATTCTGTTATAGGCACCCCAGACTGTAAGGCAAGGCAAGGCAAGTTTATTTGTATAGCACAATTCAACAACAAGGTGATTCAAAGTGCTTTACAGAGACTGTAGAAGAAAGCGTCATGTGACTTCATCTCGTCAACCTGATGAAGCCTTATTTTTTTCGCGAGGCAGGTGTAAACCCCTCTTCGTCCCCTGCTGCACCATCAGCCTTGCCTGTAGTTGTGTCAGCGGCCCCATCTGAGTATAATCCAGAAAGTGATGACTTAGTTTTCATTTGTGCTAAGGGTTGCTCCCGACTCAGAAAATATTAGTGAATTTAAAATACCACCTAAAACATTTGGATGACGCTGCCCAGAATGATTTGTGCTCTCTGATCAAAAATCACCCATCCCTGATTGCTGACACTCCATCTCGCACCACTGTCATGAACATGACGTAGATGTAGGTGACCATCCTCCGAACAAACAACACACTTATCGTGTGAACCGAACTATTAAATCTTTTTCTTTTTATTCTTTTACTGGACAGAGAGAACACGACTCACTTGCCAAAGTATTTATAATTATTTTATTGAATCATTACTTTCCGGAAAGGGATGTGCACCAGGCTAAACCCTCTGCAGATCTAAAACATTACAAGCATATCACCTATGTTATAATCCGCTTGCTCCTCCCCTACTAAACCGTCCCTTGATCTATTTCAATACTATATGTCTACCCTATAGCTGCAAAACTGTCTGCATCCTCGCTCCTCATGTTATTTTAGTAACCCTACTTGATCTGTGTGTTTGCGTTGCTTAGTTCCGCTTTTCTGTACTTCCTGTTCTTCACAGTTTCCTGTTTTTGCACAGTATTTCAGTCTGGCTAAGCAATTGGTTTGTGAGTCAAAGCTGGCCTGTTATTAAAATACATAAACAAAATAATCAAATAAGCACTAAGAAAACATATATGTTCCTCAACACCTACCAAATGCGCAGTTTTTCAGCAAGAAGTTTCCTACTTTTGATTGATTGATTGATTGATTGATAATTTATTTCAACATGTGAACAATATACAAGTACATTTAGAAAAGAAATAAGAGAGAAAAAAAATACTATACAAATTACATACAAAAAACATTCTGATTAATTTACATGTTGAAAGGGAGTGGGAAGAAGTATACACTTATTTAATCCCACCCCTTTGCCATAAATTATCAGTGAATATTTAGTCAGCTTCCTTACTGATATAATTTGTAATAAAAATAGTGAACAGATTTCTGATATACTATATACTATAATATCACATCATGAATTTTTTGTTTGTTTGTTTGTTTTTAAATAGAGACATTCACTTAATTTAAATATTTTCCTTTTCTTTATAGATCGAGAAGATCATATTTTTATAACTCTTTTTGAACAGTTTTATGTTTGGACGTTGCTTTAATTCCATATTCAGTTTGTTCCATAGTTTCACTCCATGAACAGAAACACAAAAGCCTTTTCTTGTAGTATGTACCTTCATTGTTTTGAAGTTACAAAAACCCCTTAAATTATAACTTCCTTCTTTCAAAAAAACATACTCTGAATATTACCTGGCAGTTCTTTATTTTTTGCTTTGAATATAATTTGTGCTGTTTGGAATTTCACTATATCGTCAATTTTCAATATTTCAGACTGCAAAAATAGTGAGTTTGCTAAAAATGGTCTAGCTGTCCCGAGTTCTAGTACATGGAGTGCCTTCTCATGCCGAAGGAAGACAAAACCCCATGTTTTTGTACAGATTTTCAAAAATCTGACCAAACCGGACTCCTATCCTCTCCCCCGAATGGAAGATTGTGTTGATAGGGTTTGCTCTGCAAAGTTTGTCACTTGATTTATTAAAGGGTTATTGGCAAGTTCCCCTCACTCCACATGCATCAGTTCCGCCTTCGTCACTCCCAATCACTTTCTCCAATATATATCGTCATGCCTTTTGCCATTCGAAATGCCCCTGCCACATTCCAACACCTTCACTAGATAAGCCACAGTGGCTTATCTAGTGAAGCAGGTGGGTCCGGTGCGCCCCCTCCTGGCCAAAATTCAGGCTGTCCTACATTTCCGTGTGCCTCGCACTAGATGTGAGATTCGCCGGGACCTCGGAATGGCTGGCTACTATCGTGGTTTCTGCAAAAAGTTTGCTGATGTAGTTGCACCTCTCACCAGTCTCACTGGTGTGTCAAAACCATTAGTGTGGTCATCCACATGCCAGAAACCTTTTCAGTCTGCCAAAGCTCAGAATACCAGTCTTTGCCACTCTTGATTTTATGCGTCCTTTCAAACTACAGGTGGATGCCCGCGCCAGCTGTGCAGGTGAGGTGCTGTTGCAGAAGGATGAGCAGGGTGTTGATCATCCAATCGGTTACTTTTAAAGGAAATTCAACATTCACCAGCAAAATTACAGTACCATAGATAAAGATGCTCTTTCCCTGTTGCTTGCACTACCACATTTTGGCGCTAAAACATATATAGGTTGCAGTTCATCGCCTGTCTTTGTCTACACCGATCACAAGCCCTTTGTGTTTTTGACTAGAATACACAATTCCAACTAGAGGCTCATGAGATGGTAACTCCTAGTAAAGGATTTTAATTTGGAGATCCATCACAAAAAAGGAACTGACAATGTGACAGCAGATGTACTGTCAAGTGGTTTTCTCCACTCCTGAGTGCCAAACATCTGTAGGGGAGATGTTTTGTCTTGGGAAGGGCGGTGTTACGGCCCTGGCCAGCTGTATATTTTGTGGTGTTCTATGTCTTTAAGAATCTACAGGTCCTTCCTGATTGGAGAGCTGGTGGCGGCTGATTGATCCCCTGATCATGTGGCTGTTTTTAAAAGATGCTACACCAGCAGTTGTCGGCGGCAGCGCCTGACAGCAGCAGACCTGACCCTGGCTTCCAAACCTTGTGTTACCCATGTGTGGCTCCTGAGATTTACTGAGTTTTTGTATATAGTGTGTAAATTAGTTCACTTGTAAATGGACAGTGTAGACACAAATAAACCACCGTTCACTTCAAAGATTGGCTTCTAGGTATGATTTGGGGGATTCGGGCAGGGTCACTTCCTTTCTTACCCTTATGTTATGGTCCTGTACCCCTAGACTGAGGCACAGAACACCTACAATGTCTCCAAAAAGTCGATTCTGTCCAGATTGGACAAGCTTAAAAACACACCAACATCCACCTACAATGTGTTTGTTGACATCTTGGATCCCACTAATGGAGGCAGTTTCAGTTTAGTCCACGACTGCATTTCACTCACTGCCTCTGTTTGTATCTCTGTCACTGCAGGACCAACACGGAGTGAGAAGTCAGCGCTCTCAGGAGGCCGACAAACCTCACAGAAGAAAGGGAGAGAAAAAATACAGCTGTGATGAGTGTGGGAAGAATTTTACCCATCTTGGAAACTTTAAAGCACACCAACTCGTCCACAGTGGAGATAAACCGTACAGATGTGACTTGTGTGGAAAACGTTTTACCCAGAAAGGACACCTAAAATCACACCAGCGCATCCACAGTGGAGTTAAACCATACAGCTGTGAGTTGTGTGGAAAGTCTTTTACCCACCCTGCAAGCTTAAAAACACACCAAGTCATCCACGGTGGAGTTAAACCATACAGCTGTGAGTTATGTGGAAAGTCTTTTACCCACTCTGCAAGCTTAAAAACACACCAAGTCATCCACAGTGGAGTTAAACCATACAGTTGTGAGTTGTGTGGTAAAGCTTTTACTTGCAGTGGTAACTTACAGCGTCATCAACTCATCCACTCTGGAATCAAGGCGTACAGCTGTGGTCAATGCGGTAAAGCTTTTGCTCGGAGTAGCACCTTACAACGTCACCAAGTCACTCACTCTGGATTTAAACCGTACAGCTGCGACTTGTGTGGAAAGTCTTTTAACGATCCTGCAGACTTGAAAAAACACCAACTCATCCACAGTGGAGTTAAAGTGTACATAGGTGAGTTTTTTGTAAAGTCTTTTACCCAGGCTGGAGGCTTAAAAAGATACCAGTTCATCCACAGTGGACTTTAAGCGTATCCTTAGACTGGGGCTGAAAATAAAGTGGGGCTTGTACGCTCTTTTTGTTTGCCATTTTTTTTTTGCTCATTGTGTTTTGTAGGTTTCCTTCAGCTTTTGGTTGGCAGCTTTCTTGTGGTGTAATGGGTAAACTAGCTGTAATTACTTTGATGTGTGTTATTTTGCACATCAACCCACCATGGCTAAGTTGGATCGATGCACCAAGGCAGATTTGTTGTTGGTGGCAAATTTTTTAATGTTGGTGTCCTCTTGAATCCAAAAAAGCAGAAATTAAGCAGTGTCTGGCAGAGCAGATGGTGGAAAAAGGGGTAATTGCGAAGGTGAAACTTCGACCGGTTGATGCGTCTGGAGGTTTGGTGGTGGATGGAGGCTCCTGCTGCCGTTCAAGTCCCAAACATTATCCTGGCCAGACAATTACCAGAATTGATTACGGATGATCTTAAGCTTGCCCTTTGCCTGAAAGAGGTGGAGCTTTAGGCTAAAGCCAAAGAAGTTGAGCTACTGCATCTCCGAATAAGGCCTATGGAGCAATGTTACCTCTACCCCATTGAGTAAAAATGTGAGTAAAACTTGACTGATTCTCCTCTGACCAGTTTGATGCAAGAAAGCAAATTGCCTTAGTGCCACCTTTCAGAGAAAGTAAGGTTGACTCTTACTTTAATGCCTTTGAACGCATCGCAACCACTTTAAAATGGCCCAAGGACGTGTGGAGTTTGTTGTTGCAGTACAAATTGGTGGGGAAAGCACAAGAAGTGTGCACGAGCTTATCCATTGATCACAGTCGGGATTGTGAAATTGTGAAATCCACTATTTTAGTGTTTTCTGAGTTAGTTCATGAGGCATGTTGCCAAATGTTTCGGTCCTGCGAAAAATCTGCCAACCAAACACATGTAGATAAGTTTGATAAGTAGTTAGGTGCAAGTAAAGTGAAGGATTTTACTTAGCTAAGACAATTGGTTCTGTTGGAAGAATTCAAAACGTGTCTTCCAAAAAATGTTGTTATGTACCTCAATGAGCAAAAGGTGGATTCAGCTGCTGTTCTCGCAGATGAGTTTCTGTTGACCCATTGCGCTACATTTTCAGCTGTGTGAATATACTCCGTTGTCTGCGCCTGCGAGGAGCTTAAGGGTTTCTCCTGCACATCAAACACACCCTGATCCAGTTCCCATGAATGTTCGTGAATGCTTTTATTGCCATGACACCAGCCATGTCATTGCTAATTGTCTATCACTTCGTCCCTAAGAGCAAACTCAAACCTGGAGAAAGCCAAAGAGTGTTGGTTTTCTCCAGGTTTGAGTCGGTTGGTCTCTATGCCTAATCCCGTCGGATCCTCCGGACCTTTCTTTTCAAAAGCGTTCGCCTCACCTACTGGAAAAGAGGAGGATCGTGTGCTGATTGTGATTTTGTGTGACACTGGGGCTACCAAGTCTCTCATTTTGGATAGCGCGTTGCCTTTTTCTAGTAACTCGTTTTGTGGTGCTGATGCTCTCGTGTGGGGAGTGGATATGTATGTGTGTGTCACGGGCTCCGCTACACAGCGTTTTCCTACAGTCACCTCTCGTTTCGGGCCCGGTAGCAATTGGGGTGCGCCCTCGCTTGCACGTACAGGCAGTTACTATTATTCTGGGGAATGATCTAGCAAATGGAAAGATTTTCCCAATCTCCGAGGTAATTGAAAACCCCATCGATGATTTGGTTTTTGTTTCTGAATCTGCTGCTGGCAGTCTGCCCTCTGTTTTCCCTGCCTGTGTCGTCACATGTGTGTATAAGCGCAGATACAGTGATGTTGATTTGTCTGACTCTTTCCTGTGTTCTGAAGATGATCCTGTGAAAGCTGAGCCACCTGTGGAAAAAGAAGAAAAATGTGTGTCTGATAGCCTGCTACCTGCTACACCTGACCTGTCTATTGAGGCAAGTAAAGCAGATTTTGTCCATGTGCAACAGAATGATCCAACTCTGGCCAAATGTTTACTTGCTGTAAATTCCAACGAGCAAACCCCCATGTTTACAGCATTGGCAACAACGTGTTAATGCGTAAATGGCACCCTCCCTCATCAAGTGATCTTGGGTGGAATGTATTTCAACAGGTAGTTGTATCACAAAGGTTTCGACCCCAAGTAATCAGTCTTGCACATGACAGGTCCTGTACCCCTAGACTGGGGCACAGCACACCTACAGTGTCTCCAAAAAGTTGATTCTGTCCAGATTGGACAAGCTTAAAAACACACCAAGTAATCCACCTACAATGTGTTTGTTGACATCTTGGATCCCACTAATGGAGGCAGTTTCAGTTTAGTCCATGACTGCATTTCACTCACTGCCTCTGTTTGTATCTCAGTCACTGCAGGACCAACACGGAGCGAGAAGTCAGCGCTCTCAGGAGGCCGACAAACCTCACAGAATAAAGGGAGAGAAAAAATACAGCTGTGATGAGTGTGGGAAGAATTTTACCCATCTTGGAAACTTTAAAGCACACCAACTGGTCCACAGTGGAGATAAACCGTACAGATGTGACTTGTGTGGGAAGAATTTTACCCAGCAAGGACACCTAAAATCACACCAAGTCATTCACAGTGGAGTTAAACCATACAGCTGTGAGTTGTGTGGAAAGTCTTATACCCATCCTGGAAGGTTAAAAACACACAAACTCATCCACAGTGAAGAGAAAGCGTACAGCTGTGAGTTGTGTGGTAAAGCTTTTACTTGCAGTGGTAACTTACAGCGTCATCAAGTTGCTCACTTTGGAATTAAGGCGTACAACTGTGATCAGTGTGGAAAAACTTTTGCTTGTAGTGGCCGCTTACAACGTCATCAATTTACCCACTCTGGAATCAAGGCGTACAACTGTGATCAGTGTGGAAAAACTTTTTCTTGCAGTAGCCACTTACAACGTCATCAAGTTACTCACTCTGGATTTAAAGCATACAGCTGCGACTTGTGTGGAAAGTCTTTTAATGATCCTGGAAACTTGAAAAAACACCAACTCATCCACAGTGGAGTTAAATCGTACATGTGTGAGTTGTGTGGAAAGTCTTTTACCCAGGCTGGAAACTTAAAAAGACACCAAGTCATCCACAGTGGAGTTAAACCATACAGTTGTGAGTTGTGTGGTAAAGCTTTTAGTTGCAGTAGCACCTTAAGACATCATCAAGTTACTCACTCTGGAATCAAGGCGTACAGCTGTGATCAGTGTGGTAAAGCTTTTGCTTTCAGTAGCACCTTACGACATCATCAAGTTACTCACTCTGGAATTAAGGCGTACAGCTGTGGCATTTGTGGAAAAACTTTCAGGACGCTAGGTTACCGCAATATTCACGTACGGATTCACACCAGACATGATGTTTACTCCTGTGATCTGTGTGGCAAACTGTTTACAACATATCCACACTTGCAACGCCACAAACTTACCCACACTGAGGAGAGACCTTATAAATGTGACCTGTGTGAAAAGGCTTTTAAAGAGCCACGTTTCCTGAGATTTCACCGTCAGATCCACACCAGAAAGAGACTATAAGTGCAGTTACTGTGAGGTATGTATTTGTATTTGTACTGTTGCCGCTATTTTGAAGTATTACGTGAATGAAGTTTAACCCTCTCAAGGCAGCCGTTGCCGATTTGCAACAGTTAAAAACTAACAACCTGATTACCCCACATACATATTTTATGAGTTTTTTTTACACAGAAGTACCACTGCAGGACTTGGTTGTGCATTAGCAACAAAAAGTTTAATTTGAGCCTGAGAGGGTTAATTTCAAAGCTAAATTAGACATGAAAACTTTATGGACAGAATATTGAGTCAAATCGGATACAAATCTCCTGAAACTTGTTGGAAAAAGTAAAGTTTTAAAAGCTCCTCCCCTTTCTCTCTGTCTGACATTCACAATCCAATGGATGCATCGGAGAGCAGCTTGGGGTCAGTATCTTGTGGCATGCAGAGTAGAACATCCAGGGGTTTAACCACCAATCTTCCCATTAAGTAGATTACCTAGAAATGAAGTCATTTTCGCCCAGTAAGCTGAGCGTTATAATGTAAACAGTAAAATGTGGATGTTTGCAGAAATGCTCTTTATTTCAGGCAATATTCGGGATAAAAATGTTGAAGGAATTGCCTGACCTTCACTGTCTGTGTGTCTTTGTTTAGAAGCAGAGCGACACAGATGGATCCAGTTCTCCACCCTGTCGTCACTGTGGTGGTGGGAAAGCGTTTCAGTCAGCAATGGAGTGTAAAACGACATCAACGTACACAGAGTGGTGACAAAATGAGCTACTGCAAAGAATGTGGGAAAAGCTTCCCCACATCAAGTGAATTAAAAAGACATGAATTCTGTCACAGTGGGGTTAAAAAGCAGCTTCAAGAATCTCAGTTCATACTCCAAACATGAACGATCCCACGCTGTAAATAGTTTTACTCTTACTAATGTGCAAAAACATTCACTTCATTTTCTGCTCTGTGCAAACATCAGCGTGATCATGCAGGACTGAAATCATTGGATCACAATGGATCTGAAGAGACAGTGAATAATCCTGGATGTTAAATTTATGAATCTGCAAGTATAGATATCTACGCCAAGATTTTTTCCTTTTCTTACAACCACTGATCAATGGCCATGAGTACCATTCGCAGAGAATAGGGATATACGTGAAAATGGAACGACCATCTCTGAATCGAGGAGGGGGCCTAAGGGTACATCTTTCACCATCTTACAACGCTATGATTGCAGCCATTCCCCAACTCTCTGTGAATGGTACTCATGGCCATTGATCAGTGGGTTTTGGTCAGTGGTTGTTGATCAATGGTCATGAGAATTTGCATAATTAAGATTAAGGAACTGACCTCCCAGCCCATTTTTCCTTCAGTGGGCTGTTTTCAGTCATTATTTAAATGTACTGTTTATAAGGTTGGGGAAACCTGCAGTCAGCTGAGACTGAAGACGTCACTTGGGTGAGTGACGAAACGTTTCTCCCACAAAACGCTACGTCCAGATGAACAGAATCAACTTTTGGAGATTTACTTTCCTGGATGATTGAGCGTGCATCAAGACGTTAGTAGAATTTAGTACTTTAATTTTTATGTAGCAATGGTATCTGTTATACAGAACTGATACTGCAGCAGTCCTCGCCCGTAAGTTTAATACATATTTAAAGATTTAATTTGTGCAGTATTTGCTTTTTTTGATAACCAGCCAGGGGCGGATCTAGAAGGGTGGCATGGGGTGGCAAGTGCCACCCTAAAATGATCCCTTGCCACCCCAAGTGCTACCCCAGTTTTGCATATGACAGTGTTGTTTATTAAAATAAGATAGCATTAACACTTTAAGCGTAGTTACTGTCAACAGTGAATATAAATGCTAAAACTGAATATATTCTATAGTGTTACCCCCCCTTCACCAGTAACAAATGGTTCAGCCCACAGCAGGACCGGCTTTTTTCTTGTTTTCAGTAGCCAGCGATGCTTATGATTGTGTCGGAGCACAGTTTGAATAACACCATGGGAATTTCAGATTTCACACAGGTGGTCGGTTGTTACACTCTGGAAATGGAAGCAAGGTGAGTGTTATTAACCCTCTGTGGTCCACGGACACGCTGCACCTCCAAATCACATGACTGATGTAAGCTGACACAGCAACAAGCTGCAGCCACGCTGAGTCTCTATTTCAGCCCATATTGAAAGTTCGGACTTCAAAGTTTTTTAATTTTAATTACAGGCCAGTAAATCCAGAGTTATGATCATATATATCAGCCACGCTTTTTTTCTAAACACTGTCGTCACATTTTTATGTGTGTGTTTTTTAAGCGTTTTCTAAAGACTGCGCGAAAACAGTAAAGAAAGGGGGAAAAAAAGCCACCTGTTTCCTATCGGGGGAAAAATGTACCATGTCGACCAATTTTAAAAAAAAAAAGGCAACACGTAGGATTTGGTTGTTTAGGAAGAGGGAGAGTTTTGGGAGCAACGGCAGCGAGACAGTGAGAGAGAGAGGGTTTTTAGATGTGGGAGATTTGTGACGTTTAGTGTGGAGTGTATAGTTAGTGTGTTGTGTTGTCTTGTGTAGTTAGTTTGTTGTGTAGTCGTTTTGTTTTGTGTGTCAGTGAGGGCACTAATGAATGTCACAAAGGCACATTTGCAATGTAAACACTGCCACTAAGGAGAAAACCAGCGGAGTGATACACCTCCTGTTGTCAGGCCTGCCGGTTTGTCCCTGTGCTGTTCTCCTGTCTCTTGGTGGAAAAACTTTTTTTTTAACTGGCACACATCATTTGTGGGGCATCTTAGTGCAACACCTGATTGTTCTCTCATTTTAGTTTTAGTAATACTTTTAAATGGTTGTACAAAATGGAAAAAAAAAACCGGCAAGTGTATTGGCTGCATTTTTAGATAGATAGTTGTATATGTTTACAATATGTACAATTTATATTTGCATTTCAAGTTATGAAAATTTACTCAACATGTCTGTTTTTTTTTTTTTTTGTTTGTTTTTTACAGTAAAAAATACTACTAGGATTTTAAGTTCTTTGTGTGATTTCAGATCACTAATACTATTGCAGTATGTCAGTGAAAAAAACAACTAAATTCAGTTGAGCTGAAAAGAATGACACCAAACAAGGCAACGGGGGAAATAAAATAAAACAATTTGAGGGTGAAATACAAACGTAAACTCAAAAGGAGTCAAACATGGCCGGTTGTATTTCAGACCTCAGTGGGTTCATCCAACAAATCATGAAAAATTAGGTTTAAATTTTTGTTCATGACGGTTTAAGCTGTAACAATGTGATTGTTTTCTAACAAAAAACAGTGAAACTTAAGTTAGACCTGTGTTTGTAAAGCAACCGCCCCATGTTGTGTAGCTTTCTGGATTTTATACTTATTGGGCTACATATGTATTTATTATACAGGCTGTACAGTACATACAATCAAACTCACTTGTTTTATGTAACTAAAGTGTTTAATTATGTGGGCTACAGACAATAATTGAGTTACAGACTATATTTATATGAAAAACGTGTGTACTTACTGCATTTGACTCATTTTAACCATATGTAACCACCTGCGTATGTGTTTGACAAAAAGAAGACTTTGATTTTGCCACCCCATTTGATTTCTATGCCACCCTAAGAAAATTTCTCTAGATCCACCCCTGTAACCAGCTAACACTTATAATTAGAGGCCTCGTGAGTCATTATTATTATTATTGTATATTAAATGAGAGAAACTACATTTCTCAAAGAGAACACTATGATTTGTTGTTATGAGTATTAGGAGATAATTAACATTGATTTGTACCATTACAATAATCCAGCTGGAGTTTCATCATTTTGGATTTTAATCAATGATTAATTTTATTATTTTCTGTTTTTAATTTGTTGGATTTTTTTATTGCTCTGTTGTGAAAGCTCAAGTTATTAGTTGTATTCAATGAACTCTGTAAAGTTTGTCTTACAAAACAGTTTGGTGTGAAAAATAAAGAAATGGTTTCATAGGTAATTATTTGAGCCACGATTTCCCTTCCTGTATTTCAGAGTAAAGCCTGAGGTGACAAATGAAAAATTATTTACAGTCAGAGTCAGATGAACCTTTTTCAAATGGAGGTTTATCAGAGGAGGAGACTTGGCTGTTTTCTTTTCCCTCACAAATAAACTGAAAAACAAATAAAATGCCAACACAGATTAGTTTTTAGTTTACCGTCCGAGGAATATGTATATGTAAATGTATATTTATTACCGCTAATCATTTTAAAGCTCAGTTTATAGGGCTGTCAAAATTGAGAGCAAACCAAATAACTGCTGTGTAATGCCCTCCGCTACCTTAGTTTAATTGGTCACATGACTAAAATACATAATGGATATTCCCATGCAGCAGTATATTAATGAGTAACCTCGTATTGTGGATGGATTATCTCTGTGGTCAAAGGAGCTTGCAAAGAAAAGCGTCTGGACTTCTTTAAGTTGCTTGAAGACGTTTCACCTCTCATCCGAGAAGCTTCTTCAGTTCTAAGGTCAAATGGTGGAGAGTCCCAGATATAAACCTAGTGGGAGTTTCCCCCCACACAGGGACAAAAGGACCCCCTGATGATCCTCTAATCGCCTGAGCCAAGGTGTGAAACTGGGTGTGGGTCCCAATCAGCCAGAGTTTCGGGTGAGCTCATTGTGAAACCTGGCCCCACCTTATCATGCGAATTCCTGAGATCAGATGGCCCAGGATGTGACCTCACATCCTGGGCCATCTGACCCCACCTTATTGTGCGAATTCCTGAAGTCAGATGACTACAATGACCTGGATGACTGAGAACCTTCACAGACAGATTATATCTGTGGTTCTCCTGACTGACGTTTTGTCTATTTACAGTATCCTGCCATGCCATTGCATTTCCCCCCAACCATTGGGAACACTTACGTTAACTTTCATTGAGTAGAAAAACGTCCTCCAGCTTTATTGTTTATGTTATGCTAACATAGCTTTGTCGCGTTAGCGCTCACGTAGCACATCTTACCAGCTAGCCCAACTTCAGTAACCCTACAAACGTCACTGCTTTTTACTTTCCTGTCTTCATTTATGTTGGAAGTGATAGCAGAGCTGTACATTTTAATTTGTGTCATAAATCCCTCAGTGAGAACATGCTTAGATGGAAGCTAGTGAGCTAACTCTCTAATGTCATAAATTCCATTTTCATGGATGCCTGGATGTTAAACTTAATTGTTACACCTGGTAGAGAAGCCACACGGATCATTTTATTATAGATGAAAGAATTTAGACAGTTTTTCAGCTCTCAGTAATACTGCAGTGATCATTTGACTTTGGGACCTGCTGTGGAGTTTAATGGGTTTAAAAACATGAACAGCTGTGGGATACTGTTTGTCCGTGATTTGAACTGGGGGAACAAATCGTGACAGGATCAGCCTGATAGTATTTGTAAGTTAAGTTTGGTTAAGCCATTTACTCAGAATAGCGTCCCGTATCTGGTTATCATTGTCAGCTTGAAAGTCACAGTCCTTTGCAGCTCGCCTTAAACATGTACAAAATTGTTGCACAGTCTCACCTGGTGTTTGGGACAATTTGTGGAAAGTTTGGCGTGCATATGCAAAATTCACTTGAGGAACAAAATAAGTGTTGAGCGCCGTCACCGCCGCGGTGTAGTCCTTCGCCTCTCCCGTCTGTGGTAGAGTGGAGAAGACGTCCTGCCCGGCCAAGTGCAGTAGAAGAGCGCGTCTCCGCTGTCTGACCACATCTGTAGCATTATCCGTCAAAATAAGACCTTTCCCATCAGCAAACAACTCGAAGGATGTTAACCACCGCGTCCATCTTGGTCCGAGTGTAGCTGGGTCAGTGTAGCAGGCGAACGGTTGAATGCCCGACTTTTACATGTTAGACCACGTAGCGAAGTTTTCACTAACACCATGCCGCCGCCGGGTCTGCTTCTCACAAAAACAAATCCAGGTCCCTGTCATCCTTGTCGTCATTGTTGTGTGCCCGCCTTATTACTGAATTAGGCAGGGCACCCTGAATTAAATCAGGACATAAAGCACGGTCTTTCTCTTGCTTTATTCAATACAGTCGATCTGACAACTAGCCACTTAACGGGGCCTCCTTCCGGACAACAACATCCGGTTCAAAAGTCATCACATTAAGACATAGCCATATCAGTACATGACACCATGTTGCTGAGCTTTTTTATAAAAGTTAATTCTGTGATAGACTGTATATATGAGACAGATGTAGCTACAGTGGCATCACCCAATAAAAAAAAGTTATCACGTTATTAAGTAAGTGTAATGTTGTGTCTCTTGATCATGCAATCCAACTGACTGATGCACAATTCATCTTTCCACTGTTTGGAATGTTTCTGTTGTCTGTCATGGAAAGTTTTACATTTTAAGATGGATGAGCTGCTGAATGCTACAAATACAAATAAAGCAAACGAACCATCTGCTGATGAATGTGACCACACGTACACATTTCCGCTCAGTTGATTAATTTTCCAGTTCTTTCTTGATCTTCCTGTATGTTAGAGTAAAGACCGAAGTGACAAATGGAAACATGTTTGCAATCAAAGTCAGATGAACTGTTTTCAGTGGCACAGATGGAGGTTTACCTGGCAATAATTTGAACTTAAAGTCAAAAGTCTTATTATTATTATTATCTTATTTTTCCCTCCAAATTTGCTGTAGGTATTACATTTACAAATGGTGTTTAGAACATCGACCTCAGCTAAGACAGCTAGCCAGGATAAAGCCATACCTTCCGGCTGACGTCTTCGAGCGTATCATCCACCTTTTTTTTACTTGCAGATTGGACTACTGCAATTCATTGTATTATGGCCTAGATCATGCCACCATTCATCGCCTTCAGATGGTTCAAAATGCTGCTGCTCGCCTGCTAACCGGTACCAAACGGAGAGAGCATATAACCCCAATTTTAGCCTCTTTACACTGGCTCCCTGTCCCCTACAGGATCCAATTTAAACTCTTACTTTTTGTTTTTAAGTCACTCAACGCCCGAGCCCCCCCTACTTGTCAGAGCTCCTCTCTGCCTATGCTCCAGGAAAACCCATGAGATCTAGTTCAAAACTATTGTTATCCATTCCACGGACTAACCTCAAATCTCGTGGTGATAGATCCTTCTCTGTGGCAGGTCCCAGACTTTGGAATAGTCTCCCCTTTAATATTAGATCTGCTCAAACTCTTGAGCAATTTAAATCTTTACTAAAGACACACTTTTACGCTCTGGCTTTTAACACATTATGACCCAAGCATTTTGGATTTATCTGAATTAGTTAGTATTGTTTCAATTCTTCTATTCTATTGTTTCTATTGTTATTATTGTATTACACTGTAGTTTTTAATTTTATTGTTATTGTTAAGCACTTTGTGCAGCATCGGCTGTTGGAAATGTGCTATATAAATAAATCTGACCTTGACCTTGACCTTATACATTGTAACGTGTTGCACAAAAATGCACAATAAACATAAAAACCTTGCGTCTACAACATGTGGCCTGAAAAACTTGGTATTTTTACTTAGCCCTCTATCCGTGTTATAGTTCTTTTGCTTTTAATAACTGAACTGAGAATGCAGACTCATGTGGAAAGAATTCGGAAAAAAAAACCCTCCTTTTTTATTCTGGTGGTTCTGTCTTTTGTTGATATGCATTTACTTGAGTACAGAAAAACACTTTTTGTGTCTTTCAGAAAAAAAAGGCATCACTCCAAAATTCAAGCAGGATTTACATCCTTTGACAGAGAAAATACTTTAAAGGCTAAATAATTACACATTGTTATTACATATTTTTCTTCAGTTGGAGAAGAATGATGAAAATACTTCAGTCTAAATCAGTCTGTCCAACATCAGCTTTCAACAGAAATCAGTTGAAAGCTGATCTCAGCATCACTGAGAGTTTCCTTCAGGTTCGTGCTCCTTTGTCAGCATTGCAGATTGTCCAATAGACGAGAACACCAACCAATGCATGATGACGACGCGGGGCTGAGCCTGACCTTGGAATATCAGCGGTACATGACAAACCTGGACGAGTTTGAGTCCAGAAAAAACCCTTAAAAACACTTCAGATATACTGTGTTCACTGCTCTTGGTCAAAAGTCCAGCAATACTCTAATATTCACAGATCTTATGATAGCTACACCATTACAAACAGAGCCTAATGCATAAACAAGCAGGTGGCATGTTACAGCCGAACCCTCCCTTTGGTCTCAGTCGGTGCTGTAATGCCAGATGTGTCTCTTACAGATGTTCTACAAAGATACTGTGGCTGGATTTGATCAGAAAGCAGCTGTGTGCAGAAATAAAAGACCCTCTGATAAATACTGGTATTGATATTGATATACCTTTATTAGTCCCACAAGGGGAAGTATAGCATAGAGTTGGATGTCACGTGGTCTTGGTCTCAATGGACTATTGTCTTGTTCTTGTCTTAGTCTCAATGGACTTGCTTTCTTACACAAAGAGAGAGAGAGGGAGAGAGAGAGACAGAGAGGAGCAGAGAGGGAGATGGAGAATGAGGACAGAACAGAGATGGAACAAGAGCAGGTGAGACACACATGTTAGTCAAATGGTTGTTTGCCAAAACTCATCAGAACATGTATCTCGTACCTAGTGTAACTTTTTAGACACCATTTGTTATTTTTCAAATTCTATGTTTATTAAGTTATGCAGGCTTGTTTGCACAAGAAGGCTAAATAATTATATAAACCTTTCTGAATCTAAATAGTGGACTTTGGTAGAATTAAAAAATAAGTGTAGTGCAGGTATATGATTATTTTCAGTGCTACCATCATCTAGTTTTGATTCTGGTTCTGTCTTGGTTAAGTCCTAAGTAGGGATGGGTATTGATAAGATTTTCACGATTCCGATTCCATTTTCGATTCTGTTTAACGATTAGATTCTTTATTGATTCTCTTATCGATTCTTTTTTAAAAAAAAGGAGAACACTAAGGTCGATTAGCTTAGAACTTTTTTTTTTTTTATCTTCTCTTTGAACAAGATAGAAATTTAGGAGTAACATGGCCTTACAAACCCAACAGTGAGATCTTAAGAGATCCAGCCTACGGCTCTTCGATGGGGCGTCACAGGGTCCCCAGGAAAAAATATTGTAAATGTAAAATAATAAAGTAAATATTCTTCTGTAGCAATAACAAAGTATAACATACATTATTCTGTAGCAATTACACAAGAATATCCAGTAATGTCCCTGCCTACAAACACATTCATTTATCGAAAATCGGGGGCATCTGCTGTGGCAAATGGGTGCAAGCCTTTGACCACAAACTTAGTCACTGCTCGGTGACATTCGTCTATCCTGGCCTGAAAGGAGACGCTAACGGTAAACTGCAGCGAGAACTGGTCACCTAAATGCACAGTAATGGCAGGTTTTGTAATAAGTAATAATAATCGCACTAACATAATATGCACTGTTAGTTGATTATTTACCTGCCGCATTAACGGGAGAGGACGTGCAAACGTTACCGCTGCTGCTGGGTTGAGATTCACGAGTCCGGAGCGGAATTAAAAACACGACATTCATTTAAGGTCATCGCGTGTTTTGTGAGCAAATGCTTTTGCATATTCGTAGTGTTTCCTCCTATTTCTAAATTAAATATCTACTTTGCAAGTATTGCAAGTTGCCCTGTTGTCATCCGTTCTCGTAAAGTATAACCAAACTTTTGAGCGTTTGAGCCGCCGTGTTTCCTGCCAGGTAAATTGAGCTCCGCAACGTGGTGACGTCATTCGGGGCGACTGGAATCGATAAAGGAATTGTTTGCAAAAATGGCAAACAAGCACTGACACTTTCAGTCAATGCTTGCTCAGCCCTTTGTCCACTGATCGTGGACAGAATTTGTATGTGGAGTAGTGTTGGCAGTGTTAATGTCGTTAAAATTATGTTAACGCCATAACTGCATTAATGCGGCAATGCGGCGTGGGGCTGCAAGGTGTCGACACATTAGTGCGGTTAGCTTGTTAACAGAGATTTGCTGCGTTGATGCAGTTATGGCGTTAATGTCATTTTAACGAGATTAACGCTGACAGCACTAATGTGGAGCAAAGGTGCAGGGGCAGCACACTTCAGTGGTCTCAGGATCAGTTCTTTGATTCTAGTGGATGATGAGGTCCTCCTGGCTTCATCAAATAATGACCTATGACTTCTGCAGAGATGAGAATTAGCACCTCTGAGTCACAACTTTGAGGGTGAGTTAACCAGCAAGTTCTGGGAAAATGACATGTACTGTAATCTTGCTCTTTTCATGATAGACATGAGGCTAAAAGCCATGCAATTTGAGGGAAATGAATGAAACTGTGTCCCATTTCAGGGGAAGAACTCTCAAGAGTCCAAGAAGGACCCTAACATAACTTTAGGTTGCACCTTTCCCATCAAAGTTACAGAACAAGGCAAAGTAGGTGTGTTTCAGAAATGTAGAGGGAAGTAAATATTATAAACACACTCCAACATCAATTATATTTTTTCTTTAAAGAGACTTTTTTTTAAACTAAAGATGCTGAAGAGGTGTCTTCATAATTAAGATGAGGAGTGAAGCTTTATTGAAGTGTCTGAAGCTGCATGTAGGACGCTTCCCGCCTGCTCCGTTTCAAGGTCGACTTTCACAGTGTTTCCAGCTGTGCGCAGCAGAGCAGGAGAAAAAAAAACCCTCAACAGCTGGATGAGCGCCCTGCACAGGTAGGCCTAACTGAAGTGAAATCCCTGTGCAAAAATAAACTCCAACAAACTAGTCCATCTGCTAGAAAGCTGTGAAGCCTCTCAGGTGCAGCACTAATTTTTATCCTTTGTGACACTTGCGTGAGAGTCGTCCTCATTGGTTATAATGATGTCGTCTGAACCCAGCGCTCCTCGTTTTAGATGGAAGCTGGGAGAGGTTACTGCCTTATGTAATGAAATGACATTTATTTGTATACTTCCTTTATATTTAAAAGAACCCTCAACCTTCCAAGTCTCCAGCTCAAAAACCAAAAAGTTGATCATCAGGATTTAAACATCACAAATGTGAGCTTATTACTATAATTTATAACAGTGTGACAACACTTTTACACCTCCCGCCATCCTGCTACATCATCTAAACTTACAAAAATATGACAAACCATCGTCCAAAGTGATGCGCATCACACTGACTCGACCAACACTCGAACAACACATTTAGCAGGAATCACAAGTGATGGTGACATAAGCTGTACACACCCAGCAGACATGTCTGTAGTAAAAAAAAACAAGCTTATTGGTTCATAGATGTGCAGAAAAAAAACAATAAAATGCAAATAATCTGTAGCATTTCTAAAGTTTCCTTGCATTGAAATTTGAAAGCAAGTTGAATAATCTTCCTCACAGAAAACTCATCATAAACCATCATCAGCCCTGAAGCTGCTGGATCAGGACTTTCAGCTTCACCTGGAGAAACACTCCAGCCATCATTTACAGAATGTATTTTTGATCTGAATTCAGACATGAGAAAAGTGTCACCAGCTTTATTATTGCTGTCTATCATTATCATTATTGCTGCTTTCTGATTTTAAATCTATGAACGTGTCAGCGTGACGTCATGATTGTTTCCTGGTCTGGCTGTTTGGGCCTCTTTGGCATCATAACGATCTCTCATAGATTTCTTTTCACACATATTACTTCTGTAGTGTTCTGCTCTGTTTTTACTCCTCCCCATTTAAGTCAGCTTTCTTATGATTGGCTGGTTGAGATGTGTCCTGATGCATGCTCAATCATCCAGGTAGAAAATCCCATGAAGTTGATTCTGCAGATCTGGACGTAGTGTTTTCAGACTGAAGAAATCACTTGGATGAGTGATGAAACATTTCTCCCACTGAAAATGCCCGGCCAGATGAACAGACTCAGCTTGTGTGTGTTTAAAGTCTGAACCTTTCGCTCACAGGGAGTATGTGAGTTTATGTTGCTACCAATGAGTCTGAGTGGGACTCCTTCTTTGTGGATCTATGGAAGTTCATATATACAGGGTGTAGGGCTGCCACGATTAGTCGACTAGTCACGATTATGTCGACTATTAAAATCGTCGACGACTAATTTAGTAGTCGACGCCTCGTTTGAAGCTTTGTAAGATCACAAAGGACGCAGGAATGAGTAGTAGGATTTAAGAGTGTAATAACAGACTGAAACAGAAGATGGCAGCACTGCATGTACAAGGATGCCAGCTGCCGTTAAACCCCGAAGAAGAAGAAGCTGTGTCCCAGAATTCATAGCGCAGCTGTCAACAATGGCGGCAGCTAGTTAGTTTTAACTTTACTCTTATTATTCTTTCTGGGTCACAAAATAAACGTTTAACATATTTTCAGGCGAGAATGTAGCTGTGTAAACCTCAAATATCTGCTCAGTTTATCAGGACACCACATATTTTCAAAAGCGCTCCGACATTTTCGGAGACGTCTGTTACCCACTAGCTCGTTAGCTAGCCGGGGGCTAGGCTAACTAGAGCCGTGAGAACACCGGACTCCCGGCAAATCGTTTTCAAACCCACCGCCGTCTTTCGCTAGTCAGGTTAAACATATATATAAGTCACTTAGATAACTTAAAAATGTTATTGTTTGGCTTTTTTTGTATTTTATTTGTTCCTGAGTAAATCGGTTTGGCTGAGATTAAAGTTATAGTTTTTGCACCGCTAAAACTGTCAAGCAGACAGCTGATTATCAGAAGT
Organism: Maylandia zebra; assembly: GCF_041146795.1. Classification (NCBI taxonomy): domain Eukaryota; kingdom Metazoa; phylum Chordata; class Actinopteri; order Cichliformes; family Cichlidae; genus Maylandia; species Maylandia zebra. The sequence continues at coordinate 35,400,285 of NC_135175.1, read as the reverse complement.
GTGAGACGCTGGAGAATATACTCCGGTGTCCTGTTATATTTTAGAAAGCAAGGAGTTTATTAAACTTCACCGAAACAATCTGCAAATTTCATTAAAAATTAATAAACTACCATCTTGTCTTTATTTTTAGTTAGCACAAACACTTCAAGCTGTAAGCTAATGATAGTTATATAAGACCAGATGCTGCTGGTGCAATAAGCTGTACGCTGTACGTCCAATGGATGATGATCTGATTAGTCGACTAATCGCAAAAATAATCGGTGACTAGTCGACTATCAAAATAATCGTTTGTGGCAGCCCTAATGTGTATATGTAGCATTTGCCACTGTAATATACATAAGACAGAAAACCAAAATTATAATAATACGTACAAAGATTTACATTAAAGATATATATATATATAGAGAGAGAGATATATAGCTCCAGAAGCAGCTTCAACAGATCGCAGAGCAGATTTGTTTGTCTGAAACAAATCACAGGAAATTAATTTTGAATTGTGTGAAACCTGATCCCTGCTTTGTTTGGGGAACCAGACGAGGTCTTCCTGTTGTTTCAGATGCACTGTGTGTCGTCCTGTGTTCTTGCAGATGATTGGAAATGATCTTCTGCTCTGCATGATCACGCTGATGTTTGCATAGAGAAGATAATGAAGCAGGGCTCTAGAGTGCGACAAATTTTATCGCAAATGTGACCAAATTTTTCAATGGTGCAACAAAAAAAAATCCTAGGTTTCACCGGTGCGACCAACTTTTCGAGTAAAAAAAAAAAAAAAAATTCTCCGCAACTCTGAAAGTCTCCCTGTGGTCAACAACTGACACACATTATGCCTCTATTGTGGTCTAAACCAATCAGAGATAGCCAGGGGCGGGACATCTCAGATTGCCCGCAGTCCAGATATTCCCGTAATCCTTCGTGTGTACATTTGAAAGTGCAGGTGGTTAGAGGGAGGTGAGTAGCTTGACTGAAGCGATATCGATTCATTAAATCCTGAATCAACTTATGAATATAAAAGTATTTTGCCAGAAATGCCAGAATATCAGGTTAAAGATCACAAAACTATTTCAACAACCACCAAACAGCAATTGAGAGCAGGTAAACGGATTCCACGCAAAGAAGTAAACATAGAGCAGACCCGACGCATCAGAATCAGCTTTCTGAAAAAGCACAGCGTATCAAGAAAACACATTATATGCTGCGATAAATGCACTGCCCAAGTCCCCCTCTCCTCACTGCCTTTCAGCGGCAGGCAGCAGCAAACAGGTCATCCAAAGGACTTTAAGCACAGGCAGTTTATCATTAACTCGTCTTTCTTGTATAACTGTGCTCTGACTAAAGAACTGTGTGTTGACAAGATTGTTAGTTAATCATTTACAAGTTAATATTGTCTGTATGGACAGCAATTTCCCCCCCAAAAAAGTGCACACGTAAAACTGTGGTTTTAAGCCACAGGTGTCAAACTCTGGCCCGCAGCCTAATTACATTTGGCCCGCGAAGCCATACCAAATTACTATTAGAGCTGGCCTACTGGTATTATACAGCTAATATATATATTGTTTAGTATTAAGGTTTGCTTGTTCCATATTCAGTTTTTCAGAAAAATGTGTTTGAGTCCAAAAGATTCATTCTTTTATCTGGAGGAATAAATATATTTCAATAAATATTAACGTTAGCCCGTGACTTTGTTCCAGTTTTGAATTTTGGCCCACTGTGTATTTGAGTTTGACACCCCTGTTTTAAGCAATGCAGTTGAAAAATTTGGGTGCGCCTAAGACAAGGTGCCACCAGTGCAATCGTGGCAAAAAAATGAGTCTAAAGCCCTGTGAAGTTTATTATTGCTGCACGCGGTGAAACAGTGCATTAGTGATTATGAAACTCTTCCCACGCTGTGATTACTGGTGTCTTCAGCACAGCTGTGTTCACGATGTGTACGATGACGTGAGTACGAGAAGCTTTTCTTCCAGTGTCTGGATATGAATGCTTTCCTCAACGTGGGCTAGTTTATGTTGTCGCAGGCCTTTGGCAAACGTGAATGACGTCCCACACTGGTCACAGACGTGCTTTTTAGTCCTGTGGAGGAGTTCGTGGCGTTTTAATGCACTCGGTGTGGGAAAGCCTCTGCCACATTCTTTGCAGTAGTTCAGTTTGTGCCCAGTGTGCATACGCTGGTGTCTCTGTAGGGTTCTTTGGCTGCTGAAGGATTTTCCACACTGGTCACACTGGTACGGTTTAACGATGGTGTAGTGCTGACAGGGCTCAGCACTGGGTCCACCGTCACTGCTCTGTGTGTGAGACAAAGACTGTGTAAGTCTGGGAATTAATAAAGATCACTTCTGCCACAAGACACCCACTGATATTTGTTTGAGTGTTTTTATGTGACTGATAGATGTACTTGGACATGTCACCAGAACCAATACTTATGATACTATTGGATCCCAAAATTCTGAAAATGTGATGGTATTGTTTCTGGATGTTCAGAACTGAAGGGGGCAGTATAGCGCTACAAGTGTTCTTCTGTCCTACATGCCAAAGGAAAAAGGAAGTCCAACACCACAGGAAAAACTACAAATAGCACAAAAAACTACATGTGGAAAATGGTGACTAGTGCTGCTGCCTTAAACTCTCTTTCAAATCAGAGTCAACTGTGAAAGTTTGTTTCCAAGGGTGACAAGGGGATGATAATCAATTCAGAAAATATAATATACAAATTGGAGATGGCACGATACCACTTTTTTATGTCCGATACCGATATCATAAATTTGGATATCTGCCGATACCGATATAGTATTTTTATATATATATAGATATAGTACAGTTCATTTTATAATTAACAGAACAATATCTTGCTTGTATGAGTTTATACTCAAGTTTTAAAAAAACAAAACACTTACCGTGTACGGAAGAGGACTCCCTTACTACATTTATTTATATTATCTGTATAGCACTTTAGAGCACACTTTTCACTTTATTAAAAGCACCTTATCAAGTACTTTATTTAGCATTGCACTTTAAGCATGGATTTGCACAGTAAAACATTTGCACACAAGAAGTTTAATTATTTATTGAATATTTATTGAGAATTTTAAAACGAGTTTGTAGCCTTGTTTCAGATATTGCACAGCTGCTCCTCATCAAGCAATGTGGTGGTTGTCTGTGAGGAAAAAAGAATGATGATTAAGATTGTGATTAAGGTTTACCAGTAAGGAAAACTAATGCAAATGTGTGTGGGGGAAATCTAAGAATAAAAGTGGTGCAAAAAAGTGTTTGTAAGATAATGATTACTCACCTTTCTTGCTTGTGTCCTCTTCAAGATGTTTGGGCAAATGTTTCCCGGGGGTCCAGACACCATTTAAAGGTTCCGGGAGAGATCACGGGTTAAGAGAGTGTGGTGAATCTTTTTGTGCTTGGGTTTTGGGGTTTTTATAATATTGGGTTTGGTGCATAGCTGGACTGGCCATCGGGCATACCGGGCATTTGCCTGGTGGGCAGATGGTGATTTTTCGTTTTTATGGGCCGATGGGTTTTGTTTTGGGGTTTTTTTCCGTTTTTTTCCCATGACGGTATAAACACTGAAAGGTGGTGGATTGGCCAGATGCTGGGAGATGTGTAAAAATAACTCAGTTGTTTGGTGGTGGCTATTGCGGAGCTTCCACAGATTCAATAACATTAGCAAGTGGTGGAGGCCAGCAGGTGCAACACGCTGGCAGGTGGATGACGGAAAGACAGGAGGAGCAGAGACCCGAGGCGGTGAACTGAACTTCAAGTAAGAAGTTATGACCTGCAGTCTATCTGGTCAGATATAAACCAAGTTTAGGTGGAGTTTATTTTCGTTGTGCTGACTTTTTACAGTCAGTTACAATAACTCGTACTGCGTACTAGCTAGCATGACAGAGTTTATATACTGCTGGGCGGGTGCTATGATGTTACAGATGTTGAACTTGTTTTATCTTATTTTATTTATAAGGTTTAGTTATTAGAGTTTCCAACCATCCCGTAAAAAACGGAATCGTCTCGTATTCAGAGAAAATATTACGCGTTTCTTATTGAGGTGAAAAGGAACATTTTGTCCCGGACTTCAGCTACAATGAAAAAGACACAAAGCTGGAGTTATTCTGTGTCTTTGCTGCACAGCTGTCTCTTCTCCTCTCATTCTCTCCCCTCCCTCTCCTGTTTCTACTTCAATCATGAAACTGATCAATGATCAGCTGATCGGCTTTTCTCTCTTGTTTGTTTATCGCCCACTTTGTGCCAGAAAGAGGAAACCAGCGGATGTCGCGCTAAACAACAGCAGCACGTTTAAGCTTGATCAGCTGTTGTTAGAATTTATTTAATATTAATTTCTAGTATCAGCTGATGTTTGCTGGAGCCACAGCTGTAAAGCTGCTGGTCATGATGTCGGTTTGGATATGTGGTGAGAGGGAAACATGAAGATGAAACCAGGAGATGTCCTTACTGAACCATCAGAGCTGAACAGGTGATGGAGAAACAGGTTTACCTTTTAGGTGACATGAATGAGTTGAAGTTATGAACTGTTTCTGAGAGACAAATAACACCAGGATCCTTTTCTAAGTACCTGACAGCTGGTAACTGTGCAGGGGCGGGTCTAGCAAAGTGTTGCCAGGGGGGGCAGGTAGGGCATTAACAGGGAAAGGGGGGCACAAAGACATACTTTTCTTTCTTATTCTCATTTAAAATGTCTCGCTTTTAACAAATAATTATCTGAATCTTACAACAAACGTTTTCATCTGATGTAAAATGTATAGAAATCCATTGTTATATGTAGTAATTTTTTTAGGGTCCCATCATAATTTATTCAGAAGTAGCTAAGTACTGTATATGATGCCAGTATTTTCCCACATTTTCTAGATACTGTACCAGTACTGTGTGTAAAATGCCATCAAAAAGTCAGTTAAGTTTTATTCTTTCTCACCTGTCTTTCTGTCTCCTTTCACTTTTTAAAGGTTGCCATGTTAGAAAACATATTTTGCCCTGCCATGCTGTTTATTGATGTGGCAAATGAATGGTTTATGAAGACATATCTAAATCTGTCATCAGTAATCAGTAATGATCATGTCTCACCTCTAGTCTTCTCTGTCTTAATTTCAGGTTTTCACCATGTGTTGTAGATAGTTCAGGAGGTTAACTCGACCAAGCAGTCTACTTTTGGGTACTGTTTAGAATACCAGAATAGGGAGGATGGTGTAGATTTGAGTTTATTAGATTGATACATATGTACCAACAAGACAGTGTACATCACTGTGACAACAGTGTTTGTTTTCATTCAAAGGCTTTATGGTTTTTCCTATAATACCTGGTGGGCCGGTCTCTAGTCAAAATGCCCGGGCCGATTTTTTGTCCCAGTCCAGCCCTGGTTTGGTGTAAAATTTAAGTGTGAAATATTTACCACTGTAATGGTAATGGCTTGGACAGTCTCTGTCGTTGTGTCCTTGGGCAAGACACTTCACCTACCGCCTACTGGTGTTGGCCAGAGGGGCCGATGGCACGATATGGCAGCCTCGCTTCTGTCAGTCTGCCCCAGGGCAGCTGTGGCTACAACTGTAGCTGCTTCCACCAGTGCGTGAATGAATAATGGAATTGTAAAGCGCTTTGAGGGTCTTGAAAAGTGCTATATAAATGCAATCCATTATTATTTTAACTATTATTATTATTATTATTACCTGCCCCCCAACAAAACTTTGCTAGACCCGCCCCTGCACAGTTGCCAGCTGTCAGCTACATGGAAAAGGATCCTGGTGTAGAAACTAATAAATTCTAACAACAGCTTATCAAGCTTAAACGTGCTGCTGTTATTCAGCCACTGGTTTCCTCTTTCTGGCACAAAGTGGGCCAAAAAAGCAAACAAAGAAGAGAAACGGACTCGCGACAGAAAAGCTGATCAGCTGATCATTAATCAGTTTCATGATTGAAGTAGCAACAGGAGAGGGAGGGGGAGAGAAGAAGAGGCAGTCGCTCCATATATCGGTTGTTAAGCTTAACGTACTTTACAAACATTCAGAGATGAACTTACAACTTTCTCGGAGATGAAATGCCTTGTAGCGAGGCTCCAAATGCTCCACCAGACCACCAAAAGGTCTCACATGCCACAGCCGCTCTATCACATAACGCATGCTGCTCCGACGTGCTACGGTTATGAGCTGACTTACGCTATGTTGCAAGTTTTGTGAAGTGCTTTTGTGATATTTAATGGATGAGATTACAATTTTAGTAATTCAGTAATTTAGATCAGTATCGGACCGATACCAATATGTAATATCCGATCGGTCCATCTCTAGTACAAACTATGTTACTATGATTTTCAGCAAAACACCTAAAACTCCAGCATCAATATCTGTTCAAAGATTAAAGCTGAGTAAATTTCAGTTCACAGTAATAACGATGCTGAAGTGCACACCACCATTGTGTTTGAGGCAGCTGGTATTACTGTTGACATCAACTTTGTTTCAAAGTCTAAAACACGGTAAATGCTTATACTAATGTAATGTAACTTTGGTGGTACTTTAGGAGCCATATATTTTATGAGGTGGTACTCATTCTGAAAAGTTTTAGAACCACTGGCCTAGCCCATCTTTATGTAGGGTAATAATTATTTTTTTTATATCCTCAGAGAATACTTTCCTATGATGTGGCATGTTAAACTTCCAGTGACCAGTATGAGAGAGTATGAAAGCAATAACATGAAATTCAAACACCTGTTTTCATTTGCACCTGATACCTTTTAAAGCTAATGTGTCACATGACAACAGGGAGGGAAAAGGGTAATTGGGCACAATTTGGACATTTTCACTTAGAGGTGTACTCACATTATTTAGGCAATAATGGCTGTGTTCTGAGTTATTTAGATCTAATTACTTTCTTGTTTTGAACATTCCCAAATTGAAACTGCACTAACTAAACTTACCTTACACTGACTGCACTTGAACGGCCTCTCCCTGGTGTGGATCTGTTGGTGTCGTTTTAGGACATCCGAAGACTTAAACGTCTTTTCACACTGGTCACACTTGTATGGTCTCTCCCCAGTGTGGTTTCTCTGGTGGACTCTCAGATCACTAATGCGTCTGTAGGCTTTCCCACACTCGTCACAGCGGTGTGGTCTATCTCCAGTATGGGTAATTTCGTGGGCTTTTAAGTGGGAGTACTGCACAAACGGTTTCCCACACTGCTCACAGCAGTACACGTCCTCCCCGGTGTGCATGCGTTGGTGTGTTCTTAGGGTCTTTTGCAGGCTGAAAGCTTTTCCACAGAAGTCACAGTTATATGGTTTACTTCCAGAGTGGGTGCGCTGATGGGTAACCAGGTTCCCCTTACAAGTGAAATCCTTCCCACACTGATCACACCTGTAGGGTTTAAGTCCGCTGTGAGTGAGCTGATGTGTCTTTAAGTTGTCCATTCGAGTAAAAGACTTCCCACACAAGTCACAGCTGAACAGCTTAACTCCAGTGTGGATCAGCTGATGAGTTTTTAAGTGATCCAACCGGATAAAAGACTTTCCACACAGGTCACATCTGAAGAGTTTGATTCCAGTGTGGATCAGTTTATGAGCTTTTAACTCGCCCATCCGGGTAAAGGCCTTCCCACACGCATCACAGCTGAATGCTTTAACCCCCGTGTGGATGAGATGGTGTCTTTTTAGCTCCCCCATGAATTTAAAAGCCTTTCCACACTGATCACAGCTGAATGGCCTAACTTCTGTGTGGATGTATTTGTGGGTCCTGAGATGTTTTGTGGTGGGAAAATTCTTCCCACACTCATCACACTTGTATGGTTTCAGCCCACTGTGGAGAAGTCGATGTGCTTTTAAGTTGTCCATTCGATAAAAAGACTTGTCACACAGGTCGCAGCTGAACAGTTTAATACCCGTGTGGATCACCTGATGTGCTTTTAACTGACCCATTCGAGTGAAAGACTTTCCACACTGCTCACATATGAACTGCTTAACTCCCGTGTGGATCAGCTGATGTGTTTTAAAATGCCCGATCCGAGCAAAGGTTTTTCCACACACGTCACATCTGTGAGATTTATCTCCACTTCCTGTTGCTGTGAAGGACTTGTCAGCTTCCTGATAGGAGTCAGGTTTTGACCCATCTTCATCTTTTTCCTCCTGCAGTAAACAAAAACAAAAAGCAGGCAGTAAGTGAAATGCAGAGATGGAGCAAACTTACACTACAAAGTCTTTAAGTTACTGAAGTTTAAATAAATTCAAGAATCTGCTGTTGTGTTAGGAGTTCTCAGATAAATAAACAGATCAGATGTCGAAGGGGAAAAAATCCTGCTCATATCGACACTGACAGGGACTGGGTAATGTGCTAAGAATGAAAGGATGCCACATCATTTGATAGAAATAAAAATGATCAACCTACAAAGGACTAAATTCAAAGACACCCTGGAAATCAAAGTGAAACAATGATGTGGAAGGCTGGTCCATTTTGCTGACAATGCAGAATGGTACTCAGCAGTTGGTACGGACCACACGTGCTTGTATGCATGGTTGACAGTGTCGGGGCAGGCTCCTAATGAGATAATGGACGGTGTCCCGGGGGAACTCCTGCAAGATCTAGCCCATGGCATCAGCGCCTGCACAGTCTGAGGTGCAACATAAACGAAACATAACGTCCCAGATGTGCTCTGTTGGAGCCAGTCAGTCGTATCAATTCCTTCATCCTCCAGGAAATGCCTGCATGCTCTCACCACCTAAGGCCGGGCACTGACGTTCACCAGGAGGAACACACTGGGTCCTGGGTTGAATAAGATTATTAGAAACCCTGCCACAGACTGGCGACCTGTCCAAGGTGAACCGTTTGTCTGCAGGTATTAAACCATTTTTATTCAGATTTGTTTTCCTTTATTGAATTTTGATTTGAGGATATGTTTTAAAGGGCAAGAGCAGACAGTTCAAACAATAAAATGTTACTGTGAAACTTTTCTTACCTCCTCCTCTTCTTCCATTCCTCCTCTGTCAGACTCCTCTTCTTCTTCTCTATCGGATTCCTCCTCTTCTTCCATTCCTCCTCTGTCAGACTCCTCTTCTTCTTCTCTATCGGATTCCTCCTCTTCTTCTTCTCCTCTGTCAGACTCGTCTTTTCCTGAGATCAAACAGATCTTTATTAGGCTACCCTTGATTTTCACTTCTAACCAAACAGGAGACTGAAACCCGATTTAAAGCCAACAATCAGTTTGAACTCAGTTTAATTCAGTTACGACTCATTCAAATGAACCCAAACAGGTTTGATCATGAAGTTAAAAGTCAGGAAAAGAGTGAGTGCAGACCGCTAACATCAAAAAATAAAATCTGAACTAATAGCAGGCACTGAACGAGATAGGTTAAATATAAAGTAGAAGTTAGAGGGGACATGTTCTCAGCTCGATTAATGTTATTTCACTTTATCAGCATGACGTAGATCAGCTTATCTGCTAATTGGAAGGTTGTTGGTTCAATCCCTGGCTTTTTCGAACCAACAACCTTTGGCAAAATACTGAATCCCAAGTTGCTCCTCATGCTTCCAGTGTTTGTATTAATGTGTGAGACATGTTGTTGAAAGTGCTTTGAATACTCAGATTACATATTTCTGATCTATTTAAGAACCAGTCCTAAGTTATAGTAACTAATAACTTTATGAACTTAAGGAATATGTCAATTTTGCTTCTGAATGAAAAAGAAATTCTGCTTTTAGTTTTACTTGATTTAGTTCTGAAACACTGGGAGACGTCTGAGTCACCAGTTAGCATCCGACATGCATTTCATACATCCTGAATCGGGGCTGGACTGGTATCGTAGCACACTAGCCTTTGACCAGTGGGCTGACACACTCGTGGGCCGATTGGTGGATGTTATTTTTTTTTCTTTGTCATAATCATACACGCTACAGTCTGGCCTGAAAGCCTGCTGTGCATCGGCCCTACAAGCACCGACAGTAGCCTATTGATTCCTTTTTGATTACTGACACTGGATTGCCCAATCAAATTTCTGAACGTGACCGGTCACCCTACCTTCCCTGTAGAGCGGTGCACCTTGTAGAACAGAGACTAGTGTTGAAGAAGTGTTTGATACAGATGGACAAAGAAAAAAAAAAAGATGGAGCTGAAAAGCTAAGAGAGAAAATGAAACTAAATGAAGTAAAAGCATCAAATTAACCGACATGTTTGCAGCTGCACCGTCAACAGCAGTACCAACAACAAACAAAAGCCCTCACATTCACAAGAGGCTGCTGTAGCAAGCATTAGCCATGAACCATGCACCAACCTGATTAAAACTTTAACTCTATATCAATAATCAAATAAAATGAAACATGTGTATGCACAATACACATACACACAAAAATACATATTAGTGATGATGGTGGGCCTCCAGAGACCAGTCCAGCCCTGTCCTGATGAAATATGAAAAACCTCCAAAAAATTCATAAATGTTACCCAAAGACGGTGTGAATCAGTAGAGACTGTTTTAGGGGTAAGAAAAAAAAAGGGACTATTATCACCAAAAAAAAAAGGCATAACACAACATGTCCAGGCACTAAGGCATTGTTTGGAAGAGTAAAGCAAGGCCTGGATTTCCCTGGGATAATGACATTAAACAGATACCAACATCTTCTTCAGTGATACAAAGATGCCAACAGAGCCATTATGGCTTCACCACCACAGGTGTACAACACCAAGGACGGGCATTTTCTGAAGTCTGTGCAGGAAATGGTGAGGGCGTGACCCCAGACACACACAGCTCTCCAACAGGCTGATGAACCATTTTTCTAACCATAACAGTGCAGATCTGTAAGAACTCACACATTAAAACAGAACACATACACTGACGCCACAGTACTTTCAAAAAGCATCACTGATGAAAGACAACAACTGTAGATGGACTCAGTGACCCCGACTATAAAAACTATGAGAAGCCTGAGTCTTTATGAAGATTAGGGAAACTGGTGGCCTTAAATCCAGTGTGGCTTGGTTTGCATTTCACTGAAACACTGGAGAAGAATTTAATGTCTGTATTCTTCATCGGCTGAAATTCACTCAGGATATCACAATCATGACCACCTAAGTGAAACACTTGCTGATTGGGATTATGCAGGAGTTTCAAAAGCTATGGAGACGTACCAGGCTGTTAACTGTGTGTAATTTACCTTACTGCCAGGTGTGAGGTGTATATGTTTGTGACTAAATGATCAGTTTCTGAATGTGTGAGTTCATCAAAGGGAATATATATATATATATATATATATATATATACACATATAAAACAATGTAGCTTGCCATAACCTGTGTGTGAATGGGTAGTTTAGATAAATCTAAGCTACGAATCCTTGAGGCCGAGTCCATAACATGCAACTGTTTCAATTAGATTGATTGTCATTTTAACTGACTTTTATTTTTATTTTATTTTTTATTTTATTTGTATTCTTTCACTTATTGTTGCATGTGTGTTGTTGCTGCCTGTGTTTGAGTAATTTCTGTAACTGTGAGACATCTGCTGCTGCCTATCTTGGCCAGGTCTCCCTTGAAAAAGAGGTTTTTAATCTCAATGGGATCTTCCTGGTTAAATAAAGGTTAATAAATAAATAATGACTGAATGTAGTGTAAAGCGCTTTGGGGTCCTTAGGGACTAAGTAAAGCGCTATACAAATACAGGCCATTTACCATTACCATATATTACTGAACAGATCGATACATCTTACATAATCTGATTGTTACAATTACAAACTAAATCTTGTAAACAGTGTAACACACACACACACACCCCTTTGTCCTGCAGCAGTGAGCTGGGTATGTCAGTGATGTGTTTGTTTGGATGTGAGCAGCAGCTCTGATGCCTCTCTGAGGTGATCAGTGTGAGAGTTGCACGACTGCTGGAAACAGGTTATCACAGTAACTCAGTCCAGCGGTCAGCAATGACCTTCAGCCTCTGCTAACAGGCTAAGCTAAGTCCAGCCACAAAACAGCTGCTGTGCTTCGGCTGCTCGTTTCCTCTTAGTCGGGTCAAACTGTCAGGAGGCACCGAGGAAAGAAGCACCGCGAAAGAGATAAGGAGCCGAACTGAAGCCACACCGGATCCAGACTAACGTCAGCTCGGTTACCTTTAGAAGACCCCAGACCATAAACCGAGACCAGCTCCATGATGAAGCTCCAGCACTTTCCCCGGTGTTCAGATCAGACCCGCCGGGATGAAGTGTGTCTCAAAGCGGCGGAGACGAGCGGGCAGACTGCGTGTGTGCTTGAAGGGCCTGCAGTCTATGGCGGACACACAGCTGCAGGAATCTCGGACACTTTCCAGGATCCTTCAGCCTAACAGGAAGTCACAGAAACACTCACATCCGGTTACAGCTGATTCCAGTACTGAGCACAATTCAGCCAGTACAGCAGGCAGCCTCTACCTGTCCGAAGGTTCAAGACATAAATCAAACGAGCTGACGGTGAAAAATATAATAACTTTATTTATTTATGATAGCGGGTTATGACTACTTCATATATATACACTTTTATATATATATACATATTAAAAACGAGGAAAAAAACTGTCAAAGTTTTCGAGATTAAATTTGGAAGGATAAAGCCAGAGACTGGGCTCTCCTTACCTTTTCATAATTGTATAGTGGTGTTTATGGCCAGCGAATAAACGAATGAATGAATGAATGAATAAGGGGCTGGGGCAGGAGGTGGAGGTAAAATTCCGAAGAAAACCTCGAAATTTTCCATAAGGTGAAAAGTGACGCTACTTCACTTTATGTTGCGTTTGAATGAAATCGATCCCACACATGTAATAGCATGCATGCAGTTATAACTGTGCTCTCATGCAGTGTCGCCAGCACGCAGGGACCTCCATGGCACTGAAGATGATAACAGAATGATTAGAGATTTCTTATTTACTTCAGTCTGTGTGAATTTCTCTCCACCTTAACCCTGAAAACTGAACAAATGGTAACTGGACACAGAGATTTATTTATTTGTTGTTAATTGTGAGTTGTTTTTCCTTCTTCCGTGAATATTTTAATAGAAAGTTTGTGTTTCTTCTCATTTCACCTCAGTGTACTAGCCTGTACTTGAAGGTAAAGGGGTGAACTGTTTATAATAAATCCAGTCGTCCACTAGATGGAGACAAATACACATAGATGAATGCGGACTCTGGTTTAGTGAGTGCACAGGGTGGGCCATTTATATAGATACAGCGTAATAACATGGGAATGGTTGGTGATATTAAAGTCCTGTTTGTGGCACATTAGTATATGTGAGGGGGCAAACTCCTCAAGATGGGCGGTGACCATAGTGACCATTTAGAAGTCGGCCATCTTGGATACAACTTTTGTTTTGTCAATAGGAAGAGGGCCATGTGACACATCACACTTATTGGTAATGTCAGAAGAAAAACAATGGTGTGCTTGGTTTCAACGTAACTTTGTGGCCATTTATACGACAGGGGAATAGTTTTGTATTATCTCTGGTTTTCACATCACATCTTTGTGATTGTTTCTGTCTGACTGATGCTCTGGTTGGCGCAAATCCACATTTACGAGACTGGAGATCTGTCCTGTGCACCTAAACGGGCTCCACTTCATCCTGGGGATTACATCGATACACCCATCAGGAGGTGGTTAGAACCCCTGAGGAGGACAGTGTTTACAGAGAAGCAAGCCCAGATGCTGCATGTGCACAGAAACATCTGTGTTATAACAGGACTTTTTTAAATTAAACAAACTATCTGCATGTCTGAGTATAAAATAAATCGATTTCAAGATTCTTATAAACACTTAAACCTCTTAAACCTGATTTAAAGTATGATATCTATCTATCTATCTATCTATCTATCTATCTATCTATCTATCTATCTATCTATCTATCTATCTATCTATCTATCTATCTATCTATCTATCTATCTACTGTATATATAGTAACTACTTTTGCATCCTTTATTTAATCCAGCATCTTTGCACTCTGCACCATAAACATGCTGTGTGTCTTGTTGTTATGCTGATGTCATTTTTCTGTTTTGTAGACTGAGGGCCAAGAAATAGCCGGAGCCATATTCCTCGCATCCTGACACATACTTGGTCAATCAAGCTAATTCTGATGGAAAAGCTCTCAATATGCATCTCTATCCTTTCACCCAAAGAGGGCGCTGTAGTTTAATATTTAGCCAAACAGGAGGCATCTCCTCACCTGTATTCATGTCACTGCAGTACAAAAAACAACAAGAACCCTGGTTCCTGGTTCCAATCAAACACAAACTGAAGCCTAAAAGTGAAAGAAACGACAGCAGGTCAGGCGTCTGGAGCTGTGGGAGTCAAACCTGTGACCTGCAGCCTTGGACTCCTGTGATTGGTCCTCTGCTCAGAGCTTTTTCTGTGTTTCTGAAACCAGTGAAATATAATCTGTAAAAGAAGTGAAAAGTTGTTCGCAGTGAGAACTGATCAGTGACGCTCGAGGACTTTTACAGAGAGTTAAGCGGAGATTCATTTTCCTGTCTGAAGAACTGCAAAAATGTGGCGTCTATAGTTCTGGTGTAAATGTAGAAAGGGTGCTGGATTCGTTTCTTGCCTCCTTCACCACAGTGTTATATTATATTAATATCACAGCTGCAGACGTTTACGGCCGACCTTATTTTAAATACTTCGTGCTCACTTTCATCTCTAGTGAAACATGATTAAATGTAAAATATGCGTGCAGCATCTCTTACTAACTGCTGTGATGACAGTAAGTGATAACACACACCAGGGGGAGACTGTGATACGCTTCACACTGTGGGCTTGCTGCTAACAGGCGGCATGCTGGGAAATAATGGATCCTGCTGAGAAGTGGACTCAAAGTTATCGGATTGGGGAAAAAATCGCAAATAAATAAATAAATGTTGGACTGCTATCATGAAGCGATGATGTGACTCAATCATCTTCATTTTGCTGATTAAAGTTGATGTTTTTTGGAGTTTCTATTCATTTATCATTATATTGTTTTTAGATTATTTATGTTTATTCTGTTGCTACAATTTTTTGTCTTTATTATTAATTTCTCTTTTTTCTTAAATGAAACATTTTTGTTGTTTTTTCTTTTCCCCTGCTTTTACTGTTGGCAGAGATCAACTTCCAGAACATGTTTAAAAATATTATAAATTACATTGAAAACATTAAGTTGTGTTCTTTGGTTGTTACTGTTGTAAAATATTTAGTTTCAATCTACTTTTCCAAATCCCTCAGTGATAGTTTTACTCCTTAGTTTTTATAATGTCAGTGGTTTTGTGCAGGGAAACGTTTTGGATGTTTAGAGCAGATATTACAAGTACATGAAATAAAATGATGAACAACAGTCTCCTCAGGCCAGTTGTGCTGACAAACTTAACCTTAACGTTAGTTTTATAAGGACAATACTGAGTTCTTGTTGTTAGTTTTACTTTGCTGTAATAACCTTGTTGGATCATTGAATGAAACAACTACATGCAGCCATGATTTTATGATCTCGCATCAATCTCTCACAGCAGACAAGGAAAAACCTACAATCCAACTCGTGCATTCTGGGCAGTGTAGTCACACATGTGTGTTTGAAACGGTCCTGTTTAACTTTAAATCCTTGATTTTAGCGTGTTGTGATCATGCTTTAGAGATGCTGTCTTTAGAGTCTTGTGGGTGTGTGATGTGTTTCCTTGTGTTTGTGTGGCTGAGAGCAGCTTTACAGTGAATCCACACAGGAATACGCGAGCAGTGATGAGCTGACCAGTGACTGTGGATTATTAACGCAATTCAGCGACTTG
Source organism: Maylandia zebra (assembly GCF_041146795.1). NCBI lineage: Eukaryota > Metazoa > Chordata > Actinopteri > Cichliformes > Cichlidae > Maylandia > Maylandia zebra. The sequence continues at coordinate 35,384,540 of NC_135175.1, read as the reverse complement.
TGTATAATAAGAATTAGTGACGCTGAATTAAACTTTGCTTAACTTCACAGTGAGTGATTGAGAAGATAACAGTTGGACTGAAGGATACTGCTGATTGAGACATGACTTTGCAGCAAATACATTAAAGGGACAGCCAACATCAATGTGAGCTACCACCTCCAAATCTAAGGCCAAAGTTCTCAGTCAAAAAACAGTGGAGTGCCCAGTCCAGGTTGGGAAGGAGTTAAATCTTTTTGTGAGTGAAGGAAAGAGCTGGAGATTTTCAGGTGGACTGGTGTGACATAGACAATAATGAGGGCGCTGTAACGCTGTGGTGATGAGAGAGCTGTGTGACAGTGAAACTGTGGAATTATGGATCGATCTATGTTCCTATCCTCACCTTCCCAACGTGGAGATGGCAGGGGAGGAGGAGAGCTGGGCATCTCTGCCTAGGCCCAACCCCCCGTGACCCAGAACTGCAGGAATGGATCAATCGATGTCAATACACTGCAGTGACTGACAAGCTGTGATCATAATACCAGGATTTACTAAATAAATGAGATAAAACCAGAGTTCCTGTAAATGATCCGGTGTATGGAGCACAAAAGCAGGCTCTCTCTCTCCTAACACAAAATGTAAACTCTATACTTGCAGGTTTGGCAGGTTTAACAGATCACCGGGACCGAGACTCCTGGGAAGTGTTGATGTTCAAGGTAGTCATTGTTGATAAATGTTGATAAAGTTGGTCTATGGGTCACAAGAAATGAAACATAAAGTGTGTAGGACTGAAACTATGTTTGGCTTTTTTATTTGGGCAGCACAGGCAGAATTCTATTTTATAAGGAAACATGTTTTTTTTTTTTACAGTGCATAAGACAATGAAAGTCATGGACTCTGACTTCATGTTGTGAATGATTAATATAAATTTCTGTAAAGTGTGCGGTGTTTGGGGCACATGTATGTAAAAAAGTCTTTATCGTAATATTTTTTATTTCATTTTTTAGCATAAAGTATATTTCAGTTAGAATTACACAGCACACTTCTAGTGCTACACATCATGAACTGTCAGGTGTACAGAGGTCTGATAAACTGCATTAATACATCTTAGCCGTTACTCTCATGCGTGGACTTTCTGCGTGTCTCTGCTTACAAAAGTGCGCGTGCCCTCGGCCACCACAGAGCGAGACAAACGGGAATTGGGGCGTAACCTCGCGATAATCCACTCCCTCTCTATCTCCCCTTTCCCAACTCTCTCCCTCTCTCTCTCAGTGCTTGGGGGCAATCAAGCGGCGGGGATGATGGGAGTCCGGCCGGTCAGCCTACCGACGCACCTAAACGCAGCCCAGCACTCCGCTGTGACGGCTCAACTTCTCTGTGTTCCTCCTCCCAGAATCTACCCAGAGAAACAGTAAAACCAGCAGCTGGAGCCCACGCGGGACTTTATTGGAAGCGCGCGCTCCTTTGCTTTTTAATGATCACACCTGAAAAGGATAAAATTCTTTTTCTGTTTTTAAAATCTGCTTTCGTGATTCGGACCAGGGCTCCTTTCAGGATTAAAGGGGAGCAGATGAAGAGCTAAAGCCACTCCAGGAGAATTAAGAAGTTGGGGAGATGCTGGAGGAAGCGGAGCAGGCGGAGTGAGGGAGCCCGGTGCGCACTTTCTCCTCCCCGGCTGGACTGAAGCGCTACAGTCCGCTCCTCTTTGCGCTGCTGGAGGCGCGCGCAGGGGACACTTGCTCTTTCATCTCAGCTACATCATCACTTTCCCTGGATTAACAAAACAAGCGAAGAAGAGCTCAGAGATTTCACTCCACGCACTCCGCGGAGTTTTCCTGTGTGGATGGGGTTCGAGCGGCGCGGCGGGGATGGTGTGAAATAAAGCAGCAGTTTTTTAAACGCAGGAGTTTCACATGTGAGTATCTCCTTTTCTTCTTAAAGCTCGGGAATGTTCCTGAACGATTGAACTCTGACCTTTCCCGCTGATCCTGGCGTTTCCAAACACCTGCGACACGCCGCGCGGCGCGCTCCTGATATCAGCCGTTTATTTGCCCCGTGAGCGCGTTCACGGAGCAACTTTAATCAGACCGGAGAGTGTTCGGGTGCGTTTGGAGGGCCCAAGTCGTTAAAACGTCCCAGCCTCTTAATTTATTTACTCCCCTGCAAAGAATGACCCACGCGCGCGTTCCTGGAGTTTAAAGGTAATTGAATTCCCCCACCTGCCTCAAAACTCCCGTTTGCACCCATTTCCACGCAAATTTGTTTTTTTTATGACGCAGGCGGAGGTCAGCCCCGAAAACTCGCAGTTTTCAGTAGATGTCAGAGCGCTTCACCCTCCTTCACTTCCCCTTCTGCTCCGCTGCTTTGAGCCACTTTCGCCCTCCAGAGACTCCGCTCCCCCTGTTCCTATGCAACCCCGCTCCTTCCCGGCCGTGCCGAGCCGAGCACACCCGTGCCACCACTTTCCATTAATTAAGCGGCTTTGTTTATGTGAGAGGAGGCTCATTTGGGGCCGTGCTGGTGGCTGCTGGTTGTCACATTTACGTCTTTGTGATATTCCAATAACACCGCTGAGACGCGAAGTGCGTCAGTCTGACCTTTCTGCCACTTTTTCCTCCAAGAATCTTTCTGTTGTGAAACGCATAAAAGCATCCCGCAGATATGAGGACTTGTTAGAGGATGTACATGTATGACACAGATTAGAACTCTGAGTGTCTGGTACATGTATTTGATGTCCTCGATGGTCACACCGGACTTTCTTATATCGCTGTAATATTTAAATGGCACTGGAGGTGTGTGTTTGGCGCTGAGTAATGAGTTTACAGACGGAAATGGCACCAGAAGTGTTGTCTATTCATTTTATTTTAATGGAGCCGTTGATTTGCTACACGCTCATAGAGAGAAACACTGCTACAGTCAAAGTCATTTTCTGTCCCTACAGGTACAGTCACCATAAATGTCCCCTGCAGAGCTCATTATTAGTCCTCCGGGCCTGAAAAGGTGCGCAGTTGTATATTTGCACCGTTTATTCCAAGATTTTCAGGAGAGCGTTTTTGCTCAAAATTGCTGCTCAAATATTAACTTCAGTCTTCAATTTGTTTATTTGGGATTTTCTTTAATAATCTGACATGCCTCATTCGGTGTCTGTACAGAGGTTTGTAAGGTTGCCTCACAGTGAGAAAGTTCTGGGTTTGAGCCTTCGTGGGCGATTTGTTCTCTCTGTATCTCCATGTGAGAACTCAAAGGTGTTCTCCAGAGGTTTAGAGCAGCACTGGTTCTTCTAGATGTATTCTGACAAGTTCATCCTGTACCTGTCTTGCATATCAGAAAAGAAACAAGGTTTAAGTTTCTTTTCACCATTGCATTATGAGAAATTTGTTTTACAGCAACAATTCCCATTATAACAAGAAATACAACAGAAACTAATTACAGGAAATGGAAGAATTTCTACCAAGTAAGCAAAAAGAGCAAACGTGCTAGAGTAGAGACAGAAATACAAGCAAAGGCCTGTTTTCTATTAAGCATATTAATAACACTCAGAAGAAACGAGACATGGAGGGTTTCAGTCCTCCAAACAGCTGAGGGTAAAAACTCAAACTGTCCAGCAGTCGGTGGTTCAGACCAGCTCTGACTCTCTGTTCTTACAAATCCTTCAGTTTTAACTGCTTATTTATTAAAAGCTTTTATTGTTTATTTGGGGTGGGATTTCTCCATTCTCCCCACACAGCCAAACACAATCTGCTGATTCTCTCCTGGCTCTAAGGACTCAAAAAAATGAAATTGGGTGGTTGTTACATGTACAAGATTCAAACTTGTAATTTGAACTAAATAATTTCATCTTTCTATGGTGAACGTAATTAAATCATATAGCATCTGCATGAACTTCAGCAACTTAATTTGTTCTTGTTGAGATGACCTGATACAATCTAGTAAGAGCGGTTATTTGCTGGACTCACGCAATTCACACGATCACATGAGATGTCAAACTGCAGGAAAATCACTAGACAGCTACACCCACACCACGTGTATGCTCTCGCTATTTATTGTGGTTTAACCTGTCAAGGACAAAAACGTACAGAGAAGTCTGCATCAAGCCTTGAAATCACAGCTTTCCTAGTTTTAAGCCTGGAGTGACAGCTTGGTGGTGTGATGGTCAGTGCTGGTGCCTCACAGCAAGAAGGGCCTGGGTTCAAATCCACAATCCAATCTAGAGTTATTGGTGATTCTAAACTACGCATGAATGCAAATGGTTGTCTGTCTCTATGAAATCATCAACCCCCATATTGGTTCATTAAGCAAGACTAGCCGTAATTGCCTTGATTAACAAAGTTGTTCAAACAACAAGATTTCATTGTGTTTTCCTGAAGTTTTTAACTTGTGCAGAATGAATTAAAACAAAATTCTGATTACATTAAACCACTAAATGCCAAACGTGTTGGTTTGACATGGTCAAAACTGGGTTATTGTACTTGGTTAAATCACGTGGAAAAAGGTGACACGATTAAATTGTGTTCATCCAACAACTGATTTTTTTGAGTGAGTGCAGACATGAGAAAAAGTGTTGAGCTGTCAGACTAGAAATGACTGGGTCATAAATTAATGTGGATCTGGTTTTGCACCTTTTTAACCTCCTGACATCCACCTGGTCACCATAAACCCCCCCTGAGGGCAAGGTTAGGGTTAGGTTGCATTTTAGCCACATGCTACACATGCATAGTTTCAGAAACTGGAAACAGTGGTGTCAAATTCAGTTCCAGGTCCGGGTGGCAGAGAAAAGCGCAGGGCTGCATAATTACGCTTAATAAATTGATTTCAAAATGTCTGCATAAGACGCAACATCCTCAACCGGCCCACAGGAAAAAACAGCGAGCGATGAGCTGTGAAAGGAGCCGAACGATGGCTGTTTTGGAAGTTTGACTAATAACAGAAAAGTAAAAGATGGTAGTTTGTGCAGTTTGGCTGTAAGCTTTAGCTTTCTTTCTTTCAAGTTTTCAAAGTCTCTGAGTAATTGTGGTCGTGGTATTGACCATAATTGCAGCTATGATTTGTGCCCTGACTGAGCTGTTCTGCTTTCATAGAAGCTTTTTAGAGAAATGTTGGTAAACCAGTGCCTGAGAAACACTGATACAGCAAATGAAAATGCACCGATGGCTTTTTTGCGCTGCTGTGTGTGTGTGTGTGTGTGTGTGTTGCACTAACTGATCTACAGTCTCACACCTGCTTTGAGTTACCGTGGGAACCACTGTGAAAACCGCTGCATAAAGCTGACAAACAGATGCACCTTTAAAGATACAATAAATGTTTCTGACTTCTAGAAGCAGATTTGAAATCACCTCACGGTGCTGCTGAACACGTGCACCAGGTGTCGGTAACGGTTTAGTTTGCGCAAAGGTTCGAGGTTTTTTTTCTCCTGAAAGGAACAAACGCAGCAACATTTAGAGCTGCAGTGTGTTAATTCAATTCACAAACTTTGACCTTCCACCTTCTGGATGAATGCCTCTCCGTCACAAACACCACCTGGCTGACTCGGATTATAATTCGCAGGTCAGCGGCGTGCAGTGTGACTGTTGTCGCCTGGTGATAAAATCTCATATAACTCACCTGATAAAGACATGAATGGGTTTATCATCACATGATTTATGTGCAGATTCATAAAATTAAAGAAGTGAAGTTAGTTTTATAACGTGAAAGCATGAGAATCAACAGTTTTATCTAGTTAACAGGAAGCGAGTTTAAATTATTAAAAGAATTATTATAAATGATTTGTAATCAACCAATTAACCATTTAGCTTATAAGAAATAAAAAAAAAGGCTAAAAATGTTGTTTCACTTCTTTTATTTTCTTCAACCACAAAGTTCAGAAACACAACTATATATTTGAGATATATTACTGCAGATACTTTCTCCACAATTTTCCATCAAAAAGTCTCAAATGGTGAACAGTAACAATATTTTTAATACTTTAATTGGATGAGTAAATAGATTACAGCAGCAGTCCCCAACTTTTTTTGCGCCACGGACCGGTTTATGCCCACCAATATTTTCACGGCCTTTAAGGTGTCGCGGATAAATACAACAAAATAAAACTAGTACCGGTACCGATAAAAGAAGATTTATTCATAACACACGTGAAAAGACCCAGGAAAACCGAGTTAATGATAAAAACGATAACAAAATAACGCTGAAAACCGATAAAAACCCTGAAAACCAAACATTTCAGACCTGAGCCTCAACTCTCGCAGCCCGGTACCAAACGACTCACGGACCGGTCCCAGGCCCGGGGGTTGGGGACCGCTGGATTGGAAGAAAAATGGCAGGTAATTAGCCAGAGTGCTATTTTAACCTCACATCAGGTCTCCTCTCCACTCCACCCCCCACCTCTGCGATGTGTCCTTGAGCGGGACGGCAGATGAAAGACTTGCAGCCTAAACGTGTTAACAAAGAACCAGGACCAGCTTTTGGACCACATAAACTAAACTCCCCGGCAGCTTTATCTTAATGGATCTCATTCAGCTCCAGCTGTGCGCAAACAAACTTTTTTTGTGATAAACTGAAGCACCTTTACTCCATTCCTGAATTCATCCACCCATTCCCATCTGCATATCTAATTCAGGGTGTGATGGGGCGAGAGGCAGGGTACAGCTATGGCTAATTTAGCATCACTAACTAATCTAACATCCGTGTCTTGTGAGAGGAATCCAGAGTACCTGGAGAGAACCTACACAGGTACCGGGATATTATGTAAACTGCACACAGAACGGCCGCAGGCAGCAATCTCTCACTGCCACCTTCTAACCTCCCTGCATGGGTATGAAATAGTGCTGTTGTAGGTGTGAGGCTGTAGGTGCACAGGTGAGGTGTCTCTTGGTCGTTTGCTTCGGCTCTGCCGCTCTCAGCTTCAGATGTCCTGGTGTGCAGAGCTGCTTGGGCCTCTCAGTGCCTGGGAGAAGCTGCAGGCTTGCTGCTTCTGATACCTTATGGTCAAAAACACTGTTTCCTTTTTCATTTACATTAGACTTAAAACTCACGAGAATCTGCTGAAAAAGACAGGCAAGTCAAAGAAAATGAGAAGCTGCAAAGAAGAAGATTTGTTGGTGGAACAAACGCTGATGGAAGGTCAGAAAAGAATCCTCAGACTGAGAAGCTTCCGGTGGCACTGAAGATGCAGTTTCAGTGTCGCTTGGATTGCTTCAAAATATGTAAGAAAATAAATAAATAATCTGCAGTCCTGTGATCCCATTGCCTTCTGGATTCTGGATGGAGTGACGGTTACAGACAGAAGAGGCCATCAGGGGTTATTATACGCTTTACTGGAGCGTTAGAACGGCAACAGTTAGAGTGCTCGCAGAGAGTCTCTGGTCGTGATGTATTCAGCTCCACTCGCTTCTTCATCATGTTTTAGTTCCTGTTTACTGAACAGGATGTCTCAAAGCAACTGGCTTCTGAAGTCGATCCAGGAACGTCTGGGCACTAAGATTAATGAAGATATTTCTGTAAACGACGGCTGTTAGCTGAGAAAAAAATAAAAAAAATAAAATAAAAGCGGTGTAGCTATTTTTTTTTTTTTTTTTTTTTTTTTGGAAAGAGCAGCAATATTAAAAAGAAATCTCAACACCTGACAGCCAAGAGTGTGAAACACTTGTTTGGGCTTCAGTGTGCAGAATGATGTGTGCAGCCGGTAAAGGAGTTTCAAACTAATCTGAAAGGCAAGCCTCTCGTAACGGGCAGTTTAGACCAGCATGAAGAGGAAACCTGAAACCTGTAATGTGCAAACATGAGAACAGACTGTCAGCGATACAGGGCAGGCCCTGCAGATAAAGTTTGAAGTGAAAATAAGAACCTTTATTTTTATAGCACTTATAAAAAAAATCAGTTTTACAAAAACTCACGTAACAGTTTCTAACAATGAATCATCGAACCGATATCAGTTTACAAGGGGTCGTGCTTTATAAAATATGATGGATTATTTATAAAAATTAAAATGTAGAGGGATACTACAGGGAGTGCAGAATTATTAGGCAAAGGAGTATTTTGTCCACATCATCCTCTTCATGCATGTTGTCTTACTCCAAGCTGTATAGGCTCGAAAGCCTACTACCAATTAAGCATATTAGGTGATGTGCATCTCTGTAATGAGAAGGGGTGTGGTCTAATGACATCAACACCCTATATCAGGTGTGCATAATTATTAGGCAACGTCCTTTCCTTTGGCAAAATGGGTCAAAAGAAGGACTTGACAGGCTCAGAAAAGTCAAAAATAGTGAGATATCTTGCAGAGGGATGCAGCAGTCTCAAAATTGCAAAGCTTCTGAAGCGTGATCATCGAACAATCAAGCGTTTCATTCAAAATAGTCAACAGGGTCGCAAGAAGCGTGTGGAAAAACCAAGGCGCAAAATAACTGCCCATGAACTGAGAAAAGTCAAGCGTGCAGCTGCCAAGATGCCACTTGCCACCAGTTTGGCCATATTTCAGAGCTGCAACATCACTGGAGTGCCCAAAAGCACAAGGTGTGCAATACTCAGAGACATGGCCAAGGTAAGAAAGGCTGAAAGACGACCACCACTGAACAAGACACACAAGCTGAAACGTCAAGACTGGGCCAAGAAATATCTCAAGACTGATTTTTCTAAGGTTTTATGGACTGATGAAATGAGAGTGAGTCTTGATGGGCCCGTGGCTGGATTGGTAAAGGGCAGGGAGCTCCAGTCCCACTCAGACGCCAGCAAGGTGGAGGTGGAGTACTGGTTTGGGCTGGTATCATCAAAGATGAGCTTGTGGGGCCTTTTCGGGTTGAGGATGGAGTCAAGCTCAACTCCCAGTCCTACTGCCAGTTTCTGGAAGACACCTTCTTCAAGCAGTGGTACAGGAAGAAGTCTGCATCCTTCAAGAAAAACATGATTTTCATGCAGGACAATGCTCCATCACACGCGTCCAAGTACTCCACAGCGTGGCTGCAAGAAAGGGTATAAAAGAAGAAAAACTAATGACATGGCCTCCTTGTTCACCTGATCTGAACCCCATTGAGAACCTGTGGTCCATCATCAAATGTGAGATTTACAAGGAGGGAAAACAGTACACCTCTCTGAACAGTGTCTGGGAGGCTGTGGTTGCTGCTGCACGCAATGTTGATGGTGAACAGATCAAAACACTGACAGAATCCATGGATGGCAGGCTTTTGAGTGTCCTTGCAAAGAAAGGTGGCTATATTGGGCGCTGATTTGTTTTTGTTTTGTTTTTGAATGTCAGAAATGTATATTTGTGAATGTGGAGATGTTATATTGGTTTCACTGGTAAAAATAAATCATTGAAATGGGTATATATTTGTTTTTTGTTAAGTTGCCTAATAATTATGCACAGTAATAGTCACCTGTACACACAGATATCCCCCTAAAATAGCTAAAACTAAAAACAAACTAAAAACTACTTCCAAAAACATTCAGCTTTGATATTAATGAGTTTTTTGGGTTCATTGAGAACATGGTTGTTGTTCAATAATAAAATTATTCCTCAGAAATACAACTTGCCTAATAATTCTGCACTCCCTGTATATTCATATACTTATTTTTAAGGATTCTCACCAGACAAGTGAAGATTTTAATGAAAAACAGCACAAAGGTCTGCTTTATGTAAATGTTAACGTTTAAATAGTTAAATCATTTAAATATTTGCTGTGTGGCTGGTTTCAGTCAGGCTGTGTGGAGGAGGAGAAAGTTTCACATCCTAGAAATGATTATTTCTTGTCTGGAAATTGTGACTTTGTGGAGAATCAGTTGTATAGACCCAGATGGAGATTAATGTTTGCCGGTTCTTGTGCCACATTCGGTCTTACTTGACAGTTTGTCTCATTCAGACATAGGTCCAGCTTACCTGGACCAGATGTCAGCCATGGTTTCTGGGCCACATCTGGCTAACTCCACACTGGCTGGCACACCCAAAGTCTTATTTAAGGTTTTATTGGTATAAAATAGGTTATATTTGATAAACAGATGAAGCAACTCAATATCAGGAGCTCAGTTCATGAAGAAATGTGAGACTGGCCTATGCTCACCGTAATACCTGCAGATGGCACACATCTCCAGCTGTTTCCAGCTGTTGAATCAACGCCCCTGATATTCTTATGTAGAAGCCTCTCAGTGTGGTAAAGCTGACAGAAATTTAAATTCCCAACAGTTTTCTTAGACTTTCACAGGACTTTAGATCTACTTTGTAGACAGAAGCCCCAAAATTCACAAACTAAATATAGAATGACAAAAAGATGTTGAATAACCGATAAATGGCTTTTACTGCTATTTAAACATTCAGCATTTATTGTTGAATAAAATCATAATGAATAATTATTAGTTAAAAATTATTACTATGGTTAGAATTGACTTCTATTAATGAAAAAAAGCCTTGACTGTAAAAACTTAATAACTTGTGATACAAATTGTGATTTTATTTTGAAACAATGAAATATGTTGATTTATCAATAATGATGGGAGCTGAAGTCATGTTTGTGATGGTTGAGATAAAAAAAAAGATTTGTAAGATGATACGAACGTTGTCTATCGCAGAAGCTTGGAAATGACAGCGTATCAACAGGAAATGCAACCACTGAAAGAATAAAGAAATACCTCAGTAAAAAGCTCAGATGTTATTGTAGCAAAATATTACTAATGTCATAAAAACTGCAATGAAAACGCCACTTCAACAATCACTGTCCTTGCATATTCATATATTTTGCCAGGTGTGGTGTGGTGAGGGTGTGGCCTGTGTGCAGGTGCAGTAACAGGTGTAGGGGACCTTTAGAGAGCAGCGGTCAGTTTGCCTCGTCATGGTTGCAGCTCCTCCTCAAACAGCCTGTAGCTGCTGTGTCAACACCTCGCCGCCGCTCTGCTGCAGCCCACAACAGGTGTTCGAGTGCTGCACCGCCTGCCTCGCATGCATCACGTGTGTGTTTTTGTGTGTGTGTCTGTGCCTACATGGGTCCGTTCATGTCTGAACCCGTATTTGGTGCGTTTGTGTGTGTCCGGATGCCTCTCGGTGTGTTTCTGTGTGCGCGCGGTTGAAAAGCCCCACACGGCGTTGTGCTGTTTGTTCAGTGTTGGAGCAGCAGGCCTGACCTTTGCTGAGCAGGAGCTAAGACAACATGAGCTGCTGTTAGCCGGACGAGCTGCACTGCGGCTCTCTGACATCAGTCCTCAGGTTGGAACCAGCTTCCTGCTTATTACCTCTTACCTTTGTGCAGAAAAGGCACTACGGGAAACCCGAGAGCATCTCTATAGCTTTTATGGTCAAGCTTAGAAACCCACAGTCCACCTCTGAGCATTTGCTTAGCATTCATTTCCTTTGTTGTCTTCCTGCCGTTTGTTTTCATGGCCATTAACTCCCATGAAAGACGTAAATGTTCATGTCGTACCCTCTAAACAAAGCATGAAATGGTCTGGAACGCAAACCGCAACTTGTGGTTCCTGGCACTGCCGGCTGATTTCAGCGAAACAAACTTTTCTGAGAATCCAAACTCAGAACGATCACCTGCGCTCCAAAGAAATGACATTCGAACTCTCTTTTCATTTGGTCATATAAAAGCTTTAGGAGTTACACAAGTATTCACGGCAGGTCCATCTCAGTGTAGCAAATGCACTTTAAAAAGTTTTGCAAACTTTATATTCAAATGTAAAAATGTAGGAAGTGAAGACAGATTTAAACACATCAGTTATCTAAACATCTAAGAAGCTCATAAACACTGATTATTACCCATACCCAGCACACAGGTTGTTCATAGCTCATCCATAAAGCTCTATAGTTTATTATCAGCTGGTCACATATGAGCTCCTCTCATTGGTAGTTGCTTCAAACAGTTACCTAGACGTTTATCCCACAGTCTCTGGCTGCCTCGTCTCCATCAGCACATTGCACAATCTGCTTTCCAGAAGGAAACAAAGTCTAAACATAACTGAAGTAACGATCATGACACCGTTAAGCATTTTAATGTCAACAACAACAATAAAATGCACTCCTGCATCTCTACAGCATTTTCTAATCTGCTGAAGGACCTCTACAGTCTTTTAAAGGCCTTTTTGTCACCACTGCCAACAGTTAGGAGCTCTCTGAATAACTTTCTTCATTATCAGGAAGTTAGTCATACCTTTAAGCAGAAAATTGTCAAAAGAAAAACACATTCTTCTGAGTCTTAAGAGTCGTCCTTAAAGCTACTGTTAGCTGCTGGTGCTCTAGATTGTATTTATTTCTCTCTGTTGAGGTCAGGAAAGCGATTCCGCTCCCTGAAGACCAACACAGAGAGACTGAGGAGGAGCTTCTTCCTGCAGGCGATACGGTCTCTCAATCACACCACCACACAGTACTGACCCACACATATGGTTCTTACACACACACTGGACTTTCTGGACTTTGGTTTTGCACAACACTGGTCACTATATTCTTCATTTCCAGTTAATACTTGTACAGCTGCTGTTATTGTGTATATATTTATTTATATTTAGATTTCTTCATACATTCTTATATAGTTCTATATTGTGTATTTTGTTGTACAGTTATTTTATTTTCAACTTTAATTTATATATTTTATCTTATTCTTCCCAGTTAAATTTACCCTTCATTCTAATTTGTGTTGTACAGTTATTTCATTTTTAACCTTAATTTATATTTTATTCCTTCCTAGTTAAATTTACCCTTTTTAATTTTTCATATTTATTTCCTATCTTATTCATAGCCTTTTCCTTTTTTGTTTTCTTTAGGTCACGAGCAGTTGTCCAAGCATTTCACTACATATCGTACTGTGTATGACTGTGTACGTGACAAATAAATTTGAATTTGAATTTTATTGTGATTAACTGTTTGTCACCACTTGTTGAGCTGCCTGGATTTCACTGCGTTTCCTCCAGCAGATCACCTGAGTCCCTGGTTCAGACCGAAGGCGGTGACTCAGCGGCACAGCAGCTCCGTGAGGAGGCTGAGTCAGGATGGACAGATCTGTTGCTTTAATGTCAGTGATCCTCTCTCCCAGAGAGCGCAGAGCTGACAGTTTAATTATCTGTAATTTCTCTGTTAAAGCAGCTTGCAGAGAAAGACTCTTAAAAGTGACGCCTTCTCTCCGTCCTTCAACAATTTTACTGCCCAAATCAGCAGAGCTTGTTTTTTTCAGATTAATGGATGCTCATATTGAATGAAATACACGCTCACTTGGCAGTTTATAGCACCTAGCTGAAACCAGCGCAGTCCAATCAAACGGCCCTGCAGTAAATCATGTTTCAGAGCTTTTAAAATTTAGTTCAATTCATCTTTGGGGCCATTATGGTCTGTGGTGCCGTTCAGCTGAACTGCATTATAAATAGAGGCGTGTCTTTTATTTGGATTGAATGGGATGATTGAAATAATAGAAACAGCACTACATATGCAGCCCATAAAAGTAACACTTTATAAAAGCAGTTCCAACAAACACTGAGCATTATAAGCTTCACGTAGGAGGATTTACTGCAACTGTATCACCTTCACGCACTCTGATGCATTAGTGGACATAAAATGAGTCTAATCAAGTTTTTCCAAATTAAAGTTAATTGTTAAACATATATATATATATATACTTTTCAATCCCAGCAGGATACTTTCAAAGAAATACAAAGTGACATGGCAATATTCACTGTGATAACACGATGTGTCGTAATCAAAATGTGTTAAGAATCAGAGATGATCTATAGCAGAAGGATGTTTGAAAGCCTTAGTGTTAGACCTTTAGGGTGTTTTTTGGATCCTGAAATGAAAATATTTAGAAGAGCTGGAGCACAGGCTTCTTGAATTGCATTGCAGCCATATTATTGGTCAGATGATTACATTAAAAATGCTCCCAAAAGCTACAACAGCACAAAAATGGTCCAGAGGTCCAGTTTGGAGACCGTTAGCTGAGGTCTAGCAGGCAGCTAGCAGACTGTATTAGCATAAACCTGTCAGTAGGGTTGTCAACAATGCGATACTAATCGATACTAAAAATGACTTCTGGGTTACAAACTCGTCTTATTTGCAACAGTATTGATACCAACAGTGCATTCCTCTCTTCTATAATGTTTTTTTTATAAAAACATCCCTGTCCCTGTAAAGTTGCACAGGTCAGGTGAAACTATCCAAAGAGGCCAAAACAGTTTTTGCATCAGGCTGTAAGCGTGTTTATTTTTGCTGTAAAGTTGGACATTTGAACATGGGAGTCTATGGGGACTGACTCACTTTTGTGGCACTAGAGGAACTGCAGCGTTTGTGTTGTCTTTGTCTTGTTGGTGCTTGCTGAGCACCTGTAGCATCTTCAGAGCTCCTCATTAAGCTCCACCTGCTGCAGCAGACCATGAGATGCGGCTGAAACTCGAACAATTGACATTTTTTGGGTCTAATTGCTCTCGGGGCGGGTTACGTAACAACGCAGCCTCCGAGAATGTTCTCAGCCTGTACTTGAGACGTATTATCACAATGTCACAATCTTCACTGGGTGAAGACACAGTGAATACGCTGAATACATGGTGTCATGTGTCATCAGTGTGTGTGCGTGTGTCTATTAATAAGCTACAGCAGCCTGCTGTTGTTTTAAAGCTTCTCAGCCTTTTATTAAAAACTTAAAACCACTTTTTATTCTGTGACTAAAAATAAAACATAAATACTTTGCCAGTACTGCCACCTGTGGAGTAATAGCATTGTTCTCACAGCACTTTGGACACATTGAAATTGCTGTTTTTTGCTTTGAAAGATCCACTTTCCCCCCCTCGTCCTGTAAAGGTGGGCTATAGATTTTTTTTTTTGAAAACAAAAAAAAACTCTGACAGCCAAATCTTAAAGTCCCTTTTACTTATTGTGCCGCAATTAAATTGAGAGTACAAAAGCTTTTGTTTAAATGCTGCAGACGTTCTTTACAGGAGTCTGTGATATTCTTTAATGGCAGCTCCAAAGGCAGCTGCATCGGTGAGTCATATAAAGTAAAATACCAAAGAGCAGCATGTGTCAGCTTTAATAGAGGTCTGACAGTCAACATTTTTCTTAAGTGCCTGTTCAAGGCAGCATAAGGCAGCTTACGGAGGAACAAAGAGGCCAGATAGCTGCACCTTGAGCCGTTCGAGCTTTCGCCATAAAGGAAAACCGAACAAAAGGAAAAATCTTGGAAAGTATGATATTTTTTATTTTTTAGGAGAAGAGAAGGAAAAGAGGCATGGAAAGTATTCCAACCACTTTGCTTTTTTTAACACACCGAAACTTGATCCAAAAATAGATTTTAGGAAAAAGGTAAATCTCTACATGTCATTCTCATTCCTGACGGGTAAAATAAAATAAAATATTTCAGCGTTTCAGTTTTGCACAAGGTGTCATTTGACAGGGCTTATTATGGAGGGTCTGCCACTGCCAACTTGTTACTTTTTAAAATAAAGAGCACATTTTAACCAGAAACCTATCTGATTCATTTTTAGCACCTAAATCTGAGTTAATTTAATAGATCTAAGTTCACCTTAATATTTTTCAGAAAACACTCGAGGTGGGAAATAAGCTGCTTTTAGTTCAACAGCGTGCACATTGTTGAACTAAAAACTATAAGATCTTTGTTGTCTACTTGCAGTAACTTCAACTTCCACCAGGGGGCTCACTTCAGGAACCAGCCTGGACATGAGCTTTATGCAAATGAGGTGCTGGCAACTCAGTGCTCGTCTCAAAATACAACATAGTGTGTTGCACAGCTGGTTCACACACTCAGCAGGCAGCATAACATCAGCAGCAGCAAATCGGTGTTCCTCCCGGGATCAATAAAGTTTTTTCTGATTCTGACCCAGATGCTGGAACTGCCTCCTGAACTCACAGCTGTAATCAGTGCCAGCAGCAGACCCCCCCAGAGTCTTTCTTTACGTTCAGTGCGGGACTCTTTTCAATAATTCGGGATGAGCACAGCAGCGGCGGCGAGGAAGTGGACCGTGTTTGTTTTGATTACAGCGGAGACCCTGGGGTTTTCTGGCTTTTTAAATGAAGTTCAGTCACTTCAGTAACTTTATTCATTCTTTTTTCTCCCTTCACCTTCGCTCTGTGTTTTCCCCACTCTAATCCTGTCAGGTTAAAACCAAGACATGGAGAAGGTGGTGAAATAACTGCTTTTCAGTTTTGCACACAATTACAGAACGTTAATTAAACCAAAGAAGGTCAATTTCATTTTGCATTGTTATTCTTTTCAATAACAATAATTATTACATCCTCTTTATTTATGTTCTCCACCAAATCATTACAGATAACAGTGAAGTGTAGCTAACAGTGCACATGATTTCTAGCCTTTTCTTTATTCATGACACAAAAGCCTTCTTGCATTTTGTTCGTATTGCTTTTCATGTTAAACAGATGTCACAAAAAACTTTGTGCTGAGATGAGGAGGTTGGGGCAGGTGGTGGGTTAATTAGGGGCACATCTGGCACATCCATGGACTCCTCCAACAATGTTCTCAATATATGAGTTCAGACCAGCTGTGGAGCGAGCTCGGGCTTGGAGGTCATTTTCTTGTACGGTCTGAAATGATCAGTCTAAGAAATGCTGAAATTACATGTTTTATATTGTTTCCAGTTTTAAAGGACCTTTGAGCTGCAGGCTGGAGTTCAAGGCTTCTCTTCACTCACTGTTTGAGTACGATCAGAAAAAGATCTTCTAAAAGGTTTCTTTGAAAAGCTGCTCGGGGGTTCAGAGAGTGCCTCCTGCACTCCCTGCAATGCTTAAGTATTTGTGGGAACAGGCCGCTCCCTGTCTAGAGTTGTCTGGAGTGTGACCTGGTGGAGATATTAGGGTGGAGATATTTTTGAGGAGCAAGACTTTTTTTTCCCCCCCCATGAGTAATTCCACCTTTTATTGCTGGCTTCTTTAAAGTTGCCGACAACCAGCTTCAAATCGAGCTCTCATTTACCACAGCCAGTTCAAGGACTCCAGTAATGCAATAATCCAGTAATATTACAAGTCTGCAAACTAAAATCTGGAATAAAATTAATTTAAAAGTGCTTTTTAAATGTCGTTTTACCGTCATTAGATTTCTCAGAAGAACGATCTGACTCTGATACTAAAAAATCCACGTTTCATTTGTCTTATGGGACCTTTATGTCTAATGGACACTTCCACAACGAAACCATCAGAATTATGACTTGTACAAAACATGCAAAGCATAAACATTTACGACTACATGGTTCTGTTTTATGTGGGAACAGGACAGTCCGGACGACCAGGAGTCAAATGAAGGACCTGTGAGGGCGGTTTGTAACCTGTGTGGTATTCTTGTTAACTATTCACTGGTCACTGGGTCAGCCCATAAAATTAACCTCTAACCTCTATTTGCACTGTCCCCCCGCCTCATGTGCAGACACCATCATCTACATGTTTGTTTACATGTGAAACCAGCTTGTCATTAATCAAGACCAGTGTCAATTAAAATAGGAATGTGGGTTTATAATAAAGTTCAGTATACACACTACAAACCATAAAACTTTTTTAAAAAGTGGTATTCAAACAGTATTTTCTCTTTCAGTCACATATGTGTGTGAAGACATTTAAGGTAGCATGGCTGTGTAAACGACACAGGAAACAACAGATTTATTGTAGACTGTAGACAATACCTTCACCTTAAACACTCTCAAACCCGGCGGTTTATTGGCAGCAGCTCGGCCTCCGGCTGTTTGGTCAGTTGACCTTGGCGGCAGTTTGTCCATTTTGAGGTCTCGTGATTTATCAGGGACACATGGAGTCATTCGACCTCCTGTTAACACCACCCGCACTCCTTTGCTCCTCCTCCACCCGTTTAACCACCAGATGCCCATCCTTCTCAGTACTCTTCTTTCTTCTCAGAAATATTAAACCTCAATTCAGAATTTAGCTTTAATACAAGAGAAAAATCTTCTCTTCTTTGAACTAAATTGTTACTCTCAGTCTGTGCTGTCTGATTTTGGTAATAATGAGAACATTTAAAGGAGTTCTGCATAACTTCCAGAAAACTGCTCTGAACTGCAGTCGACATCCTGTAGCTCATGTTTGTCAGTAAGCATCGGTTAAAATAGATGGAGACATAAACAGGGCCGTGGTGCACTTACCATTGACTTTACATTTTGTTATGTAATTTTATGTTATGTTGACCTCATGGCCTTTTTGCTGTGCAGCATGTCTCTATGTTAGCTTGGTTAGCTATCATTAGCCAAAAAATATATATTTTAGGATCTGATTTGACCACAACTAAACAATCCATTCACAAATCAGACACCCTGCTGATATTGTTAGTTTTATTCTGTAGTTTTTTAGTAACCATGCACAAAAACATGAATCTTATAAAACGAAAAATGACATGTACCAAATTTAGCCACTTCCTGTTTTCCATCTGCAGTATTGACTGTAATTTTATGGCCACGTTTCCATTTATGTGGAATCTGGTCATTTGTTGACATTTGGACTTGATTTCTGAGGTGACGCTGCGTTGTTCAGTTTTAAGGTGGGATTGTTTCGAATTTTGTGGAAAATTCATCCAGATGATGAACCAGGAAGTGAGAGGCCGAGCCAAGAAAGTCGTGGAAAGCCTTGTGTTTTCGCTACAGTCTGCTTACAAATTGGTAATAATAATATTAACTATGAAAAATATTTCTTATTCTGTTTTTTTTTTATTCTGTTTGTAATTTGAAAAGGTGGTGAGACATGAAACCATGGGACTGATGGGAAACGTGGTCTTCTTGTGTACCAACATTTGGTGGCCTAAGTGTTGCTCTGCCTGCTTTACAGTCGGCCGTCCGTCGGCAGCAGAAACATTAAATGCGACTCAGATCTACCAATGATTAAAAACGAACCTCATCGCAGTAAATCGCTGCTCTCAGCTGCAGGCCGACATTTGAAAACACTTTGCTGCTAGTGATTTATTTTGACGTGGGGCGGCCATGTCAAACACTTCCGTCTCCCTCCTCTCTCTCCATGTTCTTCCTCCCTCCGTCTCTCATTTCTCCTCCTCCTCGATTTGTGAATCCGTAAAGAGGCCGCACATTTACACATGCATCCCTTTCACTTATCGCCAGTTTCAGTCAGAATAAATTAGGGAAGTTATTAATTTATCAGAGAATAATTATTTCTACATTATTCTCCAGGGCCACACATGAAACTCCACGGTACTTTGAATTAATAATTCATCTTTTTTTTTAATGAATGAGTGAGAACATTTCAAATATGAAATAAGAGAATAAAATGTAATGAAATAACTCCACTGCAGTGGATATAAAGACTGCAAATATTGTTTGCTTTAGGAGGTGAAAAGCTGAGTGAATGAGCACAAATATAAATTAAAGAATTAATGACTGACAAGCAAATTTATAATGCAGGCAACATTGTTTGTCCAATAAGTGTGGACATTTGATATTTTCACACCATGTCCTAATGTGTCCTACTGATGAGTCTCTCCACTATCCTTGTCATTAATATTAAAGCATGTTGAACATTTGAGTAAGTTATTTGAAATTATAAAATTAAAAAATAAAATTTCCACGAAAGTAGCTGGAAAACGTGGTCACCGTAATATTTAAATAAATACTTAAATGTAGCAAACACTGACGATTAATACACCATAAAGTGAGGTATACTAGCTCGTTCATGTAACTCCTTGTTAATTACTACACACTCACAATGAACAAACTTGGTATACGTATAAGTTCAGAGGTTAACAAAGTCCAAGGAGGAGACGCAAAACAAAAAGAGCAACACAAACTAGGAAGTATAACAGATGCCTTTAAGGCCAAAGAGACGGCTGGACTATTTATACACCGAGAAGGCTGAAAGGGTAAGGCACCGCAGGGATGAGTGAGACACAGGTGCAGACAATCAGGGGAGAGCAGATAGAACAGTACAGTAACTAAAGACACGGGGAATGAAGAAGCTTTGTTTTGACTGCCCCCTCACTCACCAAGGGTCTCCACACAGATAGCTCCACATATCTGATTCTGACACAACCCCAAAGGGATATGTGTCTCCTCCTGGTCTCAAACCTGAGATCTGTCATCTCTAAACTGCTACAAAGCCACAACTAAACACACGAGGATTTACAAACTCAAAATAGAAACTGGAGCTAAGTGAAGGCCGAGAATTGAAAACTACAACTAGAGTAGTAAATGATGTAAACGGGTATCCACAACTTGATGAAAACCTGACAGGAACCAGAACTTCAATAATCCAGTAAGACTCAAACTCAACATTGTGAAGGCACCAAAACCACGAACCAAAGCAGAAACTTCATGTAGTAAAGACAGAAATCAAAGACAAAGAAATCTGACTTAAGTATAATAACGAAATCAGAACAGATGTCTAGAACTTCATAAATACCAAATTGTGACTAGAACTCAAATACCACAAGGAATAATACTCAAGATTACCTGTAGTCTATTAACTAGATAAGAACATTTAAATATCAAAGGTTAAAGTGCTGGAACAAAATCAGAGATGATAAAAACATGCTCTGTTTAATTTCAAACTTTATGCAAACATAATATAGTTATTTTTATAATCAATGAACTATTTAAACATGAGCGATGATTCAAGTTGACAGTAGAAATTTTATATTCGATGTTTACAGTCTTGGCACGGCACAGAGACCGAAACCTAAAGTTCACTAACATTTGATCAGATACCCTGAATATGATCACTGACCAGGAGCTGTTACTCACTACAGGGGTGTCAGTCACGGTCCTGTTAATCACAGAAGCTTTACAATATTTACATTATACATTTTGCTGCTGCATACACTGAACAGAGGCAGAAATACAGGTTTTGTTAACATTCGAAAAAGAACACAGACCCAGAGTCATAAATGACTGCAGGACTCAAAACCCTTACATGCAAGTATTCAGAAATGGTGAGTGCTGTGAGTCTTTGTTTGCCATTACATAACATAAAACAAACTTACAGATTCATTCTTGTCTGTGTGCAAGCACAAAAACCAAGAAACAGAAAACTCAAAATAAGTTGGTAACATTACATTAACTTAAGTAAAGGGCACTAATTTAAAGGAAGAAAGGATATTGCTTCTCTTTTCAATGTAGATATTTTATATTAATATCCTTTTGACTGGTAAGCTACTTTTAAGTTTTACTTTCCTGGCTGCTGATGGCAGCATGTGAAAAAAAAATTGAATCTGGAAAAGTGAGACAAACCAATAACATGTTGGGTTTTTTTCTACTGTGCAGATTTCTGATCACACTTCAGGGCAGGAACTGAATGACAGTGATGATGACAGCAGTGGATTTGTTTGTAGCATCCTTTAAGGCCAATATATAATATATAAAAGACAGGCTGCTGTTTCTTCTTTTGTTGTTAGTGACCAATAAACACACAAAGTAAAGAAGTTATTCAAAAATGATCTTTACTTGTTATTCTCTGTCCTCCTCTCTTCTCTCACTGTTCTGTTTATTTATCCTTTGCACAGTGGTATCTGTAGTAAATGATAACAAGGACGTCAATCCAACAAGTATAAAGTAAACCAGGCAATAAAACCTAATCTCAAGTTAAATCATGTCTCTGTCAGTCTCCCCCAGTTTTTGACCTTTTCTCTTCATTTGTGTTATCTCTTTCAAATAACCATCACGGTGCACAATAACACACACGAGATACGGGAAGAGAAGAGCAATAACAATAAAAGCCGCTGATGACAATAAGAGTCAAGTTAAAAAGTGAGTGGCCATAAAAACAGTGCTATGATGGATATTATTTGAAGGTATCGGGTGGAGCAGGTGAATCGGTAATGCTGTCGATTTGCACTTTGGCATTTTGAAGCTCCTCTTCCTTCAGCTCTGCGTCCCATGTGGAGGGCCGGTCGTTTGGCTGGCTCCATCACAGGCTGGGAGATGACCAGTGGACGCCAGCCAAACGCTGGTCCGGTTTTGGCCGCATTTGGGTTCCATTCTTTCCTGGCAGCCACGTTAGCGGCCTGCCAGCCATAATTTTGGAGTCCTAAAGAGGACTTCCAGGTGATGTAGCTTAGTCCCACTGACAGCTATGATGGAGGTCTGCTCTGGTGTGTGTGTTTAGACATCCTATAGGAAAGATCAGCTGAGGAACTGGGGAAAGGGAGGCTGAAGACAGGCTGCTGCTTCTTCTTCTGTGGTTAGATTTGCTTCCGTTTGAGCTGCTGATGCTGCAGCAAAGTGTCTGGTTGGCTTCTAATAACCTTAAAGGTCAGACGGCAGCCAGCTTAGTGCCAAAGTTT
The DNA here is from genome assembly GCF_041146795.1 of Maylandia zebra. Classification (NCBI taxonomy): domain Eukaryota; kingdom Metazoa; phylum Chordata; class Actinopteri; order Cichliformes; family Cichlidae; genus Maylandia; species Maylandia zebra. Next base: position 35,362,353 of record NC_135175.1, on the reverse strand, counting down.
TACATTTTTTACTGAAGCAGAGAAATTATATGCATCAAGGAAAAGAATAGAGGTCTATCAGAGCATTCAGTGGTGCACTTTGGCAAAGCTGTTTCTTAGACAGGCACAAGGTGTCCTTTGGACAAGAGCTCTTTGAAAAAGAACATGCGGTGTAGCTCATTCGAAAAGTTCTCCCCCATAAGCTCTTGTTAAGACTTGTATAAAATATCCAAGCTGTGATGGCTGAAATTCCTATGACTTACAGCTCCACTGATACTCCAACATCTATGGGCTCAAATTGTGGTCATAAATATTTTGTACTTGTAAATCAGTTTTGTGTGTGTAAAAAGATTTGTGTGTGTGTCAAAAAGATTTGTGTGTGGACTTGGCCAAAAAATACGTGTGAAACTGCACTCAAGTTTCAAGTTACAAGTACGAATTTTGACCCTATTTTTCTTCCTTTCATCTGATTGGCCAATGTCATGTCAATCACAAGTTTAACAATCCAATCAGAGAACAGCTGGGTTTGGCTGTCGGAGGGGTGCATTATGGAGCTTCAGGTCCTTGAAGGGAATAAATGCCCTTTTACATGCCAGCCCAGAGTTTTCCTTCATCACCACGAAGGAAAACAGTCTGTGGTTTGTCCGAGTTTGGTGATTTTTGTGTCACAGGTTTACCTGCTTAATACAGGGACCTCCAGCGCCTTTTCAACAGCGCTGTGGACCTCGGGGGTGGGGGTGGGGGGCAGTGTTGTGGAAATGACACAGTCTTCACTAGTGGGGATAGTTACAAAGCTTTCTTTGTGATGAATTAGCAAAACATGTTTTTCTTGAACATTTGAAGATAAAAAAAAACATAAACTCTTGTAGAGGACATAGAGCTCGATGTGAAAGGACCTTTATGCTGCACACTGTGAGCCACAGCCCTGACTTTGTGTTAAACTAATCCTAAAGTAATAATGGTATTTCTAACCACTGATATACCACAACTTTATCCTTTCAACAGCTGCTGAAAGTTAGGGGACCTAGCTTCTAGACATTTAGAGATCCTCCAGTTTTAAACTGTATTACCCTTCAAGGGCCTGCAGTTCCCCTCCGACAGCCAAACGCAGCTGTTCTCTGATTGGATTGTTAAATGTGTGATTGACATGACCTTGACCAATCAGATGAAAGGAAGAAAAATAGGGTCAAAATTCGTACTTGTAACTTGAAACTTGAGTGCAGAGTTTCACACGTATTTTTTGGCCAAGTCCACACACAAATCTTTTTACACACACAAAACTGATTTACAAGTACAAAATATTTATGACCACAATTTGAGCCCATAAACATCCCACACACATAGAAGAGAAAAGCCACTGACTGCCAGCCCCTTCTCGTTCCCGCGGTGTTAAATATTGTCACATCTAGCTGAACGCGTCCGTGCCCTTGCGTGCCGGGTTATTACATTAGTGAGACGGATCTGTCACTCCCAACTCGCAATTTGTCAACATGCGGTGTTACTGCTGTGAAGGGCCAACTCTAATATTTTTCTGACCCCTAAAAGATTAATTTCTAGTGAAAAAAACAAACAGATGAAACAGGAAGCATGCCATTATCTCTAGGCTGATAATCCAGCAGATTACATCACCTGCAAATCTCCAATTAGAGCAGCAGCATCAAATTACAGTTGTGCATATTGATGACATGCAGATGTTACACAATAGAGCTTTATTTGATATGCTAGGATGAGAAGTCGCTGGTGTAATGGCAGAGTTGGCAGTGCTCAGATGCATCGTACGGTTTGTTATCACAGTGTTTATGGGAGTAAATGTACTTCATTACTTCTCTTAGTTTGCAGCATCAGTAACCTGGATTAGCATGAGGTGTGTTCAGTGGCAGCAGCAGAGATGTGGATGTTGGGTTTAGCAGTTAGTAAAGCTGTCATGTTGGTATAGGGCTCACTCCTGTGTTTCAAAGATGGCTGCTGAGTGATGCTAAAAGAATCACACTGAACTGCATGAAAAAGGAGTTTTTTCAGTAGTTGTGTTAAATAAAGTGTTATACAAGGTCACTTGACTTTTCACAGGAAAGATCACAGGTATGAAAAGTAAAAGAATTAGTTTAGGAAATGGCTTCTGCAGCTCGCCTCCTCTGCCTCAGTACATCATACAGTGATGTAACAGCTGACCTTTGACCTTGGTTACTGACAGAAATGAGCTTAAGGCTGTGTCCCAATTAAGAGACCGCACGCTTGAAGTACACATTTTGAGTGCGATTACGTCACCGCCACGTGACGACGGCTGTCCCAATCCGAAGTGTACTTCAAATGCATCCTCCAAATGCGCTGTCGATTTCCCCAAATATCAAGCGTGGTCCGGTGCACGCTTCGTGGTCCCATATATTCCACAATTCATAGTGCTGCGGTGGGTGTGGATAATTTTTCCGCAAAATACGACAGAAGGGAGCGGACGAAGAGTGAACTGTCAAAAGTAAGTACTGAATATGATGTCACTTATTTATCTGCGAATTTTTAATAACGAAGAACATTAAAACATTACTGTTGGCCACATGTCGGCAAAGTTATGTGACATTAGCGATGTTTGTACTTTCAGCATTAACTTGGTTTTAAAGCCTCTACTTCTAAATATATAGATAGTCGACCTTAATCTTACAGAGAATGTGATGATTTTATGGATAATTAAAGTCAGTCATATATACACAAACACAACGAGCTGAAAGTCAGTGATGCTGCTCGGTCCTGAACATCACGGCACAAGCAGGATTCACTGCACTGTTAATGTTAGCTGTGTTATATTGCTGCCTCTGTTCGGTGGTGTCGAGCCAAACGGACTTTAACGTGTGTTTGAACGAGCTGACGGTTCACTCGTTAAGCTGAAAGAAAGATGCTTTAATCACAGCAGTCACACATGTGTCCACTGCACCATCTGGGACTCTTCTTGTTTCGTAATAACACAAACACTAAATCCTGCTTCTCTGGTGCTGTTGTGTAGCAGTGTGTACACCTGAGACTGTCACCTGTCTGTCTGTCCTGCACTCTCTCTCTGTTTCTTTCTCTCTGATTGTGGAATAAAAGTATGAACATGTGTTTATAAGTTACACTTGTGTCTGAATCCTGCAGCTTATCACACATTTGATGTCCATGTGTGACGACTGCAAGTGTCCAGAGTGAGGACAGACTGAGGGACCCACTGCTGCACATCATCTGTGAGGCTTTGCAGCCCTGATGATCCACCAGGACAAACTCAGCAGTGTGTGAGGAAGAGGAGGAGGAAGAGCCAGCAGCAGCTGACAGATGGAGAGAATAGACAGACTGTTCCCTGTTTGTGAAGGACTGCTAGGAAAGTTTAACATAACTGTCTGTCCTGAATCAGTCTTATTAGGTAATGTTCAAATAATGTGATCATCCCAGTGTTTCCAGTGTGGGAGAAAGTACTCAGGGCCTTCAAGTTACACACTATGAAAGGCAGCAACAAGTTTAATGTTCAGAAACCTGAATATAACCTGAATGAGGTAAGTTGATCTATAGTGTTACATCATATTCTATAAGGATGTTATGTGTTTGTAGACTTTCTGCCCAGTTTGACCCATTTAGCAGACGTCAGCCTGTTTAAGGCTCTGATGTCTATTCTGTGTGACTTACAGCAGTTATGACATGGTCTGATTTTCTCACCCAATAAAGGAATATTTCATATATCAGTCTACTCTTCATTCTATCAGACACAGTTATCACAGCTCGTACATTTGCTTTTTACACATGTATGTAAGCATTGAGCCAAATGTAATAATGCCAACATATTAAACGAACAATATTTGTCTCTTATATAAACATCTGTATACACACTGTCAAAGATACTTGTCTTTGAGTGAAGATTTAAGGTATAGGAAATATAAATAACTGCAACTTGAATCTTTGACACAGAGTTCAAGCTCACTGCTGTAATATTTCCTGTTATATATATATCTCATAATCATCATAATAATCTGTCATGACAAAAATGAATGACCAACAAAACATTTTTCTCCTGAAATGAACAACAATAGAAAACAATTAAGAGATGCATCTGCCAACAAAGACGAGCAAAATGTTCATATTGTTGCAACTTGGTCAAAAAAGAAGCTGTAATGTTACAAAAAGGTCTAAATTGAGTGATATGAAACAAGAAGAGATACAAATGTATAAAACAGATGCAATAAGAAATACAAATCTACCTGAAACAAGATCACATAAATACACTAAAAAGATACAAAGCAAACATAATGAAATACAAATGATCAACAAAAGGTGAAAAATTACAATGAAACATTGCAAGCTAACAGCTGTGTGTTTTCTTATCTGAACACTTTTACCTAACTCTGTCCTAAATGTGAAAAAAAGGCAACTCAGTGTGTCTGAAGTTCACATGAGACGCGTCGAAGGGAAAAGGGTGACAAAAGCAACGTGAAGCTAAAGCAGCAGAAATAAAATTGACCACAAGGTGACTCGAAACACAAGAAAACTGATCAATGATGGATGCAAACTGATCGTGTGATGCAGAAAGGAAAACAAACTGTTAACAAAGTGACACAAAATTATCACAAAGAGGGATGAAATCACTAAAAGCAAATTCAAAGACCCAGAAACAGGATGCGAAGTGAACATAAAATCGCAGAAGAAAAAATCATGGAGGGAACAACAACTACAGAGACGACTGGGACACAGGACATGTGTCTTCAGAGGTCTCAGGTTCTGTTCATGTATGTTGGCAGTGACATACAACCTTCAGCTGGCCTGTGTTTGTGTGTGTGTGAGAGTAGTCATGGGGTCATCTTGAGGTTGTTGCCGGGGTCGTTTGGGGTTAAGCTGGCGAATTGTCCCTCAGGACCAGAATACACTGCAGAGGATTCATAGCATGAGAAACATTAGCATTTATAGATCTCAGTGGAGAGCTAACATGCTAACCAGCTGACACACAGACACACACTCGGCTGAAGGTTCCTGAACGTGTCTCAGATTGGACAGGAAGCAGAGGTGACGCCTGCTGAACCTGAGCAGCAGAACTCAGTTTCAGACAGGAAGCTGTGCAGCCAGGCCACGTTTCACATCCTCACAGCAATAAGCCGAAGCCTGTAAATCAAAATTAATCTCTTTATTGATAAGTCTGCTGGGTCTCTAAACTGGATCAGAGGATGACTAAAGAGCAGTTTCTGTTTGCAGGGGCATTGCAACTCCAGGCTTGATTCTTCAATAAACATAACTGTGTGTGAATGTCTTGATTAATCACCATAAATTAGATTAATTAAAGTGTTACATGTCTCATCGACTATACAGTTCAGTCTGTAGACTTTAACTTCGTCAAGCAACATTAATCATTATGCCTCTAATGTGACAGGGTGGGTATCAGCGCTGTTTGTGTCTTGCTGTTGGAGCCTTTTGGAGATTTCAATGCAGTTATTTGACCAGTAATATGGCTGCAGTGTGGTTCATTGTACTAACAACACTGTCTAACATGTCTGAGCTCCAGTGTGGGATTTTGTTTGGGTGTTAGCTGTAATTTCCAGGTACCTGTGTCTCTGTGTTTCAGCCATACAGTCTGTGGATGCAGCACGCCATAATGCACAAAGTGTTTCAAACCTGCCCATCACAACCCAGTGTGTGCTGTCACAGTGTCTACATCCATATTTTACGTTGAATCTGTGGTTGGGGATGAAAGATTTGACCTGACACTGTTTTTCTTGCTCCAACTTTCATTGTTTTCATCTGCTGTCAGAGCAGAATTAACAGCGAGCTAAAAAAACTGTGTGTGTGACACGTGAGCGCAGCAGCAGCGTTTTAGAGCCGGTGTTTTCCTCTCAGAGCCTCATAGATGATCAGAGATGATGCACCGTGAGAGACAGAGATCGATGACAGGCAGCTATGTTCACCAGCATGCGATGGGCAAGGCCACCCTGTGTGTGTGTGTGTGTGTGTGTTTGTGTTTGTGTGTGTCCTTGAGGCTCATGTGAAGCTTCATCTGTTTACTGGTTCACCAGCAGCCTGAGCAGACAGGAAACAGTCAGTTAGACGGTCCTGAGTCCTGCAAATCATCCATCAGCTCTCCTACAGACTAACGATGTGGCCTTGTAGTGTGTGTGTGTGTGTGTGTGTGTGTGTGTGTACTACAAAGAAAACACTGTCTGGGATGGCGTCCTCTGCTTTATTATGGTTCTTTCTTGGTTTAGTGGTCTCTGTCTCTGAAACCTCTTAAACACAGATCAATCTGCCTTTTTTACACCACCTCTCTAAAGTTTAGGGTCACTTAGAAAGCTCTTTTCAAATGTTTTAAAAAGTATGCTGGTTTGTAAATTACAATTAATAATTAATGGAATCATTAACCATAAATCATTCATGTTTTTTTAATGGAATATGTGGACAGGCGCACAAAGCCCCATCACTCAGTGTTTTAATGGCACAATGTGGTCCCTCATTCATGTTCATGTTAATGTTGAAAGGCTGGCTGATTGTTAGGAAAGCCCTTCTCCAGTAATCTTCTCTGCTGATTAAATCAGTAGTAGAGCCGGATGCGTATCTGAAGCGTCGGCCTTCTCTGGTTCAGTTAAGGTCTCAAACTGGCCACAAGTGGAGCTTAACCCACAACTTGTGTCCCCGCAGCCAGTCTTATGATGCCATTTAAGCTGTCTACGGTTTCATCTGCAAGCTGCTTTGCAACCACTACCCCTCACCCTTTCTTTTTCTGTCATCGGCGCTGGTGTTGCTCTCGTTGCCTCAGACGGGGCCTCTCAGGCGGACTTCAAGCCAACATCAAAGAAATACGGCAGGAATGACTTCTGCACTGTGGTATCTGCAGCTGTCTGTGTCTGCGATTGCGTGTAATCCCCACCTTAGCCTTTACATGTGGCTACGTGTGAGAGTGGGAGGTCTCGGTATGGAGCCATACTGTCAGATAGAAATGACAAGCTTCTTCTGACTTTAGGGGTCCCTGTTAAATCTAGTCCAAGCTGAATATTTCATACTCACTGGACCTCATTCACTATTGGAGAATAGAATAACTTTATTTTATTCTACCACAATCAAACAAATCAATTCGGAATTAAAATACAGAGAAGTAAAATAAATAAAATGCTCAATAAAATTATCAGAATACATCATAACATCTTAATATTCAGTACACATATTCCCTCATATGCCTTTTTACTAGCTAGAAACATCCTATAATGTGGTCCTGATGAGGTTTGTTGTTGACCAGTGATTTTTCCTGCAGTCTGGGTTGTTGTTCTTTCCCACAGGCAGGTAACCGCACCAGACGTAAGGATGCTTTCAATCAAGCTGACACGAACTCTTTCCAGAATGTTTTGGCTCACTCAGAAGCCTCTTAACCTGGTAATCGCTTCCATATCGATGAACCATAAAATCCATAAAATTCATCTTCTCATCAATATATGTTCCCAGATACCTGAAGCTATTTAGGACTTCCTTAGGTGTGCAGAAATGTGCACGTGCAAGATTGTCTGATTCACGTGACGCGACGGCCAATTTTGTTCCTGCTTCAATGCGTGTTTGTGAGTCAGAGTCATTCGGAAGTCCGCCGACTTGTGCTTGCAACCTGTAATCTGGTACCGCCACACCCCCGACAGCAAATATGATGCTGACTGTTTAAACTGTTTCCATCTCTGAGTTTTAATTTTTGCAGAAAGAGATTTGAATAAAAACACTGGCAGCTGGGACGTGTTGACAAAACCGGAGAGAGAGAGATGGCGAGGGAGAGTGTGGTCCTAATAGAAACTGATTTAATCAGCCACAAGGGACGACAGGGAGAAGAACAAGAGAACAGCATGACACACACACACACACACACACACACACACACACACACACACACACACACAGAAAGAATAACAGAATTGAAGAGACAAGGTGGGGAGGACAGGGACTCAAATAGGATGAATCTAACTGGGTCGCAGTGTGTGTGTGTGTGTGTGTGTGTGTGTGTGTGTGTGTGTGTGTGTGTGTGTGTGTGTGCGCGTATGTGTGTGACGAGATGGCCAGAATCAATAGAAAGTCTATTAAGCTGATCGGCGTCACGCCACGGAGGTGCTCCCACATGAAACACGCGCTGACTCTTATCCAGGATGTAGTGTTTGTGACGACTTGTGCGTTTCTGCTCTTGTTGTCTCTTTGGTGACGTTTCTGCGGAGCTCCTGAACATTCGAGGAATAGTTTTGATATGAGGCGTCCGTGTGGTCCAGTCCAGGTGTAATTTAGGCTACTGCCAGTTTAAGGAAAGTCAGGCGGACATTATGGAGAGATGAAGGGGACAGCTCACATGCTGCATTCAGCTCTCATTGTTAAAGGCTGATCTCTGCTGCTGATGAGTTCCTGTATTTAAAAGATGGACATATTATTGGTCACAGCCACACCTGTTTCAACAGGTGAGCTATAAAAACAAATCACTCCTTGTACTGTTATTGTAACGGGGTGAACTTAGCACTCTGTTTTGTAGCTGTATGTGATATAAATTATAGGGGATCTCTATATGAGCACAGTCCCACCCACCTGCTGTTTAAACCTCCTGTTTGTGCGGGTCAGCCAAGAAAGCTGTCTTAAAGGTGCAGCAGCAGCCCACCTGATCCCGCCCGCTGATGGCCTTTTGTTTTGTATATCTAAAAAAACAAGCAAAGCTGTACCAAAGTCATACTATGAACATTTTCAGAGTTGCAGGCCATTGAAGTACAAAGAGGTCAGAATTTGGTGCTTTTATATTGTAATTTCCATCAAGTTTGAGTACTCGTAACTTCATAAATAGAGGTGATATCCTCCTGAAATTTTCAGTGTAGCAAAATATGTTTTAGCTCCTCTAAAATCAGCATTACAACTGCTCCCACTCCTAAACCCCAAATCTGTTTTGTTTGTTTTTTTCTGTGACCAGTTTCCAGTGTCAGTATCATGCGATCTATCACAGCTTTCATAGCAAAAGCACCAATTTAACGACCTGGGTGTAACTTTTTATGGAGATTAAAAGTGTTTTCATTTCTTTAAATTTCCCTGAAAATAGTGGCAAATTTTTACTTCACTATGAATTTCAATGGCCTGCACCTAAGAAAATATTCAGATTATAAAGTTCACAGTTTGCGCAGATTCATTAAATATATTAATGTTATTATAAAATGCTGCGACACACTGATTCTAGCAGGTCAGGTGGAAACTTCATTCAGATTTGACTGATTTTATACGGAATGACTCATCAGGATTTTAATGAACTCTTAATCAGTTTAAACTGCATGATTTTAAATAACAGTTTTTTGTTATTCTGCTGCACACTCGTTTGGGTTTCTCTGACGGTTATGGTAAGATCACAGATTTGTAGTTTAGTCAAAGTAATTTTTTTTCACTGCAGAAAGTGTGGCCTGTCGGAGCATTACGTGCATCACACTGTGCAGTAAATCTTAGCAGCAGCATCAGGACTTCTTGCTCATCCACCCGATACGATATTAGGACAAGCGTGCGAACAACAAGTTGGAGGTCTCTCTCTCTGTCAGTCACTCTGTGACAGCTGCAGTCGATTCACAGCCTCCTCCTCTGTCTTCTGCAGAAGTAGAGCAGAAAGACTGGTGTCTGCTTGAGTGTGTGTGTGTGTGTGTGTGTGTGTGTGTGTGTTAGCACGCATGACGAAGCTATAACAGGGTGATGAGCTCGCTCGTCTGACCTCCTTTGGTGCTAAATTAAAATGAACCTGAATATTGATGCCTAATGAAGGAAGGTGTGTGTGTGTGTGTGTGTGTGTGTGTGTGTGTGTGTGTGTGTGTGTGTGTGTGTGTGTGTGTGTGTGTGTGTGTGTGAGGCTGAGCGATGACGAGGCTTAAAGCCGGCCACTCTGGGAGATTACCTCGATATGAGTTTAAGGGAGAGGACACACACAAACACATGAGATTAGAAGCTTGTTTAGTTTGATTTTAAAAACACTTCCATGTTTGTGCTTTGGTTTGCTTGTTGGTGCACTTTGGATCTCGTTACCTGTCACAGAGGGGAAAATATTTACTTCTTTTATGCATTTTAAGCTGTAAACTCTTAACTTTGAAATCATCCCAAACTTAAAGTCAGCTATAAAATGGAGTCAGCTGTTTCTCCTAGCCAGAGATGATCATCCTGCTTGCTGACGTTTAGAATGATGATGATATATAAAATGAAATTAAAGTTTTATTTAGTATGACCTGAAATTTGCGAGCAGGCACATGAAGTGTTTGAGGCCGCAGAGCGATGAGCCACCGTCCAGTTTCTATGATCTATTAACAGGAAGTTATTTTGCAAGCATATGAGTCGCCCTCTGCTGGACAATAAAACAAACGCAGGTTTAAGGCACTTCTGGTTGGCTTCACTTGTCAGATTCAAAGCCACGCCCATCATTTATACAGTCTATATGGCCACATTACATGATATTCTCTAACCCTGTACAAACCCCACCATACTGCATTCCCTTCCTTAACAGCTACATGCTGGTTTGCACAGTTGGAGTTGGCTTTGGGCATAACCAGCACTGACTACCAAGATCCTCCATCACATTATATCACTCCTTTCCTATAGTCCAAGGAAAGGAAATCCTGTAGCAGAACACCACCCAGCCTCTATGTGCACCCCTCTTGCGGGGACTTTTTTGCATTCTCAAAATTATGCAGTGGGTGGAGTCGGGCTTGGAGCTGGGGGCGAAGTTGCTCTTTAATTTGTGCACACAAGTGCACATGCAGTGAACCAGCACAACGGACCAGGCTTTCTCCCCGAAGCGCGCAGTGCACCTGCTACTTAGCTGAAAAGTTATTCACATATTCAAACTTCTCAGATGAATAACTCATAAATGAAGGCTGGTAGAACACAAACAGCGTCTCTTTACACACTATGAGCAAAAGCACAGTTTAGATCGACACAAGCAGTTCTACAAGCTGAAGCAATGTTTGTAAAGTACAGCCAAAAACAGAGGCAGGCTGTGACAAATGAAAAATGAAAACACCGCACAGTAATGTCAGGAAAGCAGCACTGATAAAGTGACAAACCAGACATACAAAACAGGACAGAGGATGACCTGAGTGAGGAGGAAACGCACAGCAACACGATGCGAGCTGAGGTGAACTCAAGGCCCTCCTTTGGTTGGTGGACTGGTCCATGTGGCTAACTGGGCTGAACTCAACCAGACCCCAAATGCTATTGATGACTTTCTTCCCCCCCAGGCCTGGCTTATCGTGGGGTCTTGTGACCCCCATATGTGTGAAGTAACACCTGGTTTTTATCTTACCCAGAGCCAGTTTGCCTCGGGAGACCAAACCAGGTGCACATTGCACTGGACAGCATGGATTCTGGGATCACTAGGATAAGGGCACTGATATACTAATGACTGATGTGGTTGAAGCTGGGACCCGTCTGCATGTTGTTAGCTTTGTTACCACTGGATTAAAACTTTTGCTTCAGTGTGACGGCTGAATGTTTAAAATCATTTGAACTCAAAGAATCTGTAACTGATTGTTCAACTGGTTTGGTCGGGTACTGGTTTGTGACTCTTTCTTGGTAGAGTTGTAAGTGATGAGTGTCGGTAACAGTGAAATGTCTTGTTACCAAATACTGGAAACCAGCAGAGTTTATAGTGTGATCAGACATGATGTTAGACTGGCATTAACACGATTTACAGACATGTAAAGCACCGCTGCAGGTTCCTACATTTAACTCGCTTCAATCTGTTTTAACTCTTAAATACACATCCAAAGTAAAGTGGCTGAATCTATATGCAAAGGTGGGAAGTATTTATTTTTCCTGACTCATAACCCAAATATATGCGCTTTTAACACCATCGTGATGATGAATGAAACAAACTCTATGGTGGACTGGTGCTGGTTGGCTGTGCTGTTCATGGTCAGTGTTAGATTACATCAAAGCTGACAGAAATCCGTATAAAGTCATAAAGTTTCCCATCTTTTTACTGGCTTTATATAAAGGAGAGGTGGGAATCAGAGCTCATCTATCATTAGCTTGTTGAATTCACTTGACTGAAGCACAAAGGTCAGCTGATCACAGATGATCTACTGGAGCTCACAGTGGAAACTATTTGACTTATTCATGTGATTCTTTTCTCCACACTGCAGCGATCTTATGGTTCTCTATGTTTCTCATTATGTGTTGAGGCAAACTCGCCCCTTTGTTCTTCTCTGCTTGTGTTCTCAATAACAGATGTTCAAACTGAGAACACTCGTTAGAATATAGGTTGAAATAAAGCCGTATTCCCCTGCATTAATATTATTTTATTATGGTATCAAGATGATATGAGGTTCAGTTAGCTTAGCTGGTAGAAATGTCCTCCAAAAAGATACTTTGAGTACCTTTCAGAGCCTCTACTTTTCACTTTTACTTGAATAAATAATCAATACTGTAACTTTTACTACAGTATTTCACTACTTAAGTGAGGAACGTCTGTACTTTTGTAAGGAGTAAGGAGATGGAAACCTCCTCAGAGTTGTATGTGAACGATGTCAGAAAGACTCCAGGTGATGCAGAGACTGAGCAGCACCTCTTTGAAGTGAGGAGAAATTAAAAACTGAGGAGAAAAATGTGCTTCAGAGTAAATAACTGCCAGTGGCTTTGTGTCGGCGTGTGTCGAGGACAGCGTGTGGAGTGTTGTAAACAAAATGACTGCCTCAGTTTGGATGAAAATCTTACAAACTACGGGAGACGGTGGCTCTCCTAAGAGGATGTTTGGAAGGATTTATGGGAAGCAAATGATGTTCAAGGAATTTCTTTTATATCAGGTATTCAGGCGCTGTCAGAGTGAACGAATGTTATGAGACGGTTTTTCGGAAATGCAAATCTGTCCTAAAACCAACAACATGACCCTTTCCTTTCCTTTCCTTTCTTGCACTGTGCAGAACATTTATACTTTATTTTTTTCACTACTTACGGACATCACAGGAAGACAAAGTTTGTGATGCAGCAAAATGTTCTTCAAGCGAACGTTGAAGGACAAAAGCTGAGAACTGACTGAAGGGGAAAAGCGAGTGGGTGAATAAGAGAGTGAGCGGATGAATAATGAATGTGTGAATGTGTGTCACTTTGTGTAAGCACCGCTCACCGGAGCCTGCGGGGTTCACCATAAATATCAGCTTTCCGCCGCCGGGCGTCCCGGCTCGGGGCCCGAATCGGGTGTGGCTGTGATGTCACAGTGTAACCTCACCTGAAAGGTGGTGCTGTTGGGGAAGGACAGACAATTCCATCACTTCCTGCTGCTCATCTGCAGAGCTACAAAACCTAGATTCCAACACACTAAATGCTTCAAAGCTTTAATTTCTTTTTAAATTAGTGGGAGCAGCAAGGTCACAGTCTCCTTCACAAGACTACAGAGTGTTTCCACACAACTCTTCTCTGGTTCTCAGGTTTTCACGTTTTAGTCTCCAGAGGCGATAATTGCCTCTCCTTGTCTCTAGCATGTACCTGCTGCCTTCTGGTGTGCGTGCACCTTGCATAGTTGGCTAACTTTAGTTCTTCCTAACTGAAGCTGGAGGCTGTTTTTAGCCACGTGCTAACAAACGTGACGAGTGAAGAAAAAAAGGGGCATCCCTGTCACTGAAGGCCAAAAACAGAAAGGTAGTGTGGGGTTGCCAGATTGGTGCAGGTGCCAGATTTGAGGTTATTATGTTTGGTACTCACACACACACACACACACACACACACACACACACACACACACACACACAGGGAGAAGCACACACACACCTCCACCTCTTCAGTATCTCAGGATGAACAAACAAACAGCTGCGGCATGCCGGGCTGCCAGGCCGATTTAGTTGCCAGGCTTTTGTTTATCCCCCCTTTTCTGTGTCAGGGTCATTTCTTCTGGCACGAGCTCCTCTGTGCACACACACAGAGTCATGTTTGTATCACTTCAGAGGCCATAATATTAACTCTCATTTATTTTCTGGAGAATTCTGCCTGTTACCGTGTTACCCTGAATCTAAACACCGAGCTTTACAGCAGTTTGGAGTAAACAGCAGAAGTCATGCAAACACAGACACGAGTGTAAAATATTCTGCAATAATATCGAGAGCTACAAAATTGAATTGAGCCCCGCCTGCAGCGAAAAGTAGAAATGGTGAGTCTGCTCACACCAACTGTCCCGTTCTGCTTCCTCCAATCAGCAAAATGTGAAAGGAATTTTTCCGAAAGCGTGTTTTGTGTCTGCAGCATGTGTGTTGTAGAGTCTGCAGAGGTGACATGTTGCCACGGCAACCAAGAGAACAGAGGTTTGTTAAAAAAACAAACAAAAAACAAACAAACCCCAACAGTGATCTTTTTCTGAGAGTAGTTCTTAATGCTGAAGTCTGAGCAGTTTTATTAAACACAACTGAGGAGTTTGTATGATCCACACCTAACACTAAAAACTATTAGTGTTACTGACGAAGCTTAATAAAGTAGCACAAAGGGCACACACTGATGAAGTAAAGCCAGAAGGAGTTCATGTATTCATATGTGAGTGCTCGATCTGAGACACACACACACACACACACACACACACACACACTGCAGTTGTTGTGAGCAGAGTTCCAGTCAGGCAGAAAAAATCTCTTCATGCAGATTTTCATCATTTTTTCTTCTTTTTCTGCTGCTTTTGGACATGATGGTGTTAATTACCCAGAATGCCATCTCCCCGACTGTGTGTGTGTGTGTGTGTGTGTGTGTGTGTGTGTGTGTGTGTGTGTGTGTGTGTGGTGACTGCAGGAGAGTTATTCTCCAAAATCAGCAGCTGATGACAGAGAAGCTGTTGGTAAATTTAAGACCTCCTCTTCAATCTCTCCTCGTTTCTTTTTCACTCCTTTTCTCTCCACGTGTCGAGTGTTTCCTCTATTTCCATTTCCTCTCACCTCCTTTGTCTCTTCTTTTCTTTCACCACTCTTCCTCTTTGGTTTCTCATTTCACTCTTTTCTCTTTCACATTGTTTTCTTTCCTTCTTGCTTCTTACTTTTTGCTCTCATCGCTTCCTCTGTCCTCGCCTCTCCTTTGTCGTCCTCTTCCTCTTCTCTCCACAGCTGATTTTATTCTCCGTTCTGTTTTTCTGACACTTTCTGGGTTTTAAATGATTCTTTTCCTCTCTCTGTTCTCAGCTCGTCTCTTCCTCCCTTCTCTGCTGCACTAGTTGCTGTTATGCTTCCACTTCTTTTTCTTCCATCATCCTCTTTTTCTGGTTGTAATCTTTGATTTTTGCAAAAACAAAACAAAGAATCCCCTTTTTTTATTGACTCACAAATTTTGTTCCTTTGATCTCTGATGTTCCTTTTATAAATTCTTATTCTTACTGCTTTCTTATTATATTTATGTTTCCTCTCCTCTTGTCCTGATCAGTATCAGCCGGTCTTTTGGTGCTTGATTTGAATTCTTCAGCTATTTCCACACCTGTGGACACTGAACATCCACTCAAACATTCCAGGTGATTAAAGGTGTGATTAAATGGAGAGTTTAAGGCACATAACAAATTATGAATGTTCAATTATTTCAAACAACAATACAAATAACTAATAACTATTTCAAACAGAGATGACTTTCACTGTGGGTGGAGCTTCAGGCAGGTGACTAACAGGTGTTTTTACCTGGAGACAGAATAAATTGTTAGAACAACAAACACAGTTTGGATGAATGAGACGTTGAAGATGTCGACCCTGCGCTGTCTTAATGAAGCAGGAGTCAGGATCCATCTCTGTAGACCTGAGACAACAGAATGAACTAACTGTGAGCTCGTACTGGCTGATTTAAAGTCGATAAAGGAGCAGAACTTACACAAAAGCCAGGAGATAAATCACAAGACAAAATACTAAACAAAAAGACCAGGAAGTGAAAGTCAGCACAGATGTAAGAAAGGGAGGCAGAAGAAGAAAGAGACGTGAAATAAGCAGAGTAAAAGAGAAAACGTGAACAGAACAATAACAATAATAACATTAATTTTAGTAAG
This sequence comes from Maylandia zebra, assembly GCF_041146795.1. Lineage (NCBI taxonomy): Eukaryota > Metazoa > Chordata > Actinopteri > Cichliformes > Cichlidae > Maylandia > Maylandia zebra. The sequence continues at coordinate 35,346,425 of NC_135175.1, read as the reverse complement.
TATATGAGTATCTCATCTAAGCTTCATGTATCTGTCCACACATCACTGTCACCTGATCTGCTTATAGACTTAAAGCATTCTTATAGGAGCTTATTTCAAAAATTTGATCGATAATCCTCTTCTCCGTCTTGTCTTTCTTTTCTGTTTCCTTCCATCATTCGATGTGAAACGTTTCTGCAAACACACACATCTTCTTGGCCTCATCATCTGGATGTTTCCTGAATCTTTTCCAGACTCCTGATTGGCTGATAGCAGGGAGCCACAGGTGTCTGAGTCCTTGCCGTCTGTGTCCTCCTGATTTCTGATTTCCCCTGAGAACGTGTGTGTGTGTGTGTGTGTGTGTGTGTGTGTGTGTGTGTGTGTGTGTGTGTGTGTGTGAGTGAGTGAGTGAGTGTGTGTGTGTGTGTGTGTGTGTGTGTGTTAATTACTGCTCTGGTTGTGTCCAGTACCTTCATCCAACTGAGGATGGCTCTGATTTTCTAAATGTTTCTTGAATCTGAGCACGAGGGCAAAAAGTGTCTCTGCTGTGGGGTGAAGTATTAAAAATCTTTAGGAAACATTAGCTAGCTTGGTTAGAACGGTACATCCGGTACAAGCCGGTCGGAGTGGCACGCTCCATTTTGCGTAACTATTTTTAAACCCCTGTAGAACCGGAACCACATAAGCTAACGCAATAATTTTTTTTTGCATATGAAACCAGAGGAGTTGTACTTACATCTTATGCCATCAGCTTGTCCTCAGTCACGGTTTCCTTCCACATATAGCTTTGCAAATATTACATATAAAGCGCTTGCAGGAACAAAAACATAATATTCCAGAAACTCCAAAACTTTGCCGATCTGATCAGCTGTTCGTAACACTTCCCACATTGAAACAGACGTCAGCGCGAACGGTTGCATGTCCACCATGACCTGCCCGAAACCAGAAGTGACGTCATTTTTGCGGAAAATGTAGTTTTTTACTTGTAGGCCTTAAAAGCCTATACTGGTGTTTTTATAAGTCATGTTTGACTTTATGCTTTTCTGAATAGTTGCTGGGATGCTTAGAACTCAAATTGCACTGATTAAAATAGTTTATTTTGATGCACATGCTGTTTTCTTTGCAAATTTGCATCATAGGATTGTTTTTCATTTTTCCTGCAGTATATAAAAATTGGTGTATCTCAAAAATAAAACTATGAAGACACTCAAAATAAATTTCCTGTTGTTGTAAACTATTTTTTGTAACTTTTTTCTATTTAAAGTTTTAAATTTCTCCAAGTAGAAATATATGTAAAAAAAAAACAAAAACGATTTTAAATTTTTTTGTAGTTTATTGCACTTTTTTGCAATTTATGTAGTTACTATGGACTTAATATACTATTAAAATATGGGCTATAACAGTTGTATTGATGTATAGCAACTTGAAATGCTCACAAAAATGGCACTACAGCATGTAAAAATATAAAGTAAGCTCTGGTGGCCTTGGTAGGTCTTAAAGGGTTAAAGTTGAACATTTTAACATGAGAGGCTGGTGGAACTCCATTAGAGGAACTGCAGTTTTTGGCACTTTAGTCATTCAGGGAATCCAGGAATCGAACCACCAACCTTCCGATCAGTAGATGACCTGCTCTACCGCCTGAGCTACAGCCACCCCACAGCTAAAAATTGACGCCTCTGACGGAGTGCAAAACAAGAAACGATATGTCAATAAAAATCAGCACTAATAGTAAGAGTCCACATAATAATGATGATCATGATGATCGAGGCCATGAGTCTGTTAATATGTTAGAAACTTCATAAAATCCAGCTGTGAACATCTGTGGGAGGTTTACTGATAGGTCTGAGAGGGTGGTGAGTATGAAGTGCAGTTTCTTGTGTTACCTGTAGTTATCAGAGATATCTGTGTAAGGAGGAAATGATCAGTCATGAGGAAGTTTAGAGACGGCTGCTAGAAGAGCTCAAGTTTTAACGGGAGCACCGTGAAGAGGCAATCTCAGGAATGGGAGTTGGGGTGAGACCCTGGAACCTCGAGTGATTTATAGGTTACACAAACTTTTATCTCTTTTAGAAGTCAAACTGCAAACAGCAGCTTTGTGCTACCTAACAGCACCCGGTGTGTTTTACTTAGTTTTACTGCCAAAAGTCGGTTTCATTTATATTTCTGTAGTTGAGTGAAAATCTTACTTCGGTAAAGAAACGTGTTTGTGAAAGAAATGAGGACGAGCACCTTATATTCTAACAAGAAAAAAGGGAGACTCATGAATGTTTCCAACAAACATGCTAATAAAAGATCAGCTGTAATTGTTAAACAGCTGAAAAAGTCATATTTAGTGTAATAATTTTGCAGTGATAACCACATCCCTCTGTTCATGAGGACAGACACAGAGAAGATCAAACACACTCACAGAGTGATGCATGCCTGCAGTACATGCAAGGACAAATAGCTTTCTATTTCTGTGTCTGTATCTCTTATTTCAGCCTGTTGTTCTCTCTTTATTGATTCACTTCTGCTCCGTTCACATTCATATTCGTATTTTCACAGCTGTCAGTCATAAACCAAACTCCTGAAGCTGTTTACAAAATGTTTTTCCATGTTGTCGTGTTCCTGTGTGAACGATGATGCAGCAAGTTAAAAACACAGACTTCCATCAGAAAGAAAGAAGAGTGCGGGTTAGTCTGATACTCGACAGCTGCAGCCTGAGACACTGACGCATGTTTCCTTTAATTTCAGTTTAACACAACAAACCTGCAGCTGAGCTGATAAAAAATACAGCGATAAAAAGTGACGATAAAGAGCATGCAAACAAGACACGCTAATGACTCAGATGGTTAGATGACGCTCAAGACAACCAGAGGTTCAGACAGACAGAGAGGAAAGGAGGGGCGGAGGAAGGAAGGAAGAGAAGTACAGAAAGGGGGGTGGAAGGTAAAGAGGGGAGATGAAGGGTTACAAGAAAGGAAGTGAAGGATGGAGGAGGGATAGGAGGGAGGGAGAGTGAAGGAAGGAAGAAGGAAGGAAAAGGTTAGGTTTAGGGCTTGAATACATGGCTGGAACGTGTATTACCACGGGACCGTCATTCCACTGGGATTCTTCCATAACCCAACGCGTACCATAAGAACGCGAAAGGTGACCTCAGGAACGCTACAGGACGTGACAAAACGTGGGTATGCTGTGCCCGGGGAGTGAGAACGGCCTGAGGAAGGACAGGAGGAAGGAAGGAAGGAAGGAAGGAAGGAAAAGAGTGGCGATGAAGGGTTAAAAATAAGGAAGGGAAGGATGGAGCAAGGAAAAGTGGAAACGTTTAAGCAAAGAAGGGAGGAGAGATTGGGCTGTAATCAAGGAAGCAAGTGAGGGGGAAAGAGTAAGAGAAGGAAGTAGAGGTGAGAAGAAGGAAGGAGGCAAGAAAGGAAGGGAGGAGAGATGAGGAAGGAAAAGGGAATGAAAGGAAGGAGTGGAGGGAGGAAGAAAGGAAAGGGAAAACGAATGAAAAAGGGGAGTAAGGGGGGAGGAATAGGAGGGAGGGAGAGTGAAAGATGGAAGGAAGGAAGGAAAAGAGTGGAGATGAAGGGTTACAAGAAAGGAAGGGAAGGATGAAGCAAGGGGAAGTGGAAATGTGGAAGCAAATAAGGGAGGGAGGGAGGGAGGGAGATGAAAAGATTGGAAGAGAAGGAAGCAAAGAAGGGTAGGGGAGGGAAGCAAGGGAGTAAGGGAGAGAAAAAAGAAGGGAGAAGGAAAGAAGAAAGGGAGAAAGAAGGACAGATGAGAAGGCAGCAGGGAGGGAAAAAAGAGAAAAAGAAAAGAGGGGAGACGAAGCAAGCAAGGAAGGAGAGATTTGGTTGAAAGAAAGGAAAGGATGAGGAAAGGAGGAGACAATGAAGAGGAGATGGAAGAATGAAGCAAGCAAGGAAGGAAGGGAGGGGAGATAACAGTAAGGAAGGGAGGGAGGAGAGGAGGATGGAAAGAAAGAAGGGATAAAGATAAGAAGAGAAAAGAGAAAATGAAGGACAGGAAAAGGGAGGGATGAAAAACAGGAAATGAGGTAGAAGGAGTGAAGGAGCAAAGAATGAAAAATAGGACGGACAGAGAAAATTAAGAAAAGGTAGGACAAGAACTAAGGAATGGAGGAAGAGGAAAAGGAAGGAAGCATAGGAGATAATCAGAAAAACAGACGAAATAAAGAAAATGTGGAAAAGATGGAAAGGAAGACTTAAAAGGGAACCAACAAACAACAGAGGAAGTTATGATGGAAAGAAGGAAGGAAGATCGGACTACAGCTGCAGGGAGGGAAAAATGAAACACGAAAGGAAACAACAGCACAAAGGGAGGAAGAAACCAATGAAGGACAAGAGGATGTGAAGAAATATAAAGGAAACAAGGACTGAAGGAAGGAAACAAGCCAAAGGAATCAGAAATGAGAAAAGTGTGTGTGTGTGTGCGTAAATGAATTTTAGCTTTGCGAGGCGTTGAATGGCTGCTTTTTAGTTCGGAGGGTCGAGTGCGGTCCTTTACCGTCTGATGGGGATTTGACGACACCTATAACAGCTTTATCTTCGATACGACCTTGACCAGAACATGAACTGATACCAGCGCTCCGTCATTGTGTGTTAATAACCACGGACACACTCAGAGGAGACACTTAACTGAGACAGTGGCTGGAACTAATATAGAAATTATGATATGATGTGATTGGTCTGCACAAACACACCTTGATTCAAGTACACGCAGCCTGTGTGCCTAATGTCACCAAAACCACTGATCGCCCATTACAGCCTCCTGTAATATCGCACGGCAGGAGCAGCCGTGAGCCGAGGCGGGACTCTGAGGTGTCTTGTGCAGAGTTTCCCACACACGCTTCACATGGGTGGGCCAGGCTGGATTTATTAACAGCTGCCAGAGTACATTTGGTGATTCACCAAAGCATTTCCCTTTTTATCTCTCTGACAGAACAGCACCTCATTTGTGATCCTCTGGCTCTTATTTTGAAAGTTCATTTCCTGCTATCAAGCCAGTACTACATGTTTCCTGTCATAGCAGTCCTTAATATCTTTCAGCTGCTTTTCCAAGGAGTCTCTCATACCGTGGTAAATATAACTCCGACTCCCACCCCATCATAGCACTGAGGGCCGCACTATCGGTTGGAGCAATGTGCGGAGCATCGACCGCCATCTCCAGCTGCGGACTCCACAGTAGTGGAGTTATATATGCGCTAGTATTAGAAGGAAGCAAGAAAGGGCGTAAAGCAGTGTTAAGGAAAGAAACAGGAATGACAGAAGTAATTAGAAAAGAAAGGGAGAAAGATGAATGGATGGAGTATAAATGCAGGGAGGAATAAATAAGAAGAGAGACAATGAGCCAACAAAGGAAAGAAGAATAAGAAAGGGAAAGAGAAAAACAGGGAAAGCTAAATAATGAATGGATAAAAGGAAGAAACAAATTAGAAAACACAAGGGAGGATAGGAGAGGAAAGAAGGGAAGTAACGATAGAAGGTTAGGGATAGATAAAGTATGGATGGAAGGAAGAAAAAGGGGAAGAATGACAGTTTAAGGTTGATAGATGAAAATATTTAAGGAATGGAAGAGGATACAAAAAGAGAAAAACAAGGACAGATGAAGGAGGAAGGATAAAAAGGGAAAAAGGAAGGTAGGAGACAGGATGATGGAAAGATAGAGGGAGGATGAAAGAAGAATAAGAAAGAATGAAAGAATAAGAAAAAAGGAGGCAGTAAGATGAGGAAAAAGGAATGAAGGTAAGAAGGGAGGGCAAATAAGCAGTTAAGAAATCGTGGCAGAGGCAGCAGTGATGGAGGAGACAAGGAAGGATGAAAATGGTTCTGGTGTACATTTTGTAAGTAATGTTTGAGTCAGGGGTTTGAAACAGTTTAGGCCGGCCTTCTTTGATTCTGAAAGGATTAAGCACCCTGTGTGAACACTGCAGACGACCGTGAAGAGCGACAGGTAACAAACAGCAGGACGGACTTGATGCTAACACGTCGAGAGCTCTGTGCCGGCCAGCGCACAGCTTCTATGATGAAGTCATCGGCGTCCGAGCCGGCGAGGCCGGAGGACTTGCTAAACTAATGAGTCAGGTTGGCTCAGTGTGGAGGCGAGGGCCAGGACTGTCTGCAGCCCAAGCAACAACAAAGCACAATGAACCAACTACTGGCAGTCAGGGACAATCAGTCAACCCCACCGAGAAACAGAAAAGCACCTTCAGCAGCAGACTGATCCAACTCCCTCTGACGGGCGGGACGCAGGAAGCCAATTTAGGGCCAAACTGTCTGATAGAAGAGAATAGAAGAGAGAGCAGAGCCCCGTTTTTTAAAAAGACAAGATCACAGCTCTCCGGATCAGAAACTGGAGGAAGTGGAGTTTATATAAGAATCCATTTGCAGGCCGACGGTGTTGCATTCACAGGTCGCTGTGGAAAGACTGAGCACATTTGTTGTGTTCTTTGCAGACCGGACTCACAGTTTAGCTCGGATTCAATGTTTTCCAAACAGCCTCTTTACCTGCGTTGCTGGATCATCGTTGTTTAGAGAAACAAAAGTTTTGACTGTTTTATTTTTAGTTGAATGTGAGACAATCTGAGAAATGAGGATTTTTCTTTAAGCACATAATATTGTTTACATCAGTTTTTACTGTTTGACCAGCAGAAACTATTTCTACATCCATTGTTTAGCTCCTCCTGTCTGTTGCTTCCAGGAGCTAGCAGCACTTTGAGATTTTTTTCCTTCCTTCTTTAATACAGAAAAGTCTGCAGAGGCTCCACATTGTACTTTATTAGCCAAAGCACGTAGCAACTGAATCCCTAGGACACAAGCCAACATCACAATGGCCAGCAGTGTGATATGTGATACATAAATGTAGCACTTAATTCATTAAAAAAGGTCCTGCATGAATGTAATTTTCAGGAGACAGGGTTCCACAAATGGCCTGAAATATGAAAATACGAAAGGGCGCATAATCAAAAGCACAGTTTATGTTATGATGGCGACACCACCGAGCCGAGGTGCGTGCGTCTGAAGCGCAAACACTGGAAGGTGGATTTTAAGTGTGTGTAGAGGTGTGAGGGACTGTCATCCAACACGCAGCTCTGACATGACACACGGAAGCGGCCGCATGTCAGGGTCACCCCCCTCATCTTTACCACCCACCCCAAACGGTCCCAGTGGTCCTCTGCCAGCTTGGCTTGGCGTTCTGCCCAACGTCAGTGAATCATTCCCTGTGCCGGGCAGCAGCTCCGCTGCGATCGCAGCAGCGGCACGGTGACAAAATGCGTTTCCTCCTCTCAGGCTAATTGAATTGAAGGTGCTGCATATTCACTGCTGCTGCTCCTGGACGGCGGCGTCCTCTCAGCAGAGGTTTTTCTGTGGGAGTTTTCGCTCTCCATCACCGAGCTGTGACAGGACGCTCTGCTTTCAGAGCCGAGCCAACAGAGCTGATGGGATTGGTCCTGAGTGCTGCCACACGTGCTCTGAGCTGCTCTCCTTCAGCCTCGTCTGTGCTGTATGGAGGGTGTGTTAAGACAAAAATACAAAAACAGAGTCAAAATTGTAGTTAACCTGCAAGGGAAGATCCGGAGAAGCATCCTGAAGTGATACAAATTCAGCCAGTGTCCATTTGTTCTGAGTTACTTTAACTTTGTCCCTTTTTTATGAATTAGAAACACAACATTAGCACTGTGGCTGTTTAGGTGTGTTTAAAGCAGGATTCCTGCCAATCAAACATCACAGAAACGTGATTAATGGTGTAAACTGATGAAGGCATTTATACCATTAAATGTAGAAGCACAAATGACTTGATCTTTTTATGTTCTTCTTCTAAAAATACTAAAATATTTTGGCATACATTCAGCTTCTTGTTAAAAATGACAGTAAGTCATCCCTGCAGTTTATTACTGAATGAGGAATTCAGTAGTGAGAGAGAAGTATGTGAGGGTGGTGCAGGACATGGTGAGGTGTGCGGTTGGAGGGACAAATGGATTCAAAGTGGAGGCGGGATTACATCAGGGATCTGCTCTGAGCCTCTTCTTGTCTGCAGTGGTGATGGACAGGCTGACAGATGAGGTCAGGCAGGAGTCTATATGGACTTTTATGGACTCGTTTGCAGACGACACTGTGATCTGAAGTGGGAGTAGGGAGCAGGTGGAGGAGGTGGAGGTATGGGCTGGAAAGAAAAGGAGAAACAGTGTGGAGGGCTACAACAAAAGACACCAACAATGTTCTGGAGGATGAGAACGATCTGGTCCTCGCTATCCATCTCACTGAAGATCAAGCAAGACATGCTTCCCTGCGAGAGGAAACCCGTTAAGTGTTTGGAACAGAACATCAGCTGGGACCAGGACCTCTGCCAAACTCTGGAAAGGTTGGAGAGCGTTGTTGTCTGATGTGACATCCAGGAGGCCGGGATCATTTTGTCTTTTTTCTCCATAAATCCTGGAATGTGGTGACAACATCATAATAAATTATTCTTTGAACTAACATTAACAGTGATGTTGTACAAACTGATATCCTGACAGCTCCGGTTTGAAAACACTTAAGAAACACTTACAGACTTTAGTACTTCCCAGGAGGGAGGTTAGCCCGTTTCTGTACAAGCAACGGAGCGTCCAGACAAGGTGAAGCCGCTCTGCACTGGAGTAGCTTCATGTTAGTTAGCAGAAGATGAAGCTTCACTTCCAGGTGAATTCCTGCGGAGTTTGCTCGGCTGCTCCCAGTTGGAGTTTGCATGCAATGTTTATAAACTGACAAAGCTGAGAATAAGCAGCACCGACACGACGGTGAGCCCGAATCCAGACGCACACTTGCAGTCTAAACTCAGCCTTCACCCTCCTAAATAATCTGTCCATGAATGCTTCATAATCTCCATCCACTGTTTGTTCACAGCGCGGGAGTCTGTGTAGTTTTGTCACTAACGAGCCTCCGTACTCCGGCAGCAGGAGCGCACCCCTCGAAATGATCACGTCTCCGGCCACAATAACATCTCAGTCTGAGTATTTAATTTACGTTTCTGTAAAGAACAGACATCTTTTTGTTTTGGTGTTTTAGTTTGACCTTATTCCACAAACAGGCTTCAGACAGGATGTGGAGACGCTGCACAGACACAGAGTTTGTAGCTTGCCAGAGGTTGGAAGAAACGCTCGAAGGAGAAAAGAGCAAACCAAGCGTGCGGCCTTTCTACACACACACACACACACACACACACACACACACACACACACACACACACACACACACACACACACAGCAGGGGGCGCACAGAGGCAGCTACTGTATCTGATGAATAGCTGAAATGGTATGGAAATAAAGGAGGACAGAATATGCATTCACCTAAGCCCAGTGAATACACACACACACACACACACACACACACACACACACACACACACACACACACACACACACACACACGGCTGATGAATGCCTGAAAAATGGAAATAAGGAGGAGAAACTCACTAAAGGAGCATTCTGTTGTTTTCAGCCGACTCTGCACGTCACTGTGTCTTTAACAGACTTGTGTGATGTCATAGAACAGCACAGGTGTGTGTCTTCATGCAGCAGGCGTGACCGAATGTGTCCCTCACCTTTTTATGAAAAAACTAGCTTCACCATGCAGAACATTTTCTTTGATCTTGTTGGTTTCTTGTCCTGTGCTTGAGTGTTGGAGCTGGATGCGGTGCTCAAACTTACGAAAGAAATTTGAAAACTGCTTCTTAACACGACAGGTCAACATGTTTTACTTTGCTTTATTTATTCATTGTCTTTGGTTTCCTGTCACAAACTACTTCAGCCGTGCTGTTTGGATGAGTGCTTCTCGGGAAAGCTGCCGTCTGCAGGGCCACGGTTTAAAGAGCTCACATTCGCTGCTAAAACTGTGTGTGTGACGTGTTTAGGGGACGTCTGTAAACTGCAGATAAAAAACCAAAACGGTGTCCTGCAGTAGTGTGTAAAAATAACCTTAGAAATTCACTTTGGAGATGAGACTAGTGACCATTACTGAAATAAAATCAAGCAAGTCGACTTAAATATTCTTGAATGAAATAAAGAATGTCATCATCATCAGTACACAACATTTTTAATCATTGTTCATTATTATTGCTTTGTTCCACAGTAACAGTGGAGCTATGACTGTGTTGTTAAAGGTCGTCCCTTTAACCCCGGGCCCTCCACATCCACATACACTACAGTGCTAACTTAACTCTAAGGGTTCTCCACTTTATTTACTGGTCTGATGTCCGTCAGTGAACAGGCCACAGCTGGACAGATGTCATTTTCTTCATGCATGTGTCATTTTTAAGCTTTACAGTTTTCTGTAGCAGCAGCAGTTTTTCCTTGTCAGGAACGACTGAAAACACACGGACTAAATACACACAGGAGACTAATGAGGGAAGTGGGAACACACGGGGAAACAGCTGAACACATGAACATAACGACGTCACGAGAGGTGGAGTAAAACTAAAAACATTAAACATAGGAACACAGGACCCCTTCAAAATAAAACAGGAAACATAATGAGACGTAGGACATGACAACCTGAACTTGACAACGTAAGACACAGACATGAAACACATGAAGGGCTTAACAGGGGTTGGAAGACACAAGGGGAATCGAATAACAAATGAACTAGAAAAACTAATGAGCTTAACCATATACTATAAACATCAAAATAAACTAAAACTCAAAACACTTGGTCATGAGACCCAGGGTCGTGACACTATGGCTGCTGTTTCAATAAGTGTGTTCATTTCAGTTCCACCTCAAGGAGCCTCAAATAGCTTCATGTTGTAAAGTGAAGCCTCTCCAATATTAAAGAGAACCCTTAAAATCAAATGATTCTCTGCAGTATGAACTTGGCGACAGTGTGGAGGAAGAACTCCCTTTTAACAGGAAAAAACTCAAACCAGCTGAACCACTTGAATAAGCTGGTTGGTTGGTGAGATGGAAGATGGCACATGACCTGATGCTCCTGCTCATTCAGCAGGAAGGACTTTAAATTTAATGGTGTTGGATCATCTGAAGCTCACTTTTTGAGTTTCTTCATTCGGTTTCTTCTTCATTGATTATTTGCTGTGTGTAGTAATAGTTTCATTGTTTATTTTGAATAATTTTAGAGCACCACTGACATCGTTTCAGTCACTATTTTCACCCACTGTTTCAGCTTTGGTGATTTACCCTGAGAATGTGCCATCATGCTCATCCCCAGGTCTTCACCACAGACTCTGAGGTAACAAGACGTGATCAGGCAGCTGCTAGGGTTTGGATTATTTATCTGAAATATTATTTTTGAAACAAAAAGGAGATACAGTGAGTTTAAGGACATCAAAGTTGACTAACAGCAACCTATCTGATCTGAATTTACTAGCAGTAAATGTAGTTAATGGTGTCTGTGATGGTTTCAGAAAAGGATCTACTCAAATAAAGCGACTTTCCAATTTAAGATTGTTCATAAAGCCTCTGCTTTGCATTTATAATTATTTATAATGGTCTGATTGATGAATATGTAGGAAATAAACTGGAGGTGTTTTTTGTAGCTGCAGGTTTATTAACCAATGTTTCAGCCCTAATGTAAAAGTTGTGAAGCTTGTTTGCATGTTTGTGGTTGAATGTGACTTTCCTCGTGCATATTTGCATGCGTGTGTGTGTGTGTGTGTGTGTGTGTGTGTGTGTGTGTGTCCTTCCTGAGGGCGACACTTGTTTGGTTGTCTGTGTTGGCGTGGTGACCCAGAAATTCATCCAGTCTCCCCCGTCTTCCTGTTTCATAACATCTTCACTTTTGGTGTCTGTAGTAAAAAAACCTCTGCTGTTGTTTCATGTTGTGCAGAATTAAAGCCTCAGATTGTTCTTGAGCAAGGCAGCCGAATGCTAATGGGCAGTCCTCAGTCTAGCTTCAGAGGTGAAACAGCTTGTTGCTGTGGTTGTACTCTCCAAGTTACTTTGTGGTTTTTGGCTCACAGAGGTTTAAATGTCTGGTGATAATACTGAAACTTAAAATAAGGATACAAAAACTGACTTTAAAGGGAAGCATTTTTGTTATTTTCATGTTCTATGTCCACATATATTTAGCAATTTTCTAGACTTACTGACTTTGCAGAGGAGGATGACTTTTAATTGTTGGAGGAAACCCACCAACACAGCCCAGCTGTCCCCAGTAGGAAATATGTTAATTATTATTAGCATAAGAAAAGCGATCTTTGTTGCGTTATTCACCTCTTAAGTGGATAACATTTCTAGATCCAAATGCTCCTTTCTTTTCCAAAAGCAACAAAACTCTGTGGCACCACTGACAGTTAAAAAAAACAAATCATGATTGCAATAAAGTTTAACATCAAGGCATCCATGAAAAAGAGTATTTACGAAGGTGGTCAGATAGCTAGTCTCAATCTAAAGATGATGTTCCAAATTCTGACTGATGATTCCTAAAAAAACACTCAGGAGACTGAAAGACTTTACCAACCCTCCAAACAGCAGTATAGTCAGCATAGGCAGTGGTAAAGTCAGACTGGTTGACATATAATGTGCTATCAGGTTCCATGATGTAAAATACTGAAAATCAACCAAATTGAAGCCAAAATAACGTCAGAGATTATCCAACCATAGGACGAGATTAGTCCTTAACACGTTGGTGCACGATTTCTTGCTACGAAAAAGTCCTGACCTTAAGGTTAAGGTCCGCACTGCAGCGTGCTAACAGGATGAGAGCCTCATCCAACACACGGCCGACACGTCATCACTTATTAAGGGGATTGCAGCATGCAGTATCGGCATTAAGCATTAGTTGGTTCAGCATTTCCTGAAACCTTAAGGTCTTGCTGTAGTGAGGAGCTGCAAAAGAATTAGTAGTAAACAACAATGCAAAGACACAATGTGCAGGGAACATAATTAAAAGCACGAAACACAGTTGAAGCTCTGCAGAGCAACGGATCTGTAATCATCTGTTCAGCCATTTGAAGTTTGTAGCAGTTCATTGTGGTTTAGCCTGAAGCTGCTGGAAGCAGTATGGAGGCTGATTAGTGTCTGAAAGAAGGGTAACATTAAATATATGACTCTGTCTGACTCTGAAGAAATATTTTCAGGTGATGCCAATTAGAGCATTCTTTGAGAGAAGTGCCTGGAAAAATGGCCAGAAGCCTTGAAAGATCAGAAGATCAGCTTGTAGGACTTTTACTGTGTTGGCTCATCTGTGTCTCATGCCCGTGCACCCTGCATCTTTTTCCAGAACGTGAAAGGACATGGGAGGAGGTAGTAAAGGAAAACAGACAGAAGGGAAAGGGTATAGGCAGGTCCACGACTATGAAGAAGTCAAACAGGAAGTTGTTAATGAAAAGACAATGGTAAAAAAAGGTGTAACAGGGTGCTGAAATAGATGAGACGACAAAATAGAAATCAAAGAGTAAAGAACATTATAATGCATTTAAATGTCAGACGGAAGCGGTATTTGGTCTTTGCTTCTTAGGCACCATTACTAAAATGTACTAAAAGTCAAGTGTGACCAGTCACTGTGTTGTAATGGTTCTCCTGGCTGGTAATTTCAGAGCTGAATGTTCCTCTGATTATAAATTAGGTACAATAAATGTAGGAGTTTGTCAGAAGGTTGCTGGAAACAATCTTGTGGTCTTAAAAGGTCCTCAGAAAGCTGTGTGACTCAGGGAGCGGAACATTTTAGGCCTCTTTGATGTAATTTAGAGTTATGAATCATTCATAAAACACATGCGTCTGACAGCTTTCATTCACAACGTGGTTAAAATTAGGAGCTGACAGTGAGGTGTCCGAGATAAGATTACAGGCTGAATGCAGTGAGATTGTAGGCATGCATCGTGTTTTTTCAGACACGATTCAGACTGTAGACATTTAATCTGGCCCTGGCAGCATTTACCTTATTTAATGTGTATGTATTTTCTGTTCCAGTAGTGGATGCTCATATCAAACATGGCCAGAATTTTAAATATTGAGGTCAATGTATAGTGAACCAAGAACTCAGCGGTCATCCTTCTCTAACTACTCAGTTTAGAGCAGCTATTTCTTCTAATGGAGCTGATGGCATAGAAAGAGGGTATCTCCCATACTGTTATCTCAGGCAAATAAGCCCCCACAGCCTGCTGGTCAAAGAGAGAGGAGCTAAAGTGAAATCCATCCATCTTTTATGGCTGATCTGGAATTAGGCTGTAGAGGTAGCAAGTTAATTATACCATTCAAATCTTTTCTTCCCAAGATGTGTTTTATAATTCATCCTGATTGCAACATGATACACCAAGCAGTCAGCTGATCCCTCCATGAAACTCTTGGTCTACAACAGGACTTCCTTCCTCCAAGAGAAAGTTGCCAGGATATATCCTTATTAGATGTGTGGACACAATCATCAGGGCCTTTTTGGCATAAATTAGCTCCACTACAGCCGAATCACATTCTCGTTTTTTGGTCACTACTGTGAGCTAATGACCAGAACTGAGATCGACTTGCTCTTCGCCACGTTGGTCTGGTAGACTTGTATTACTGCAGAGCTCCATCTTATCTCGCTTAGGTTAGGGTAGGCTTGAAGGTTAAGCCCTGTAAACAAAGACACTGATTTGCTTGCCCCACATTGCTTTAGCTGAGGGTTTATGGATGGTGGACACTCAAGCTGTTTGTATGTATGTATTTAACCTTTTAAAGCCGATCGGAGCAGACACGCTCCGTTTTGCGTAACTATTTTTAAATCCCTGTAGAACCGGAACCACATATGCTAGTGCAATAATTTTTTTTGCCTATTAAACCTGAGGAGTTGTACTTACATCTAATGCCATCAGCTTGTCCTCGGTCACGGTTTCCTTCCACGCATGGCTTTGCAAAAGCTGCATAAAAAGCGCTTGCAGGAACAAAAACATAATATTCCAGAAACATACTTTGCCGATCCGATCAGCTGTTCATAACACTTCCTACGTTGGAATAGACGTCAGCGCGAACGATCACATGTCCGCCATTACCTGCCCGAAACCGGAAGTGACGTCATTTTGCGGAAATGTCGTTTTTTACTTGTAGGCCTTAGAAGCCTATACTGGTGTTTTTATAAGTCATGTTTGACTTTATGCTTTTCTGAATAGTTTCTGGGATGCTTAGTTAAAATAGTTTATTTTGATGCACATGCTGTTTTCTTTGCAAATTTGCATCATAAGACTGTTTTTCTTTTCCTGCAGTATATAAAAATTGGTGTATCTCAAAAATAAAACTATGAAAACACTCAAAATAAATTTCCTCTTGTTGTAAACTATTTTTTGCAACTTTTTAAAGTTAAAGTTAAATTTAAAGTTTTGAGTGATAAACCTCTTAAAATTTTCCAAGTAGAAATATATGTAAAAAAAAAAACAAAAACGATTTTCAATGTTTTTTGTAGTTTATTGCACTTTTTTGCAATTTATGTCGTTATTATGGACTTAATGCATGCATATTATTAAAATGTGGGCTATAACAGTTGTATTAATGTATAGCAACTTGAAATGCTCCCTAAAGCTCTGGCGGCCTTGGTTCTATGGTAGGTCTTAAAGGGTTAAGGTTGTGGCTTGTGTGGGTTAAGGTTCTTCATGGAGTTACTGGCTGCCAATTCCTGTGGTCTGGTCAACAGTATTCCTCTAACTTTGAAATGCATCACTGTTTTCCTGTAAACATTCAAGGACAATGAATATGAGTGTTAGGTTTAGAAAAAGCTGGTTTGGGTTTCCATTGTAGCGTGTCCCTGCTTTGTCTGTACAACAAGGCTCCTGCAGACACAAAAGTTACTTCTTATACAAACAGATTTCTTACAAATTCCTGCTGACTGTGACGAATAAAAAGGATTCAATTGCCTCCATGAACATGAGACAACTTTGGGACCTTTTTCTTGATGATTTCTGGTTTTCTTGTGAGACCTGTTTGAGAAGAAAAACTTAAGATTTATTTGCTTTTCCAGCCTTTTTGTCATCTTTCAGTGTCGCTGATCTTTCCTAACTCAACTTGGGGAATTTTATTGTTTCAGCTGGGAGGGCCAACAAATCTCATGATGCCAATAAACGTGTACGTGACCAAGTGATGGAGTCAAATGGAAACCAGGACCAAGCAGCTCATCGGGAACTACTGTAGTTGGGGCACGTGTGTGAGAGAGAGACTGAGTGGATGACAGCTTTTGATAAGAATGGAAAACAGAGCTAGATCTTCCTTTGATGTGGACACACACACGTGAATGCACACACACACACACACACACACACACACACACACACACACACACACACACACACACACACACACACACACACACACACACACTCTCTCTCTCTTCAGAAATCAGATTTGGGAGCTGTGAAGAATAAATGCATGAAGGGTTGAAAAACGAGGGCTGTCTAATCATTCAATTAGGATCCAAGGCAGATGGTCTGGACACACACACACACACACACACACACACACACACACACACACACACACACACACACACACACAGACCTGTTACACACTCGCACTTTGTCAGTCTTGCTCTCTTGAAACTCTCAGTGTAATCCTATAGTCAGTCTCTCTCTTTCTCTCCTTCAGTGTAACCCTATACTCGATTGCCCCGTTTCTGAGTTTAATGAGACCATTGTTGGTCTGCACTTCATTATCTCAACTTCCCATAATTATCGGACTCTATACATGGAAACAAAACACCACACAAATAGCATGCTTTCTGAGTGTGTTTTCTTGTCTTTAGCTTCCTTTCAATATTAACTGCACCACAGTGACCTTCTTGCAGGAAACAGTCCCCTCCAACCTGCACATTAGCCCCTGGGCAGGCCTGGTGGACTCGTGCAGACTTCACTGCACTTGTTTCAGCTTACAACTAAACTATAAACAAGATGGATTTGATCTGTTTTATTAAACATACTTTTAATGGGTGTATGGCTGGAAAAAAAAGGAGGAGCAAATACAAATGTACACTTCAAATAAGTTGGTGAGGTGGATGAAGGGCGAAAAGAGAAACCCAAAGATTTCGTTTCACCAATCACATGGATGCTATTTCCTGAACAGACTCTTTTAAAAGCTCAAAAGAGCCAAAGAGAGTTTTCATGTTATATATTCCTGTTACACATTTTTCATCATTCAGTCCTACGTTATGTCTATTTCAAGGACTTTGTCTTCTTTGTTTTTTCCCTCTTTCCCCCTTTTTTTTGCCTCACTGACTTTCTTCAGTCTAAATCTGATGTTTCTTTTCTCTGTTTTAATATGTTTTCCTCCCATAGGGGAGCTCAGTTATGGCAAAAATCATAAATGCTGGAGTTTGTCTGGGAGATAGGCCGAGACTTGTGGCGCGTCCCTTGGAAAGGGCAGCTGTGTGTGTGGGTGCAGATGTGTGCAATAAGACCTGTGTGGTAGCTACATGGAGCAGTCCTGATTATCTTGTTTTCATTAATCATTAACAGGCAGGATTGTAATAGAGATTAAAACCTGGCTCTGGCATCCTGTGTCCTTTGTTTGGGTCCTTTCCCCCTGTGACCAATAACAAGTAGAGGTTGGCAGACCTGCAGACTCCTCTGGATCAGAAAGGAGGATACTTATCTATATTTATGTAATGCTTCCTCCTTCGTTGACTGCGTAATAATATTTAGCTTTAATTATTTTACATATTACTGTAAAACATGCGTGGCTTCTTCTCTGCAGTGATGAAGGAATGAAATAACGTCCCTAAGAGCGCTGCTGCTTCTCAATCTAAAGTGTAAATTAGCTTCGTCTGTGTGCTGTCTGTGAGTTAATTGTTTAATGTGATGCTGTCCTTGCTTGCCGTGAATGGCTCCATCAGGGATCAATAAAGTATTTGATTGATTTATTGATTGATGGAGAGGGGATTGGACTCTGGCTTGCTTTCCTCTTCATCGAGGATTCGCCTCCATGCAGCCTGTTAATGAGGTCTGGTGCCTTTGTTCAGCCATCAGTTGGCGTGTTTGATAGAGCTGAGGTTGGCGCTCTGTGCAGACCAGTCCGGTTCTTCCATCCCAAACTGGGATTGTATCTTCATGGAAACAGGCCACCATCATGTAGAAAAGGAAAAATGAGCAGTGTGATTGTCTTACCTGGACTAAATATGTAAAACGGATCAAAATCGAAAATTGTGCTCCTGTTGACTCGGTGTTCCATGCAGTAGTGTCATCTGGTTATTTGTAAAACACCTTGTGCAGCTGTTGACATCGCAGAGGTGTCAGGCAGAGTGGGAGGGGGGGCAGGTGTGATTGAGCTTCATCAGGTTGGAGTCGATCGTGGAGAGTTTTTCAGGCTGATTGCTGCCCTTTCAAAGGGCCCGAGCGGCCGCTGAATGATGAGCGAGGTGAAGCTGGGGTTGTCCTGAGTGGCAGAACGCCATCTCAGAGGACGTAATCATCCTGCGAGCGACGAGGCCGTTCAATCACAGCTCTGTCCCGATGCCCATAGACACTCCTGGCACTCAAATCAAACGCTCGTCAGCTCATGACTCGAGGATTCAAAATATACTCAACAAGTGTTTTCTATCATCAGTTTTGACCTAAAGAGGGAGGCCGCTTTTATTTGACTTCTTTACTAAAGCCTCTGCATCAGCACTGACGCATTTCGCAGCTCTATTACCATAAAATATGGAAGTTACAGCGTTATAGTCCTTAATTGTAATGTGCTCGGCAAGTTTATGCTTTGCAAATGTCACCAATGATTTTTTTTAAAGTGAAGCTGAAATGGACAGATGTGAAAATAAAATTATGTCAAAACTAAAGTGATTAATCCCACAGTGGCAAACACAGTAAGCTGGATGTTGAGCATGCTCAGTGACTTCTTTACAAACAGCTGCTCTGAGATTCATAGTCGTTAACCCTTTAAAGCCGGTCAGAGCGGGCACGCTCTGTTTTGCGTAACTATTTTTAAATCCCGGTAGCTCTGCAACCACGTGAGCTAGCGCAATAATTTTTTTTGCATATGAAACCGGAGGAGTTGTACTTACATCTTATGCCATCAGCTTGTCCTCGGTCACAGTTTCCTTCCACATATAGCTTTGAAAAAACTGCATAAAAAGCACTTGCAGCAACAAAAACATAATATTCCAGAAACACGCTTTGCTGATCCGATCAGCTGTTTGTAACACTTCCTACGTTGGAATAGACGTCAGTGCGAACTATCGCATGTCCGCCATGTCCTGCCCGAAACCGGAAGTGACGTCATTTTGCGAAAATGTAGTTTTTTACCATCAGGGCCTCATGAGCCTATACTGGTGTTTTTAAAAGTTATCGTTGACTTTATGACTTTCTGTGTCGTTTCTGGGATGCTGAGGACTCATATTGCACTGCTGGAAATAGTTTATTTTGATGCATATGCTGCTTTTTTGCAAATTTGCACTATAATATTTATTTTCGTTTTTCCTGCAGTGTATAAAAATTGGTGTATTTCAAAAATAAAACTATGAAGACACTCAAAATAAATTTTAAGTGTCTAGTTTGTGCAACTTTTTTGTATTTACAGTTTTGAGGGATAAGCCTCTTAAATTTCTCTAACTAGAAATATATGTTAAAAAAACAAAAACGATTTTCAATTTTTTTGTAGTTTATTGCACTTTTTTGCAATTTATGTAATTACTATGCACTTAATGCAGACATATTATTAAAATTTGGGCTATAATGGTTGTATTGGTGTATAGCAACTTGAAATGCTCCCATAAATGGCACTACAGCATGTAAAACTATAATATAAGCTCTGGCGGACTTGGTTCTATGGTAGGTCTTAAAGGGTTAATATTGGGAAAAATTATGATTCATAACACAACACGAGGATGTTGTTCTGGTGGTCAGTCAGCTGTTTTTTTTCTGACTATATGTGAGACGTCAGCAGATTTTGGGCTCGTGATTTACTTTTCAATCTACAGATTTCATATTCTGGTTTAATTTCAGCATTAGCAGTAAAAGCTAAAAATAACAATCATCATAATAATCCTGCTGTAAAGTTGAAGCTGCCATGCTGCTTATAATTATTAAAACCATTAAAGCTTTTGTAAACTTTGGAGAGGACTCAACAATGAAATGTGTCAGAAATATCTGAAATACTTCGCGTGTCATCTCTACATTTTTGATGTTTGCAAACATGCACTGGTTTAAATTTTGTTAAGTTTAAACATAATCGTATACAGCACAACTGGATCGATTTATATTTTGATTTACTGAACTGCTACAATGCTTTGCATTTCTTTTTCCTGTGACTTGATGAACGAGTTTCCAGCAGCAGCAGCTCTGCTGGGTTTTGGTGACAGTGTGTTGAAGTGTGTTCGGTTTGATTCAGCAGGTTGTGGGAATAGATTAGATTACTATGTTCAAACTGGAAGTTTAAAGTAGGAAGTCATTTTTCATAGCTAACCTCTGTCCTCTGTCCTCTGTGTGTGTGTGTGTGTGTGTGTGTGTGTGTGTGTGTGTGTGTGTGTGTGTGTGTGTGTGTGTGTGTGTGCGCAGCTGGTATACTGGGCCAGTCAGCAGCAGGATCAGGATGAGAAGATGGCTGGCTGTGTGTTTCCAATGGGACCAGAGAGCTTTCAGCGCTTCACGCCGGACTCCCTGGCGGCCATCGAGCAGCGCATCGCCCAGGAGGAGTCCCGACGCAACAAACACTACCAGGAGGTGCGTCAAAACAAACACACACACACACACACACACACACACACACACACACACACACACACACACACACACACACAGCTCACACAAGCACAAGATGCTGGAGGGTAAACGTGGAAATAAAGAAGTGAGCCGTTATAAGCAGACAGATGTGAGATATTTCAGATGTGGTTTGTGTGTCTGTGTGTGCGTCAGGACCTGGGCGACGTGGAGCTCCCCCGGCCCCGGCCCGATCTGGAGGCAGGAAAACAGCTGCCACGCATCTTCGCTGACATCCCATCTCATCTGGTGGGCGTTCCACTGGAAGACATCGACCCATACTACTTCAAAGACAAGAGGGTAGGTCACCCAGAGAGAAAGTGTGTGTGTGTTTCTGGATGTACCTTCTCCGCTGTTGGAGAGGATCCCTGGAAGATTCTCTGAGGACCACAGGAGAGTTACCTAGTGTGTGTGTGTGTGTGTGTGTGTGTGTGTGTGTGTGTGTGTGTGTGTGTGTGTGTCCTGGATTGCTCAAATCTGTTTACATGGTAATATTGTGGAGACCATGTAAATAGGACAAATCAGCTGACTTCAGACTTCATGTAACCAAAAATATTTAGTCAAAGCCGATCGATTCCACAAGCAAGCAGGTGGAAGCCATTTTTAAATTCTTTTTTTAGTTATATTTGATAAGTTATCTGATTAATATTGTGGGTTGATGTGAGATACAAACCATCCCAGAAGTCCGTGCTTTGGTTTTGGTGAGTGGATTTCTATTATTTTTTAGTCTGCAATGGAGCAGACACTCTAGGACATAGGTGTCAAACTCTGGCCCGCGGGCCAAATTTGGCCCGCAGCCTAATTACATTTGGCCCGCGAAGCCATACCAAATTACTATTAGAGCTGGCCTACTGGTATTATACAGCTAATATATATATTGTTTAGTATTAAGCTTTGCTTTTTCCATATTCAGTTTTTCAGCTAAACGTGTTTGAGTCCATAAGAAAAGATTCATTCTTATATCTGGAGGAATAAATATATTTAAATAAATATTAACGTTAGCCCGCGACTTTGTTCCAGTTTTGAATTTTGACCCACTGTGTATTTGAGTTTGACACCCCTGCTCTAGGACGATATCCTCTCTGTGATTGGGAAAAGTTGGTGATTTTTCAGTGATTGCATTGAATTTTTCCTGATTCTGAGACAGAAAAGCTCTCAGACAGATTGGCGAAGGTTTGGAAATAACTGCCGTCTAACAGACTAACATGTTTCAGTCGGTCGGAGTCAATCTGCACCGATGAGCACAACTCATCTGCAATGCATCTCTTTGAAATAGTTCTCGATTGGTTGGTTCTGGTTATTTTCTGAGCCCCTCAGGAGGAGGCTCAGAAAATAACCTCTGTCTCAGATCTGAAGTTCTGGTTGTGAGTAGCTAATGTGAATTGTTTTTTGTATGTATATTTTAAGATTTTGCAACACATCGCACAGTTTTGTGATTTTTGCCAGTTTTTCACAGTTAAACATGGTTTTATCACAAACTGATTGCATGTATATTTGCCAACTTAACCCCCTTCAATCACAAACTGATGGAAACACACTGATAGCACACCGACTTCATCCTGTTGCCACTTTATTGGCGTCTTGGTGAAAGTTGCTTTAAAGGATTTAAAAGTCATTTAGCTTAAACGTTTATTCCACATGGCTTTGATTGTTTTGGTTTTTCTGCAGTTGCCAGCCACTGTTTTCTCGCTGTAGATGTAGCTGTAGCATTATTTAGCACTAATTAGCCAATATGCTTTTCTCTAGCTAAGACTGTTAGCATTGGCCACAGATCTCCAAACCAGACACTGGCTCATCCAGGTCTTATTCAGTCTTTGGGACTGACTAACTCCTGGAGCCAGCCTCCAGTAGAGCCTGCCAGGAACAATCTACATACTATTCTCAAAATTTATGTAAACTAAACTGCAAATCTACTGTTATAGAAAATACTACATGTATCAGATCTTATGGTTTGTTACATTTCAGAGAACTAAAATAATTTAAAGTAGATTAATCACTTCATTATTTACAGAAAGATTATACATGAAAAAATCTTAAAGCCATAGAGATGAACAGTTTACCCACCCTAAAACCACAAACCCAAGACACAGCACCCATATTATTTAGAAATAAATTCTAAGGAATAAAAATGGAGGCCTTGGCTCCCCGGTTCACTGCTTTAGTGCCTTTTTTGGCAGCACAGTGCATTATTAATAAAATCTGTGTATTTATGTATTTTTCTGTCTGGTTCTCCTGCAGACGTTCATAGTCCTGAACAAAGGGAAGGCCATCTTCCGTTTCAGTGCCACATCCGCCCTCTACATCTTCAGCCCCTTCCACCCTATCCGGAGACTCGCCATCAAGATCCTCGTGCACTCATATCCTTAAGTACACAAACTCTGCTGCTACTGTCTGTGCTTGCCTTATGATCTGCAGGGAAATGGCTGCGGGTGGGGGTCAGGGGTCAGTTACAGAGGAGCCTCCAGTGCTTTCAGTGTGTGCTGAAGGATGCTGTGTGAGAGAAGCCAGGCCACCCTGACGGCAACAGAAGCAGTTGTTGTGGTTGTTGTTCTGCCTTCGTCTGCTTCACTGCGTCTCATTGTGACTGACGGGGCAGCGATATCTCGGATACTGTTTTATTTTGATCACAACCATCAACACGCAGTCCCGTATAAAGAGACCATCACGCAGTTTCACAAGTAAAGATTAGAGGGTTAGAAAAGCTTAGCTTCATTCTTATCAGAAAATATTCAAATTAAAATCAGAAAATAAATATTAATATAAACTAAAAGTCAAGTTTAAAGAGCAGGAGGGTCTAAGACAAGGTTGCATCATGGGAAATGTAGGCTCCAGGAGATTTGAACGTAATGTTTTAGTCTCTGCTGCTTTTCTTAAACAAAGTCCAGTCACACCACAAACAAACAAATAGATAAATTAGATAAGGATTTTAATGATTAATTGTTATATGTGAGTATTTATTGGTAGTATAGGATTTCAGGTTGTTGAGCAGTGTTAGGATTTGTCATTGTTTCCTTATTTTAGAGGTACAAGAACGCGTGAGCTGATCACAATAACAATCCCAGTTGCACTGATGATGATAATTATTCATTATGCTCCTGCTTTTTACAGAATTTGCTAGGGCAGTTATGTGAGCATTGACTGTACAGCAGTACATCTAAGGTCCTTAAAGATAAAAGACAGGGGACAGCTTCCTGGTGTTCGTTGAATGTGCTGATTGGTTGGCACCACAAAAAGTCAAGATCCTGTAAATCTACGTATACATACCGTGTATGCATGTGGGCCTGGCACACAGCCTGATTAATGATGCTGTATGTTAACTGAAGAGGTGAGAGATAAAGGTTTAAAGGTCCAGCTCTGTGCTGACAGGTGAACGTACACAAAGTCTGTGTGATGGGTGGCATGCTAACTGCTCAGCTTATGTTATGTTGAAGGATAGCAGAACTAATGCTAACACGCTTTCAGTGTAAATCAAAACTCATTATTCTGCATGCCTACTGGAAACACATGAAACGTATTTAACAGTTCGATAAGTTCCTCTCTCTGGCCAGAAGAGGGCAGCTCCTCTGGAAACAGTCACTGTGAACACAACCGTACTACTCACTTGATTTTTCTCTCTTAGAAAATATTTAATGTCAGTAAAATACTCAAGTAAATGTACTCTGATTCCTAAGGGTCCTAATCATGCTCTGGTGTAATGGTGTAGGGGATCATTTGGTGTGGCAGCACCAGCCAATCATATGTTTGAAAGGAGTGGAGGTTGCTGCGTGTGGTAGGTGGGGGACTGTGCCACCCCCATGGTGTGGTGTGGATACTTCCCTGACAGTAGAGTAAAGCTCACATTTGAATACTCCAGTTGTGTTGGTGAACGTATCTTGTTAATTAAGGCACTAAGGTTCTCATAGCTTTCAAAAATGTTCCATATTTCACTGTAATCAAAGTTGCGTACGATTAAAATATCTGTTAGCTTAACTCACAGATGTGTAAAGTTAAAATAAGCAAGTGTTTGCTGTCGGTAGTTCAGATGATTTTTTTTTTCAGCGAGGTTAGTTAAAAACTGCCATCCTCATTAATATCAGTTAAAAGCAGATGCTTTTTGCTAGCCAAGCCAGCTAGCTGGTCCAAAAGTGACGTCTAGTTTCAGACTGCTAAGATGATCCTGGGCTAAACGGGTCGGTCTACACAAAGTCTGTGTTAAGCTGATTCTTAACAAATCAGATCTGGCTGTAAACAGTCAGGGGATGCCTTTTATGAATAAAGTGAATACCTTGACCTATTCAGCTAAAGGCCAATTCCTGCATTTCTGTGCTCAAAACTCTTTAATTTCACAGATTAGTGCTTTTCTCATTGTAAAAAAATGGAAGCAGAAAAACAAAAATAAAGCGACTGTTCAGCGTTTTATGGAAAAAAGTTAAACAAATGTAAATTATTAATGTGAAATAAAAAGACTTTTTATTTGATAAAAATACATAAAATAGCATCACTCTTATCAGAATATATTTATGCAAGACATTACAGGTCTGCATACCTATAGTCATCAGATATTTGTCGGAGACATTAATGGTGTAATCGTTGTTTGGCTGCTTTAGACAGACAGACGTCTCTTTACATCCTCCAGTGGTGAGTTTATACTGGGTCCCACAGCTGGACGGTCTCCAGGCACACGCACAGTAATGACAGCATATTAAGCGATCATGTCAACTGACTGTGTGTGTGTGTGTGTGTGTGTGTGTGTGTGTGTGTGTGTGAGAGAGAGAGCGAGATAGAATCAGAGGGCTCGTACTGTCGGTCGTATTTCTGAGCCAGGTATCATCTTGAGCTGTCTGGTGAGCCGTAAACATGGCCAGTAAATACTGCACAGCCTTCATCAAGGTGGCACACATGCACACACATGCACACAGGTGAATATACAGGCATTACAGGGACACACACACACAGAAATATTGTGACTATAATCTCTCTGCTGACCAAATCTCTGAGTTTGTTCCTGGAGGACCTTTGACCTTTGACTTATAGCCTGTCAGGAGCTCTTAATATGTTTGCTTGTTGTGGTTTCTTAACACCTGTAGGCAAGCCGGAGTGTAGTCTGGATTTAAAAATTAAGAAGTCGTGAAAAAATCAGAAATATACATATCGTATATATACATGTGACAAATTAAAGGAAAATCTGAATAAATTAATGAATTTAAAAAAACCCACAATGAATGCAGGTGTTTCCACACAGGTGCTCTGCCTGTTGTAATTGAGCAGTTACCATCCATTCATGCTCTGTGGAGTGTGCACACCCAGCTGATCCTGATTTTGTTACAAGCTGTCATGAGGAAAAGGTCTAAGTGACTCTGAAAAGGGGGCATTTATGTGACGAGCGTCACTGTCAGCTTCTGGCTCAGCTGCTTTCAGCAGGAATATAGATGGAGCTTCTGGGTTTTAAAACTGAATTCTTTCAGTTGCCACCAGGGGGCGATGCCTGCAGTTGGAGAAAGACTATAAAGTCTACACAAAAGCCTTTCCCTGACTTGAACTCTGTAAACTGCTCAGTTTGTCACCTCAGTCGCTCATTTTGGGTCATATTGAAGGAAAAAAGAATCCATTTTTATAAATTTTATTTTAAGGTTCAGGAAAGAGGATTATCTGGGATCAGCCAATGAGCACTTGATTTCTCAGTAAGACCCGCCCATCTCTCGTATTGATGGGAAATATGAGTAATACAAATCCAGCATTCACAACAGAACTTAAGAAACTATAGTGGGTGACATCAGTGTGGCTGCATCAGGTCAAATTCAGATTTCACATTCAGATTGTCACGGCTAACGGGGTGAGCCGTGTAGAGGAAATAAATGAGGATACACTCACATAAGACACGGACCTTCACAATAAAACAGGAAACAATTCATGAGGACGCAGACTTGACACCAAACTAAATCTACACTAAACACAAGGGCACAAGACACAAAACCTAAGAACAAAACCCTAAACCAGAATAAATTGAAACATAGGATATAATATTCAAAACAAGATAACAAAAGAATCAGAAGTCATAATACAGAAGAATACTAAAACATAAGGAACTGAATGAAATGACCTAGAACCGTAACACAGATTCATTACATCACAGATCCATTGCTGAGCAAAATTATGTGACAAACAAGAAAACCTCCATAAAAACTGGAGCGGGTTTAAAAAGACTTTAAGGCAACCAATAAAATAAACAAATTCGTCTTTCATAGCATCTGTATTCCGGGACAATTTAAGCTACCGGTAGGAGTTTTCACCGTCACCATCCTGGTGTTTGAACTGGAAATGCAGACTGAACACTGAATGCTCATTGGCTGATGGAATATTGTTTCCTTTTTGACAAAATAACCGCCTAAAACACAATGTTGTGTTTACAAATACTGAGCTCTTAAAATCAAAAGAAAACAGTTTCCTTGAGGTTACAGGAAGTGAGGAGTCGCCCCCTGCTGGCAATTAACAAGAATGCAGAATTAAGTCACTTCAGTTTTGGGATCTGTAAGCTCCAACTTGGCGCTACTGTATTGTGGTATTGACTAATTTTTGCGGCCACACTCAAGAGGCCATTCGAGGAACAGAGTCAGCATGAGGCTGTCGTTATGAAAGCAAATGCACGTTTCGAGTTCAGTGGTTTCCAAACTGCAGATGCACTGGTTTACAAAAACCTGGGGAAAAAAGGCGATGAGTCATCGTTCTGCATACACTCGGCAAATCTGCGACTTCATGTGCGGCGAAGAGAACGATTCAGGCCTGAACGCTTGACTTCTGCGGTTAGGGGTCAAGGGTGACGGTGTTGTTCTGTAGGTGGGGCTGGTTTGGTGGTAAGAGTCACTTCAGATCAATTGTTGACCCCACCCCCTCCCCAATGTAAGGGGCACTTTCATTGTTTCTATAGATGCTACAGAAACCAGCTGGCTCTCCACAGAGAGAAATGATTGGTTCATTAATCATAGTTACTGGCAGGAAGTTTATGGCAGCAATTATGATAACATTTTTTAAGCACACAAATCACTCGATCCAGCCTCTGAATGGTGAAGATGTCTTAGTTTAACTTTCCCAGTTTGCTGTTACAATAAAGTCTAAGTTGTATTTTTTGTGTGTGGCTGCTATATGACTTTATTATGACTATATTTGCATAGCTAGATTATTAAAATAAAAGACACATGATTAATTTGCATAAAAATGGAACTAAACCACATTAAATGACTTTACAGTGAACAACAGCAGGTGATATGATCAGGAAAATGTACCCTTAGTGTTAGTTACAAAGAAATCCCAACTTTGGTTGTGTATAGTTTATGTTGGCCTGTTAGTTATACAGATCTGAGTTTAAACCCAGAGTGGAAAACATGCTCCACCTATAAGTGTGTAATCCAAACTACTGGAAAGATTTTCAAAGTGTGAAAGCTGCTTTGAAGAATTGAATATCTTCAAATTTTCAATCAAATTAATTATTAATGCTGGTTTCTGGTAGCAACAATAAAGCTACACGTGAAGGTTTTGCAGCTCCACTGAGGACTGTAAAAACATGTAATATGAAATTAACATCGCCTTGAAATTAAGATACCGTCATTAGATGTGAACCTTTAATTCTAAACGATGCACGAAAGTCAGCTTTTTCCCTACTGGTTTTACTGGTTGGTACCACGTATGATCAAACTGGGCTTTATGTTGGTCAGGGTTAAACTGCAACAATGAGTCATATCCTGTCTGGTTTCCATTTGATGCCATGAACGAGAGGAACTGAGTGACACACCGAGGACATGGCACACTCTGAAGGAAGCTCCCATCTTTAAGCATTCTCTGCTCTAAATGTCATCATAATTTACAAATGAAACATTTGTTTTTTATTTAATAAGCCTTTCAACTACAGATTAAGACCATAAATTCATCAGGAGAGCATTCACTGAGGTCAGAGATCAAGTTGAGCAGCAGGCTCGTTTTCTCATAGATTTCCATACCAAATGACTCGCCCCCTGCTGGACATCAGGAGGGTAGCAGTTCTAAGGCACTTTCAGCTAGTTATCTAGTTAATTTCAGACTTCAGATGATAACTGCTTCCATTGTGGATAGATTTTTTAGTTGAGTGCAGGGGCTGACATTAAATGTGAATCCAGATGTACTTTAGGACGCTTTACTGACTTTCGAAGTTAGAGGCTATAGCTGTGGGTTTTTGGCCCGTCGCCCGCGCACCAGCTCCACGCTGGCGTCCGCCTCAGGCCCCAGACGCCAGGCCAACATGACAGCTATTACTTCACACCCAAAACTCAACCCACCCCCCTTATCCTCACCTCACACCCGTCTATTTTTACCGTGGGAGGCGGCTGCTGGTGTTGAGAGACGTTGAGCTGGCGGACACGCTGCTGTTGTCAGGGGAATAAGTGGGTTCAAGAGGTCATCAATGGAGGTGCGGCGCTGCTGATGTCCACGTTGTGTGTGCGTGCTGTTCTGAGAGATGAAATAAAAATTAGTGTGTGTTGTGTGGAGGAGGTGCACGATGTAAGGGTACAAGCTGCGGTGCTGAAGTGGAGTTTTAGTACGTGTTTGTGCTTTAGAAGTGTTTGTGTGTGATCAAGTGTGTTCTGGATTTGTGCCCAACCACAGTGGCGCCACTATGACAAGCTGCTGTTTGAGGTGGACACACACACACACAAATACACTCATGAACCGCTGTGATATTAGAATACAGCGATTGTGTTTTTCTGAAGGCAAACCGTGTTATTTCCCATGGGGCCTTGCTCCTGAGGACAGTCATTTGATTTTTGCATCCCATGAGGCATTGCTGTGGGACTCAGAGCTGCTCTGCAGCCACCAGCTGCAGTGCCGTTGTGTTTTAATTGTGTTCACGTTGAACCAAAGTGAGTCAATAAGCTTTGTGTTTGTTGTGTGTTGTTGCTGAGTTGTTGTTGTGGATTTGTGTGAGCTTTAAAGTCATGTCTGTTAAACCTCTGAAGTCCAAGTCATCATAGTTGGTAACCCAATCCTCGCCCTATATTTTGGAGAATTGCGTTTTGGAAAGAAAAAGTGATTCATGTCAGTCAGAATAATTATTTTCTTTATTTCATGATTATCAAAATGTTGGGAGAACAAATCAATAAAAACAATATTCTGATTTGTTCTTATATATTATGACCAAAGTTAGGACCTTTATTTTTTTATATTAGCTTTTGAGGCAACAGAGAAAAACCCAACAATCATATGACCCCCTATGAGCAGCACTTTGGCGACAGTGGGAAGGAAAAACTCCCTTTTAACAGGAAGAAACCTCCGGCAGAACCAGGCTCAGGGAGGGGCGGGGCCATCTGCTGCGACCAGTTGGGGTGACAGAATGAAGTCAGAATAAAAGACATGCTGTGGAACTCTTCTGAGTTTATCCTTTTGGAATTTCCTCTTCCTAGCCCCTCTTTCAAAATAAAAGCCTTTAGGACAGGCAGTGGCATATGTTTAACTGGACAGCTCAACTGAAAGAGAGAAAAAATGAGGGAAGAATGGCGGAGATGGACAAATGTGGAAAGAGGGAGAGAAAAAATAAAACCGGGGTAGATTATAGACAGGAAGACAGATCCCGTGGTGGGTGTGGGAGGTATAATGATATTACCGGTATGGTGGCCTGGGAAGTCCATAACAGCAGGTCTATCATTACCCCATAATTAGCTTCTGGCTCTGTGGCGGCGGCGGCGGTGAGGGGACATTTGCGTTGTTTGTCAATTGGTAACAGTATTATCTCGCCGCCTGCCACAACGCTCCAGCAACATCATTACAGCCGGCACTCAATCAACAATTACCCCGCCGCTCAAACAAGTTTCAGCTGGAGTTTGGGCCGCTTTCACACAGGGAGTATGTTCCTTCTGCCAAATTACAATAATTATGATTCATTTATAGCTGTGATTGACAGCTGAGTGAGGTCTCATGAAGTCTCTCCCACCTCATCGAGCGCGGTGTGCTGAACGTGGCAGGTGAAGCTGATATTTAACATGTACTGTTGCCTTCTGACAGTTTGGAAAGTTACTGCTCCCCATTATATGATGATTAGACAAAGTGGGCCTTTCCTCCCATCGCCGCTGTTAATGGCATATTAATTTGCTGTATTGAATGTGGCAGGCATTGGAGGGGAGCGCTGAAACACACATGCTAACTCGACACAGCCTTTCAGTTCACTTCATCTTTATTTAAGCCCTAATGGGAAATCAGTGAAAGGTATTTAAAAAAAAACGGCACATGTAAAATCACTTCAGCATGTTGTGGCAAAAAGAGTCATTTTTACACTTACATTTCAGCCGTTTAGCTGACACACTCCAGAGAGACTCACAATGAGAGAACAAGTCATAAAAGCCTCGGTTCCTCGATCACCAGCGTCACACTGAAGTCATTTCCATTTTACATTTGAGCTGCTGCTTTTATCCGCACTGACTAGGAGCTGAAAATCACAGAAAAGTATACTAAATTGACTCTCTCGCAGTTCTCTTTTGTTCTCTGTGCTAAATTTCGACCTCTGTCCAGCCAACAAACTTTACAAGACTATTTGCAAATTTAAGGTTGTTGCAGGTAAAATATCTGACTGTTTATCCCATCCAGGCTGTTTATCAAGAGCTTTGTAACACAAACTCAAGAACTATCATTTAGAATAGAATAGAATAGAATTCAACTTTATTGTCACTGCACATGTCACAGGTACAAGACAACGAAATGCAGTTTGCATCCATCCAGAAGTGCTTAAACTATACATATATAGAGAAACTATAAAGAATATGAAATAAAAAGCTATAGAGAAATGTGAACTATGCAGGTTATAAACAGTTGTAGAATTAAAAATTATCATATGTACAGAATGATTATTTAGACAGTAGTGCAGTTAAGATAAGTGAGATATGTGGATAATTCCTACAGAGGCTATATAAAGTGCTAGTGGTTGTGTGTGTATGTTCAGTCCATGTGTTAACGTGGGTCAGATGTCAGGAGGCAGAGTTCAGGAGTCTGACAGCTGTGGGGAAGAAGCTGTTCCGGTACCTGGTGGTCTTAGTCCGGAGGCTCCTGTGGCGCCTCCCAGAGGGCAGGAGGGTGAAGAGTCCATGTGATGGGTGACTGGGGTCTGGTTGCTTTTGTGAACAATTTCACCTGATGACAAGCAACCTTCAGCAACCAGCTGCCAAACAGTTGGGGACTGGGTGCTGGTAGGGAGTTGGTGACTGGTCACTAGGCCTGGGTGACTGGGGCCTTATTAAAGTCACATATCAAGGTTGAAACACCTGGGAGGAGCTGATGGTTGATCTGTTCAACTGTATTAAAATATCTGATTCTTTATCACGAGTATCTAAATGACTTATTTAACATAAAGTTTAAAACACAGACAAAAATATTTCAGGTTGTACAATCTGCTCTTTTAGATTTTTTTTTTAACATAATACGCTTGATAATTCAGCTTCTCTCCTCAGCTTTGTTGGCTGTGCTGCTCACTCTCCTGGTTGCCAGTCTCTGCCAAACAAACCACTTCCATGTTGTCTAGATAGTTGTGTTTGGTATGTTTTCTCTCCAAAAGATACTCTTTTGATCAGCTACCATTCCTTCTGAAGGACACACACAGGAAACAAACTAAATCATCTGTGACAAGTAACCAGACATTTTTTCCCAGGCAAAGCAGGGTTTAATACAGTATCATGCTGGTGTATATAGCAGTATACCAGGAGCAACTATAGTAAATTATGGGATTATGGGACCGTTTCCACTTTTACAGGTGTAGCTCGAAGCTAAAGTTATATTGAAGACTTGGAGTACTTCTACTTCTTGTTGGGAATCCCTCTATAATGTACAACAGGCTACGTAAGAAGACAGCAGGACCCAGATATAGTAGCAGGAGTCACTCCCACATTTGATGCCACTAGTCTTGATTTCTCCACACAGTGTGGGCTTTGTACTGAACTCTGATTCAAATGTAAAGTGTTTATTGTCTGATGGGAAATCTTCTCAGTCCTTAACCTGTTCACGTTATTCAGCTTGTTCATCATGTGCACCATCCTGACAAACTGTTGCTTCATGGCCATGTCCGAGCCGGAGTACTGGGCCAAATACCTGGAGTAAGTACACCTGGGATCTTTTTTTTCTTCTTCATCAGCCACAGGTGATTTATGTAAATTTACATTTAATCAATGATATTACTGGATATGCATTTCTTTCAAGTCATAGTAGCTATTGCAAAGTAATTCGAGGTAACAGAGGTAAATGGTTTGCAAATTTTAGTGTGTTTGTGTCAGTCGCAGACCCTTAAACTAATATGCTGTTAATGTTCAAAGTGCACTTAAGATGCTGCTGAATCGAAAAGTAAAAGCACGTCTTTGATGCTTTGGGACTGAATTCCATTTATTTCAATAGGACAGTTTTTTAAACTAAAGCTACCTTTGCAGCACATTCAGGGATCATTGGAAAAATGCATATTTTTGGTGAACAGACCCTTTAATGTACAGTAGTTCATCGCTGGCTTCCAGCTGTGGAGGCTGCTGCTGCTGCAGCTACTCGGTCAGGCCTAACGTGACAGACTCTCTGCGCTCCTGCCTGTCTTTGTACGGTTGAATTGTCACGAGTCGGGTCAAACTTGTTTCTGGGGACAAAATAAATAAGTGAAGGATGTGTGGTGGAGAGTTTTATGAATATTTATTCTGGCTCTCTCTTCCACTCGTCCGGCTTTCTTTTCTTCATTTTGTCTTTCTTTGTCCTTCACTTCTTCCACATCCGTAACTTTCTCTTTCTTTCTGCCCTGCTCTTCGTCTGGACAAGCATTTGTCGTATTTTCTTCCTTTACCTTGTTACTGTCCAGTTCTGTGCCCTCATCCTTCCTCTTTTTTCTCTTTTTGTGATCCTTTCTTTTATTTTTGCTGATTCTTTTCTATCCTTTTCATTTTGTTTCATCGCAACATGACTCCCTTCCCCTCCAATACTGATAAACGTTATCATCCCTCATTCAGGTACACCTTCACAGGTATCTACACGTTTGAGTCTCTCATTAAGATCCTGGCCAGAGGTTTCTGTGTGGGACCGTTCACCTTCCTGAGGGACCCCTGGAACTGGCTCGACTTCAGCGTCATTGTCATGGCGTGAGTCAAACACACACACTCACACACACACACATAGTATTATATAAAAGCTCAAAAGATTTAAAGTGAGAGTTGTTATAAATGAATGCCATGAACAGCTGTAATTAATCAGTAAACTTCCTGCATACTGCAGTACAGAGAGAGGGTCTCAATGCTGTGACCACCCCTTGCCTTTTAAAGAGCACCAGTTCTCCTGAGTATACTTTCACACAGTATTTTGTCTGAACTTAGTTCTTTATGACTCGGCCTGGATGTTTGGGCTCTTTGTGCTACTCTAGAATAAATTTGGGACCAATCAAATGCCTTCCTGATGGATTTGCATGTGGTTACGTGTACAGTTTGTTCTCAGTGACTGTAGAACAGCTGCAGATGGAGGTCAGCGTCTTCATGAATAACTCTTCGATTGTGATTGTGAACCTGCACGAAAAACTGCAAATCGTGTTTACATTTACTGAAACCACTGAAACTCATAGGTAGTCTACTGAATGGACCAAAAAGTCACAGGGTTTTATCTGTGGAACGCGAAAAGCACCGGGCAACATTTTGTCCCTCGGTGTTTCTTAAATTATATGAGAATGAAAACAAAAAAAATTGCAACTAGAGTTTGTCTGTTGAAATTAAGGTTGAAATTTGGTATCAGTGACACCACACAAACTACACAAAGCTCCTTTGAAGTCAGCATAGCCATAATCGGCAACTTCTGGGACTTAAAGTGTAGCCAACGTTCAAGTACCAACAGCCGCAGTTCCTCCAGTGGCCACTCGAGGCTCCAAAGGTGAATCATGTTAAAATGTTCAGATTTACATAATAAACACATTTACAGCCTGTTCCAATTTTTTTTTCTATGAGGATGATATTTTTAAAGTCAAATTATTTCAACTTAGTTAAGGCTTAAAGTTTGAATTATTAGGGGCGTGGCCTTTTTGACTGACAGGTAAATGGTGACACAGGCGGCTGCTAGGCTTCACCTCAGCTAATTGGGGTTCTTGAACTGGAGCTGTGGAAGCCCTAACCCTGCTTCAGCCAAAGACCAGTGGGCCTTACTATGGCTATATCTCCATCCTCTGATCACTAATATGCAGGTTCTGGTTGCAAATGATATTATCAGTATAAAATGGAAAGTCCCATTTCCAAGGTGCTGTGGTAACTGTTTCATGTGGTGATCAGAAAAACAAGCAATGGGTTGTGAAAGTTGAATGCACTCTGTGACGATCGGCTGATGTGACAGTGGCAGCAGGACCGCGTGATGAAATAGCAGAACACCAGTCATCCACCTGCCGTTCAAAGTGTGGCACCACCGGAGTCTAAACCTCAGTTCTTACATGAAAGTTTGAGTTTGAGCAACAGCAGCATCACAGATGAAGTTCAGCTTGTGTTTTTAGAAAAATGCTCCTATTGCACACAGATATTTTAGCAAGTTCATTTTCACAAAATCAAGAAAGAAAGATGACAGAAGAAAGAAGAAAATACAACAGAAGAAAACTGCTTGGATATAAAAGAAGCAGATTGAGGCGGTGGGCTGGTAAAACATGGCCTTGCTGGATACACAATTTAAAACTCAAACAATAAAAGATGACCAGGAAATTGTAGTGATTCTGCTATTTCATGCTTTTAATGGAATAGAAAAATAAATAAATCTGCAGAAATGACCAGAGTTAATCAGACAGCATTTTCCTTTTTTGAAGAGAGGCTCAGAGCTGCAGAGCAGCGTGGATGACGTGACTCTGTTGTTGTTCTGAGCGGATTAATGCTGCGGAATTAAAGAATAAAGGCGTGTCTCACACGAACTTAGATATATGTTCAGTTTCCAAAGCTAAGCAGAAGACACATTTGCAAAGTAAGGAGAAAGTCTGACTTTGTGCTGCCAGTTCAAACTCTACGCCGTTAATAAGCATAAGCCTGACCGGCGACGACTATCGCTGCTTCTTGAGCTTCTTCTTCACTGGGAACAAATGACATAGTACATTACACTTATTTACTGATTCTTATGCTCGTCTCTTTTACGTTCCTCAGCAAAATATACTTGTCACTACTAAATCAGCTTCTACAGCCAGAATATTTACACGACTAATAAACTGAAACTTCTTATGATGATGATCACACACAGCCTGTATCGTTTTACTGAAAGTAGCCTTAGAGACGTGGTTTCCTCTCTCAGAGTAAAAACTGCACCTCCTTCTGCACCAGACGTTATCGGCTTCTTCTCCAAGCTTCACGAAGCTCAGCTTTGAGGTTCGGGTGTAATTGTACAGACGAGCAGACAAACATACATGGAGGACTAGCATGACATCCTGAAAGGGGACAGTTTCCCTATTTAGGCTTACTATTGAAAACTTAATTATACTTTATAACTATATAGTTGTGTAACATTTTAAAAGCTGGACGGGGCTAAAGCATCTACTTCCACTCCTGCAGAGGTGGGGTGACTGGAAAAGTGGTGGAGCCATTTTTAAGGGGGTGAACAAGCTCAGCCTGTACACACTATGCTTTTTCAATTGATTTTAAACAATGAGTCCTCCTAATACTTTAAAGATTCACTGTGAGCCTCTTTTTTTCAGCCCTGTAAGTGGACTCAGTGACAGATTCACTGGAGTCAAAGAATCTGTGATTTCTGTTTTTTCACCCTCTCCTGAGGGCTGCTTATCAGCAGCTCGTTAGAGACAAAAAGATTCGTCTTCCTCGATTCTCTTTTGCTTTTTGACGCTTTTCATAACAACCTTGAGATTTCTTTTCACACTGAGGTCATTTTCATCTGACCAATCCGACACGCACTCTGATGAAATGTTTTGTGAAGCCATTATCTCTGACTCTGGACTTCATCTGTTTTCTTTTGCTAAAGGACAGAGTCGTGGGTGCTGGAGGAATATTGGCTGCACTTTTTGTGGATACAAATGAGCGTTCACCACTCGGGCATTTAATTAGAGAGATTTGGAGAATGAGAGTTGGAACAACCAAATTAATTTTGCTCTCTTTATAGTCTTCGCGCTTGTGTTCTGCAGGTCTTTTTCATTTATTTCATGGAATGCGTTGCACTTGCATACACACCACAAAGGAGAATTTCTTAAGACTTCCTGCACTTGCTAGTATAGGATTTTGTTTTAAATCTTAGGTTGGATTTTTTTCTTATGATGGTGAATATTTTAACACGACCACAGTATGAGTAAATGATGGCTTGTTTTGTTGTGCAGGTTATTGTTTGGGGTTCGTTTTTAAACTTAACTTGAGAACACCCTTCTCTTTCTAAAACACATTTTTCACGTATACTAAAAAAAATTTTTTTTGTAGGAAAGACATCACAATAACAGAGGTGACATAAATACCGTCACCAATATTGACTGCATACTTGTTTTAAATTGGGGAAATAAAAATTAAAATCTTTCAAATAAACATCAACAGCAAGAAACAATAAAAGGCACAAAAGAAATGTCGCCAACAAAAGAGACAGCAGATCCAAAGCGAGATGAGTGAATATTTTATTGGCTGGATGCTACTTTTAGTGAATAAAGCCATTTTACGGTGTTTTCATAGAACAAAAAAACAGTGAAGTGGTTTCCTCAGTGACACTCTTGCATTTCCCAAATTACAGGTTTAAAAAGCACGAGGCTTCTCAAACCCCTCAGCACATAATCGACTGTCAAACCATCAATTCAAGTCAAGAAAAAGACTCCAAAGCTCTGAGCCTCTTATTCCTCTTAACAATGTTGGTGACGCCCGCTCTGTGAACGACATCCTGCCGCTTTGTTTCACAAAGAAAAAGAGCATGACCCATCCACATCGGCAATTGACTGACTGATGGAAAATCGCTGCAGTTTGGTTTGCTTTGTTATGAGGTGGTGATCAATCAGAGAGTCGATTAGCAGTAGGCCTGCGGCGAGGGTCGCCGGCGGGTAGATGAACAGTCAGAACGAAGCGATCGGATCAACAGATGATCCTGAGGCTCGGCTCGCGGGTTACAGTGTGGTGTAATGAAGCGCCGTCACCCCTGCCGTGCACACTGTAAATTGAAACATTTCATGAAGGTGCCCTCAGATGATGGGATGCCAAGTCTGTCGAGTCACATAGTACAACCCTGATGAGCTCCCATGAAATCCCCCAAAATGGTCTCACTTAAAGGAGAAACTCCCCATTAAATACAAAGATGATCCGAATTCCTGTCAGCGAGTCAGAGGGTTTAAGAAAACGCAGCTGTTGTCTGGATTACATTCACTGATTCGACCATGTAAGGGAAGTGAAGTCCTTGGCATTCCAGAGCAGGAACACGTGAACATTTAAGTGTATAATCATACATTTTGAAGACAGTCCTAGAGTTATTGGAAGAGTTGATGTAATTTTTTCTTAGTGCATCAACTATAAAGTTAAGAGAAAGAAATTATAGTTGGAGCTGGAGCTGTGAACTTTCAAGCTCTGGACTCAACCAGACTAGCTTTGCATGATTCACAGTTCAAAATAATCCTTATTTATCTTACGCAGTGCCTAAGTGCAGCTCTTTAGCTCATCTCTGTCTGAAACAAGCCAGTTGACTCCAGCCCCTTTTTGTAGAAACAACTTCCCTCTGATTGGCTGCCTATGGTGACTGTAATGGGGATATCCCTCCAAGTGTTTGTGAAGCCAGTCTTCTGGCTCTCAGGTGTTACCTGAAACATTCAGTCATGATTAGCATGAAGAGGCAGCTCCAGAGTGGAAGCTATAAGGCAAGAAACAAAGAAAAGCTAAACAAGGCTGAGAGGTTACACAGAACAAATGAAAATGAGTAAAATAAGACAACCGTGTCCTTACTCCACCTCCACACACACACACACACACACACACACACACACACACACACACACACACACACACACATGTCCTTGAACTGAGGGATGTCCTGCAGTCAGATGGATCTTTAGCAGGACAAGAACACATAAGTCACCTCTTCATACATGACACACACGCGCACACACACACACACACACACACACACACACACACACACACACACACACACACACACAACATGTCTCAATAAACACACACAAAAGAACTCCGCCCCTGACACATCACCCTTATGCTCCAGAGCTTTATTAAAACCAGAGTCATGGTCAGTAAACACACACACACACTTTTTGATTGATGCCTTTGACCCCTCCCATCGAGTCAGGATTCCCATAGTAACCAGATCATCCCCCCCCCCCCCCACACACACACACACACCCCTGTGTTACTGATATTGCTGGAGTAATGACATGTTAATGGCTGCCATCACCACACCGGCAGCAGCAGCAGACTCCACAGTCATTTCCACAGCATTAAAGCTGCAACGTTTGATGCGTCGTATTGATCCATTTCTCACACTAAATCATCCATGATTTAATTAAAACACATTTGAAATTACTACTGTAAAGAAACGAAGCACTAATGGAGCTGAACAAGCACCATCACACGATCTCTTACTTTCATTCTTCAGTGGAAACTGATTTAAAGCAGAATTTTCCTCTTTTATAGCACAAAACAGATGGAGGAACTCAGATTTAATGATGCAAATTCTTGAGGTATAAAATGATATTCACACTGGAAGAGGAACAAATTCTGCAGCAAAGACAAAAAGGTTGAAAACGTTGCCGGTTGATGAGCATTTAGAGAAAAGACAAAAAGATAAAGGCTTAAAATTACAGACCTGGACTACAGTCAGTACTTTAAAAATCATAATTATGATCAGTAAAAATGAACTTTGTGTAGTCCAAACTTGTGATACTAGAGCAAACAGGAGAAGAGTAACGTTTCTGATGCAGGAGTTCAGTGAAAAGTTCCTTTTTAAATAAACATCTGTTTGAAAATTAAAGGGAACTGAAGGTTTTTATGGTCCATATTATAACTGCTAAATAATCTGAGAATTTGAGGCTTCCAAAAATTTAAAAAAAAAATCTAAATGGTAACATTATATTATAAATACTGTTCACATATGCATTTTTAATGAAATATTTGATATATAAGATAAAATATTTTTGTTCATTTAGTTTAAAAAATCTGTATGAAGTTTATCATCTCTGAAAACTGCTAATAACCACTTAAAATCTCAACTTACACAATAAAAATCTTTATTTTTTACATTTTAGTCTGTATAGTGTTGTCATGACAACAAAAATGCCAATACTTTATTTGCCAGTATTTATTACTAGCTTTTTTTTTAAAAAGCTACTTCATGTTTGGTCTTCAGAAGCAAATATGAGAAATCGATCAGTGTTCTATTATTTCTACTTAATAGAAGAATAAATTGTAAAAAACTGAAAAGCATTTGTCATATTAGGTATTTTTCTTTATGATTTGGTAAAACTGGAACCTTTCAATAAAATGGGATGTGGTGTTACTCGTACATCATTTTTATCACTTGAAACAGAGGAAGAAGGAATTTAATCTAATTTCATATTCTCAAGATTACATTTTTAAAAGACACAGTAACAAAACAACAAACAAAAATAACAACAACAAAACAACCAATGAGGTACATTCACATAAGGCCTGAACTGGTTCTTTGAGCCCTCCATTGTGAAGTGTCTCTGCTGCCACTGCTTCCATCAGCTGGTCGTGACTTCTTGCATCTAAATGGCGTGTTCTGACAGCCACACCTTTCGACGCCTCCTTGGTAATTCAATCAGCCTAACAGTCAAATCCGGTGAAATATGAGCCGTAATGGAGGGCCGTTAGCAACTGAGTATCAAATGTCTTGAGCTAACTGGGGGCCCAAAATGGCCGCTGTTGCCTGGCGCCTTTTGGCTCTCAGGGCTTCGTCTGACTCGATCTAAAGAGGGCGTTCACAGCTTGGGTGTGGCTTATGTCTCTTGTTATAAACTTCTTTTTTTTAGGTTGTTGTTATAGATTTGATGTTTGTTTTATATCGAGTGCAAGAGCAGATTTTAGTAGTTTTTTCCCCCTTGGAGATTCATACTGTGGATGTTGATGTAAAAGTAAAAAAACACTTTTATTCTAAGTTTACCTTGTGCAGACTGCAGCTTGATTGAATTGATGAGTTTTAACAGGTATAAAAACCAAAGGAAACACTGTTGCTGAGATGCCTGAAACTCCTTGTTTGTCATCCAGGATTGTCTTCTGTTACCCGTCTATATCACCAACACTTTTGGAAAATCCCTCCATGGCTAGTAGTTTAGCAGGTGCTGATAATCAAATTGGGGCTGGGTATCGTCACTGATTTCTAGAATCAATTCGATTCGATTCAATTTGAACCGGTGAAATTTTGCCTCAGACAGTCAGAAATATTATAATTCAGATCATGCATCAGTACATTTCCATATTTTTATATCTATAAAAAGAAACCTGACACATGCGAGACTTTATCAAAGTGTGAGCATCACAGCAGATGCCTTTGTGTCAAAGTACCTGAGGATAAAACAGAAAAACATGAGGGAAAATTAAGGATTAAATTAAGGATTAAATTTGTTCAGAAGCCTATTGAACAGCAGAAATGAGGCTTTCTTTTTGGAAGTAAGTAAAAGGAAAAAAACAGTGTCCGACAGCGCTGTAAACAGTAGACTGGTGTGTAACAAGCAAGCAAATAATGCAGAAAACAGATTTTTAGAAGGGAAACTGTTCTTGAAATACAGAGAGAGAGAGAGAGAGAGCTGTGCATGAAGTGTGATTTTATGGTGGAAGCAAAACAGGAAAAGTCAGAGGGAATTCATGACGATGTTTATGTGAAGCGTAGTTTGGATCTTCTTTTGCTGCTGGTTCAGTCAATATTGTTTGGAGAGAGATCAAACAGCTTCAGAATCAGCGCAAAAAGGACGTAAACACAAAGCGCGGACCCGCCGAAACATCAGAATCAGCGAGCTGTCGGCTTTCAGCCCCGACCGTGTCCGTGCCGTCGGGTGAGAAAGGCGACATCTCACTGATTCTGATCTGTCGGCGGGTCCGCGCTTTGTGTTTACGTCTTTGTGCAGAATCCGTGTTCCTGCTCTCATTTACTGTTTTAGCTGTTTGGTGGTTGTTGAAATTTTGTGAGGTTGAACATGAGCTATAATAGACAGCGCTTCATTTGGAGAAAACCTAATGCAGCATCTTTGGACAAACACCAACTCTAAAGCATGGTAGTGGAGGCGTGATGATCTGGAGACATTGCAGTCATTGGGTCAACTATCAAGTCTTCTGTATACCAAAGCATTCTAGAGTCAATTGTGAAGCCGTCTATTTGATGCCTTAGGGTTGACTAAAACTGGTACCTCGTTCCAAGCATGGCATCTACAACAGAATGGCTGAAAAAGAAAATAATCAAGGTGGTGCAATGACCCAGTGAAAGCCCAGTATGGGCAGAAATCTGTGCCATCAGAAACTGAATTTGAATAAGTTAGATTTGAATTTGAATTGCTCGGATTGAATCTGAATTGTAACTTGAATAAATGCTTTTAAAAATTGAATTTCAATTAGCCTAATTTGAAATTCAATTTATTGGTTTGAAAATGATCATCACTAAATTGAAATTGAATTTTATATTTTTAAAGTGAATTAATTTGCTTTGAAACCGTATCTTATCCTTTAAAAATTTAGCTCTCGAATAATTTCAGATTCACTTTCAGTTCTACAATTCAATTTCAGTTAGACTAACTATTCACTTTAGCTAAAGTTATTAAGTTAGCTAAAGAGTTGGGATGCTGTGTAAGACATAAATAAAGCTAAAACACAAAGGTTTGGACACCGTTTTGCATGTTTCCCTACTGTAGGAGTCTCTGCAAGCATACAGAGGGGGTACTCTGAGAGGGTCCAAGATGACAACTTTGAAATTCTACTAGAAACAGTCGATCATAATCCAGGGCAAACTACGCTAAATTAGCGTTTTTAGCTAACAGCTACAATAAACATAAAAATTACTGTACGGCTATCATTTGTTAACATGACGCTTGTTCTTATATATGTAATGCATTTATTACCAACCTGAGAGTTTATCCGCTGGTCATTCGACATGACGAATGACTTCTGAAGTCTTAATTCAGCTCAAGATGCTGTAGATTCCCGTCAGTAACACTTTCAGTCCGCTAGTAAAACGTAGTTCTATTAATCTGCGCTTGAACCGGAACCGGATTAAGTCCCAAAAAACTGAATTTTGGAACTGAAAATGAACGGTAAGAAGTGAATCTGAAATTATTCGAGAGCTAAATTTTTAAAGGATAAAATACGGTTTAAAAGCACATGAATTCATTTTCAAAATATAAAATTCAATTTCAATTTAGTGATGATCATTTTCAAATCAATAAATTGAATTTCAAATTAGGCTAATTCATATTCAGTTTTTAAAAGCATTTATTCAAGTTACAATTCAGATTCAATCCAAGCGATTCAAATTCAGTTTCTGATGGCACAGATTTCTGCCCATAGTCCAGACCTCAACCTGGCTTAAATGCTCAGACAGATCATCAAAGGTCAAAGTAATGGCCACAAACCTCAATGAGCTACATCAGTGTTGTGAAGAAGACTGGGTCAGAATTCCTCCACCATTTGATAAACTGATAAAGTCATATGGAAACAATTGCTTAACATTATTGCTGCTAAAGATGGTTCTACAAGCTTCTGAATAGTTGTGTGGTGTACTTGGTTTTCCACTAGTCTACATAGAGTCCTGGAAAAATGTTTTTATATGGCTGTATCAATTTAAAGAAATTGTAGTCAGTGCTAACTGTAGCCAGTTGTATTGTAGTCAACTCATGTCAGTTTGCACTGACATGAGTTGCATAATTCTTTTGGGTGTTTTTTTTTTTTTTTGCAACTGCTAGAAAATGTTGATCAATGAATATCTGATCTTTTAAGCTATAACTCTGAGCTGAATTTTAGCTTAAAATATAGGTAATTTGTTTTTCAAGAGCAGGTAAACTCAATAGGTAATAATAACAGTTTTTCACAATTGTTTGGATGTAGTGTGGATCATTTAGGACTGGCTTATGATTAAAAAAAAGTTTTAAAAAAGTAACGGTTAAACACAGAATAATGTGATGTTTAGAAAATTTATAAACAAAACGTAAACTTCCTGTAAACTTGACTTTTTTAAAAAAATTCTTGGAAATTTTCCTTTACAGGTGTGTAACAGTACACCTTAATTGCATGACCTGTAGGGCTCACATATTCCAAATAAGTCAATTTTGGGTGGTTTAAAGTCACGGCAGTATTTTCAGACTTTGTTGTGTTTCTCTTCCTTTGTTGTTTGTTGACAACCATCACACTGCCCCCTACAGGCTGTTAACAGAGTTTATCAAAGTAGGGAACCTGCAGGCGCTGAGAACCTTTAGAGTGCTGAGAGCCCTGAAAACTATCTCGGTCATCCCAGGTAAGGGCTCACCACCACCACCACCAGGGGGCGACAAGAGACATAAAACAAACAAACTAGGAGACAATTGTAATCGCGTTGTGAACGTCCTCTCTTGTTCGTCCCATGTCTGCCGTGTCTTGCAGCTCCA
This sequence comes from Maylandia zebra, assembly GCF_041146795.1. Lineage (NCBI taxonomy): Eukaryota > Metazoa > Chordata > Actinopteri > Cichliformes > Cichlidae > Maylandia > Maylandia zebra. The sequence continues at coordinate 35,302,278 of NC_135175.1, read as the reverse complement.
GACCCCACCCACTTCCCACTCCTTGCCCAATCGGGGACCATAGGTCCAATCACCTGATCTGCATTAAAGGAACAATAAAGAAGGAAAAATCAGATATGTCTAAAAGTTTGTTAACAGGAGAATCGATGGCAACAAAATGCCTTCAAGTTGGGATATTTGCTAAAAAAAAATCTGACGCACTAAACTGGTTAATTCAGTGTCCATTCCAGAGCCAAACACAAACAAAAGCATTTCTCATGATGAACTCTTAAAAACATGTCCTGTTTGCTGGATTTCTGTCTTTTTTGGCACAAAACTGAACATTTGATGTTTGAAGTTAGACAAAAGCAACCCAAAGGCATTTTTTTGGTTCTGGTATCTGATGTTGAAAACACCACTCTGACATTTAAAATGTAACTGTTTATCAGTTAAAGTTTACTATGTGGATACCCAAAAATACTATGTAAAAAAAACCAAAAACCTTACAGGCATTAAAATATTAAAGTGCTTGACCGAGTTGCCTTTTCTCCAGTTTACATCCAAATCCATAGCTTTGAATACCTGATTTCCCCTTCTTAACAGTCGAGTCTCTGGCTTGATCCTCCAGTGTTGCCATCCGACCTGGCCTGTCTCTACTGTATCTATTTCTGTCTCTTGAGGTATCTCCACCTTTCTATCCCTCTGTGCTGGCTTGCTGTTCAGTGTGGTCATACCCTTCTGTGTGTGTCTGTTTTTGTGCTTTTGTCTCCCGGCTTGTTGCAGATATGTGACTGAGTTTGTGGACCTGGGTAATGTGTCAGCCTTAAGGACGTTCAGGGTGCTGCGAGCGCTCAAAACCATCTCTGTCATCCCAGGTGAGACCGCGAATGCAGGGGAGTGAATACCAAACGCACTCCTCCCAATCTGCTGGAAGCACTAAGTGGCTGTGTTTGAAATCTCATCCCGCATACTACCTACTGATAGCTCTCTACTTCATAACAACCACTTTAACAAAGTAAACAGAGGTAGTATGCAGGAAGAAGCACCAAGGTTTTTATGCTAATTGGTTGTGAGTGGAAAACAGAGGCTTAGCAAACAGAAACAGCTCTTGGCCATGAGTCAAGTAATGGCACAGGAGAAAGGACTTCCAATATTTAATGCTTCACCATACAAATCAGCATAAATTCATACTTAGCTTTAGAAAACACAACTATTGTCTACAAGGTGTGATCACGAACTTTTACAAGACTCAAAAGACCCTACCTGATTTAAATTTGGTTGAGCGTCCCTTCAAGGCCATACCCTTGTGCACCTCTGGACTTCCACCAGCTGCTATCCAAATTAGCATTCCCCAGAAGACCACAGCTCCCTGAAACGTTGTCCTCTTCCCATAAACCAATTCAGATTGTAGGGCAGTAGACATGCTGGGAGTGGTCCAGGTCACACTAAGGGACTACCTGAAAAAGGTTAAAGGTCTAATTTAAATCAGTTGTGATTTTTGAATGTTCATTTTTTCCATAAAGTTGCAAAACTTTATGATTGTACCTCGTAGAAGTACACTAAATGCTTGCTCAGTAACATCATGTCAGTGCTAAATCCTGCAATAAATGTAGGATAATAATCCTACATGCACATAAGTTAATAAACTAAAATGGAAGATATGCCATCATGTGAGCAACTGGGATAATATTCTGATCCTGTGATAAGGAGGATAGAGTGTAAGTAATTCTTTTTCCACTGCAGAAATTTGAATAACACACAAAGTGGGACAAACAGATACAGAACTGACCACCTGGTGCGTCCCTTCACCCCCTCTGTTGCTTTTGTTGTGGAAAATTCACCAGATTCACTACTTGATGGGGTCTTGTGGCCATAAAATTTCCAGGGGGGGTTATTTGTGTTCTTGGACAAAAGCGTTTGTCTGTCCAGCCTCAAACCTAAAAATTTGTTCCTGTACACAAAATAACACTTTTAAAGGACAAAATAAATCTGGAGAGGTTGTTGGCCGAGTGAGTTATTTCAGTGAGTTGAAGTCAAGAATTTGACAGAAGTTTTAGTGATTACTAATTATCATTAAAACAAAGTTGGGATTATATATTGAAATGCCTTGGTTAGGTTTAAGTTGATCAAAAGTTTGCCATAAGTTGTTGCTATAACTACAGATCTCTGAAACTGAATGCCACTATTGTTGTGGTGCATGTGCAAGCACCCTCTTTGAGAGAAGATTGCTGCTTAAAAAGGCCATTGAGAGGGCAGGTGTACTCTTCGAGTTCGGCCAATCAGCACTGTGGCCCATCCAACTGTTTTTCCAGGGGTTTTCAGAAGTACCCACGCTGAAGAACATATTTGCTCACCTGCTGGTTTCTGCAGTGGAAAACAACCTGCTAATTAAGCTTTTTACGCTATTCCAGTAGTGAAAATGCTGACTATCCAAAAAATGGCTACCCATTTTTTGATCCAGTTGCTTATGGAGTTTATGCTTGCCAGATACAGCTGACATAATCTCCCCTAACCTATTCTGCTGTTTTTGTTTCAGCCTGTGAAGGAAAAAGCAGCAGTCTGATATTAGGAAACACTGTATTAATAAGACAATGAGTTGTTTTATGTGTTAGGGACTTGCACTTTTTACTTTTGTTGGTCTAAAATTACACACAAAAAGCTTAAAATGAGTAGCCATGACACATAAAAGGTCGGGGAACATAGCAACACTCTTTGCTAATGCACTTAGGAGATATCTACGTCACTTAAACATTCCCAGCACACTTCAGGAGACACCAGTTTATGTCCACAAAGACACAAATCAATATGCAAACTGTGCAGTTGGTTATTCAGATGTCCTGCTGGCTAGCCTCTGTATGTTTCCACTGTGCATGTTAGCATGCAGTGCTAACAGCATTGTTAACATGTGATGAAAACATTATCGTGCCATGTTAGTGGCTATGTTATAACAGTGTTTAATCACATGTTATAACTTTAGTAAAGTAATAGCACCATGACAGCATGTCAGAACTGCAGCTTAGCTTTGTCTAATCCCACTTTTCATTAGTTTACAGACACCTCCAGGTTAACAAACAAAAGTTGATTCTGTGAGACAAAATCTTTGAATATGAAAAAGTAATAGAAAACCTATTTGAGCTGTCTGTTTCTAATGAAAGAACTAAGTAAAAAAAAGTGCTAAGAGGTGATTTAAAAATCTATAAGAAACTGGTGGTTTCTTTGGTAAGACTTGGCTGATAACAGTCGACTTGTCTGCACCCTTTGTGTTCTGAGTGTGTTTTTGTTCCTGCTGTTTTTACCATGTGTTCATGTGTGTGTTAGTGTTGTTATTGTAGTATTAGAATGGGGGAGTTTGTGGTCTGTTTTGCTGTATTTTGATGGTGATTATTAGCCTACAGTGACTTTTCTTCATCAGCTGCTCATGGGTGAAAACCTGACTGTTTCCCCCAAAATTTAACAATGATTGACTAAAACTTTTACAAAATATTTAAAATTATTGTCATCTGAAGGAATATTTTCAGGTTTTCACCTAACAGGAATGGAGTATTTGCATTTTTTATGCTTTCAGTTCATTGATTTGTTTTTTCCACCTTCATGCATAAAGATGGCTGTCGTTTAGTTTTACTTTTGTACCTTGCCTGTGCATAAAAACAAAAACAAAACAACCTTTACACTCCAAGTCACAACTGACAATAAGGAACTGTTTGGAGAAAATCCCCTCTTTGCAATTTTCAAAGAGCCATTAATCTCATATAGAATCATACCTTAGACGTAATTGGACCTCTGAGAGGTTGAAGTTAAATATTTGAAGGCATACTGCTTTGATCATGTCATTTAAGCTGGCTGCCATCTTCATCAAGTTAGCAGGTTTCAACATACCCGCCATTCATAGACCAGTTACACCAGTTCTCAAAGACTTATTCAACTATTAACCCTTTCTGCATCCCTGCGCCCGCGGCGGTCCCTCAGGACTGAAGACCATCGTTGGGGCTTTAATCCAGTCGGTGAAGAAGCTCGCTGACGTGATGATCCTCACGGTCTTCTGCCTCAGTGTCTTTGCACTTATTGGCCTGCAGCTCTTCATGGGAAATTTGCGGCAGAAGTGTGTGCGGAGCACGGCACACTGCTTCAATGACACCTTGCCAGCCAACACCTCCTTCTACTGCAACAACAAGACCTGGGCCTCAATCAAAGACTTCACCGAAGATGAAGGTGAGCATTTAATAAGTGAACGAACAAGTTGCTTGATTGATTTTCACATAAAGATGTTTAATTTAATTTGTTGCACTGGTGCAATTAGTTAGAAAATAGAAAGTTCATCTCTTGTGTCATTACTGAAGAAATTGATACTAGGAGGTAAAACGTGACATGGAACCAACTTCTGACCATCTGGAGTCTGTTAAAGTATCACCCCAACCTCTGGGTTAGCGCTAAGACCTCTTGTTAATCAGGGCTTGTGTGGACATGGTGTCTTTAGATGAGACTGAAAAAGTTTCTTCAGAAAGCTTTTGATGGATATCTGTTGTGAAAGATTGAAGGAAGTCTGTGTCTGGCTGTCCATTGGTCTCCCTTGGATTGTGTCTTAATTATGCATATTGGGTTTGGGTTTAAAATAACATATTTGGATGACTGCATCCAGCTTCCCTTTGTGCTCAACAGATCAGACCACGAACCTTGAACTCTTTATAGTTTGTGGCATTTTTCTTTTTATTCTGAAACCTCCAAATACGCTTTTTACAATTTCCAGGGTTTAGACAGATCCTGAACATGGAATATTATTTAGAAATATTTAAAGTTAAATACACTTTATACATCATTGAATTTGAAGCCTTAAACATAACGTTGGCTTCCACTTAGGCTTTTGTTGTATTGTCTAAATTTGTTAATTAGTATATGCCGTATGTTGCTTTGCATTTGTTTCACTTTTTATATGCTTGTTATCTAAACACTCTAACTAAACACGTAAGAGAGCTATACATACCAGTGGCTGTTACCAGTACTACACCCCAACCAAGTTTTGTTTATATTAAGGAATATTACCTCAATGAGGGTCTATGAACCCTATGGTCAGAAAGGGTTTCCGTGTTAGACGATTTGAACCTATCAGTACTTTTGGATTCTCTGTGAGTGAAAATGGAAATGTCAACTTGTCAACTCCATCTTTGAAGATCAGTCTGTATGACTTAAGAATGCAGTGCTGCTTCAGCTCGGTCAGGGTGGGCTCCTTTTGTTCCAGTAATCTAACTTTGTTAGAGCTAGAACAATGTTTCAAAAGTGGAAAATAGATAAAGCCACCATAATGTTACGCACTGGTGAGTGCAGTCCAATTTGGACTCACCATCTTGGTGTTTTGAGCCCAGATGTAATGATCCAGGGGTGGATATGCCTGTTAAAACCACATCGTCACTGGCTCAGGACTTTTGATTGACAACATCGCTTGGATAAACCTCCTCCCTGATACAAAATCGAGTTTATATTTTATTCAATATGATCCAAAATGAATAACTGAGACCATAAACTCAACTTTTTGGAAAAACAGGTATTGTCACCTGGTAGCAGTAGTTAGCTTCACTTCTTAAATCCAGAAGCTACGTCTGCAGTCTATACCATCTACTGTACTGTGCAGAAAATGTCCAGTGCACTTCAGGAAGTGTGGCGTTTTTCCAGGGAAGCACAGGAGCAGCCCGTCTCTGAGCTGGTGGACCTCATTTAGAAACATCATTAGAATTCATCTCAAGTTTTAAATGAATTGAGAAGAAATCAAATTTGTCCATGCTTTGTACATGATAGCCCCACAGCTCACCCAGTGTCCTCTACACACCACAAATTCTTCATCTTGTGGCGAGATTTTTACATTCCTGCTTTATTAACTTGCTGCCATGCAATAATATTTTTTCCATGTCACCACAGGGGCTCTGTACCATTTGCATATAAATAGATAAACATTTCTGTGGCCTGCTGGGGACACCACAGGGGGCTCAAGAGTTTTAAATCCTGGTATCTGTGGTTTACTGCAAAAAAAAATTGCAATAAATAAATAAATAAAAGGACATTGCAAACACCAAAATTACTTGTTGGCTGGAAGATGAGACGGTCACCTGCTTGTAGTATGTTCTGGAGAGAGGGGTGGTGTAAGCGTGTGTCATGCTGCCGTGGCGACTGCTGTTTCTTAACGGGGCTGGACAATGTCATGTTGCTGCTGTAGTTACAACTGACGTCAGTGAAGACACACACAGACCATCAGGGATGTGTTCAGCCCGTCCGACTGGGCACTTTACACACACGGAGAGGGCATGTGCCAGTCATGTCATAACACACATTATGTGGACTTCCATACATCACACGCAGCCACAAAACCCACACAGAGACAAGCTGAGGGCTCAAATTGTGGTCATAAATATTTTGTACTTGTTAATCAGTTTTGTATGTGTAAAAAGACTTTTTTACACATACAAGACTAAGAAGAATTTTGACCCTATTTTTCTTCCTTTCATCTGATTGGCCAATGTCATGTCAATCACAAGTTTAACAATCCAATCAGAGAACAGCTGGGTTTGGCTGTCGGAGGGGTGCATTATGGAGCTTCAGGTCCTTGAAGGGAATAAATGCTCTTTTACATGCCAGCCCAGCGTTTTCCTTCATCACCACGAAGGAAAACAGTCTGTGGTTTGTCCGAGTTTGGTGATTCTTGTGTCACAGGTTTACGTGCTTAATACAGGGACCTCCAGCGCCTTTTCAACAGCGCTGTGGACCTCGGGGGTGGGGGTGGGGGGCAGTGTTGTGGAAATGACACAGTCTTCACTAGTGGGGATAGTTACAAAGCTTTCTTTGTGATGAATTAGCAAAACATGTTTTTCTTGAACATTTGAAGATAAAAAAACAGAAACTCTTGTAGAGGACATAGAGCTCGATGTGAAAGGACCTTTATGCTGCACACTGTGAGCCACAGCCCTGACTTTGTGTTAAACTAATCCTAAAGTAATAATGGTATTTCTAACCACTGATATACCACAACTTTATCCTTTCAACAGCTGCTGAAAGTTAGGGGACCTAGCATCTATCGGATATTTATATAGAGATCCTCCAGCTTCAAACTGTATCACTCTTCAAGGACCTGCAGTTCAAAAAAAGCGCCCCGCCGACAGCCAAACCCATCTGTTCTCTGACTGGATAAATGTGTGATTGACATGACCTTGACCAATCAGATGAAAGGAAGAAAAATAGGGTCAAAATTCGTACTTGTAACTTGAAACTTGAGTGCAGAGTTTCACACGTATTTTTTGGCCAAGTCCACACACAAATCTTTTTGACACACACAAAACTGATTTACAAGTACAAAATATTTATGACCACAATTTGAGCCCATACGAAACACTTAACCTGAGCTGCACGCTGTCTTTGCTGCTCAGTGAGACCAAAATACACCAACGTACACAAAATATGTATGTAGCCAGCGTGCAGCTACAACCGCCTGTGTCACGATGCACCTGTCAGTCAAAGAAGCCATGCCCCTAAAAATCCACTGTTATGCATTAATGAGTTTAATGCAAGTAAACCAAACTATGTGTTTAAATGTAACTGGCACATGGTGTGCTTTACTTTCAGCTTAACAGAAATTATTTTAAACCAGATTTAATGATTTCAAATTCATCATTTTTCATTAGAAATCAAACATCTGTTTAATTGTTTTCGTTTTAGACTCAGTTCTTCCTCAGCAGATTTTTTTTTTTTTAGATCAGCCTCACAGTTCTGACGTCTGTAGTAATGAAATGTCATTTATACAATTTAAAAAAATTTTTAAATAAAATTACTCACAGTTAAAAAGGGCATCTGGGTGTGGCTCCTGTTTTCATACCTACCTACAGTTTAATGTTCACATAAAAAACACGGACAGACACGCCAGCCAGTGAGGCCTTATGTAAATGCTCTAGGCTTTCTTTAAAGATGCAAACCTTTTTTTAATGCAATGCATTAATTACATTTCCTTTTACTTTCTTCTACATGAGCCAGCATAAAGGGCAAAACCGCCAAAATCAAGTCAGCTTTTAGCCTGTTCGTCAGGACGGTGCTGCCTATCTCTAATGTGCTGCCTATTTATTCATTTCCAGTCTGCTTTGCCATCCATCACGTCAAACAAATGTCCCCTACAGGCTCCCATATCGACCTCTAAAAGCTGCCGTGAAACCCGAGAGCCGAGGCAGCGGCGATAAAGCTCAGCACGTTCAGCTGATCTGAAAACAGCCCTTGGTGGGAGATCAATGGCGGATGGTCTCGGTGCTAAATATTTCCCATCAAGCTTTGTTTGTTCTGTCTGGTCAGAGCTGTCTGACGGCAGCAGACGTCCCCGGTGCTTCAATAAATTCATTTCAACTGGCATCATGTAAGATCTATTTCACTGCTGCTTCATACAGGAAGCATAACATCTCCATGTGGTGTAAAAATTGACATCTGAAGACCCTGTGTATTTCACTTATTCTCAGCCCTGCTGACTAGTACATCCACCCTAATAAGTCTGCTTACACCATCCTATCATCAGCAGCTCCAACCTCACGATGTGGACGTTGTAGGTGTTTTAGTCTCATTATCTCCTGACATCAACTAATTACTTTAAGGCCTTTTTTAAAATTTGCATTTAATCAATTTTGTTAAAATTCATCAAATGGGCAGAAATGAGAGAAAATTTGAAAGATGTCCCTTAAACACATTCATGGCTTTCACAACAAATGGAATAATTGCAATCGAGCGCATAGGCAAACCCATGTGTTTTTCACAGCTTGTCCAAAACTTTTATATGATATATAGTTTAGTAATGAGTCTGTGTCTTAATTATGTCAGAGGTCTGGCACTTTTGTTGAACTGGAAACGTTGAGATCGCTAAGAAAGTTTACTTTCATAAGTGTTTTGGAGAGCAATGAGTCATCAATCCAAATTTCATTTGCAAGAAAAAAAAAAGGTTAAAAAAGGTTAAAAAGAACAAAATAATAGGTTATTTCTTTGGCAGACACCCCCTTCTTCTTTTTATCCCTGTCAAGGCTCAGTCTCAAGTTTCTTTTAAGAAAGTGACGAGAAAAGAAAATGAATGCGCGTTTTCAAACCCAAAGAAAACAATTTTTATGCTGATCACTGTAAACAAAGCAAACTTTTAGCTCCACTTGTTCCACGACAAAGTGAACACAGCGTTTGATGGATGGAAGTATAAATGAATCACCATCTGATCCCTTTCCTTCATGCATCAGCAGATTAACAGTCTAATTCACTTTGACCAATAACTCTCGTGTCATACCTGCAGGTTTTCTTCCTGTAAATTTATCTCTTGCAGATGAAAAAAAGGACGGGGGGAGGGTGGACGTGTGTTTAGACTTGACAGAGTAATTTGCAGCTCTCGAGTTTTAAAAAGAAATGAAATTAAGCCCACTCTCTCAATATCCCACAGAGACAATTTTCCAAGTTCCTGCAGCTCAGTGAAATCTTCCCAGATGGGGGTCGCTCAGAAAAAAAAAACCTTTATTAAATGTCAGATCGTAGGCTAATATGCATACATATGGGGGGAGTGTGGAATCTGAACGATGAACTTCAGGTAATGACTGCTCCTATCTGCTTTGTATGAGAATAAAATGCTTCAGTGGCTAATCTTAAGTGTTGCGTAAAAGGCCTCGCGGTTACTTTGAACCCGTGAACAAAAGCACTCAAGACTTCAGAAGTGTTTTTTGTTGGCGAGCCGGGATGCAGTCTCTCAGATGTACTTGATAACAAATGAATGGCTGCAATCCTAAAAAGCTTAAGTGCCTTTGGTGCTGCGGCGGTCAGACACGGTCAGAGGCAAACACAAGCGCCACACAACCTGTTTGTTTGCCGAAAGGAGAAAGTTTGCATGTGCGCAGCCACTGTCATGGAAAGAAGAACAAGGCTTTTGTCGTGTTTGTAGACTGAAATGCTAAAATGCTTTGTTTCTCTTTGACAAGTCAAGGTTTTTTTTTAAGGTGTTTAAACACTGCTTCTTGGGGTCCACCAGCTTCTTTTTGTTTTTCTGAAAACTCTCAGGGAAATGCTATAAGACGTCCTGGCCTCATGGAAAACTGCGTAATAGCTCTGTTGGTCCCCAGAACAGTATTTCCACAATAAAGCCTGTAAAAAGGCGCGATTGATTTTTTTTAAGGAGTCTTTTATCTCTTTAAAATATGTGGCATGTTACGCCATACCTTTTCCAAAACCAAACCATCCATTTTCTTCATGTTTACATAAATCTAAGAAAAGAGATGACTGCATAGTGCAGCTGGATATTTAGTTGGTTATTTTTATAAAACTCAAAGTCCTTAAAATTATATTTATTCTCCTTTGTGGCTAATCTCAAAAAGAATAGCAACTTTACATTTATGTTATGTGTACATACACATCGTTGACCATAGTGTGAGCTTTTGCTAGTGTAATGAAAAGATTATAACTGATCTCAGAGCAGGGAAAGCAAAGTCAGGGTTAGCTTCTCTAGCATACTGGTCTCCTGTTAGCCTCCTATCAAAGACTAAAGAGGTTATTGACAATATAAGTAAATATGAATGATCTCTGGTCTGGTCGGTAAGCACAGAAACTGCTGGTTTTGCGTTTTTACCAGCCGCAGACTTTAACATAGATGGAAAATGACAGAAACTAAAGTTTGCATGGGCTCCATAGTTACGCTAGCTTCCACAGACAACTGAGGCCACATAATGGTGATAATTTACAGAATTAATTTAAATAGGCGATGGTAGAATGTTTGGAGCTGCAAAGAGAGAAATGATTTGCCTTTGGTACGTGTTAATTGCCTATATTTGGATTTCACAGGGAAAGCACTGCTTGCCTTGCTTGTCCTGACAGATCGCTATGATGTAAACACATTTGAAGATGTGAACATTTGTGGCTATTTGTGGCTAGTACTTAGTACTTTGCCAATATTAGTGGTTGGTGCTTTGATGGCACATTATTCACTTTTAAAGAACTTACAGAATAAATGTTTGTTTTCATCAAACAAAACAATTCACACACCAGGAACGACCTGCAGGGCTCACTTTCTGCGTGTTCACAAGCCTATTTTAACCACATCCACATACAGTCACCCCTATTATTATTTGGTGATTTTATTTTAAATAACATGGGTTCTGTTTGTTGGCAGCAAAATGTAAGACGTTCAGAACAGGTAGTACAATACAAATGCTTCATTTGCACTCATGTAAATATCACACTCTCAAAAAAGATGTAAAGAAATTTAATTGGGCTGATTTTGCAGAAAATTTAACCTGACAATGAACTAAACATATTTCTTATTTCGAATTCTACAACTACAGTATTTTTTTCTAGTTAGTTCAGTTTTAGAAATTTTCATTCCAGAAAAACTAAAATGGTTTTCAAACGCTTTGATCGATACTTACAAGTGGAGGTGAAAGTAAAATAACAAAACTAATGAAAAAATTGGTGGAATTCAGTAACATAAAAAATAAAAGCTGTTACATAAGCCAGCAGAGAATATGAAAAACAAAACCTGTGGTACGTCAGAACTGTGAAGCCTAATGCTGTGAAACAAACACAGGCGTTACACCTTTGGCTGTGGCACTGGATTGAAGAAAATGACCTCCTGTTTAGTCCTTTCTTTTGCAATGTTATGTAATCGCTTCTAATGGCCAGAGTTAAATGAGTGTGGCCTGAATTATGTGTTGAATAAAAGATGAGCATCCTGTACAGTTGTTCTCGTAAGGCAAATGGATGAAAATGTCAAGCCAGCATTTAAGGTCACTATTTCTCTACAGAGTTACTCACGGCACAGTTTCCCTGCTCGGCTCGCAGAGGAGCAGCTTTTCACAATAAAAGTACAACTGCTGCTACTCTGATATATGTTTCCAGACAAGCAAACCACCAAACCCCAACAACAAAATGGTTTTCCTGTTTAAGCAATGAAAATGTAAACAACCTAAAGCCAGCCGTGTGTCCAAAGGGTCAGACATGGTGCATTTTCCCCCCAGAAAACTGACTCTTGCTGATTTTTTTTCTTTGTGCCATCATAGAGGTGGTTATGTGGGAAAATGTCAGCAGATCAGCAGGTTCTGAAATACTCAGACCAGGCTGTCTGGCACCAGTCACCATGCCACGCTCCAACTGATGCTCAGTTTTAACTTCAGTAAGTTGTCTTGACCATGTCCACATAAATGCATTCAGTTGCTGTCTTGTGATTGGCTGATTAGATATTTGCATTAATGACCAAACAAAAACTACAGTGGGGCAAAAAAGTATTTAGTCAGCCACCGATTGTGCAAGTTCCCCCACCTAAAATGATGACAGAGGTCAGTAATTTGCACCAGAGGTACACTTCAACTGTGAGAGACAGAATGTGAAAAAAAAATCCATGAATCCACATGGTAGGATTTGTAAAGAATTTATTCATAAATTAGGGTGGAAAATAAGTATTTGGTCACCTCAAACAAGGAAAATCTCTGGCTCTCACAGACCTGTAACGTCTTCTGTAAGAAGCTTTTCTGTCCCCCACTCGTTACCTGTATGAATGGCACCTGTTTGAACTCATCATCTGTATAAAAGACACCTGTCCACAGCCTCAAACAGTCAGACTCCAAACTCCGCCATGGCCAAGACCAAAGAGCTTTCGAAGGACACCAGGAAAAGTATTGTAGACCTGCACCAGACTGGGAAGAGTGAATCTACAATAGGCAAGCAGCTTGGTGTGAAAAAATCAACTGTGGGAGCAATCATCAGAAAATGGAAGACATACAAGACCACTGATAATCTCCCTCGATCTGGGGCTCCACGCAAGATCTCATCCCGTGGGGTCAAAATGATCATGAGAACGGTGAGCAAAGATCCCAGAACCACACGGGGGGACCTGGTGAATGACCTGCAGAGAGCTGGGACCAAAGTAACAAAGGTCACCATCAGTAACACACTACAACGGCAGGGAATCAAATCCCGCAGTGCCAGACGTGTTCCGCTGCTGAAGCCAGTGCATGTCCAGGCCCGTCTGAAGTTTGCCAGAGAGCACATGGATGATACAGCAGAGGATTGGGAGAATGTCATGTGGTCAGATGAAACCAAAGTAGAACTTTTTGGTATAAACTCAACTCGTCGTGTTTGGAGGAAGAAGAATACTGAGTTGCATCCCAAGAACACCATACCTACTGTGAAGCATGGGGGTGGAAACATCATGCTATGGGGCTGTTTTTCTGCCAAGGGGACAGGACGACTGATCCGTGTTAAGGACAGAATGAATGGGGCCATGTATCGTGAGATTTTGAGCCAAAACCTCCTTCCATCAGTGAGAACTTTGAAGATGAAACGAGGCTGGGTCTTCCAACATGACAATGATCCAAAACACACCGCCCGGGCAACAAAGGAGTGGCTTCGTAAGAAGCATTTGAAAGTCCTGGAGTGGCCTAGCCAGTCTCCAGACCTCAACCCCATAGAAAATCTGTGGCGGGAGTTGAAAGTCCGTGTTGCTCGGCGACAGCCCCAAAACATCACTGCTCTCGAGAAGATCTGCATGGAGGAATGGGCCAAAATACCAGCTACTGTGTGTGCAAACCTGGTAAAGACCTATAGTAAACGTTTGACCTCTGTTATTGCCAACAAAGGTTATGTTACAAAGTATTGAGTTGTATTTTTGTTATTGACCAAATACTTATTTTCCACCCTGATTTATGAATAAATTCTTTACAAATCCTACCATGTGGATTCATGGATTTTTCACATTCTGTCTCTCACAGTTGAAGTGTACCTCTGGTGAAAATTACTGACCGCTGTCATCATTTTAGGTGGGGGAACTTGCACAATCGGTGGCTGACTAAATACTTTTTTGCCCCACTGTACCTCTGTAGACTTGATGTGGCGCAAAATAAAACGAGGACATCACATTTTCAGATGTTTGGCCTTGGTTTCATGCTGAAATATCGCTTTCCATGACATATTCTACAGACACAGGTTTACTGTGACACTTACCTTTCGTGCAACAGCAAAAACCAGAATGGCAAAACGAATTTGTGCTCTTTGTTAAACTGTTGGTGCAGGGGACATGCTGACTACTGTACTGCTGGGTTTTGCAAGAGTGTCTGTCTATTGTGGGTTGTGTGAAATTGTATCAGCACAGCAAAGAGGGTAAGGTAAAATTTGATGGAATGAAGCTACTAATAAAATGGCATTCTCCATCTGTGGCTCCCCAGGTCGACATTCCCTCAAAGGTCAGTGCTGTCAGCGTGGTTTACGGTTTAAAAAAAGGAAGATTGTACTTGTTAAAATGCAGTTGTTGAGTTTTTAATATGAACTCAAGGGAAAGCACTTTGTAATTTTACATTACCTGTCTGATAACAGTGATTCTGTTTGCAATGAAGTGGTTTATATCCAAAATTTGCTGGTGAAAATTAAAATATGAGTCCAGTTTAATGACACTGTCTATGTTAGGAGTGTGTGAACAGCAGTGCACCTTCTTTCTCCACCACACCCCTTGTTTCTCTTGTGTGAAAGCTCTGAATGCTGTTTGTTGGTTTTATCGAAGATTTTGGTCTTTGTCTTGCATTTGAAAACAGTAAAAATGTAGGAGCTGCTGCTGACAGACCTGCAAGGACCTGCAGTTCCTCTAATGCCCACTTGAACCTGGATTCGAAAGTGAGTCAGTCTTCATAGACTCCCAGCAGAAATAAGCATGTTTACAGCATATGGCAAACATCAGTTTTGGTCTCTAGCTAGTTTGTCTTTATAGGAACTGTATCCGGGATGAATTTGGTATTTCTAAGTTCAATTCAATTCAATTCAGGTGGCTGCTAGCTGAGCATGTTTGTGCTGTTGGTGCCTTTTGGAAGTATTTTTAATGCAACAATCTGACAAATAACACGACTGTGCATTCAATTGTTTTAAAAGATTGTCAAAAAAGGCTGTGTTCCAGATTTGGTGAGTGAAATTCTAGAATTTTCTACAACATTCTTGTCACATTTCTGAAGAGAGGACCCAAAAGCAGACAGAACTTGATCTTAACAAAATGCAAGCTGTTTATTAAGGGCTGATAGAAGATCAGACAATGATACAAAAATAAAGGGCAATGAAGGCTTACACTAACCAAAACTAGACTGGGAAAATCCACTGTGAATATGGGGGGAGGTGAACTGATGTTCTGCCAAAAGACAAAGAAGAACTGACACAATATACACAGACAGGTGATTAGTACAGTAGAGACGGCTGGGAAACACAGCTGGAACAATTAGACACAGAGCCAGGGGAAGCAAAACTAAACACAAGCATATGAGCCAAGGACTATCAAAATAAGACAGAAAACCCACTGAGACGCAGACTAAGACACACAACTTGACGTGGGAAGACAATAGGACACATGGAAAACTGACATGGTAGAGGAGAAAGATGGAGAGAGCGAGGCATACATGAACAGAAGGAAGAACCAACATGACACATAGAGGGAATAAACAGAGACATGACAGAGGACATAAATAAAGCACATGACTGACTCTCAGAGGAGACACAGGGATGAGACAAAGACACAAAAGGAACTTAACAGACAAGAACAATGAATCTGAAATACAAATAAACTCAGAGAGACTAAAAGAACTAAACTGAAGACTAAACTGTACAAAGCTTGAACTTAAATCATCATCATCACACAGATAAACTCTAAACGCTGGGTCACCCAGG
This sequence comes from Maylandia zebra, assembly GCF_041146795.1. NCBI lineage: Eukaryota > Metazoa > Chordata > Actinopteri > Cichliformes > Cichlidae > Maylandia > Maylandia zebra. The sequence continues at coordinate 35,286,654 of NC_135175.1, read as the reverse complement.
ACCATGACGCTTCTAGGACAGATGGCAGTGGCAAAGCTATAGTTGAGGCTTCAGTCTGGTACTTTACAAATCAGTGGGTCCCTGTGGCTAATCCATGTGTTTGTATAACACTTATCTACTTGGCACCAACATTATGTTATTTTTTTAAGGGTTTGTCTGATTCCTCAAGCTCACAGATATTTCTAAGCTATGTTCTTCAGTGAGTCCTCTTGTTTAGAAGAGGAATGGTAAAGGTTAAATACATTAATTCCATCGTCAGGAGGGACTGCTGTATCCTCAAACCACAGCTAAAGTTAAGAAGTGCTTGTTTTCCTCCTGCAGACTTGCATTAAAAGCTTTTGAGCTTGTTATGACGGATACTTTTGTTCTCAAGCGTGTCTGGCACAAAGGAACACCGGAAGTACTTCATGTGATGATGTTAAAGTGTATTAATGTACTTGGAAATGGCTTGTGGTCAGATCTAAGTGTTGAATAACTGCTCAGCAAACTGTGTTTGCTGTAATGGTTATGGTTTTACCACCTCACAATCTGAGTTTGATGAGTTTATTGATCGTGCTGTAGCACAGACAGACAGAAGTGAGTGGGAGGTGAGCACAAACTTCCACCGACACAAAACAGTCAGGACGAGTTGACGGAGCTCACCTGAATCCTGATGAAGTTTGAACATTTCAAGTTTTTATGAGGAGCTAGCTTATTGTAGCACAGATGTGGATAAATGTGTGCAGATTAATCATGCAGCTCATTGGTTTTTGTGACCTCAGTTCTCATGGTTACCTGACAAAAGTGATTTCAAAATGATTAACTAATGTTGTGCAGTATCAAAAATAATTAAATAAATAAATAAACATGACACAGAGGTGGAATATAAGAGACCGATGTAGATGTCGTGTCGCCACATGTTGATTTTTGGAATGTTATGATTTTAAATTAACATATTTCATCTATTTTCAAGTGGAATTTAATCTTTATTTTTACAAGTAGTCCCACTGAAACCCAATGTCTCATTTGCAAGAGAGAGCTGTTCCAGACAAACATTAAAATTACTATAATATGTCTAATGTAGTGAGATAGGAATCCAAATCCATGATCCAGTAAGAAGTTCTATTGAACAGATATAAAAAAACAAACCTGTGCAGAGAATAGGCAGGATAAAGTGTGTCCGAACAGAAGGAAGAAAGAACTAAACTGAGGTCCATGGAAACAAACAGGGAACAGGTTAGAAACCAGGACAAACATGATGGTGAACAACAGACTCAAACAAAACAAAGGAGAAGACATTCATATACTTGGAGGACAGAGGGGTGGAGACCGGCGGGGAACAAAACACAGGTGAAGATGATCAAAACAATAAAACTCAAAACAAGAAGAAAGAGAAAATTCAATCAAATCAAAAGCAAAACAGGAAAAACGGAAATGAGCAGACATAAATGAAACAAAGAAAACATGGAAACATAAAGGACATGCTAAACATAGATGACCTCTGTCAGGAAGAGTGACTACGCCCCTAATACTAGTATTCAGGTGGCGTTATAATAAAATTCACGGAGGTAAGAGTCGTCATGAAATGAGAAACTATGCATAGGTGACAAAGCCATTTTTGTATCAGATTGTAACCTGTTTATTTCTGCTGTAACATTAACATGGCAGTCTGTGGGCATTGAGTCACTGCTGGCGTTTCAAGTGGACGTTAGAGAAATTGCAGTTTTTTGGCACTTCCTTGTTGGCTTCATTTTTCCAACCTGGAAGTCGCTTCATGCTGAAACTGAGCATTTAGAGAAGCATGAAGTTTTGGCTCATAGGGCTTATTTCTGTGTATTCTGACGTCATTATGTAACAGTTTCACATATTTACTATGAGCATCCATCATTTTAACAGTACAGTGTATGGCAGGAAATTAAGAACAGCAGAGCAGGTCCACTTTAGGGTTCGGGGAAATCAACCTCGACTGATGACAAGCACCAAAAATATTCTGACATGCCACATTAGGAATAAGACTGGTCTAAATTACAAAATAAATGGTCCCTGAATTCCATTTAGCAGCTTCAACATCACCATTTCCCTCCAACAGGAGACGACACAACACATTCTTAAAAATATCTCGTACTTTAGCACAATTACAAACCCAGTTTTTATACAGTCTGGCGTTTGTTTTTCCTCTGTGAACACGTGGCTGAAACTAGCTTCACAAAAAAGTTTAATATTCTTTCTGCAAAGGTTTGTCTCTTGCTGTAAAGGTCTCGCAAGCCTTAAGTACAGTGTCATCTTTCACTGTATTATTCATCCTCATTACATCTCAGCTAGTGCAGTCTATCAGGTAAGAACGATGAAGAGGAGTTCCTGTGCAGTGCACACAGGAGGAAGAGGGACATGTCAGCGAACGCCCACGTAGTCCTGAGGAGAAGCCTGATCAACATGATGACTGAAAACACCTGTGTGGCTCAGTAGGGGGGGAAAGGGGGTGAGGAAGAAGAGGATTCTCCAAAAGCTAGTTTCAGATTTAAATCTCACCTTCTTCCTTTTTTTTTAATTTTTATTTTTTTTATTTTAGACAACTTCTACAAGGTGGAGGGAGCCAAGGATGCCTTAATCTGTGGGAACAGCAGCGACGCAGGGTGAGTCAACAGTTTCTCTTGTTCCGCTGTGAAGGTGGGAGACGTGGATTTGCCTGGGTGTGATTTGATTCTGAAGTTCATGGTTACACTGAGTGTGATTACAAACCACTGAACCAGTCAGGGCCACTCACCCTGAGCCTGGTAACGCCTGAAGTTTAAAAGAGAGTTTTAACAGACAGTTGTTTGGTTTCCCTCTGTAACCACTTGGGGGTTACAGAGATGTTCCCCTTGTTGGTTTGCCAGTCATAGCAGATAAATGTAGCACAGTTTCAAGATGTTCTGAGGAGCGATGCGTTACTTCAGGCAGAGCCTTGGGAAGAAGCTCCATGGAGTGGGGGGGGGGGGGTGCTGTGGAGATGATGTAACATGTGTTGGGTTGTAATTTTTTCACAACCCATATGAAGAAGAGCAGTATGAAAATAAATGCTGTGAAATGTTTTCTGATATGAAGATGGATAAATATAATATTGTTGTATGAAAGCATAATCATCTCTGAAAACATCCAGAAAATATAGGCTGCATACATGCATATGGTGACCGACCACTGACTCACAGCAAAGCTGGATTGGAGCAATAAATGTCAGCAATGAAACAGTGACACTGACACTGTAATTTACTCAGAAAGTTGACATGCGGAGACAACAGCACACAAATGAGGACTCCCTCATTGGTTTAATATCAGACGACTCTGTTGTTTACCAGCAGAGCAAACACAGCTCTGCGATGGCTAATGAGAAAGTCAGATTTACAGAATATCTGGATGGTCAGGTCCTTAACACTTATTTTCACACATTAGGTAAGAACTGTTGGATTATTGCCCAAAATTCAGTAACAAGCTGTGTGTGTTTGGTGGCAGGACATGATAAGATAAGATAACCTTTATTAGTCCCACGTGTGGGAAATGTTTGTTACAGCAGTGGACAGTGCAAAGTTGCATAGAAAAATTAGAGAAAAGCACTGGAATAAGATATCAATAAGATACTGTACACAATAGGATAGAATAAAATTAAATAAAATAGAATACAAATGCTATATACAATATGAGTATAATACAACATTGCCAGAAAGAGTATTGCACTTATTACTATTGCACATGTGTGGATGTGTTAGATCAGTTGAAGTCTTTGTTGTGGAGTCTGACAGCAGTGGGGAGGAAAGACCTGTGAAATCTCTCCGTCCCACACCGTGGGTGCCGCAGCCACTCAAGGAGCTGCTCAGTGCTGTCAGAGTCTCCTGCATGGGGTGGGAGATGTTGTCCAACAGGGATCACAGCTTAGCCACCGTTCTCCTGTCACTCACCACCTCCACTGGGTCCAGAGGGCATCCTAGAACAGAGTCATAGAAGGTCTTCAGGAGTGGGCCCTTCACTCCAAAAGACCTGAGTCTCTGCAGCAGGTACAGCCTGCTTTGCCCTCTCCTGTCGAGGGCATCTGAATTATGAGTCCAGTCCAGTTTGTTGTTTAGATGAACGCCAAGGTACCTGTAGCTGTCCACCGCCTCAATGTCCATACCCTGGATGTTCAGTGGTTGCAGTGGAGGATGTTTGTGCCTGTGGAAGTCTACCACCAGCTCCTTGGTTTTATTAGTGTTGATCTGAAGGTAGTTCTGCTGGCACCTGTCCACAATGTCTTGGGTCAGTTCTCTGTACTCCCTGTCGTCCCCATCAGTGATGAGGCCGACTATTGCAGAGTCGTCAGAGCACTTCTGCAGGAAGCACTCGGTGGAGTTGTGGGAGACGTCTGCAGTGTAGATGGTGAAGAGGAACGGAGCCAGGACCATTCCCTGTGGGGCCCCCGTACTGCAGGTGGCCCTGTCCGACACACAGCCCTGAGTTCTCACATACTGTGGTCGGTCAGTGAGGTAGTCCAGAATCCATGTTGTGAGGTGATGGTCCACTCCTGAGTTCTCCAGCTTGTCCTTCAGGACCGTGGGAAGAATGGTGTTAAAGGCACTGGAGAAATCAAAGAACATGATTCTCACAGTGCTTCCAGCGGTCTCCAGGTGAGCGAGGGAACGATGCACGAGGTGAATGATGCCATCATCCGCTCCGATGCCAGGCTGGTAGGCAAACTGAAGTGGGTCCAGTGATGAGCCCACCAGGCGCCGAAGCTGAGTCAGGACCAGCTGCTCCAGGGTCTTCATCAGGTGGAATGTCAGAGCCACCGGTAGCATCACGCTCGTGTCCGGAGTTAGCGGTGTTAGCCAGGACTCCGTTAGCAAAACAATGCTACATCGCTAGCGACGTGAGCTCATCTTATTGGGCAGCGATGTTACATTTCCAGTGATTACAGAAGGGAGAGATGGTCTATAACGTCTCCTTCTCGGGTGACAGCGCTCCCTCCCAGCACGACACCCACGTCTTTTCCTCCTCAGCTCAGTGGGAATGTCGTGTCTGTCCGCCGGCAGCACTGCTGTGGGACACAGCGCTAACAGCTGATCCCTGCTGTAAACAAAGCATCCATATGCTGGGTTCCCAAACAAGGGGAAAAAATGGTGTGAAAGAAAAGAGAAAGACAACCAAGACTAGCACAAAACGGTAGTCCATGATTGCAGAATCTAATTGCTTAAACTTTAGTTACAAAAAAGAGAAAGTAAAGAGGAGATACGAAAGAAGCTCAGAATGAGCGGAGCTGCTGTAACAGGTTGCCACTCACGGGGGGGGGGTGGGGGGGGGGCGCCGGAAGTCAGAAAGACTTCACTTCCTAATAATGATAAATTGGTCTTACCTTTATCCAGTTGCTAGCGTAGTAAGGTCCCAGTCACACAGACTCGGGGACAATATTTTTCTCCTACCTTGCAGCTGCTGGTTTCTGAGAAAAAAACACAAACTGGAAACTGAGACCGTTTGGTTTCAAAGTGAAACTTGTGCCTTAGCTCTAAACTTTTACTTTGAAAGGCCTCTATTCCAGCTTGCATCATACTTTTTCAAATTTCACTAGCACTTGGCTCATTTTCAGGTCCCTAACACCCGAAACACTCCCAAAGAGGTTTTGGGGGCAACACCCTCTTTGTGGGGAATTCATCTGGTGACTGCCGTCAACCTCAAGCAATCATTTGCCAAGAAATCAAGATTTTTTTCCTGTAGCGACTGGAAGTTGAAGTCTCTGGGCCTGCATGATTGGGGCATAAACATTATAGCTCACGGGGGTATCCTCATGTGAGGGTGGTAGCAATCTGGTGTCAGGGGGTAGTGTTAAGTGGATTTATCCCAAAACTGTAGTTTGTGTTTTGTTCCAGGTGTTTGGTTAAAGTTGGAGCACAAGTTGGTTTGGCTCAGGATTTACAATTATTACAGTTAGCGCACTAGGTCATTAGGGTCATTTCAATAAGTGCTGATTGGCACTTTTTAGAAGTCAGTAGCATTTTTGCTTGCTGGGTTGATGGGCTTCATTGTTGGTGTATGCAGTTGCAAGATGGTCTCTTGTTTATATAATTTTTTTCCAGTGGTGTGGGTGCTTGAACTGAAGGGACACAGCGTACGCTGCTGTGAGCGGGTTAATGATGTGATGTAAGCATCATCAGAGCAGCATCACAATCATGGGCTAGGTTTTGGTGAGGTGGAGACGGATCAGGCTTTATGACATTTATCTATATTCCTTGTTTCCCATATGTTTATTATTATTAATATTATTATTTGTACATGTATGCCTTTGTTTGCTTGTCACATTAAAAGTCCCACTTTAACCATGTGCAAAATCATCCATCACCCCCAGTATATGACCTTCGGCTGCAGTTTCCAGCTTTCTGCATCCTGAGGTTCAGCTGAGCTTGGGGCTAAAAATGCATGTGTGAAAAGCTTTGGCTTCACCACGACGAAGAGCTGAAAACATCAATCTCTCTTTACTTTCCTGTCAATCATGCAGCATAGCAGTTTGTCCCTCACAACCTTTAGTTATCACTTTATTGAATGTTCTTCACATTCGAATCTGTCTGATGATTTTTCATACTTTGGCTGACTGTTTCGAGCTGTTTGAGGATGTAAACAACAAAGAGGGAATGAGATTGGGCTTCATTTTGTTCCCGTCTCACCTGAGAGTCCAAATAAACAGCAGGCTGAGTCTTTAGTTCTGCAAATATTTTTCTCAGACGGAGGCAGAAATGATCTGCTGGTGGGGTTAAATTTCAGTGGAAGGAGACAAAATGCAAAGATTTTCTCACTAAACTGTCCTTAGCTAAAGTAAAAACGTGCTTGGTGGCAGTAGACACTCCATCTTTAGAAACATTTATGCTTTTGCAGAACCCGTGCATGTTGGTTTATAGTAACTTCTTCATCCCGCTATGAATGCATCTGAAATTACCTCCTATTTTCTGTCATTTGGCTCCAGACCGCATTCTCATATTTTAAAGTTGAATCTTTGACTTATTTCTTCCTCTTGCACTTTGAGACCTCAGTGAGAAATTCTGCTTTTTGACTGAAGATGGATGGAGGCTGATAGAAACATGTTAGCTACTGCATGTGGAGTAGGCTTTTCTGGACACCACAGAAAGACAATCACCAGTTTGCAAAGGAAATGGAAAGAAACAACCAATCTCTCCATTACCAACAGTTATATTTTAGGTCTCATTTCACTCATACACAATATCTGCTTGTTTTACTGTTTCTCTTCCAATATGGGAAAGGTTGTTGGATAATCTCATTAGAGCAATGTTGTCATGTCAGCTGTAGCTCCTGCTGAACTTTCTGGCTCCATTTTTGGCCTTTTTCTTGTTTAAAATAAAATGACCTAAAGTCTAAAGTGAAATCTCATGTTTGTAATTTCCAAACCTTTCATTAGTTGCTAATAATTACTGAAGTTGTGTGTGATACCTCCAAGTGTCAATGTGTCCTTAGTCGAGACTCCTTGGGACTCAGAAGTGACCATATTTAGACAAGAGGCTGGACTGTGAAGCTACCAGCTAATGCAAGCAAGCTGCATTAGCTGGTACTGATCAGGAAGCTGCATTCATAGGTGTGCACAGCACATCTGCTGATCTGCTAATTAATGCTAATGAAGAAAAATTCACTCACTCAAACAGAAGCACAGATATTGCAGGCAGGCTGTAACGCACAGGCTGTCACCATCCACCTGTGACTCCTGTGAGTCGTAGCACCCACTAACTTTACACCTTAGAGAAATCTGAATGCATGAGTGAATAAAACCCCTGCACAGTTAATGTGTTGGAGGAAAATAGCCCTGCAGGCTAAAGCAGGGATTTTTTTTTCACATATCAGGCCGTAAACATGATTATTTCTGCTGAGACATTTTAACATTAGAGCCTATAAGGACTGACTCACAGCTGAAGGCAGCCTCAAGTGGACAGTAGAGGAAGTGCAGTTTTTGTCACTTCCTCATTGGCTTCATTTTTCATGTTGCTGCTCTTCGATCCTGCCTCAGCGTGATGAGATGGTATGAGCGTGTCTCATCGTGTGTTTGGATCTTGCTGCTGGTGTCGTGTGCTGGACTGTTGTGTGACATGTCAGAAAGGAGAAGCGTCTGACCACGCTGAGAGCAGGACACTGAGTGACACAGCTATGACAGTACTGTGTGTGTGTGTGTGTGTGTGTGTGTGTGTGTGTGTGTGTGTGTGTGTGTGTGTGTGTGTGTGTGTGTGTGTGTGTCAGAGAGAAATAGACCATCACCCAACTCCAAGTAGCTGTTCCTCTGGGGAGACGGTTAGCCTGAAGCTAACTGACCACGTTATTTGAAACTGATGCAAACAGGACTAGGAGGCAAGTGAAACAGGAAGTAAACAGAAACATACTATGGCATGAACCCGATGAGGAGGAGGAGGGGAGGAAGATGAGATGGTGCAGGAGAAGTGAAGCAGAAAGGAGGATGGGTGGAGGGAAAGAAAGAGGAGAAGATACAGAGGGCAGAAGATAAACGAGGAAGGAGATGGACAGAAGGCTATTAGATGAGACGGGAGGGGGAGGAGAAGAGAAAACAGAGGGATAGGAAGACGAACGAGGGCAAGGCAAAGCAGAGAAGATAACAGAGGGAGAGAGAGAAAGCATGTGAAGAGAAGGAATAAAGAAGAAATAAGAGATAAACAAACATAAGGTGAGGAGAGAGAGGCAGAGAGATGTGTTCAGTAGAACCAGGCAAAGAAACATCTTTTAGATCCACAGAGAGAAACAAGAGAGAGGAAGTAGAATGAAGCAAAAGGAGAAAAGTAAGGAGGTAAAAGAAAAAAAGACACGTGGGGAGAAAGAAAGATGAGGAGGAGCAGGAGAAGAGGGGACAGTGAGAGGTAAGGATGATGAGGTGGATCATCAAAAAAGAAATGAAAGGAAGAAAAGAGGATAGAAAACATAAATGAGTGAAAACAAGCACGGGAAGGAGGTGACCCGGGTGCAGAAGGTGAAGTTGAACAGAGCTTAAAACTCCAACATAATATTATAAAAACACAGTGAATCTGTGCAGCTTGCTGCATCTGAGGAGTTAGGAGGGTAGGGAAGTTTCCCTTATCCTGTTTGTCAAGCTAACAAAGCATTCTCATCCCGAACTGGCCTGTTGTTGTCCCTACGCAAGGTGTCCTTTGGTGTTCGTTTAAATAAAAGGGGAAAAAAGGGTTGAAGCCCATGTTAGGTAGAGGTGCTGCTGGCATTCATCACCTGGTTTGTCCATCAGGTGACAGGAAGCAAACTGCCGTGTTTGTGTTTTGCACCTGATTCTTGTCACTTTGCACAGCTACGCAGTGGATTGAGTTTGCGCTGCATGGATTCATTCATTCATTCACTCATGCTCAGCTCAGCAGGGTGTAAGTGTATATATATTATCTGCTAATGGAATACATCTTACAGCAGTCAGTGAAATGTGGCACTGATAACTGAAACTCTGAACCCATGAGGTGCTGTAGCCCAGGTTATGTGTTCAGCAGTAGTTGCTATGGTGATAGAACCAGGTTATAAAAGAGACCCACCTTCCTGACACCGAGACTCCTGAGTAAGGGCAGCGTTTCATGTTTGAGTGGAGTACCTTTGTTAGTACGATCAACAAATCGACCACTTAAACCTCTCATAAGGCAACATTAGGGGTGCAAAGATACACAGAATTCACGGTTCGGTTCAGTTCGATACTTTGGTGTCACGGTTCGATATTTTTTCGATACAAAAAAAATGTTCATGCCTTTTTAATTTGTCATTTATTAAAATTATAAATGTATATTTTAACTCAAAAGTACAGTTTTTAAATTTAATGTTGCTGAAACAACCAAGTAATAAAAAAAATAAATCTATCTGATCGAGAAATCACTCATCTTTGGAAAAGAGAGTTTATTACAGAGAAATGTCTCTTTCCAAAATAAAAGCTCTACTATACGCTTCTTCTGGGCTATATTCTCAGCAGCATATTAAACATATCAGGTCCCCATAAGGAGAATCCTGTGCTAACGGCTGTCTAAATGACTCGGGTAAAGTTTGTAGCATGCGTGCTTGTTGTTTTTGTCTGCTTCCACTTGTCTTTGCACTAGGATGATGTCGAGTAAATGTGCAGTCATATTCGTTGTGTTCCTACTAGTGCTGTCAGCGTTAATCTGAAATGACGTTAAAGCCACAACACGGCAAATCTCCGTTAACCAGCTACCGCGGATCGCCCCGTGCGTGGGGCTGGACGGCGTCAACACGTTAACAAGCTAACTGCACTAACACACTAGTTCCCACCAATGTAACTGAGCATTGCGTGGCACATCCAACATACTGTTTTACTTTAGTCCATGACGCGCTTACCTTCAGGGTCATACGTCACATGAAAACCAAAATAGTTCCAAACGCCAGATCTGAATGAGGGTGGGGGAGGTTCAATTTGCCATGTTGCAAGGAGAGCTTAGCTTCTGTCTCGCTAGCTTGCCCTGCGCTCAGTGAATCTGCGTTCGACTACTCCGCCTAGGCTGCACTGTCGAGAGCAGATTCACTGAGCGCTCAACACAGACAGCATCGTCAGAAGGAAAGTTGATAAAATAAATTAAAAAATTGTGTATTGTTCGATACATATGTGTACCGAACCGAAAGCACTGTATCGAACAGTTCAATATCGATACGAGTATCGTTGCACCCCTAGGCAACATGGTGACTCCTCGCAATGACCACCTTCTTCTTATATTGAGCAATGATGACCTTGCATGCTCAGGATATTTGCATAGTGTGATCTGATTGGCTAGCAGCAGCACTAGCTCTTCACATATTGAATATTCCTCCGTTTTTTTAGCACCAGCAGCGCGAGCAGAGACGATGAGCCATATTCACATCACCTGTCACCTTGTTTTAACGTTGGAGCTGAATGTTCTGTGATTGCACTTTAGTCTGTTCAAATAAACGTGTCACCAGTCATTTATTCCTCTCTTTACCACAGCCTGGGAGTCCATATTTACCTTTCTACATGAACACGCACTTTCTGTGATGTTTTCTGTGCTGGTTTTGAGATTGGAAGCTTTTCTGTGGGCACAAAACGAGTCAACGGGCGAGTTATCAGAGAGAGAGCTGGAGGAGGGAGCGAGCGGTCACGGTAGCAATGTTGATCGCTGTGTTGTCTGCTTTCTGTGCTGAAGCTGCTCCGCTCGCGCATGATGCTGATTCGCTAAGCCTGAGGGCAAAGGTCACTGAGCTAACCCAGTCTGACATACACATTGTGACTCCTACAACCAGCTGCAACAGAGTCACAGGCACTTCATCAGACAAGCGCAGAGCATTTGTCAGGGCTGCGCAGTATTGGGGTAGAAGGAAATTGTCAGGCTGAGGGGCCATTTTGTTTTCGGGCTTGGTTCTGATTGGCTCTGATGTTACACTTTCAAGTAATGAGCAAAATGTGTAAAACTGTAATAAAAAGTGTGAGACACAGAAAAAGCTGTGCCTTATAAGCAGAGCTGGAGGCTCTTTCACGCCGCTCTCTCCCTGCGTCACACCCTCGGCTCTGCTCCGGAGATGCCGTGCCGACCTCACTCTTCACAGCATCTGGTCGGGTTAGGCTGGGAACGCTGCTGGCCTCGGGGGCAAGGTTACAAGCATACAAACATATGAAATATCTGATTACATGAAGGGGGGGGGGGGGGGGGGGAAGTTACGCTGAGGATGATGAGGGTATACACGAAGGTTTATTGAATTTATCGGCTGATGTTAAGTGCTTAAACCCACAGAGCACTGTCCGACTCTTCTTCTCCATTAGTTCCAGGTATCAGATTTGCAGGCATGTTTGATAGAATTATTGTTTGCAATCATAGTCTAAGTGCATGTTCAGAAAAGTTTTTGCAAGCTGAAACTATTGCATTAAAGTTTATCAGCCCTCTGTTTGTATTAATGCGATACTGCACACAGTACAACTTGTATGAGTCCGTGGATAAAGTACACCTTGTGCTAATTAATGCCAAGTCCACATTCGCCTTTTTTTATAAAAAGAAACGGACCAACTGCGGGCGCTGGGATATTATTTTTGGCATCTTAATAAGTTTGTGTGTCATTTTAAGTGATTTTTAAGTTAAACTGTTTGTGATATAACTCGTCTCGTGCTTCATCCGGGTGTGAAGCAGCTGGGATGAAAGGCAGCACCTCCAAACTATAAACTACAAGTATAACTATGAAGTGTTCCCTCTGGGATGGGTGGAGTTCTTGCCCTAAGCAAGGGAAATGAAAGATCTTGGGATCTTATCTGTTAGTGTTGAGGTAGACCTGATTGCTGAGGTGTGAGCAGTAATGTGGGCATTGTACCAGTAAGGACACAAATACAAACGGCTGAAATGAGCTTCCTCCATGAGATGCGTGGACTTAGAGGTAGAATGAGGAGCTCGACATTTGGAGTGAACTCAGAGTGAGATCTGGTTAGCATGCCTCCTGGTTGCCTCCCTTCAGATGTTTTGCAGGTATGGCTGAAATGTAGAAGACTCTGGGATGGACTACGAACCAAATGGAGAAGTTATATATGGCCGATCTGGCCGTGGGACACCTTGGGATCCCCCATTGAAGTGGAAAGATGGATTATCCTGATGCGTTAATGCTATTCTGCGTGCTATTTTCATAAGATTTTTTTTTCTTGGTTTTTGTTGCTGGAAATTTTTTGATTTTTACTTTATGGTCTCCAACTTAGAGTAAATCGCAGTCGAGTTGTAAACCGTCTGTGCCAGGAGTAAGAAGAGGGATAGTATTTGATGAAAAGCAACCTTGAAAACCCCCAATTTTGCTTTGCATCAGCTCATTTAACTAAGTAACTAGCCATGTTAGGAAGCAATGGAATTGGACTTGTGAGAAATCTCTACAATTTCAGGACCAGGACCACTCCTCCTTCACGCCCCTTCCGACCTCAGACTATAAATGCCCCCTTCTCCAATACCCGTTGTTCTCATTTCCATGCCCCACCCTTACCCCCCTTTTTCCCTCTCTTCTCCTCTTCTCTTCTCCTCCCTTCTTTCATTCATTTCTCGTTAGTACATGGGGATCTGCCCTGCCCGGGAGCCATCGCCAGTCCCCTTCGAGGCCTTCCCCAAACCGCAGCACCAGTTCATACTTCCTCAACCCTCTTCGCTCATCGTTTCTGAGGATGTGGTCCCAGCTAGTGAAACAAGATCAGTAAAATCTTAAACTCAAGTATAAAACTTCTAAAAACAAATTAGATGTATCGTGTTTATCTTGCCATGGTCAATGTCTACTTAAAGAAACTCCTTCTGCTCTTAATGCTGATGTTGTGTCACATCAAATCCAAGTCTAGAGTCGGCTCCGAGCTGTGTCTCAGTGCTGTTATAGAATAATGAATGTTGTGAATTAGGCCTGGTAGTTGTCCACAGTTTTTCATTTCCTCTGGCTCACAGTCAGAGTGATGTTCTGCAGATAAATCTCTTTCTGTTCGGAGCTGAAATGAAATACATGAATGACGGATAAACTGGAATTCAAACGAGGTAATCCCGCTGAGCAGAAACTCGTCGATTGGACAGATTTCAGTCATTCTTTAGAGAGGGAAGCCAATCATGACTGGGTTCAGACGTATTGCCTTTAATTAGTGCTGAAAACCATCACAAAAAAGTCTCCAAGCTATGACTGTAAATGTTTTAAGAAGAAAATGTGGTAAAATATGTGAGTGCAGTCCATCTGACATGCCTGCAAAGCCCCGACCGACAGCAGCAGACAGCTAAGATGCAGAATGACAGCCGACCCAACGGGCTGCCTCGTTACAGATGCTAATTAGCTTATTCTTGTCACTGGAGCTCGATGGCATGTAGCATGTGACCCATGAGGTCATTGGGAGGAAGTGGGTTTGTGCTGGGAGGAAGTGATCTGAGGCAGCCTGATTCTCCTGCTTCTGCTGCTCTGAGGATTCAGCAGAACCGCATCCAACCAGTCCCGCTTGGATCTGGATGCTCGTTTTCACCTGTCAGTTAATCATTTTCACATTTCAGGCAGTAATGAGTGTGTTCACAGTCACAGGAAGATTTAAGCCAACATTTTCATGGAAAAAAAACAGAATATAAAAAACAAGTTTTTGAAGTAACGTCCAGAATCCTCAAAGAGGAAATATCCCGTTTGTATGCACTCAAGTAGAGTTTTAACTCCTTTCATAAGTTCCATCTTGAGCCTGCACACTGCCACTGTACATTCAATGTAATATCTTTTAAGATAAGCACGATGGAGAAGTCTTTAGGGATTTGGTAAATGCCGTCATTGCAGCTCTAAGTGCAGTCAAATCCTTTTTCCCTCTAAGTTTAACCTTATTTTCAGCATAATTGCTGTCTTATTTCTGAGAAAGGGATGAAACATCTTTCAGACAGACAAAAAACTGCATATTATTTATGCATGGGTCAGAGTTCTTCAAGTGTTTTTAGTCTGGATGATCCATCCATCTTCAGCTGCTTCTTTTAAAGCCCAGATGTCCTCCGTGTCCTTCAGCTCGTTCCCAGGCCGGATGGGATTTAAAATACCCAGAGAGTGTTCTGGATTGCATCCCAGGTGGACTCCACAGGGAGCCGTCCAGGAGGCGTCCTGATCGGTTCAGGTTTAACAGACTGCTTTGGAACACGAAGGAACGGCAATCTGCTCAGAGCTCAGAGCTCCTCACCTCCTCTCTAAGGGTGAACAGAGACTCATCGGGATGGAAGGAAATCTTGGCTGATTGTGGTGGTGATCTCATTGTTTTGGTCGCCAACCAAAGCTCGTGAGCAGAGGAGACAACTTGCAAGATAAGACTCTGACCTTTTCTTCTTCACCATCTTCAGTTACTATGATGTTACGCCCCAGTCTAGGGGTACAGGAACATAACATAAGAGTTGAAAAGGATTGACCCCGCCTTGGTCCCCAAAAGCCTACACAGAGGGAAAACCAATTTCTTCGTGAACAGTGGTTTATTGTCTAAACTGAAGCGTGACTCCGGGGTGAACAAAGGCCAAAATAACAAACAAAACCAGCTTAATCAGTCAAGGAGGTGCTACCTAAACCCTACGTGATGAAAAGAACAAACAAAAGACAAATGTTATGCCTAACTCCCTAACTGAATAAACAGGAGGAAACAATACAGAAAACAACAGGGCAGCTCACCCCTTCGGCTTCAGTGACTGTTTACAAGGTGCTATTTACAAGTGAAGGCTAATTTACACACTATATACAAGCTCAATAGGTCACGAGAATCACAAATATCACAGCGTTTGGAGGCCAGGGTCAGGTCTGCTGCTGCCCCAGGACAACTGCTAGTGAGGAATTTTGAAAGCAACCGCATGAATAGGGGACCAATCAGCAGCCGTCAGCTTATCCAATCAGGGACCTGCAGAGACTTAAAGACACAGAACAAGAAACAGCCACCAAAGCACATTATGGGTTGTATCCCAATTCAGGGTCTGCAGCCTTAAAGTACGCAGCCTCAACGATCCTCAAGGGCCGCGTACTCAAAGACCGCTAAGGCTGGAAGTGCGAGACTTGTGAAATGGGACGGTCTAGCCTCCGTCTCGCTGCCCAGGTTGCCTAGCAACCATGATACTAACCACTGGAAACGTGTCATACAGCTTTGTTTGACAGAAATGAAGGAGACAATCTTTTGTTCATTTGTTTGTTTGTTTCTACATGAGCTTTGATCATTCTCTGTAAGATTAAGCTCAGCTATTGAACGGCGTATATTTTAAAGTAAAGGCTTTAAAACTAAGTTAGTACAAACGTCACTAATGTCACATAACTTTGCCGACATGTGGCCAACAGTAATGTTTAATGTTCTTCGTTATTAAACATTTGCACATAAATAAGTGACATAATATTCAGTACTTAAAGTTTACTCTTCGGCCGCCCCTCATCCGCCGTTTTTTTCTGCAAATTTATCCACACCCACCGCTGCGCTATGCATTCTGGGATATGTTGGGCCACGAAGTCTACACTGCCACAGCCTTAAAATTCAGGGAAATGAAGGACGCATTTCAGGGCCGCATTTCGAGCAGCCTTTGAATTGGGACAGCCTTCGGCGCGCCGCTGTGACGTAATCGGCCTTGAAATGCGGCCTTTAAGGCTGTAGACCCTGAATTGGGATACAGCCATGGCCAGGGCCATAACAGGGACGTTTGGTCTTTTTTTGCTTTTGGACAGGAACAAAATGTCACATCTCAGGTGTATAGTCTCCTCAGATCAAATCTAATCTGACGTCTAAGTCGACATTAGTGAGAGCTCTTACTGTTTGCTATAAGAATATGATTTGGGGGATTTCAGTGAATTATCCAAAAAAGTCCTTTTGTTTGTCGTTAACACACATTAATAGGAATACGTGTTGGTACACAGCAAAATCTCCAGTGTTAAATTAACACTGGAATATTTCTAACATTTTGAGTTATTTTCCAGTGTTAGAAAATCAGCACTGCTCAGTGTTAGCCATTGTTAATCTTCAAAACTGACTAGGTTACTTTTAAACATATAACACTGTCAAAAGTGTTGATTTAACACTCAACAGTGTTGTATTTAACACTCAGAGGTGTGGGCCCATATAGACACTCTCTAGTGTTAATTTAACACTGGAGATTTTGCTGTGTACTTGGACCTCATGGGGAATCCCACCTAAGCTTCATGAACTGTGTGTAGTTATTAGACAAAAAAAGTTAGTGGACGGCTGATTCAGGTAAAAGAACTGGGTTATCTATGAAGGGAGCTGTTCCCCCTTTAATGATGGAACGCACTAGGTTGAGGAGGGGATAGGCCTCCTGGATGCTTTCTAGGTGAGGTTTTTGAAGCATTAACAGATTGGTAGAAGCTCGGGGAAGATGCAGGGCACACTGGAGAGAATACGTCTCTGAGGTCACTCGGTATCATCTGCAGAAGAGCTGGAGAAGGTAGCAGGAGAGGAGGAAATCCAGTAAGTGTTAAGAAAGAAAGAAAATACCTGGATGTTATTCTGCCCAATGAGAAACTCAGATCTACTTCAGCCTCACGTGCCTGCAGTCCCCAATAAGAAAATCCAGCTGTGGCGAGAAGCTCTTTTCTCATTAAACCTTGAAAACAGCTCGAGCCTCTTATTTGCCCCATAATGTGACCAGAAAACACAAAAGCAAATTCAAAAGGTGGAGGTGTATGGCTTTAATCATCATTGACCCAGCTTCCTCTTAGAGAGACTCTGCTGTCATCGGAGCAGTTAGCGAGAAATATGGCTTGACCCAAGTCTGAGGAAATAGCTGCCGGGGGGGTTGAATTTCCTGGAATACACTGCGTCATATAGCTGATATTCATCATTCCATTAGCCTAGCGTTCACTGCTGGTGGTAGCCACGTCTCTGCCGCACAACTCTGTGTGTTCCATTAAATTAGTTTAGCATTAATTTCTGCCGATGCATTTCCAACTCTGCATCTGTGTGTGTTTGTTGGCAATTGGTGATACACCTCCATCTTCACCTGTGTGTGCATGTGTGTGTGTGTGTGTGTGTGTGTGTGTGAGAGAGTGACTGAATGTTGCACATGCCATAAAGCTCTCAGTGCACTCTCTTTCTGATATAAATGGTTAAAACATTATGTTAAAAGCTGCACTGATCAATAACTCAAGTACAGTATTGAGAACAGTTTTCAGAATGCAGGTTGATTTTGTCTGAGTGCCCGTGTGAGTGTGTGTTTCTGCCTCCCTCCGTCTGCTGTGGGTGTGTTTGGTTTGAGTTATGAGCTCTCCGGGAGGCTGTGAATGTGACATCTGTCCAATGTTTAGCCAAAGACACAAAAGAGGCTTCCACCACCTAAACGCTGGTCCACGGGGAGATAACTGAGAGAGTGTGTCTTTGTGTGTGTGTGTGTGTGCTGATAAGAGGCAGCACTAAAGCACTCTCAGTTCCTCGGTACAAAGAAAAAGAACTTTGATGAAACCCGCTCCTTTATCTGTGCAGCAGAACTGTTTGATCTGCGTTGGATACAAAGCAAATAAACTATTATTACTGCTTCTTCTTCCACTCCCAAAATATTGGTCCGATTAATGCAACGTGGATTGTATTTGTGAAAAAAAAAACTATATTTAATGTATGCTGTGCTCTTATAAAAAGGTTATAACCAGCTCACCAGCCACAGCTACAGCCTCTCCTCCGCTTCATGTCACTATAAGCTGTAAAAATCCTCAGTTATGAGATATTTAAAGACATTTTCTGGACACTTCATTGGACAACTTAATTTGTAATTATGTTTAGGGTGTAGCACTGCCTCTTTGATATAAAGTATATTAAATAAAATGTAATGTTTTATCTTAATACTATGAGTATTCACGGTTATAGTATCGAAGTTATATATCGAAGTACTCCGAACTTGGACCGCTTTAAACTCATTTCCCAGATATTTTTCAGCCCTCCTAACTCTGTAAGTACAGGATCTAAAACCAAAATGACCTTTGTCATTGTTTTATTTAACCATCAAAAAAGTTATAGCATACATGAAAGCTCCTTTTATTTTGATACCAGGCTTATCGTCAAGTTGTGGTTCTTTTTATAAAAATAACTTTCTGTCATATTTATAAGCAATCAAATATGTGTTGCTTTGTCCCCCAGAAATCTTAGCTCTGTGTGAAATATGACTATCGTAGATTATGGAAGGTAGTGACGAACATTTGTTCCCTCAGTTTGTTCTCAGCACTAACAGGATATTTACGTTGCCTAATGTGGCCGGTGCTGCTGTGGTTCTTCGCAGGTGTTGTGGTGGTTGGTAACATGTGATACATGTGCTTATGTTTTTTCTCCTTCAGCGTAGCCTCTAAAGTACTATTAGATGCTGTGGGGGTCTAAGGCTACGTTCACTCTGCAGGTCTTAATGCTCAATTCCAATTTTTTTGATCAAATCCTATTTTTTTGTCTGCTCGTTCACACTACAAATAAAATGCGACAGCAAACGCGCTCTAGCTGATAATTGGCGTCTGTCTTGTGTCAGTGATATAAAAGACGGATTTAATGCGACATGACCATCAAACAGCAGTCGTTTTCTAAAACATCAGATATGTATCGGATTCAGCACCACATACGAAAGTGACCCAGATCGGATTTGAAAATATCGGATTTGTGCCGTTGACACACTGTCATGCCATGATTGGATATGGGTCGCAGAGGGTCAGAATAATTGGATTTAATGCGCTTTCACCTGCAGTTTGAACGTAGCCTAACTGCCTTTTTGATGGTTGTAAATGGTTATTTCATGTGTTTAGTCCAACTGGACTTTAGCATCTACACCTTTGTGCTTTAGAGTCGTGTCCAGGAGACTTATTACAGGAATGCTTTGACTGACTTTCATGTAACAGGTTCATGTACTTTACTTAAAGGTTGGGTATTTAAAATGAGGCTGAAGAACCAATTTTTCTTTAAGGAAAATGTTTCTACACCTTAGAAACTTAACTTAACACATCATGGCCAACTGAATTAAAATGTCTTGCCACTGGGGATTTTTCCCAGTGCCCGTGAGAGCTGGCTGAGTGTGCCCTGAATAAGCGTGTCTTTGTGCTTTGAGGTCAGCTTTGTGGCCGTCCCTGATCCCTGGTTGCTAAAATGTGTTGTTTGTGGCGATATCTGACGAGCTTTATTTGACAGTTTTAAAATTTGAGATTCATTCTCGGTGGAAAGCATGTTGAATTTCAAACATAGAGACACAAGTAGATAATTAAATTGTGTGTTAAATTAAGTGGTCCTTCAGTGTTGTTTTTATCCTGCCTTCCTCCCCTTACCCCAACCAGACATGGCCGATGGCCGCCTGTCTGTGAGCCTCTTTGTGCTGGAGGGTTCTTCCTGTTCAAAACAAGGTCTTCCTCCCCACTGTTGCCAAAGCATTTGCCCCGTTTTCTCTGTATTATTGTAGAGTTTTCATCTTTATCTTATAAAGCGACTTGAGGCAACTGTTGTTTGTTTTTGATTTGGCGCTGTTTAAATGAACTGAATTGAAGTGAACTAGAATTTAAATTATCATTAATTTCTTCTCTCTATAAACTAATATCTGCATATCCTCCAGCATATTCATTTATGTATTTGTTTTTGGTCTATATCTTTTAACTTATTTGAGCTACCCCTACTCCTGGTCCTGGTGACCTAAACAGAGGACATGCTGGGCTTTCCATTTATATAAAATGTGTTTGGGTGGCCTCTTTTAGCTCCAAAGAGGAAGGAAATCATACAAAAGTTTTCCTCGGTTCTCAGGAGGATATAGTTATGTAGATTTTGTAGCTTCCATTTCTAGTCCGTTTGTAATCTACTGAGCTTATCTGAGCAGGCTCTGATTGCACACACGTAAGCACATGTTTCCAAAGCCATTTTAGATAAGCAAGAAAATGTATGAAATGTATTATCAGACGCAATCACAGCTGGAAGATCACATTCAAAGCACAAATTTGATGCTACCTGTGGTTTTAGGTTTCTTTGTTTGAGTTATACCATACACACTCACAATCCTACAAAACCCAACTTCTCCCTGAGTAAGGAGAGCTGCTATCGCTGTCCCTTTTTTCTTGTTTGTCCTCTGGTTACCCATGATTCAGTGTGTGTGTGGTGGGAGGGTTTGGTCCATCAGCATAGCTGACATGAGGGGTCATGATCAAGATGGTCGGCATTATCTTGTCTGAGGGAGTTGAACGTAGGCTGGAAGAGAAGGTCACGGTGTCGACTCTGATGCTGTTTTTCATCCGGTGGGTGTGTTCACACGCAGCTGTCTGCTGACAGTTTTATTTGTGCTCAGCTCAGGTGTCACCTGTCCTTTTGTGTTTGGACTGTGTGCTGTTGGTCACTTCTTGGAAGAAAAAATGCCTTTTTCAAAGAAAGTCTGCAGAAATCCCAGCAGTGTTATTGCCGTTTCCATCCCAGTAGGTCATATTTTTCTTGGTATTGTATTTTAATTAATGTTCTCTGACTCCATCTCGCCTGGTTCTTCAGCCTACGCCTGTGTTTCCACTGCTGCCTTGACCTAATTCTGCCCTTAGGGATCAATAAAGTTCATTTTATTCTTCCAGTGTGGGTTGTTCTTATAACTGAGTGTTGTCTGTAAGTAGCTGGCTTTTAATTTGATCCAGTTTATTCATCCTCCTCTGCCTCTCTACCACCAAATAATTATGAACAAATGTAAAGCTTGGCAGAAAACAAGCGATAAAGAGTGAGTTGTGTCTTTTTTGTCATTAGGAGGAGAAGCAGTTGTTAATTAAGTGTCTCCACTGTGGTTGTAGCAGCATAAGTGGAGCTGAATTTGCTTTGTGGCCAGAACAGATTAATTTAACCATAAATACAGTCGCTCCACAAAAATCTTAACTGAACTGTTGTATTAAAGAGGCTTTATTATATTTTATGCAAGAGATTTGACAAAGAACAGCAACAGTTACACCTAACAGTGTATATCTGAGAGAGTGAAGGTTCTCTTGAGAGGGGAAGTCTAGCAACCCATCATCGAGTCTCCTGATGGCCTCTGAAGGTGGATGGATTATCATCACTGCAGACCCGAGACACAAAACTGCCACAGGCCCGCCTTCCAGTCTAAACACTGCATATACCGTTCATAACATAATACACAATAACACAAAGTAGTTTACAACTACATCTTTTATTAGCTTGAAGTTATATTATTTTGACATTTTAGGTTGTGTTCTGTTACCTTCCACATATCCAGTGTGCAGTGCAAAAATAATATTTCAATCACGCTTATTAGAGTCTGAGGTCTTAACAGATGACTTCCAAGACGATAACATAAACTTGACATAAAGATTTTTAAAAATAATTCATGGCTTAAGTCAGTGGTTCCCAAACTTTTTTGCTATGCCCCCCCCCTTGGGTCTTTTTTCCCCTTTTCATACTGCGCCCCCCGTAGGGGGCGGGCCCCACACTTTGGGAAGCTCTGGCTTAAGTAAAACAGGATTCAATTAAATCAAGAGCAATTAGAAAATAAATGAAAAGTAGTAGAGATAAAATCAATAATAAAATAAAAAATTTGTCAATCGAACTTGGGCTACAAATGGGAACCAGAAAGGTTCCCTTACCAGAAATCTTAACCTTTTCCAACCTTTTATGTATGTGTGCACATCTATTTGAGATTTCCCAAACCATAACCTTTGTTAAAACAGTTTTCTCCTTAAACCCGATTAAAGTCAAAGCTTTACTTTCCAAAAGTCGTAAAACAAAAACACTAAGATACAGTAATCTGCCTTTCGTTGTTGTGTATGTAACAGTGTGAGTAAACAGTCTGACTGCTGCAGAGCTGATTCTAGTGAAATTATGGAGTCTGCATGAAAAATTAAATATGACAAAGTCCACCCTGGAGACCAAGGAGGAAGTGCTCTCAGAGAAATGAATATTTATTGATAAATAGGTTTATTGACATGGAATGCGTGGACACTGTTGACATGTGGGAGCAGATGGTGGCCATACACTGTGCATGAGCTCTGATCGATATCGTCTCATGCCTGGCCAAGTGATGTGACTACAGAGACATATGGCCAGCAGGAAAGAATAAATACAGATAAAATAAAGTAGACTGTGTTGATGTGTCTGACTGAAGCTGAAATTATCCTCCATCACTTGATACTCTGGTCAGATAACACCTCATAGTGGATTTATGGTTTAGCGACAGGAAGACACAAAATTTTCCATTACTTGATATCAGACGGGCCCGTATCCTCTCTGGAGACTTTGGAAAGATTTCACATAAATGGGTGTAAATGCAGCTTTATGATGCGAAGTTCTGACCAAGGTTTAAGTTAAAGAACTTCATTAGATTAGTGAAAATGTTGCTATCCACAGATAAAAGTACAAGAAATGTAGCCAGTTGTTTTAATGGATCTGTGAGATTGTTGTTTGTCAATTTTAGAAATTTTTAACTGAAATCTTGTCAAACTAAAAACCTAAAACTGAATTTTAAAAGTTTTGCAGTCAAGGGAAAGTGGATTGTCACAATTAAATGAGCTGTCTCTGAGAGTCTTTGTAATGTAAAGCAAAGCTTTTCATTTACAAACTGCCAAGGATGTGATAAATTTACTAACCAAGTGTTAGTAGTGTGTTAGGTAATTCTGCAAATAAACAGGAAGAATTTGTAGCCATGCGATTGGATTTTTGGGACCTGAAGTCTTCTGGTTGTCTTTTCTTTAGCTATGTAGTCTGATGTGTCAAAGTCCAATCGTGTTTGAACAGTTTTTGTTACCATGCTGGTAAACACGTTGCAGAGAGCAATAAAAAGACCTCCTGCTATATTGTTTTAGCTTTTCCAGCTGCACAAGATTGTTGTGATGACCTTCCTACTTTGACTGGACCTACCCTTTGTTTCCCACTATTTGTCTCTTGTGTTGTGTCATAGGTTCCCAGTAGGTAGACTTCATCAGCCCAGCCGAGAGCACCAGGCATTCTTTCTGGAGAGTATAAGAGCTAGGTGTTGTCAATCTTTGCCCCTGCGCCATCCTTCCAGCACTATGTTGGTGGTTTTTGGTTACTTCCAGCTAATGAACTATGTTCTGTTTGGGGGCTCGTCCGGGATTTGATGCTGAGGAGCTGCTGATTTAGTTCACAACACAATGGGTGTGTGGTCACACCTATAGTAAAAATTATCCTGAACTTATAATTGATATTCATATCATATAAAACAAAACATAGTGCTGTCAGTGTTAATCTCGTTAAAATGACGTTAACGCCATAACTGCATTAACGCGGCAAATCTCCGTTAACGAGTTACCATGGATTGCCCCATGTGTGGAGCTGGACGGCGTCAACGCGTTAGCGCAGTTAGCTCGTTAACGTGTTGACACCATGGTGTTAACGTCATTTTAACAAGATTAATGCTGACAGCACTAAAAAGACTAACTGCTGAATAAGAAAAGACCATGCTTTGTTAGAAAAACATTATAAAATTCCCAGTGATGCAAATGACTAAGTAATTTCAATCCTTTTTATGATGATATTTTTTGTTGGGGGGGAACAATATCTGAAATCTGTACCTTTGGAAGCAATGGGAGAAAAACCCCAAATAAAATCAAAATTAACTGGGCCTGCTCAGTATTTTCATAGCTAACGCAGAGCATTAATGCATGTTAAGTCTTTAATTTTATTAGGTGGTGCATCTGTGTGGAAGCACCTACATTTCTTGTTTCTACTCATGTATTCATTCAAATTACTTTAAAAAAATAAAAAAGTATTTACATTTATTTTAAAGTTTAAAATCAGTTATTCAGAGCTTAAATTTCTTGGCTGCAAGAAATATTTGTAAGACTGTTTTTTCAGTGCTGATTTCATTTTATACAAGATCAAAAGTTAATAATTTTTTATCTTTATCATTGACACTTGCCAAGCTCGGTGTTCATTCTGAATGCAACAAATCTGCTCCTCAAATCTGAAGCTCAATAGTCTTTACCGTAAAGATACTGAGGTACAAGGAGATATGTGGTGTCTCTCACCAAAATGAAAAAAAAATTATTAAATGCAAATACAATTCATTTCAAGTTGGTGTGATCATATTCTAGTCCTTAAAATCAGTTCTTTGACCGGGAGGTAAAGAGGAGTGTGATGGAGGTGACACCCTCAGGAAAACTCTGCTCTTCAGACTGTTGTCGTGAGCTTTGAATGCCCTGAACCACCTGCCAGATGGCAGTGGCTTGAACAGGTAGTGGCCAGGGAGAGCAGTGTCTTTAAAAATACTGCTGCTGGCCGTCTTCCTCACTCGGCTGGCATAGATGGTGCCAAAGTCTGGGAATGATGCAGGCCTCTCCTTCCAGCAGATATGCAGCTGGCTGCCAGTGTTGGTGAAAATCCTCTCTATGTTCCCATAGAACTGGACCAGCAGTCCCTGTGGGAGCTGGGCCAGTTTCAGCTTTTTAAGGAAGTAAAGTTTTTGTGTTGGAGGTATTGGAGGTCAGTTTGATATATACACTGCAATAAGCTTTAATTTTCCACTGCTTCTCTGTTTATATTTAAGAGGAGGTGTTCTCTCCCTTTCACTCCGTTGAAATCAGTGGTGATTTTCTGCCTTAGGAATGTTAAGCCTCAGATCGTCACCCTTAAACTGTTTCAAACCAGTAGGCTGTCTCCTGACTGTTGTCTGAAATCTGCCCTCCTGCTGGACAAATCAATACATTTGAAGTTGTGACTATTTCACAATCTGCCATCACAAGCACAGGTAATTATTAACCCTAGGCTGCATTTTGTTGACCAGTTTGTAGGGCGTGATGGTGCTAAATCCAGAACTGAAGTCCACTAATAGCATCCTCATGTAACGCTTTGTACTGCTGGATGTCTCAGTGTGCAGAGGCTTCTTCTGTAGAGCAGTTTAGTCAGTATGCAACTTGATGCTTATCTATATCAAGTGAGATGATGTTTCTGACACATGATGGCATAATTTTCTCAAAGTATTACTTGAATGTCTATTTTAGGGCCACCAGGCAACAGTCTGCTTCTCTCTAGTTGGACAATTGTTGAAGATTTCAAACATGTTCCCTGTAATGATGCAGTTGTAATAAAGTTTCCTCCGCCTCCACATCACTTAACCACCATGTATATAAAACATAAAGTCCAGCTGTCATGTTCCAGTGGACATCATTACATTCACAGCATTATCGCCATTTAAACCAACAATTTCACAACATCCGATACTGCAATGTGTACAAACCTGAGACATTAACAGCTTTACTTGTCAGTTCCATCATAATGTGTTTGACAAATGCACTTGTACATCAGATTCTTTCATTAAAAACCTAAATTAAAGGAAGATATTTAAAGAGTGGGGGAAAAGGAAAAATTAAGCCAGCAGGTCAAAAAAGACGGAGAAGCCTGAGAAGTATGTGTAAAGAAGAGCAGAGATAAGAAGAGTGAAGTGAGTTCTCACAAGTTTCTCTGGAGTGAGAGTTGATCCACAGTGGGACTGACAGCCAGATCCAGCGCTGATCTCAAACCCACGGCTTCCTTCCACAGTGGGCTCCCCGTACCGCTGAGACGCCGTCCCCGACGCCCCCTCAGGCTCTATTTCTGTAGCGTCACATTATCCCTCGCCGCTATAAATCATTCGGACGCAGCTGGTGAAATGAACATGACTTAGCACTCTGCAGTATTCTCGAGGAACGCCAACAAGTGTCTGAATCAAAGCCAACACGACTTCTTCCCATACCAACACACATAGCTAAGTAATGAGCCACTTGAGAGCTCGTTTCACAGGGATTTTACAGCAGCCGAGAGCAGTTGTCAGGCTGCTCCTCTCTTTCAAAATACATGTAGAGGACTGAGGTCCCTCGGTGAAACCAGAGCTGGGGAAAGTAAACACCATTCAAATCACACAATGTTAAACCTTTATATTAAAACAGTTAATGGAAAAAACTTTGACAAACAAAATCTCCCTATCAGCTCATTACTCAGATATCTCAATATCTGTATCTATATCTATGTATCTGTATATTGTTAACACCAGACTGTGTTTGAACTAGTATTCCTAATGTCTTCATGTTTAAGTCTTCCCTCAATGCCCAAGCCTAGTTTTTGTAGCTAAAATGTACAGAAGTCTCTAAACACATCATATTAAATATAATAAAAGTATATAAAATATTAAAATATAATATAAATATAGTATAAATGTAAAAAAGACTTTTAAAATATCAAATGTTTCCAATGTTTGACACATTGACAGGTCTGTTCGAGGGATAGATTTAAATTTCGAGCTAGTAAGTCAGGTTTCGGTCAGGATCAGGGTTATTGTTTGGGTTCTCTTTTGAGAACCCCTGAAGAATTTTAGAGCGAGAACATGCAATTGAGGGCCTCACTATATAAAGCAGAACAGCACGTGTAGTCTGTGTGAAGACATGGTGGTATTTGTTGGTAACTATGATTTACATGCTGGTTTTTTAGTCATTAGTGCCGTGACATTTCTTGACACCAGCTGTGTTTGTCAGTGTAAAAAACGTTCGGTGTCATGACTGAAATAGAAAAGTTGAAACTGAACAGAAATGCTTTCTTGATCTTGCTCTGTCCTGCTAAATACTATATGTGTTATATCATTGGGCCACACAGCAAGTTACCAAGAGCTGTCATCGGCCCAGCAGCCTCACTGTGAGTAATGTAGCTGTAGGGAGACAGCACAAAGAACAACTTATAGCAAAATATGAGATTGGTTCATCCAAATTATATCAGTACCTGCATTGTACTTACTTACAGTTTTTCTCAGTCGCTTTGGTGCGTTTCTCAGATCAGAATTGAAATTCTCATAACTATTAGTTCAACCTCCACAACACTCAGTCATTTGTGCACATCATAGTAGCAATTTCTCCTCTCTCTGAACAAACTGCAAATGATTTTGGACATGAATCAGTTGCTTCCATACATTTCCCTGCTGCTTTCTGACATCTCCATTTGTTTATGTCATGTCAGTCAAAAGTAATCATACCTATGGATGCTGAATAGCCATTCCCAATAAAACTAATAGTCATACATCCATTGCTTGAGTCATCACACACAAAATTGTTGAACTAGTTATCACATGCCAAATATTGGCCATCTGTCAAGCAAATCCTATACCTTTCTGTATCATTTTTCCTGGAAATGTCTCCGAAATTGAACAATTGATCTCAGGTGAATTACAGCTGTCACTCATGAGGAGGCTCTACCAAATGGGTGATTTTATGTTTACATGTATTCTACAGTGAACAAGTGACTGTAGCATATTTTTCTTTTGCACAATTCTGTAGGATTACAAACACTTCTACACAATGGAAATGTGAAACGTACGTATTCAGTGTCTCAGTTACTCCCAAGACTCCCATAACATCTACAGTGACTTTACTGCACATTTCAGATGGCTGTACAGGTAGGCCATAGTGCTGTCGTCAGCATTTTCAGGTGTCACCAATTGTTTTTGCAATGGGAAACACTGAAATTATAAACTGTCATAGTGGAAACATGACAATGCCATTTGACTATCTTGTTCATAAAGATGGTGTCAAGACTTTTCATTTTGATGGCACTGACAGTTTCATTGACATGGATACTTGCTTTTGAGGTATGGATAATCAATTCTGTGCATGTGACGTGCTTTTGCAGGCTATCCACTAGGTTTTGCAGTTTGCACTAATTGTTTTGGGAAATGCACTAACTGCTGTGCAAATGTTAATGGTGTTCTGAGGAACGCACCAAAGCGACTGAGAAAAACTGTAAATCCCAGGCAGCACACACACAAAGTCTGAAGTGGTTGTTGAGTGAGGCAAAGAGCAGATGGGCAGAAGTTTCTTCATGTAACCAATGACACTCCCAGAGAAAGCAACCCTGATTTGTTTCTTCTACAAATTTACAAAAGCAGTTTAATTATTATAACAGCGGAGGCATTCAGTTTTGTAAGATCTATACATGGTTTTCCATTCCCTTTAAAGACTTTTGGGAGTGTGTGTCTCTTTCCCCCTTACACACAGAGTGGAGCACATCAGCTTGTAGCCCAAAACATCAGAACTGCTCTTTCATTGTACAGCATTACAACACCAGGCAAATTTGAAGCAGTTGGGATGAACTGAAAAATGCGATGGTTGGATAGAGCCAGGAGGTTCAGGCATCTGCCAAAGATGAACTAATAAATGTAATTTTTAAATGTAAAGTCCACATTTTGAAAACAAGCAACTTTCAGATACTTGAATATTAAAAATGCTGACATATGGACTACAGTGAAACCACAGTTGACTGATCACAGATGGGTTCAAAGTCGACTGCTGATTAGACTCTTAAACTGCGGGATATTACAGCTGCATGCATCACTAAAGCTATATATGAGATTCTGCCATCGGTGAAAGGCAGCAGAACCTCCTAACGCAAATGTAGAACACACAGAAGAGCCTTAAAGCAAAGTTGGACAATGTTTTGCTGAAGATAATGAGATGTGAGACAGTCCAGAAAAGGTTAAGTAGCCTTTATTCCCTTTCAGATGTGCCTGACACTTTTCCTGCAGACCAGAGATGCCCTCCACTGCAGCTTTTACACTCTTTGGCATGAAAAGCTCTTCACTGAAATAAATAGAACGCTGGCATTTTCCACGATGGAAAGTCGACCGCGAGCCTGCTGAACCAAGCAAAAGTAAAAAGCTGCCTTTTCCCCGTGAACATAATCAAACTAAAATAAAGTTGATGTCAATGGCACATTAAGATTTTGACAAACGAAGGACATAACATGTAAGATAAATTTCATTTCTATTTACATCCAAAGTTCAACTTCAGTCCCTCTCTGTGTGTCTGTGTATTCAGTAAGACTTGACACTTGAACAGAAAGTCATCAGAATCAATCCAATGAGCCAAAAACAATTTTTTCCGAGACTTCTATACCACTGGCCCTGCTGGCCATTAGAGAAGACGAAGCTGCATCTATTTATTCCATTTTTTTCTTTTTACCATCATGTGACCTATAGCACAGAAATATTCCAACAACCAATCTCTGCAGGGACCAAGCCTGCCATCAGTGGTGTTATGTATAGACTAAATGCTGATTGGTGGAAAAGTCGGCTTGAACAGGCAAAGGTGCAACAGTGAAGTTCACCACCAAGAGGATCAAGCACAGATGGATGTACCCACCAATCAACACCCACTGATGTTAGAATCTGTGTTCTGAACCTTAAACATTGGCAGCCCACGAGTCTGCAAAGGTCTTCTGGGGTCTCGTGATGTAAATCTCGCCATCAGACTTTGTTTGAATGTTGATGAGCTTGCCTGTTTCTTGTGACTGTGCAGATTTATCCATGGAGAATTTACATTAAACTGCACCAGCTATGCACGCACCCCAACTTTTTGTAAAACTCCTGTAAATTTTGTGGTTTGAGGATAGACAAACAATGATCACTCACTCGTTTACAGTTAGTTCAAAATGCCACTGCGAAATTACTGATCAGGTCAAAACACAGAAACTGCTTTTGCCAGTGTGCACTTACAGAACTGTAAGTGCAAGGACTGTAAGTGCGGTGCACAGTCAGTACTGTATGTATTTAAAGCCTTAAATGGCCTTGCACCTGCATATGTGGTAGAAATGCATCCCTCCCTGCATCCCTCAGAGTCTTTAAGGTCTGCTTCCCGATGAGCATCTCACAGCCAAAGCTCATTTAGAAACAGGGTCGTGCCTTTGCTGTTGTTTGTTCTGGAACGATCAGATGAGCATCAGCTATGACTGTTTTTAAATCCAGTCATTTTAGTCAAGCTTTCAGAAACATGAGTAGTTTTATATGAATAGTCTGAATGTGTGTAGACAGAGTTTTAGCAACACTTTTTCTGCCTTTTTATTTTTGTTTATTTTGGAAAGCACTTTCATTTTAAATGTGCTACATAAATAATATTTCTTAATGACTAAATAAGCAAACAGTTTTACATTATTAGTAGAGTTGTTTTTTACTTTTTGTTTTCCCTCTTGACTTTTTGAATAGTATAAAGAAAGCTTTTGCTCATTTTTGCATCTAGCTTTACATTTACACAAAGCTTTGGTTTTTGTTTCTGCTTAGCAGCTGCAGATGGTAAATTTTGGCCTGACTGTGTCACTCAGCTTATTCTGAAAACAGAATTGGAGCTTGCACAGCTTAAGGATTTCTTTATGTCTGTGAATTATCAATTTGGTTGTTTTAAGGGGTTAAGGAACATGAAATCACACCCTGAAATTGACTCTCTTTAGAGCAGAACACAGTAAAACGCTGAATTTATGCTTGTTGAGCTTCATGTTTCTCTTCAGCGGTTCCCTGTTTAACTCCAGCGGGTTACTGTGAACAAGTTCATCAGGATCAGGCCGGCCTGAGTGCATCAGCAGAACACAACACTGCATGTGTGTCCTTGTGAGTGCCTGGTAATCAGGATGGTTTAGATGTTCTAATGATAACACATTGGAGACGACTCTGTTATTAATGTGACCAAATGTGGTGATCAAAGTGCCACGCGCACACACACACACACACACACACACACACACACACACACACACACACACACGCACATGCAGTAACCGTTCGGCTGTGATCAAAGCGCTGGTTCGGAGCCAGGCCGGTCTGTGCTGTGATGCTAACTGCTAGGCGACCCGCCTCCATAGTTTAGCTGCTATTTCAAGAGCTGCTGTGTCACTGATGAGAAATTAAAACACAATCAGAGCTGCGGGGATTTTCTCAGCCCGTCTCATGGAAACACTGAGAGCACAACGCTGACCTTAAGTTAATGTAGACCGCTTCAAAACTTCAGAACCTGCAAATCCCTTCACCCTCCAGTGTAATTCATCTGGTCTAGCAGAGGTGGGACCTCTGAAATCCCCTCTGTGATGTTTTATGTGTTTAAGGAGGGAGTTTAAGGTTGTTCTCCTGTTGCCAACACTCACATATTCTCAACCTAATGAAAGCCTCCTTGAAAGATGAGGAGAGAAACGACTAAATTAGAGTGGATTAGATAAAATATACTCTACAATGCTAGAATAATATAGAATTTCCTAGATTAGATTACATGAGATTATATTAAATTAATTAGATTAAGTTGGAATAAATTTGATTAGGGTACATTCAATTAGACAATGTCAAAGACTAGATTACATAAGGGTATCATGAGATTAGATCATCAAACATTAAGTTACATTGTATTGCATTTCTGCACATTGACAATAGATTGTAGGCAATAAGATATTTCAAATGGATTTTGATGGCTGTATGATGACCTACACTGATGTCACTTCAAGTCATGTGATTTTATTCACTCTAAGAGTAGATTAATCAAAATGATGTATAGTTATTAATTTTTTATTATATATTTATTCATCATACAGTCGTTTGTTGAGGCTCTGAGGACCCAGAGACTGAAGCAACTTCCAGCATGTTACCAAGTTTGAACATGCCAGGATCATGAAACACGTAAAGACACACACATGAAAACATGGTCTTTCTGTCTCCCAACAGAGGTGGCACGAAACAGTCTCCCCCAGCAACCAGAACTAGGATACGGTTGCTATAGCAATGCTAAGTACTCTCTTCCTCCTGAACTGGAGTTTACCTGAGTGTTATAATTAGAGGTGTGTGTGCGTGTGCATGTGTGTGTTTGAGGTCATAGAGAACAGAGTGGAATGTGGGGGGAACATGAAGTGAATGCACACAGAAATCCCCAGGATGTCTCCTAGAACAGCCCCAGCCTGCGTGCATGTTTGTCTTTGACTAAGTGTGTCAGTCTGTCCACCTCTCTGTCTCTCTGCTTTTTTGTCTATTGATGTTTGCATGGTCAATGCACTTTAGTCCCTCACAACTGAGCTCTCAATCACCATCTTGCTATTAGTGACTTCTGAAATTCTTTTTTCGTTGCACATGACAGATTTCATAATGTAACAGAGATAAGAGATATGGCATTTAGTCAGAAAAGGCATAAAAAGGAGAAACTTGGGTGGGAGTGGGTTGCAAAGGGGCTTACAGATGCAGCAACAAGACTCACAGGCAGCTTAAATCTTGCCTCTTGTATCAAATTCACCAACTGAATACATGAGGTGGTTGACTCTGGCTTTGTGGCCTCAGCATGAAATTCAAATCAAATTTTCAAATTCAAATTTTATTTGTCACGTACACAGTCATACACAGTACGATATGTAGTGAAATGCTTGGACAACTGCTCGTGACCTAAAGAAAACAAAAAAAGGAAAAGGCTATGAATAAGATAGGAAATAAATATGAAAAATTAAAAAGGGTAAATTTAACTAGGAAGGAATAAAATATAAATTAAGGTTAAAAATGAAATAACTGTACAACACAAATTAGAATGAAGGGTAAATTTAACTGGGAAGAATAAGATAAAGATAAATATATAAATTAAAGTTGAAAATAAAATAACTGTACAACAAAATACACAATATAGAACTATATAAGAATGTATGAAGAAATCTAAATATAAATAAATATATACACAATAACAGCAGCTGTACAAGTATTAACCGGAAATGAAGAATATAGTGACCAGTGTTGTGCAATCCACATTATGTCTTGTGCAGTGCAAATATGCTTAGAGTGATTTAAGTGATAACAATGTCCAGAAAGTCCAGTGTGTGTGTAAGAACCATATGTGTGGGTCAGTACTGTGTGGTGGTGTGATTGAGAGACCGTATCGCCTGCGGGAAGAAGCTCCTCCTCAGTCTCTCTGTGTTGGTCTTCAGGGAGCGGAATCGCTTTCCTGACCTCAGCAGAGAGAACAGTCTGTTGTTGGGATGGCTGAGGTCCTTCACCATCTTCCTGGCCTTGGTCCGGCACCGCCTGCTGTAGATTGAGTGCAGGTCAGGGAGCTCGGAGCGGATGGTGCGCTCAGCTGACCGCACAACCCTCTGTAGAGCTCGTCTGTCCTGCATGGTGCTGTTCCCGAACCAGGTTAAGATGTTTCCCGCCAGGATGCTCTGATGCAGTCCCCAATTATTCATCTCACTGGTTTAAAGTGAGTGCAGCTCATTTAGGAAAAGGTCACAATCAGAATTTAGTAACAGAATAAGAACAGTTGCTATGACACCGGGAAACAAACTGTGTATTCAGTGGACTGAGTATCTGTGTAGAGAAACATCTTAATTTTGTAATAATTGCATTTGTATACATGTAATGACACCCTCTATTTCGGAGGTGGGCGGAGTTAAAAAGAGGGCTTCTCAGTCCACCCAACGCTTGTAAGAATGTCATGACTCAGCATCTGTCTGGAGACCAGAGACCCACTGAGTTCCACTTTTCTATGTTCAGGAGAAAGAGCTTTCACAGTTAGAATCAATGTTCTCTCTAAGCTGCGCGCGTGCGCGATTGAGCACTGCTGGCATGGTCTCTGCACACAGAAAATCTGCGTTGTGCACAAAAAAAAATCTAACCTGAATTGAAATCAAATGAAAACTTTAACAATTCTGTTCTGCAGTGTGAGTCAGTGACTGGCTTCTCCTGTATGGGATCAGAACGATGCCACATTATCCCAAAGTCCAGCCAATAATGCGATTCACATTTGTATATACGCAGCTAATCAACGTCGCTGACAGGCTGTGACAGCGTCCTTATGTGCCGACACCGGTGTTTTAGCAAAGCGGCTGATGTGGAGTGAAGCCACGTTAATGACAACGTGTACAACCATTGGAGACGTGAGCAGGACAGACGGAGCAACTGACGGACAAAGTGTGGACTTTATACCAGTTTTTAAATTGTGTTGATCGGCCGCGAAAACCAGAGTTAGGATAAAAATATCTGCAATGTTTGGTTTTCTTCCTGAATACTGTCTTTATAATATATATATAATATATTTACTTTATAAGGAAAACGATTGAAAGCCTGTGAGCAAAGACGAAACCAATAAAACTCCGCCCTTTCCTATTGGTGGAAAAATGTACCATGTCGACCAATCAAAAAATGATATGGCAACATGGCATTTAGTTGTTTAGGAAGGGGGAAGTTTTAGGAGTGACGCCGTGTTTTGAGATGTGAGAGATTTGTGACGTTTAGCACAAATCTTGTGTAGTTAGTGTGTAGTTAGCGTGTAGTGTAGTCAATAGTGTTGTTGTGTGTGTCAGAACAATGAGGCGACTGCTGAGTGTTACAGTGTTACAGTGACACATCTGCTGCTGTCAGGCCTGCAGGTATCAGGCTGTTGTTCTCCTTCATCTCATAGTTGACAGAAATTATTTTTTGGAGCGGCACAAATAATTTGTGTGGCATCAGATTTGATGCAGAACAGCTGATTGTTCTGTAAATAGTTTGAAATGTTTATTTTAAAAACACCTTGGCTGCATTTTTAGGTAAACAGCTGCAAAACACTTTGTTTGCAAAACTCAGTAACTTTTTTTGAAGAAGTAACTAAATAATTAATTGCCCAACATTGGTCATTATTTACTGTATTTTGCAGACAGTTACAGACTCTGTCCCAGACCACAGACTCATAATACAGTCAGAGCTTTATAAAAAAGAAAAAAGAAAGAAAGAAAGTTGTGTTTTCAAAATTGGTTTAAGTTATTTTTCCTTCCAACAGTGTTAACATGCTACACAGGTCATGAACAAGATTTCTTCTCATTGTAAGTGGGCTAAAGTAGTTAATTAAAAATAGTCTAACATAAATGCTGTAATTCGATTATTTTAATAAACATGTAACTTGGATGCTGGCGTGACCACAGTGCACACGTCTGATGTTGCTCACAGTGGTCCAGGGGACGCTCAGGGAGTTTGTGTGTTCAGACACATGAAACATTAGAGGGAACATTGGTTAGAATCCTTATTATATCTATTAATGAATCCAACATGAAACTGAGAGCTCCAGATTTATTCACATGTGGCACAGAGCCACGAAAACTGCTGCATAAAAGCAGTTGCAACACAAAATAATGCAAAGATTTAAAAAAACTATGAAGAAAGAAGCTGAACAAGTGTTTATGTTTGCCTGCTTTTATTACACCTGCCAACAGAATAACCGTGCAGAAGGCAGCTTTCACCTGCCTGTGATGACAAAGTCAACATTAGCCCCTCTCGTCTCAGTTGTGATGCTAACTAGCTCCATAGTTGATCTGGTTGGTGAGACTAAAGGAAATCCCGCCTCAAAACTAAGCTTGTACATTTGTTTGAGTCATCGCGTCTTATTATAGGTATTTTGATTTTGACAGTTTATTTCTTGGTGCTTTGAACATCTCTAGGCCGACGTTTCCTTTAGCCACACCTCTAAAACTTTCCTGTTCACACAAAAATGTCTATTAACAGCACTGACAGCCAGAGGACAGTAAGTGATTCTGGAAAGAATGAATTGTATTTTTAAAAAAACTTTTATTCCAGTAGAGTCTTTCTAATCTTTTAAGTGTATTTTATTAGATTTGGCTGGTGTAGTGGGTTCATACAAGGATTTTTTCCTTCTATACTTTTTCAGTGAATCCCCATCGGTTGCTTCCATTAATACACTAAGCTCACTGTCTGTACTGGCTGGTGTAGTGCATGACATCTGAGTAGTCAAGGCTGTGTCACGGCAAATTGTTCACTTACTGGAAATGACAATCGCATTTGTTTGTTAAATATAATCAATGGAAACAGCTGCCGGCTATGCAGCTGAAGGGAAAACGAGCGCACACTCAGTGGATGTGGAAATTACATGACCGGCGAGTGGGCTAAAGTTATATACTGCTCAGCAGATTCATCTGTAATAATATAGCTGATTGTAGCGGCTTCCTTTTCCTCCCCCTCCACTCCACAGTGGGGATGGCAACCATTGAGGGTTCAAAGTGTCCAATGTCCACACTCACCTTTCTGACTGTTATGACTATACAACCCTCCACCCCCACTCCACCCTCCCCACTAGACTAAAGTACCATTGCACGAGAGCACAGATAAGACTGTGGCTATGTAACAGTACATCTACTGTACTCAGATTTCATGCACTTCTTTTATACTTTTCTCTTTTTTATTGCTGATAATGCTGCCAATTTATTATTTGAGTTCAGTTGTTGCACTTTGTACTGAATACTATTTATTTTTAGTTTTAATGACTTAGTTTTAAAGCATGAGCTTGAAAATATTGGTTTGCAGACCGGTTTTCTAACTTACAAAATTCCTGTGCCTTGATTGAAAACTCCTGGAAACACCCCTGTTGGGTACTTGTAGTACACGTCATGCAGCCACAGTTCTCTGTGTAACTGTGTGTACTTAGAGTAACAAGTGTAAACACGCGATTGCAAACACACCATTTATGTGCCGGACACGTTAAAAGATCCCTGACTTGAAGGACTTATTGCTGAGTCAGGTCTCAAATGAGCTAACTTTAATTTTCTATCAAACGTGGCTGATCTGCACGCTGAGCTGTGAAGAATGAAGATGCTCGATTCTCTAACTGAACCTAAATTTGGCACACGAGTGTTTGAATCTTTGTGCTGCCACACCAGCAGACTGTCTTTTGCTTTTTAGTGTGTGTGTGTGTGATGTAAGTGTGTAAAGTGCCGGACAGAGGGGGGGCCTCCCTTTGGTGTGAGTTGGGGGGGTCTGAAGTGGCGTGCCTCCATTAACACAGACAGAGGTGTGTGTGAGAGATAACTGCCAGCTCTCACACTCTGACACCTCACACACACACACACACACACACACACACACACACACACACACACACACAGTCTATACACCACACAGGACCTCCTGTCTACATTTCCCAAACCTCTCACACACACTTTTTTATGTCCTTCAGCCCCTTGAACACACAGACGCACACACACTAAGTCAGTCCATCACACACACTTCACAGCCACTCTCCCCACTCGCATGCCACCATGTTGACTCACTTGCCATGAGATGGATGGATGGAAGTGGAAGAATGACACACATCACATCGCTGAGTGTGTGTGTGTGTGTTAGACTGAGTGGCCTCGTTCACTGTTGGTGTCAGTCAAACTGGCATCATGATGACTGGTTTTGCATGACCAGTTAGTCGTGTTTTGTGTGTGTGTGTGTGTGTGTGTGTGTGTGTGTGTGTGTGTGTGTGTGTGTGTGTGTCAGCAGATCAGAATTTTGTCCTCAGCCACTGTAAGTTTCTGTTACTGTAACGTCATCGCCGTGAGCTCGTTTTCACTCAATCAGCATCGATCGCTGTTACCGTAATGTTTGTAGCAGCAGCTCCATATAGCTGTGTTATCGTGTTACATCACTGTGCTGCCAGTCTAAAATCAGCTGCCAGTTAGAGGTGTTAGCTATGTTAACAGTAAGGGTTGGCACCAGCGTTCAGACAAGCAGCTCAGCTCTGTGCTATCATGTCAGGTATACGTATGACACATGCCGCGGTGACTGCCACTGCTTTTTCCCTCATTGAAGACTCTTGATTACATGAACTTTTCTGTTACTGTAAGCTGAAACGTGTCAGCGCTGGTTGGCTCTGTAGTGTGTTATTTAAATTTAAATGGATTGCTGCTGTTAGTACAGCATGTCCGTGTGTGTTCTCAGTCATGCAGGTCGTGGCAGTCTGGAAAAGAAGGCGACTGGATGTCTTTAACTTTTAGTCAAGCCACTTTGTTTTCAAGTACTTAGATCAGAGGATTGCAATCAGTTGGTCCCTCCGTCTGGTTCCTTACTCTGATGTCTGGATTATCAGCCTCGTTTGCATCTTTTTATTGCACCGACACAGATTTGTGTTGCAGTGATGTTGGTGTAGACAGTTACTCTTGTAGCTTTTTCTGTTAGATTATTGCTGTTTTTTTCTGTTGGGCTCTGTTCTCAGCATGAGAAGTCACTTCATTTACTCTGTAATGCATCTGTAATGGTGAAAATACGTTAACCAGATCCCAACAAATCAAAAGTGAGACAGAGAGATAT
The DNA here is from genome assembly GCF_041146795.1 of Maylandia zebra. Lineage (NCBI taxonomy): Eukaryota > Metazoa > Chordata > Actinopteri > Cichliformes > Cichlidae > Maylandia > Maylandia zebra. The sequence continues at coordinate 35,248,429 of NC_135175.1, read as the reverse complement.
TTGTGTGGAGCAATGTGGGACTCAACAAATCTTACTGTAATGTGTGGCCGGCTTTTAAAAACGACACACATTAGAATATACCGCTTTAGCTCTCGCATACGACAGCCTGCTTGCACTCATGCATTCCCTCTTTCTACAATAATACTTCTTAAAAGTCTCTTGCATAAGTGTTCGTCTAACTGATTTAAAAAAGAATCAATGAAACTCAGGGTGAGCCCAGGCTTGCATATACAAAGATCCACTTTCTTCTACTTGTCGAGTTCAGAGCTGTGGTTAGGCTGGAGTTATCCCAGCTGTCGCAGGGCGGGAGGCGGGGTACACCCATTACATACGGAGAGACAACCATTCAGACTCGCATCCAAACATGCGACCAGTTTAGAATCACCACTTAACCTGCCGGACATGTTTGTGGGAGGAAGCCAGAGTACCAGAGAGAACTCACGTGGCGCGGTCGTGTGGTGGTTAGCGCAGTTGCATCATAGCAAGAAGGACCGTGGTTCAAGTCCACTTGACAGCTGAGGCCTTTATTTCGCAGTGTTCTTCACATGTGTCACATTTAGATCAAGGAACTGCTTCAACTTCTTCAAGAAACAGATCTAACAGAAAAATGAGTCCAGTCGCCTTTAGCATAAGTGCTGATCTGAGGGATTGTCTGGTAAATGCTGCTGTAACATTATCAGTGATCTGTTTTGATCTGATTTGTTTTGAAGCTGAAATCCACCCAAATAAATGACCTCATCACTTATTAGGACTCACATAAATGGTGTTGCTCACATTTTCTCTCTGGTTGAAGATGGCAAAGATGTTTACATAAAGATTTTTAAGTGTGAGAGTCTGAAAAACCGTGCTGTCACAGATCAGACAAGCATCCGTCATTCTGAGCTCCACTCCTGAGAGTCCATGTTCACAGAGCCACAGTCCTGCACATTTAAAGCACTTAAAGCAGCGGTCTCCAACCTTTTTTGCACCACGGACCGGTTTATGCCCGACAATATTTTCATGGACCGGCCTTTAAAGTGTCGCAGATAAATACAACAAAATAAAACTAGTACCTGTACTGAAAAAAAGAAGATTTATTCATAACACACGTGAAAAGACCCAGGAAAACCGAGTTAACGATCAAAACGATAACAAAATAACGCTGAAAACCGATAAAAACCCTGAAAACTATACATTTCACACCTGAGCCTCAACTCTCGCAGCCCGGTACCAAACGACTCACGGACCGGTACCGGTCCAAGGCCCGGGGGTTGGGGACCGCTGACTTGAAGGACCGAGCTCGAGGAGTTTTTAGACCCCCGCAAAGCTGTGCTGGGTTTTTAGACAAATCATAACAGCTACGACTGATAATTAGCATAATTCCTGTTCAAAAATAGATTTTTTCAAGTCATTTGTGGTTTGTTTGTTTGTTTTTTTGTTGTTTTAATGCATGATCTATATTTTAAAGTGATTATGGATTATGTTTAGAAAGGTCTATGCCAGGGCTCGGGGAGGGAGCATCTATTAGTTGAACCTTGGAAAGTGTGTATTGTGTTAGTTTAATGACAGAAAATTAAATGTGAAATATCAGTGATTGTGGGATCAGCTGCTGAACTTTACAGGTTTGAATCTGTGCTGAGTTAAGATTTTTGCAATCAGGCAGATAAATGGCCTGTATTTGTATAGCGCTTTACTAGTCCCTAAGGACCCCAAAGCACTTTACACATCCAGTCATCCACCCATCCACACACTGGTGATGGCAAGCTACATTGTAGCCACAGCCACCCTGGGGCGCACTGACAGAGGCGAGGCTGCCGGACACTGGCGCCACCGGGCCCTCTGACCACCACCAGCAGGCAACGGGTGAAGCGTCTTGCCCAAGGACACAACGACCGAGACTGTTGGAGCCGGGGCTCGAACCGGCAACCTTCCGATTACAAGGCAAACTCCCAACTCTTGAGCCGTGATCGCCCCTAACACAGAACCTGAAAGAAGAACCTAAGTAGCATGTATGTGTTGGACTGTGAAGGCTTGACATGCAGATGATGATGATGATGCAGATGAAGATGATGTTCAAAGTTATAAAAGGCAAAGGAAAAAAAAAGGCCAAATTTAAAATTAGGAGCTGTTAAGAAAAAGCTTTTGAAAATGGGCCCGCGTCGGTTGTGGAGACTGTAATAATTACTGACCAATTACAGCCTGGCGTGGGTCAATACAGCATGTCTTCACTGCAGTGTGATGACTCACGCTGGTTTGTGTAAATATTTAGGACTAAGGCGTCCTATCTGCTGCATTAAACTGTAATGCTTTATGAATTTCTCCATCATTTACCTGCTACAAACCACAATTTCTGCCTTTTTTGTTAACCTGTAACGGGCTCTTCCTGTAAACTCATGCAGCAAATCAACTTTAATAAATTCAGATGTTACTGGCAGTCATGTTGAAATGCATTAGTTGCCATTATCTACGTTGCGTAAGTGTTTTTTCGTTTGTTATGGATGATTTTTAAACTACAGTATTGTCTTTTTTGTGCAGAAGTAGAAGCGCTCCCAGCTGCATTATGTAAACCTTATGTAACTGGATCGTTTATTTACACGTGTCCTTAATGAATTACCATCACCAGCACTCACCAAATGTTGGGGAGTAAGGCGATAACACATACAGGCGGGTTGGCCGGCAATGAGTCAGCGGCAGCCGCTACTCAAAAGCATCCCAGCTGTGGTGGCAGCGGCCCAGCGGGGGCGGCGCCAGCCAGGCCGGGTCACCGCAGTGGGCTTGTGACCGTGTGGTTGTCGGTTTGATTCCCCAGATAGCTTCTGCACAGCGGCAGTCTTTTCTGTGACTCAGCTTGAAGCTCCTCTGTGACTCAGAGCTTTGTTCAACCAGAGCTTTGCTGATGGCGTGGTGGTCGTGATTCTGCTAATGCCACGCTCGCCTGCATGCATCATAACTCCTCCACTTCTGTACCAGGTAACAAACCCACAGGTGTGACACGTCTTCAACTTCTGAACACGGTTTGGTTCTTCGGTTTAAAAGTGAACAATCTACATTTTTTGACATGAATGACTGAATTATTTAGGGCATTGTGACAAAATTTATGCTCCAGTTGTTGAACATTTGCACAAGACAGTCTGTTTCACTCTAATCTGTGGATCGTACCATCATATATCCTCCAAAAATCTGCTGACCTCCATCTGAGCCCAGAAAGGACCCAAAGATTTTGCCTTTTCTTGAGGACAAATTGTATGTCTAGAAAAAAAACCCCATTGGGCCCGGGCATTTGGGGTTTTGTGCATCTGGCATAAGAAACCTTCCAGATGAAGTATGCAGAGCACCTGCTCTGGTAACTCTTTGTTAACCAACTGAAAGTGGCCTCATTTTTTTAGTTATGTATTTATTTATTCTGTTTTTGAATGTGGGCATACAAACAGCTGGTATGTGCAGACATGGATGGATGGATGGATGACGTTAGGATTAAAAACTGGTATAAAATGTGAAGTTTGCACTTTCAACACAGGTTGAAACGGAGACCCAGCGAGGCTGCATCTCACAGCTAGGTCGTCTTAAATCTCTCACGTGACTCGGACGTGGTGATGTGTCCGTTGGCTCCAGAGAATTAAATCTTTTTTTTTAAATAACTGGGTCGTTTTAATGCTGTTTGTTGTGCACCGTGTTTTATCTGTTCGCCGATCATTTTATGCGTGTTTAGTGAAAACATTAATATGAATCAGCATACAACATTCTGACTGTGGATCTGAGCTGTGTATGGAAATACTTGTGTGTCTCTATTGTGATCTCAAGTGATCTGTCACTCTGCATCCGCATCAGTCTGTCAGCTTGTAGCTGCTGGCATTGTTTTGAATGAATTATTGTTTAGATGACTAATATACTGTATAGCATAAAATACAGAAGACTGTGAATGTTGTCCTTGAATTGAAGACAGCTGGTCTTGTTGGTGTTAGGTGCATAGTTACATTTCACGTCTCAGCTCATCCCTACAAATGTAAGTACACGCTGTGTCAATGCGACCTGCAGCTATTGCGAATGGCCTGTTCAATAGCGTTGATTCCTCCTGTGCATGTCCAGATACTTTTCTGCTCAGTCTTTGAATTTACGCTTCAGGATTTAAAAATAATAGTCATAGCATTATTATAAGGACTCAAACTATTGGACTAATGTCAATAAAATTAACACATAGAGCATCCGTACCAGCATAAATGCTGGCCACAGTGTTTGCTACTTATATAGGTTATGTCTCAGGCTCTACAGGAAGTCTAAATCAGGCCTTAATCCTGGAAAGTACTTGGCTGCAAACACAGATAGCTGGAAACCTGACAGAAGTCCGCTGCTTGGGTGCACGTGTAGTTGATGCATTATAATGTAAATTCTCAGTGGACAAGTCCGTGCAATCACAAAACACAGGCAGACCCTCTGTCTGATAATGTCATTTACGTTTCAGTGACGCAAGCGGACCCTAGTTTAGTGGGCCTTTAACCTTAGAGGTGGTCCTGAGAGGCATTGAGCCGACCCACCATCGTGTGACTCAGTCACATGGGTCAAGGTGTGAGTTGGGGTTGAATTGCCTAGGATCTGAAGACCGCCTTATATGTGGCTGATGGTTGTAACATCTCAAACGCTCGTGGTTGTCGGCTGTCTAATCAAACTTCTGGGCTCACCCTCTAATATTTCTGTGTGTGGTGTCTGCAGCTTTGCTCTCTGATTTATTGTTTTGATTGCAAACCTCTTCTGTCTGATTGCATAATAAAGGCCAAAAAAGTAACTTTGTTCAGTTCTGCGTCACAGCAGAGTCACTTTACCTAAAATCTGAATGAATACTTGTTTTTGAGTTTTGCATGATTAGTCTCCGGCGTGCCTCGTTTAATCATCAGCGATATGAAGGGATATGTTCAGGTTTCTGTACCTCTGACCTTTTCCCTCCTACTTAATAATTTCTAATCATCTGGTCTCAGTGTCTGTCCCACTGTAAGCTGCTGTGGGCAGCAGCAGCCTTCCCTCCACTGACCAGCACGCCACCCATGGGACTGCTGCGCATCAGCGGTTCAGATGTGACCGCGTGGGCGGCGATGAATGTGACGGGATATGAATGTGGAATATCAATTATGATGAATGCCTTCCCGGTGCTATCTGCCCCGTCTCTGCGGCGACACGTGTGGGCGGGTCCCAATCGCACGACCATAACAAGCCTTCGGTCGTAAACACCGATGAGGAAACAGAGCGTTTTTTTGGTTTCTTGTTTTTTGCACAGAATTAATAGAAAGACGGATGGAAAGACGGCAGAGAGACACACAGACGGTGTTTTTGAATCCTCTGAACTGTCTCAGCTTTCAAAATGTCCCTACACCTACTTTCTGCACAAACCAGTGGTGTTAGATTTCCCAAAATCACACATTTCAGAGAAACAGTAGTTACAGTTACATAACCGCCCACCCCCGATCACATCATGATTGGCAACTCCAAAGTCCTCAAAACGACATCCTGAACATCCACAAAAAATATTTATATGTAAAAATTTCTGCTGATAATAAGTGAAACAGATTTTAAGAGTCACGTTATGTTTCTGTGTCTGTGCTGCAGAAAGTGTCCGGACGGGTTTGTCTGTCTGAAGGCAGGAAGAAACCCCAACTATGGCTACACCAGCTTTGACACCTTTGGGTGGGCCTTTCTGTCCCTGTTTCGTCTGATGACGCAAGACTACTGGGAAAACCTCTACCACCAGGTAAGCCTTATGACCAATCGATCAGTTAAAGTCAGAGAAAACCTGGATTGAAGTTTATAAAGTGTCTCTTCTTCCAGTGTCTAATCTAGACTGGGGCTAAGAGCCTACACAGACATCTAGACTGTGTCTAATTCAGCGTGTTCTCATCCTGACATTATGTCATTCTGACACAAGTTTGGCGTCAGACTCTCGACTCAGGGCTGAGGCTAAAGGCGGGGCCGGGGGTGGCACTGTCCCTTATCCAGAATTTGATTGGCCTTCTCACAATTGTGATGTCATGTCAGTGCAACCATGGGCAGAAACTGCAGGCAAAATGCATAAAAAGAATTTTCTGTGAAACTTTGGTGTCCTCAGTGCATCACTGTAACTATGTTTAATAATACTACATGCAGTGGGCATGTGTTCACTTTCCACACAGTGAACAAAGGATCTGTGAGCCACTGTTCTTTACTTTGACCACTCTGTGAAATGAAGCATATTTCTTGTTGTAGCCAGCTGGGTTTTATTAGCCGTGTTGCTTCACTTTTAATGTTGCACTTCAGTCAGCATCGATTTTATTCCCGCCACGTGTGCGTCTTCAGACGCTGCGTTCGGCCGGTAAGACCTACATGGTGTTTTTCGTGGTGGTGATTTTCCTGGGCTCCTTCTACCTGGTCAACCTCATCTTGGCCGTCGTCGCCATGGCGTACGAGGAGCAGAACCAGGCGACCATCGCTGAGGCCTGCCAGAAAGAGCGGGAGTTTCAGCAAGCTATGGAGATACTGAAGAAAGAGCAACAGGTAACTGATGATCTGATGTGCTCGATTATCCAGCATGTGGTGCGGTGTAGGACTGTGGAGGTCAGAAACTGCCAAAATATCTAATAAATTAATTCAATTCAATTTTATTTATACAGCCCCAAATCACAACAACAGTCGCCTCGAGGCGCTTTACGTTGTAAGGTAGACCCAATAATACATACAGAGAAGAAGGTTACAATCATATGATGATTAACAAATAAATATTGAGAAAATAGTCAGCAAAGGTTTTGCCTTGTGGGGTTGTTTGTTTGTTTGTTTGTATTGTTTTCCTTTATTTTTTTTTTGTATAACACTTTTCAATTTCCAGGTTTTTTTTAATGGAAATTAAAATGTATATTACTCACTGGAAAAGTTGGCTGTTTTAACCATTTGCATGATTAATCATACATACAAAATGAAAATGTCAAAAATAATAACAATAATCATCATAATAAGGGAAAATGAATCTAATTTTAAAATTAATCGAGTCAAATTTTAAAAGCAAAAGAGTGTTTTTTTGTAAACTGAGACGATTCATAAACCAAATAGGAGATAAAATAATATCCTTAAAAAAAGGTAAATATTTACAAATAAACACACAAGTGAAAGCAAATATCAGTTTAAGTCATAGTTAATAAATCAGTGATTTTTTTAATATTGCTCTTTTAAGAGTCACATTAATGGATTATTTTTATTTTTGCAGTTTTGGTCCTCTGTACAGGAATTATAAGTAAAATAAATGATATAAATCCAACTCAGTTACTGCTGTGTTTCAGTGAAAATAATACAGCAACAAAGGTGAACTAATGAGTGTTTAAATAAGTGTTTTCATGGCTTCTGTTTCACCTTCTGTCCTTTATTCTCATTTATGAATGAAAATGTATTAATATATGAGTATTAATTATTAATTCTTTCATCAGGGTGCCACCCAAAAAGCTACCGACTCTGACTCGTTGATGTCACCAGACCTCTCTCCTTTCGGCCAACCAATGGACAGCTTTGAGGAGCGAAGGCGGAGCCAGGCGCTAATGGGCGTGGGGGACGTGGAGGCGAACCTATCTGAGGAGAAGCTTCTGCAGGTGGACTTGACTGATGGTGGAAAGGTCAGTGGAGAAAGATCTGATTTAATATTGTTTATGTTCGGTGCAAAACTTTACTTTACTCCCCCCTCCTCCTCCAGCCGCTCCACCCACTCCTCGCACGCTCCTTTTCCACAAGGACGCGGAGAAGCAGTCAGGTCTCCTCCATCTTCAACTTCCGACTGAGGAGCCGAGGGTCGGAGGGAGAGATGGCCGATGACGAGTACAGCGTACCGGGCGACGTGGTGGAGGGCGTCGGTAGTCGAACCTACAGCGGAGGAACCTTCAGCGGCATCCTGCCCCAACCGTGGCCCAAACGGAGGCCGAGCACCTACAGCACGGCCAGCCGGAGCTCCCAGGTGAGCGTAACAGCTCATGTGTGGCAATGAGAGCCTTTTAATGAAGCATTTTTATTTCTCAGATTATTGTAGTTCTTCCCAGAAAGTTGATTCTGTTCATCTGGGCGAAATGTTTTCGGAAACGTTGGGAGAAACGTTCCATCGTTCATCCAAGTGACTTCTTCAGGCTGTACCATACACCATATTAATCTAATCACATAATTAAATTCTAATTTCTTTTCTTCACAAATTGTAAATGTATCTATAAACCGAGAAATTCTTCTGTTTTTTTCCACTTTATGGAGTTTTTTCTTTACAATATTTTGTCCCTCCTGGGGCACTGTAGTTATGCTTCTGTGATTTTTGTGTTTCCAGGTTTTTTATCCGACTCTAAACATCAACGGGAAGCTGTTTGTTGCCATGGACCAGAACGGGGTTTCCCCACCGCCACTGCAGGGGCAGCTGCCTGCTTGCACCATGGAGAAGGTCAAGGAGGAGAGTGTGAGTTCCGTGTGCTGACTGTGTGTGTGTTCGCTGCAGTGGAAACAATGGTGGAGCCTGCAGCCATCCAACACTCAGACATGTGAATTATGAATCAGCGCTTTGCATAACTCCACTCTGATATCATGGGTTAAAGACACACACACATACACACTCATATCAACCATCTCAGATAACAGTGCCATGGTATTCCCCCCATCTGCTCATACACGTGGGCGCACACACACACACACACACACACACACACACACACACACACACACACACACACACACACACACACACACACACAAGACTATTTCCACACACACTCTGAACTTTGTGTGCAGTTACCGACATCATTGAAGAGCTAACTGATATAGATTCATTCAGACTGTGTGTTCACCTCACACAGTGATAAATATTTTACCAGGAGCCAATCAGGTGTCAGAAAGTCCAAATTTGGGCAAAACTGTTGGGGAGTGTGGACTAAGCTGAGGTTGATCTTGATAGGTTGTGACATTTGTCAAATGAAGCAAAAGTGCCTTCAAACCTTATACTGTATAACAAAATGTATGGATACACAGAGCTGTCACTAGGAGACACTTTTGAATCGTTAACTTTTGCAGTTTGACAGAAGCTATCTTTGGTTTTTGGTGCCAGAAGTCACCAACACGGTAAATGAACTGTATCACACAGATAGCAGCTAACTAATGCTCGCTGGCATCCAAATAAAATAGAGCTCACACCACAAACGTTATCAAGAGACAGCTGAAAGTGGCCATAAAGGAGCCAGGAAAAAGCTGCAGTTCCTCTAATGTCCACTTGAAGCTCCGTCCAAAAGTGAATCAGTTCCCAGTGACTCCCATATTAACATTCCCAACTTTATAGCAAAAATAAACATGTTTATAGCCTGGTACAACTGTGAGGGGGGAGCTGGGTTGCCTGTTTAAATTGCAGTGAGGTTCAAAGTTTGTATTATTTGGGATGTCTCTGACAGGTGGATGCCAACTAGCCGCTAGCTGTCTGCTAGGCTTAAATTCAACTAACTCAGTCTCTGAACTGGACCTCTGGACCATGTTTGAGGTGTTGGAGCCTTTGGAGCATTTTTAATGAGCACTGGCTCATGACTCAGCATGTGGTTAACAAGCTAAAGTCTACAAACGAAAGGTCGATGTCAAGCTAGCTATGTCCACATGTTTTTACCCCAGTAAACTGCCCAGTCTGTCAACACTGATGTCTATTGATGAGCCACAACATCGAATGTACAGTAGGCTCAACAATTATACTGAAGCCAGAATCACTAACTCAGCATTAGACAGTATTCGTATTTAACAGGACTACAAACATGCACACACGGGCTGTGCTGATGCCACGAGTAACTAATGTACAGTTTTCACTTGAAATCCTAAAATAAGCTCATTCTCGTTGCTTCCTGCGCTGCACATATTTTTTCACCAAGGCTGTTGACGTCCGGCAGTCAGCTGTGCGCCTGGAAACATGCAGTACATAGATGTATCCCGGGTCATGTCCAGTCAAGATGATAATCAGATCACACTCGTTCTGCATGACTCACTGACCAAACACATGCAGAAAAGGTGAGAAAGTCTGCCTGTGCAGATGTGTTATCCAGAAACAGGTGTTTACGTGCTGCTTTGCACTTTTTTTTTTTTTTGGCTAAATGGGGACAAATGACATAACATACCCAGCACGAATACCTGCACAGTAAGAATATCAGCATATGAATCTGTAGAATCTGCAAACAGGCAACAAGATTCTTGGTACCAGAAGCTTTGTGGTTTCCTCTTGTAGTCCAAGTGCTGTTCACAAATCATATTTGGACAGGGTTCTGTCTGATAAAATAGGATGGTGTATGCACTTTAGTTTTTGTCTGTGTAGGAACCCTGCACACCATCAGCCATCTGTAACCCCGTCTTGAGATCCCCTCCCAGGTGATTCAACCCCAACTTACACTGAGACCCATGTGACCTCAGTGCTGATGACATGGTTGATCAACAACTTGCAGCATTGCCTCCATGACAACCTGGTTAGAAGTTAAATAAGTGGTACTCTCCATCAGTTCTTAGAACTGAAAGGGTGAATGAGTGGTGGGACATCTTCAAGATCCTAAAAATGTAGTCCAGTTTCCTCCAACTGAAGTGTTTAAGAACTTCTGAAAAAAAAGTCAGAGTAAATAAGTAAGTAATATAAATTTATTTGTATAGCACTTTTCACAGATAAAAATGAGAAAGTGCTTTACAAAAAAGAAAAAGAAAAATGAAAAGAATGGAAATACAACAAATAACAATGTAAAACAGTAAAATACAACAAATTAATTAAAAGCTTGCCCATATAAAAATGTCTTCAGCTGCTTTTTAAAAGAATCAATGGAGTCTGTACAGCGTAAAACCAGTGGGAGAAAATTCCACAACCTCGGTGCCACTGCCTAAAAGGCCCGATCACCACGAGTTTTAAATCGAGTGCGTGGGGCCACCAACAATCTCTGATCTGATGACCTTAGAGCTGGGGAAGAACAATGTGGTTTCAGCAGGTCAGATATATACTGGGGGGGCTTGACCATGTAGGGCCCTAAAGGTTAAAACTAAAACTTTAAAAAGAAACCTAAAACTTACAGGCAACCAGTGAAGGGAGGCCAAAACGGGAGTGATATGGGATCTTCAGAGAAGCAGAGGTTGATTGTTGCACTGAGCACTCACAATGTCGTAAATGACCAAAGCTAGTAACAGGAAGCTTGGCTTTCTAGTTCTAACTGAAGTCTGTAAGCTTGTCTTGTGAGTTATGTGGTGTTGCTACAATGACCAGTATTTAGTATTTATTTATTTATTGTCATTGTCAAGAACAATGAAATTGCGTTTGGGGCTTCCATACAACCCCAAAAAAAGAAGAAAATAATAAATACCCCTTAAAACCCAAGTGTACATATTTAACCCAGTGTGACTCCAATGCAATAAGACAATCCTTAGCAATAATGTTCGTAGAAATTCAGACAAAGACCTGAGAAACATGACAAAATACAACAATGCAGAGGTGTGGACTCGAGTCACATGACTTGGACTCGAGTCAGACTCGAGTCATTAATTTTATGACTTTAGACTTGACTTGAAAAAATGTTCTAAGACTTGTGACTTGACTTGGACTTTTACACCAATGACTTGGGACTTGAATTGGACTTGAACCGGTTTACTTGAAAAGACTTGATATTTTACCCCAAATATAAAATTTAACATGCATATTATATAGAGATTGAAAATGTGACGTCATTCACGGGTAGAACCGCAAAGGATTCTGGGAACTCGTGGCAAGAGGTACTAGCGCACGCAGGCTTTCAATTGAAATCAGTCACACAGCGATAAAAAGAAACACAAAAATGTCAAGAAGCTGTTGTATTATTAACTGCAATAGCCGGTCGCATGACAGCCACGGGAAGCCGACGGGTAAAGAGATCGGTTGTTATCGGATTACGTCGTTGAAGAGAAATTGTTCGAGCCATGTTTCCGAAGTAACAAAGACGCGACGGATGGTCTGGATTGCAGCCATTCAAAGATCAAATATAACGTCCCAGAACCCTCCAGCTCACAGGTTAGTCTGCTCCAAGCATTTACACGAAGGTCAGTCTGCTGTTGTAGTTAATACGTCATTTTCATAACATAATTGGTGATATAGGTTACAAGCAAGTCTGGCGCTGAACAGAAATTGTGGCGCTATGCTCCTTTATTTATTGTGCATAAATAGTGAATTGTCCTGACACAATATTGCGTTTCGCTTCTGTTATTATGGTACATTGACAAAAACATATACTTTTATTCACAGGATAAAACAGGTTTTTTGTATCACTAATTGCCCAGTACGATTACAGCATACAATATTATTGTCACTGCTACATTTCTGTAACGCGTACCAGAAATTATTTCCACTACTAATTAATTACCGTTGAGCTCAAAGGTCCTATTAATAAACGGTTAACGAATGTGTATTTATGAAGACGATTTGTGAGACTGGTAAACTTATGATACGTACGATGATCTTTCGTTCTACACGGTGCATTTCAAGGTCCTGCACCCATCCGTCGGTAAACTGTACCTGGGCTTGTTGCAGTGACCTGAAGTTACTAAACTTCATGAGTGTATGCGCTCACTCCAAGAACCGTATGATTATAAATATGCATATAAATATGCTACGATGAGATAGCTGACTTCATCTAACTAGCAAATGTTGTCCAGGCTACGTTGGTGATGCAGTTTTTTTAATGTGTATGATATTTTTGTCATGCGATTTTAAAGCCGGTCCTACAACCGCATCCAAGAATAACATGCAGCTTATCTCAGAACTGTCGGTGAAAATTATTCTTGGAGCTAAGTTTAATTGAGCTGCATTTTAAAGAGGTGCAATTTCACAATTTGTGTATATTTTCTAAGTTCACTATTTTGTCATGTGTTGAGAAAAACACAGATTTAAAAATTACATGGTCTAATATTTACATTTAGCATAACTGCAACATGCTTTTTTTCGTTTTTTTTAATGACTCGAAAGGACTTGAAATTCAAAGTTTCAGACTTGTGACTTGACTCGGACTTTTACACCAGTGACTTGAGACTCGACTCTGACTTGCCTGACATTACTTGAGACTTGACTTGAGACTTGAGGATAAAGACTTGAGACTTACTTGAGACTTGCAAAACAATGACTTGGTCCCACCTCTGCAACAATGCAACCCATTCAATATTATTGTACTGTGAGATATGATATCAGATATGATAGTTATCTATTTAAGAAAGAGGGGGGGGGGGGGCAGGAGGGGGAAGAGAATAAAGATATGATGCACCAATGCAGACCAGTTCATAGCACACGAGGCACGCTCACTGTTAAACACTGAAGGGACTCGTATGTGAATCCTGCCTCTGCAGCACTGAGTGGAGAGCTGCTTCCACATAGATGTTTGTTTAGAAGCTGAATTTTGGTTACTTGCAATCTGTTGTCGTTAAAGGAAAAGTAAGGCAATTCAGATAATTATTTGTTTGTTAATGTTTATTTAACCATGTGTAACAATATGTGGACCTGGCATCACATTTTGGGTTATTTAGACCAAAATACTCAATTTTGCTCTACAAGGGCCTGATATCCACTTACGATAACATCATGCTGCTACTGTTCAATCAAAATTTTAAACGAATATCCTCATATGAGGCTCTTATTTTTCTTAAAAACAAAAATAAGGGAAAAAAAATCTGGTAATTCTTCGTTCTTACATTCATCGGGCCCCAATCAGCCCAAATATCAAAGAGAAATTAAAAATGCATGTCGTGGAAGACTTCGGGTCTCAGGAGGTTAAACACAATGTGAAAATCTTGAGAGTAAAATCTCTTTTCAGGAGAGTGTCCTCGGCTAAGATGGCATGTTTTATAAAGGTAGAAACTGGATCTCCAGGACCAGCACAACCATGGGAAAAAACATGCGAATGTGACATAGAGAGGTTCTGACAGGGTTCAAGCCCCAAGCTTCTTGTTGTGACGCGTTAGTGGTAACCACTGATCCACCGTGCTGCCTGTCATAACCCTGAACATAAAGAAATGAACCTGTCTGGATAACTAGATCTTAATCACTAGAAATGTGAAATTACTGGCTTGAATGGTAAACTCATGGAGTCAAAAAATGGAGTTACAAATTAAATATAAACATTTTTTTGTTTCAGAGCTCTGATCTTTTGATGATTCCTTTAGTCAAAGTCCTGATTCTCCGAATATCAATACCATTCCTGGTTTTCACAGTTTCCCGTTGTTCTTGAAAAGCTTTTAGTTACTCTGAAATGACATCTCGAGTTTGTAAGGGTGAGAATGGTTTTTTCAGTGTCTTTGTCTTGCAGCACAGTGCCACTTGAAACAGCAGCTTTCAGACACTTCTGTCAATTTAACGTTACCTCGGTTCCATCTTCACTCTCACAGCAGAGCCTTATAAAACCTGTGGCAGCTGAAAGGCAGCGAGCTCCACGCCATTAGGGAATGCACTTATTTTAATACTTGTTTACAGTGGTGTCTTTTCCCTGTCAGGCAGTGGGTTTAGAGTATCATCAGGACAAACACAGCAGCTCCACGCCTGGAGGTGTTCAGTCACCTCCACCTGCTCATAACCCGCTTCCAGACCTTCACTGTTATACAACAAGGAGGAGGAAGAGGAGAAGAACAGGGCAAAGTAGTTAAATACACTCAGAGTTCGCTTTATTAGGTAGACCTGTAGGCTTGAATTCGGTGTAGGGTAAGTGTTCTGCCAGGAAGTTTAGTTTTATGATGCTGTGCAGCTTCATGATTAAACACACTGTTACTTTGTTTATTGTGTGTTATGTTTTAAATAAAGACACATACAAGAAGAGCAGTTATTTACAATATGTGATGACAATATTTCATAATTTTTTGTAAATGCGATAACTCAAGAATGAAGCAACCTAGCAGTTTCAAATTGAAACCATAGGTACATCTGCCAAAAATCCTGGATGAATTCAAATCAAGTATTTGTTTGAGGAATAGACGTCTATCACATGTCCGCGGAAATGTAGTTTTTTACCATGAGGGCCTCAAGAGCCTATACTGGTCTTTTTAAAAGTTATCGTTGACTTTATGACTTTCTGTGTCGTTTCTGGGATGCTTAGGACTCATATTGCACTGCTGGAAATAGTTTATTTTGATGCATATGCTGCTTTTTTGCAAATTTGCACTATAATATTTATTTTCGTTTTTCCTGCAGTGTATAAAAATTGGTGTATTTCAAAAATAAAACTATGAAGACACTCAAAATAAATTTCCTTTGGTGGGAAACTATTTTGTGCAACTTTTTTGTATTTACAGTTTTGAGGGATAAGCCTCTTAAATTTCTCTAACTAGAAATATATGTTGTATATAGCATTCGTATTCTATTTTTATCTTATTGTATATTTTTATTCTATTTTATTCTACTGTATATAGTATATTATTTTATTCTATTCTGTACAGCTGTGTACTGTATTTATTCTTATTGTATTCTATTTTTGGGTCATAACTTTTGCACTGTCCACTTCCTGCTGTGACAAAACAAATTTCCCACGTGTGGGACTAATAAAGGTTATCTTATCTTATCTTATCTTATCTTAAAAAAACAAAAACGATTTTCAATTTTTTTGTAGTTTATTGCACTTTTTTGCAATTTATGTAATTACTATGCACTTAATGCAGGCATATTATTACAATTTAGGCTTTAATGGTTGCATTGGTGTATAGCAACTTGAAATGCTCCCATAAATGGCACTACAACATGTAAAAATATAATATAAGCTCTGGCGGACTTGGTTCTATGGTAGGTCTTAAAGGGTTAAGCACCATCCATTCCCCGACCTATATGATCTAGGCATGTTGGGACTTCTGTGTGACAGCCCTGACCAAGGTTAATAACTTAGGCTCTGCTTTAGCTTTTGGAACTGATGAAGCCAGAGCTGGAACCTCTTCAGGAGCCTGAAAGAAGTCAATTGACCACCGACTGGAGCACTTTAGACTACTCATAGAAAGAATAAAAGTTTAATTCTAAGTAAACAATATTGATGTTTAACCTTTTACCTGGACTTTTCTTTTTTTTTGGTTGTGTGATGTGACTTAAAGCCTGAGTGCACTTTTAAGGCTTAGCTAGCATTGGGCCGCTGTGAGCGTTTAATCATTGTACTCGGGTACAAAGGAAACTGAAAAGGTTTATTGGAGTCTATGAGGAGTGACTTACCTCTGGAGCCAGCCTAAAGTGGCTGCTAATGAGAAAGTTCTGAAGCATCTGCAAACAGTTAGTCTAATTCTGTTCAGTTCAGTTTTATTTCTGTAGTGCCAAATCTCAACAGTCACCTCCAACAGCATGTCAGCACATTTTGGTAATCTCACCTTTTCTGTCTGGTTTCTGCTGCTGCCAGACAAAATTCCCCTTCATCACAATTGAAAACTGAAATCTCCTGCAGTGTGTAGAAAAAGCTACTTCTTGATAAACTGAATGTAAACTGCAGGGGTTGTGTGGGAGCTCAGAGCAGCTCTGAGTTCAGGTTAGAGTTTCATGCTTTGAAATGAAGTATTTCTGCTTCTCTTGTCCATCCATCCATAAACCTGTTGTCCTGCTGCTCAGACTGATGCAGAGACGAGTGGGAGGAGGAGGAGGGGACGAGAACTCACTTATTTGCCATGGAAATGTCCCCATGGCAACCCACAGCAGCCAGCGGAAGCTAAAATGGCTGTGTGTGTGTGTGTGTGTGTGTGTGTGTTTCCCTGGTGCTTCCCTGCCTGGCACACAGACAGGATGTAGGTGGTGTTGTGGGCGGCGACCTTCAGGCCTGTGCGTCATGCTTCATTGGAAGAACACTTAGCAGGAAGCGTTATGTAATAACACCTGAGCAAATGAGGTTCATGCAGGTTCCTCTGTGTGAGGGCCGAGGAGTCCGGAGCTCACCGGGGACTGCTGTCAGGCCTTTACAAGGCGAGCAGCTGAGCACCGTTCAAACCTAAACAACTTTATTTAAAAGGCAGTTTTGCAGCAGCAAAAGGACTTCTATTGGGAGCTCCAGCAGTTTTCCTTGTGTCAGCTTAGCTGTACTGCGGCGACAACCAGATAAATGGTAAATGGCCTGTATTTGTATAGCACTTTTCTAGTCCCTAAGGACCCCAAAGCGCTTTACACAACCAGTCATCCACCTATTGGTGATGGCAGCTACATTGTAGCCTGGGGCGCACTGACAGAGGCTGCCGGACACTGGCACCACCAGGCCCTCTGACCACCACCAGTAGGCAACGAGGACACAACGACCGAGACTGTCCAAGCTGGGGCTTGAACCAGCAACCTTCCGATTACAAGGCGAACTCCCAACTCCTGAGCCACGATCGCCACGATGTGTTCTGTAGTTTTTAAGCAGGTGTAACTCGAGCTATCAGACCTGCTCTTATATCATTTTCCATTTGTATTCATGTAAAGCTTCTATAATTAAATTATAGAATTATAGAAGCTGTTGGTAAAATGGTAAATTTACCATTTTAAATTAAATTATCATTTGATTTCTTGAATAAGACATCTCACAATGTGAAATACACAAATAACTGTACCAACAGATCCAACATTGGGTTAAAAATAATCCAACCAAACTCAGCAGGTCACATGAACCTTTGAAATTAAAGTTTCTATTAAACATCACGTGCTGTGGAGTGGCCTCTCCATCTCCGAGAGCAAAGTTCTGACATCCAGGAGAGCCTTCAGCTGTCTGAAAAGTTGGATCTGAAATTACCTTCCACTAGCTGTGCTTGGGTCAAAAGATGACTAACAAGAACACAACTCTGACATCTGCTTGCATGAATGACCGGAATGAGAATTTAAAAAGGACACATGATTAGTGTAGAGAGGACTTTCTGAACTGTTGGTGAGGATCTCAGTGAGTAGGCAGTAAGGAGGCTCTGATGGTTAATCCAACGCTTGGATTTTGGTAGGACAGTTAGAAGTACAGCTTACTCAAAAAATGTGCTGCAAATTTAAACACAGAAAAGTACTGAAGGACTTTGTCTTAAAAACCTACTCGGGCAAGTTTATTCTTTGAGGAAAACTTTAAGTCCTCATTAGATCTGACACAAATCAGTCCTGGATGGCTCTGCAACAACAACCTGCTTTTTATTTCCTGTTATATGGTCTTGAAGGCTGTTATGGGCACTTTAAAGACACTTCAAAGACAAACTTTGTGAGCTCAATTCACGCAGCTCGTCTAATCTAGTTTAAGGCAGTACAACCTTATCAGCAAGATTTCCTATACTGTCCAGGAGGAGAGCATTCTTGCACTGTAAATTGTAGGGCTTTTATTGTGAAGGGTAATAACAGGAGGATGCATATATTACACATTTGTATGGCTGCAGCACTGACAGCTCCTCATGTTTTAAGATAAGATAAAATAAGATAAGATAGAACTTTATTAATCCCTCGGGTGGGTTCCTCTGGGAAATTCGACTTCCAAAAAAAGCACAGCAACGACCGAAGTTACAGTTACAGAATTGTTATATATATATATATGTATATATATATATATATATATATATATATATATATATATATATATATATACATACACACACACGCACACGCACACGCACACACACACACACACACACACACACACACACACATATATAAATACAGAGACAAATATAAATAAAATATACAAAGGGGATAAATAGAATAAATAGGAATAAAAAATAAAAATACAAGTGAATTGCACATTTCAAGTATTGAGTCTATTGCACTGTTGACTATTTACAAAAAGTATTGCACAAGGTATTGTACAGTGAGGTGAAGAGGCACTACAGCTTAGTTGTTCCCCCCTCCTTTGTCCTCCTGTTTCCCCTCCCTCTCCCCTCCAGAGAGGAGTTAAACAGTCTGATGGCGTGTGGGACAAAGGAGTTTTTAAGTCTGTTAGTTCTTGTCTTGGGGAGAAGCAACCTGTCACTGAACAGACTCTTCTGATTGTTTATGGCCGTGGGCAGAGGATGCCCAGCATTGTCCATAATGTCCAGCAGTTTCTTTAGTGTCCTTTTCTCTGCCACTGTCACCAGAGTGTCCAGCTTCATGCCGACCACAGAGCTAGCCCTCCTGATCAGTTTCTCCAGCCTGGATGAGTCCTTCTTTGCTGTGCTGCTCCCCCAGCACACCACAGCATAGAAAAGTACTCCAGCAACCACCGACTGGTAAAACATCCTCAGGAGCTTCCTGCAGATGTTAAAAGACCTCAGCCTCCTGAGGAAGTACAGTCGGCTTTGGGCTTTTTTATACAGGTGCTCTGTGTTGCATGACCAGTCCAGTTTGTTGTCCACCCACAGCCTGAGGTACTTGTACTTGTTGACCACCTCCACCTCCTCCCCCTCCATCTGAACCGGCAGTGGACCTTCTCTGGACCTCCCGAAGTCCACAACCAGTTCCTTAGTCTTTGAGGTGTTGAGTTGCAGGTGGTTTGTGTGACTCCATGCGACAAAGTTAGTTTCTGTTCTGTGGAGCTGAAAAACACTATCAAAGCCTCACAGGCTGACATGTGCCACATGTCATTTACTTTGAAATGCGTTTTAGTTTCATCCCCCTATTTCTTGACATTTGTCTGAGTTTTACTCGATGTAGTACCAACACGTTCCTCCTGAGATGTTCCCAGACCTGATGGAACATACTTTATAATCCGTCTGCTCGCTTTCCAGTCAGGAATGGCTTCCATGAGCCATGATGATCACTACCAAGAGCTCAGGATAATCAACAAGGGTTGCAGCAAATTAATGTTGAGCGCCAGTTGATTACTTAGTATAATTTAAACTTTGAATTTGAGAGGCAGCAGCTGAAGTCAGGCTTTAAGAGGAGAGTCGAGTGGGTGTTTTAGAAGTTCAACCCTCGTGAAGCTCATCTGATACATGAAAAAAAATCCAGCAGTGCTTTTTAGTGAGGATGAAAGAGATAAACAGACGCACAGCAGCGGCACGCTGATTTCTCTGATTCATTGAACACCAGTCATCACCTGCTTCTCTGTTGCCGTGGTGATAGACTGAATGCACTCACACACACACACACAAAGAAATCACAGCACTACGTTTGACCCATTTGACCCGACACAAATGTGTGTTTATGCGATGTTATCACAATGGTAACAGAAGAGTCCAAGGCAGCTCATACTCAAGAATGAATGATGAGCATGTGTGACAGCAGGCTCAGTCAAATGAGGATGTCTTTAAAACATATCTTGGAGGAGCTGGTAGAGATCTTTAAGATTGCTTCTTAATCCCAGACCAACTCCATGATTGTTAGGATGGGACTCTGTGTGGGGTAATACCATCTCTTATTCTCTGGTTGCATCTAAAGATCTAAAGTAATCAGGATGACTTCCATCTTTTTAGGTTCCCACGTCCACCACAGAGCTCAGCACGATGCTACTTCCTCGGCCTTCGTCCATGCAGGACTCGGAGCGCAGGGGCAGGGCAATGAGTGCTGCCAGCTACCTCACCGACGTCATGGAAGGTGAGAAGCAAAGTGAGCCACGCTAATTTGAATGCAGGGCACACACACTAAATATGATGTGAGTTGTTATAAACCAGGGTATGAATTCAGTATATTTAACCCTACAATAGCAAAAACACGTGGGAGTCCTCATCAGCTTCTACAAGTGTTTAAGCTTAGGGCTGCTCAATTAATCGAATTTTAATCACGATTACGATCTGGGCTTTCAACGATCATTAAAAATGACTGAGCCGATTATTAGCCCCTCCCTCATTTATCCGCGACACCTTAAAGGCCGGTCCGTGAAAATATTGTCGGGCATAAACCGGTCTGTGGCGCAAAAAAGGTTGGAGACCGCTGATTAAGAGGACCCGAGGGAAGCTCGGAAAGCTAAGCAGAAGTTATTTGGAGAGGAGAGTGACTGCTGTTGGTTGAAAAGAGAGGTAAAAAAAAAACTTCAGTGGTGTTGCACACTATTTTATATTATTTTTTAAAGTCATTGTTAACCCTTTAAAGCCGGTCAGAGCAGCACGCTCCGTTTTGTGTAACTATTTTTAAATCCCTGTAGAACCTGAACCATTTGTTTTGCATATGAAACCGGAGGAGTTGTACTTACATCTGATGCCATCAGCTTGTCCTCGGTCACGGTTTCCTTCCACATAAAGCTTTGCAAAAATTGCATAAAAAGCGCTTGCAGGAACAAAAACATAATATTCCAGAAACACGCTTTGCCGATCCGATCAGCTGTTCGTAACACTTCCCACAGTGAAACAGACGTCAGCGCGAACTGTCGCATGTCCGCCATTTCCTGGCTGAAACCAGAAGTGACGTCATTTTCGCGGAAATGTCGTTTTTTACTTGTAGGCCTTAAAAACCTCTACTGGTCATGTTTGACTTTTCTGAATAGTTTCTGGGATGCTTGCACTGCTGGAAATAGTTTATTTTGATGCACATGCTGTTTTCTTTGCAAATTTGCATCATAGGATTGTTTTTTTAGTTTTTCCTGCAGTATATAAAAATTGGTGTATCTCCAAAATAAAACTATGAAGACACTCAAAATAAATTTCCTGTTGATGTAAACTATTTTTTGCAACTTTTTTGTATTTAAAGTTTTGAGGGATAAACCTCTTACATTTCTCCAAGTAGAAATATATGTAAAAAAACAAACAAAAACGATATAAATTTTTTTGTAGTTTATTGCACTTTTTTGCAATTAATGTAGTTACTATGGACTTAATGCATACATATTATTAAAATATGGGCTATAACAGTTATTTAGCAACTTGAAATGCTCCCACAAATGGCACTACAACATGTAAAAAAATAATATAAGCTCTGGCGGACTTGGTTCTATAGTAGGTCTTAAAGGGTTAAATAAATATCGTCAAATAATCGCGATCTCAATTTCAGTGAAAATAATCGTGATTATCATTTTTGCCATAATCGAGCAGCCCTATTTAAGCTTCTCAGATGAGAATTGAAACATCTTCATTACCTTCATTAAGAAGTCCAGCTCCCATCAGTTTAGCTACCAGCATGCCTCTGTCCTGGGGCCTCTACATGATTAAGGTGTGGAGAGCAGCAGCAGGTTTCTTAGCTTCTTAGCAGACACCAAAGTCAGGGTTGCAAAGTGGCTTGCAGATGTGGCATGAGCCGTAGGCTGGCTAAAATAGCTTAAACTGAGTTTAAACTTTAGCTGATGTTCTGCTGAGCTTTCTGAATTAATGGTCCACCGTTTGTTCTTTTAGAGGGAATAATTCAGCTGCTATAATTCATTGACTGAGTTTAATGGAGGCATTTTAATGTCTGTTTTCATGCCCGTGCCCTTGTTTTTGCATCTGCAATCGACTTTGCAAACCGCTTTGATCCCATCTCCTTGTTTCATGCTGTACTGTATCTGACTTAATGTGATAGTGGTTGCATTTATATGACAGTGTTAGTGTAGAACAGATGGCAAAGTGGGGAAAGAGAGAAGGGAAATGACACACAGCGAATGACCAGGGGTGGAGTTGAATCCAGGCTGCTGCCTCGGTGCATGGGGCATGTGCTCTATCAGGTGGAAAAAATACAGATCAAAACAACTTATTGATTCTACACGTGCAGTTTTTATGCCCCGGTGACCATAGAAATCAATACTAAGTCTTTATCCACGTTCATTTAGATGGGGACTTCCTAATATTATCCCAAATACCCGCTCAGCTGAGGCTGAGTGGTGAGACTTCTTTGATTTATTTAGCAGACTTTGATAGCAGCGAAACAAAGTGAAGCTAATCTTAATCATTCTTAAAATAATCCCACACAGGATTAAATGGATTTCCTTTCTTTACAGAAGCTTCTGTTTCACTTCATTTCTACCAAATGGCAGAGCGATTTAAAACAGGCTCATTACCTGGAAAAAACAAGTTTCTGCATCAGCTCCAGCATCCTTTCACGTTTTATGTGTTTGCGCTTGTGTGTCAATATGGGACTGTAACCTTGCCTGACTTTGTGTCTCAATATGTGTGTGTTTGTGTGTGATTGTGTAACCACGTATTTGTCCGAATTATAACGCTTTTGTGGGTGCGAGAGAGGAGCGTGTGTGTAGCTGTGTCTGAGTTTGCTTCAAAGACAGTGTGTGTGTGTGTGTGTGTGTGTGTGTGTGTGTGTGTGTGTGTCGCTGCCCTAGTCAACCCCAGGGGAACACAGGCTTTGTTTGCGCCAGGGACTTGGGAAAAGGGAGAGAGACACAGAGAGAGAATGATAGAAACAGAGAGGGAGAGAGTGTTATCCTGGTCACCCTCATTAACCGTGAGATCATTCCAACTTCCTGTGTGTGTGTTTGTACGTGTGTGTGTATGATATCGGTGTGTTACATTTCTGGATTCATATCAAATCTGCACCCGTGTGTGTTCTAAGCGTGTGCGTGCGTGTGATAGGTCTGCTGAGTCACAGTCTCTCCCCTCGGCAGTCGCTGCTCTTACAGAACAGATCATTATACAGGAAAATACAAAATCCCACTGCTGTCCTCCCTGCATCCATCTGCACACCCTTCATCCCTCCGTCCCTTCTCGGCTCCACTCTTTGATTTATTCATGTCATTTTTAAAATTATCATCTGTTTCCCAGGAGACTTTCCTTCAATTTAAAATAAGCTTTATGAATTTATTTTGCATGGTTTAACTTGAGCTCTTCTTTGGATTAAAAAAAATAAAAACAGCACTACGATCCAAAATGTTCTTACCAGTTCAGATTAACTAAGCAATCACCAGGTGGCGTTTGGTTGTATGGAGGGGGAAAAAGTGCAAAAATAAAATAGAAATATTAAAATAAATCGAAACATAAATTGTAATTTTATAAATATTTGCTTCAATTTACTTCTGCATTCTGCATCAGCTATGATTTTGTCATAATTACAAAATATTCAAAGTACGTCTGGTAATAGTCGGGAAACCTACACGGGAGGTAGTCATAGGGCATTTTCACAACTGAAAAACAATTTTGTTAAAACACTGTAACCCAATCAATTTTACACCCACTCCAAGTGTCTCAGCTCAAAGAATAAACAATCAGTTCAGCATAATTTTAATAAACTGCATGAAGATGATGTCAGTGATGAAGGGGAACAGAGACGTTCGTAAATGGTCTGGTTCTTATAGAGCGCTTTTCTACTCAAAGCGCTCTATACAACATGCCACATTCACCCCATACACACCCATTCACAGAAGCACTATTATCTATATGGTGAGTGCTTTCTAAATATCATTCATACGCATTCATACTCCAATGGATGCATCAGAGAGTAAGACGGATATTTCATGTCCAAGGATATTTGGCATGAAAACTGGGATCAAACCACCAACCCTCCTGAACTACAGCCACCCCACCTCGTACCTGAGGAGTTTCTGATGGTTCACTGCAGAAAGTTTGGCTCAACTTTAGTTGGCTGCTTAAAACAAGTTATACCATATGGAAAGTTTTTACTTAATACGAGGTTCATTTTTCAGCCATGACTCTTTTTGTGTGAAAATCATTTTCTAATCTGATCACATGTTAACTGTAAATGTAGCTCAAAGCTGTGAAATGGAGAAACAATAACAGCGTTCACGTTTGATATATCAGTTTGGAGATTTCCCAACATTCAGACAACTTTTGGTCCTGAAGAAGGTTTTCATGAACCTTGAAGGGCCTGGATAATTTTATCTGATGCCATAATCGGAAATGGTGATGAAGAAGTGCAAAGAGAGCATCTATCGATCCTCGCTCAGCTCATGTAAATGTCTCTATAAGGGCTCTTTTACAAAGAACAGTTTGGGAGTGCGACTCCTCTCACTGCTGCCATAATGCCGTCAGTCATCACACTGACACCAGAGGACACCTTGTAAACATTTAGGAGTACTCCAGCCCTGTGACTTTTCACAGTCGGCATCTTCGAGGCTCCGTCACTGAACGAGACGCTTTTTTACTTTAAATAAAAGGCTGCAAATCCGCCAGTGCTTTTTTTCATAACGTGCCTTCACTGTTTGTTTTACTGATCTTCTGATTAATTAGTTCATGTGTTCAGGACTGTTTGCCATCAAGCTTTGTGCCACACAGCACAAGTATTTCTGTTATCGTTGTTGTTATCGACCAACATAACTACAGGTAATGCAGTCTGAGCCTCTGCTCCACAAGTATTTATATAGAAAGAACTTCAGATTGTAACACAACAGATACATTTATCAATCCAAAATTCCTTTTAGACCAGTCTTTGTTCCTATTAATAATCACATTTATCCATTGATTGGTATTCTTTTCACCTTGCCTCCATCCTGCTGTATCCGAATCATCTCTTGACTTAAATCACTTCTGTTCTTGTTTTAATCGAGCAAAATGTTAGATCAGAGTCAAAGTCGGCAACAATCCCAGCAGATCAGCTGATCTTAAAGATAATTTGAGCAAATTTTAAGCCAAATCTCGTCTTTTAAGCTTGCTATGTATTAATTTGTCATCTGTTTCAGTCATCATTACACCTGGAAAATCATACACAGGGCCCAGTATTTTTGCACCTTTAGTCTGTTCCACAATCAGCTTTGTAACTTATCCCTTTCCCAGCTTCTCAGTTGTTCCGTTTCCAGCTTAACCAGTGTAACTTTGTTTATGCAGAAGGAAACCTCCTGACCACATTTTGTTTCCTGTGCAGAACTGGAGGAATCCCATAAGAAGTGTCACCCCTGCTGGTACACGTTTGCCCACCATTACCTGGTTTGGGAGTGCTGCCCTATGTGGCTTAAGGTGAAGCAGCTGGTGAAGATCATGGTGATGGACCCCTTCCTGGACCTCGCCATCACCGTCTGCATCGTCCTCAACACGCTCTTCATGGCCATGGAGCACTACCCTATGACTGATGAGTTCAATGGCATGCTCACCATCGGGAACCTGGTAGGAACAATGGATGAATGAATGCGTGGATGCTTGGTGGGAAAGCAGTAAAGCATGGTTATTGGTGGAGATATGTGGGTGAGAGACACATAGACACAGGTGCACTGTTCACCCAAAACAATCACAGGAATACAGAAGCAAACAAGATCAGATATTTGCAGAATAATCAGCTCAAAAACTGCTGCTTAACAAAGGCTCACAAACTGAACCTAAATAACAGATGGGGAAACCCCATAAAGGTAAAGGGGGAAACCACAGGGACCATAAAGAAGCCCCATTTCCCCCTGTGCTTATAGCAGATGGTTTATTTTGCCCTTGAGGCCTGTTTATTTATCGCAAGCCCCACCCTCTGCCTCCTCTTTTAATAAACCAGGAATGACTGGAGCAGCAGACAGGTAACTCAAAAGACAGAAAAAGTAATTAACGCAGCTCATGAAAGATGAAACATCGTGAACCAATTGCTTGAGCAACATTAAATGATTATTTGCAGCCCTGTCATGTTTAAATGTGTTTGTCTGAGCTCAATTAAACTGGATCTGAAGCCCACACTGTTGTCTAAACCTCCATTTAACAGCTATTCATTTAAATGTTTCCTTAATGTTTAACTAATAGTTTTAACAGGTTATCCACACTTTAACCTTCAAGAACCTACTAGGAGTAACCCCTGAAGCTCTTTTGTGAACTGAGCGCTTTCTATTATATTTCAGGCCTGGTTATAGGACAATTACTAGGCACGATGTGCCGGGAAAGCAGTGTTCCTCCCAGCTGTAGTAGGTCTCGACCTCCCGTTAGCTTCGAGCTAACGGGAGGTCGAAGGAGGAAGAATGCGGCTAAAACTTTTGCGAGATCCCGAGTTAGTTTTGCGAGATCTCGCAAAAGTCCGTCTTAATTTTTTTTCTCCCATGTCCCCTGCGGGGCTCTGTAACAAATAGTATGGATTTAAATTTGAATTACAAATTTCCTCACCTTTATTCTTAATGATGAGTTCTGATACCATAGTATATATCCATAAAGACGACCAATAGAATAATTTCCAGGTTTTTCAAATAATACCTCCATAGACAGACCATCCTCATGAACACACTCCCGGCTAAAACTTTTGCGAGATCCCGAGTTAGTTTTGCGAGATCTCGCAAAAGTCCATCTTAATTTTTTTTCCTCCCATGTCCCCTGCGGGGCTCCGTAATTTGTTAATAATTTAAAATGCTTTAGGTTCTGTCATTTTAGTTCATTTTAGCTTTTACATCTTTCAACTCTTTGTACTGTTTAGCTCAACGTGTTTATCTGCAGTGTTAGCTTCAAGTTTCAGCTGTTAATCATAGTTTAGCTATCTATTTGACTGCTGCTGTGTCTTTACCAACTGGCTGGTGAGTGGTTACCATGGTTGCATGTAGATTGCATGAAAGACACCGACTTGTCTGTAAACATTCCCCATTTATTCTCTGAGCTGTCATAAAATGTGCGATACAGTACAAACCGGAAACGAAAAATCTTTACCTTAAGAATAAAAGTTGTGCCTTATCGCTTCAACCAACACATTTCAAAAGATGCAGCTTTTACTTTGAAGGCGAATGTTGTTTCTGATTTCATCACACTTTTCACAGTTTCACTATCTTTTGTGTAGCAGACAGGTGCAGACAAGTTGATGCCCTCCATGCAAACTACTGGTGGCTCTAGCAACCTGATAGCAACCAAAGCAACTGCAAGGATATTTCCAGTGGATCAGCATGCCAGTTTCAAGCTAGCAGCTGCCAGTAACCAGTTGCCAACTAGTCCCGGAATACACACTTATTCCTAGCAAGTAAATAGCTAGCAAGTTTCTTAGCCAACAGTTACCAGAGGGTCACTGACCAGTATTTTAAGGCTGCATGCCTTCAGATTAGCAGTTTCATGTATTTTCCTGCAACTACTCACAGTTGGTGAGGAAAAACCCAGTGGGTGCTGAACGGTCGCTGGCAGGTCTCTCCTGTGTGTCTGAGGCCTTAAGTTAGCTGAGTGCGTCTTGTCATGTACTCCCTACCTATCCATTGTTGTCTTCCATAAACTAATAGCATGGTGTATGTAAAGAAACCTGATAATGTCACATCCAATATCCTGTTTCATGCTGGGAAAAATGTCAGGACTTTTACCTGCCACATTTTCAGAGATATGTACTTTATCTCTTTGTATTGTAACACAAGGTTATCTCTAAATCGCTGGAATGAGAGATTCAGTCAGTTTCGTGAATCTCACATCATGCAAACTTGTCTTGGAAGAGCAGAGTGAAGGAAGCTCCTCACTGGTTGTTTACAAGCAGGTGTGGAAACAAACTTCGGGCGGGTTGACGAGACTGTGACATTTTCCAAAAGTGACAAAGAGCGTGACGGTTTGGGAAACCCCCGTCGGACATTTGAAACCACAGCAAATCTTTTTGGACAATTTCAAATCCTCAGGATTCAGAGAGGAAAAATAGAAACTAATTTCATTGCCTTTCTAGAAAAGTCTGTGTTTTTTTCCTTTTGTAAAAAAAAAAAAGGCAAGGTGGGTTTCAGTATTAGAGCTGACAGATGCGGGTCAGATAGCTTTAAACCACTGTGACTAACTCCAGTGTTTGAGCCCGCAGGTGTCCCGACTATCTGACAGGAGCTGATAGGTTGATGCAATATGGTAATTGGTTCACCTGAGGTGTGAAAGGCCCTCAGCCAGAGTCAGCGTGCTAATCACACCTGTACACACACACACACACACACACACACACACACACACACACACACACACACACACACACACACACACACACACACACTTGTTTCCGTCCAGTGATGTCAGGTCTCCTCAGCTCAGGCTTCAGGCAGAAAATGGTAATACAGTTTCTAAGTAGAAACAGTGATTTTGGCCTGCCGGCAGTAGTGGTTCAGTCAGTGGGGCCAGGCTCAAAGGTGGGCCTCTGTGGGAGAGTCACATGGATTATGAGAGATGCTTTTAGTAATGCTATGATGCCCCAGCATTCATTTTCCTCTGTAAACAACCAATCACTTCAAAGAGTAAGTAAACAAAATGATCTTCAGTTTCAACTGAGGCGAATCAGCAGAGAAATACGGCACTGCTTTATTGCTTCTTCTGATTGGTTGCGCAGCCACCAATGCTCACGCTGTCTTTTCACTGTGTTCAAACTACAGAAGTGAAACTCATAAGCTGCTCTAACTCTAAATTTTAGATTAACCAGACACAGTATAAGGATTGCAAATGTCGCTGAATCCTAAATAGAAATCTATGGCACAGTTCTGAAATGCCAAAGATGGAAGCTGTCCTGTCACAACCTCCAGAGGCCCAATCAATAGCTGCATGAGTTGATTGTGTTTGCTCAGAACAGGCTCGCAGCAGCTTTAACTGTGTGCTGACAGACATATTTGTTACTGTAACAAAGGCGTACTTAATTGTCTGTATTCATTTTCTTGGCTCACTATAACCATACAGTGAGACAGAATGGGGATAAATACAACAAAAATAAAACTAGTACCGGTACCGAAAAAATAAGATTTATTCATAACACACGTGAAAAGACCCAGGAAAACCAAGTTAATGAAAAAAAACGATAACAAAATAACGCTGAAAACCAATAAAAATCCTGAAAACCATACATTTCACACCTGAGCCTAGACTCTCGCGGCCCGGTACCGGTCCGAGGCCCGGGGGTGGGGGGCCGCTGCTTTAAGGCATCTTTTGCCCTGGTTTTTGCTGGAAGAGTCGCTCTCTGTTACTCTTGAAGAGTCTTACTCTTATGTGCTAAGTGTATAGGTGTGAGAGTGGATGGTATTTGATAGCTCGCCTCTCTCTGTAGGATTGAGCAGACAGAGCTGATGGATCGATAGTTTTGAAACAAAGTGATTGATTCGATTTATATAATGATGTTGTGTACGTTAAGCTGGTCAGCTGTGTATGCCCACATGTTCAGACAGCTTCAAAACCCCCAAGGAACGTCAAGGAGTCAAAAGCACGAGCTGTTGTATAATATCCCTCTAATGTTGCTGTCATCTTGCCTCCAGTTTAATGCAGCTATATACTTTTGCAACGTAA
Organism: Maylandia zebra; assembly: GCF_041146795.1. Lineage (NCBI taxonomy): Eukaryota > Metazoa > Chordata > Actinopteri > Cichliformes > Cichlidae > Maylandia > Maylandia zebra. The sequence continues at coordinate 35,218,570 of NC_135175.1, read as the reverse complement.
ACAGTTTGAAGCGCTCCTCCATTTCAATTCAGAGGCGCTGAAGTCTCAGATAAACGCCGCGTCGTGTCAACGGGATCCGATTGCACTGTGGAGTCGCTAAGTTCTTTATAGGCTAAAACCTCTAATCCTCACAGATGTTTACATAGCATTTAGCTAGCCTTTCTGACGGACAGGAGAGCCTCTGCTGTGTGTCTCTTTGTGTGTGTGTGTGTGTGTGTGTGTGTGTGTGTGTGTGTGTGTGTGTGTTATGTAAGGATCATTTCAGGTCATTTCTGTGCTGACACAATCGATGTCAGTTTTCACTTTTTGTAGCTATTTCTCGTGTGCTCTTCAGCGTCGCTCTCTGGTTTCACTTACAGTGGGGCAAAAAAGTATTTAGTCAGCCACCGATTGTGCAAGTTCCCCCACTTAAAATGATGACAGAGGTCAGTAATTTGCACCAGAGGTACACTTCAACTGTGAGAGACAGAATGTGAAAAAAAAATCCATGAATCCACATGGTAGGATTTGTAAAGAATTTATTCGTAAATCAGGGTGGAAAATAAGTATTTGGTCAATAACAAAAATACATCTCAATACTTTGTAACATAACCTTTGTTGGCAATAACAGAGGTCAAACGTTTACTATAGGTCTTTACCAGGTTTGCACACACAGTAGCTGGTATTTTGGCCCATTCCTCCATGCAGATCTTCTCGAGAGCAGTGATGTTTTGGGGCTGTCGCCGAGCAACACGGACTTTCAACTCCCGCCACAGATTTTCTATGGGGTTGAGGTCTGGAGACTGGCTAGGCCACTCCAGGACTTTCAAATGCTTCTTACGGAGCCACTCCTTTGTTGCCCGGGCGGTGTGTTTTGGATCATTGTCATGTTGGAAGACCCAGCCTCGTTTCATCTTCAAAGTTCTCACTGATGGAAGGAGGTTTTGGCTCAAAATCTCACGATACATGGCCCCATTCATTCTGTCCTTAACACGGATCAGTCGTCCTGTCCCCTTGGCAGAAAAACAGCCCCATAGCATGATGTTTCCACCCCCATGCTTCACAGTAGGTATGGTGTTCTTGGGATGCAACTCAGTATTCTTCTTCCTCCAAACACGACGAGTTGAGTTTATACCAAAAAGTTCTACTTTGGTTTCATCTGACCACATGACATTCTCCCAATCCTCTGCTGTATCATCCATGTGCTCTCTGGCAAACTTCAGACGGGCCTGGACATGCACTGGCTTCAGCAGCGGAACACGTCTGGCACTGCGGGATTTGATTCCCTGCCGTTGTAGTGTGTTACTGATGGTGACCTTTGTTACTTTGGTCCCAGCTCTCTGCAGGTCATTCACCAGGTCCCCCCGTGTGGTTCTGGGATCTTTGCTCACCGTTCTCATGATCATTTTGACCCCACGGGATGAGATCTTGCGTGGAGCCCCAGATCGAGGGAGATTATCAGTGGTCTTGTATGTCTTCCATTTTCTGATGATTGCTCCCACAGTTGATTTTTTCACACCAAGCTGCTTGCCTATTGTAGATTCACTCTTCCCAGTCTGGTGCAGGTCTACAATACTTTTCCTGGTGTCCTTCGAGAGCTCTTTGGTCTTGGCCATGGCGGAGTTTGGAGTCTGACTGTTTGAGGCTGTGGACAGGTGTCTTTTATACAGATGAGTTCAAACAGGTGCCATTCATACAGGTAACGAGTGGGGGACAGAAAAGCGTCTTACAGAAGACGTTACAGGTCTGTGAGAGCCAGAGATTTTCCTTGTTTGAGGTGACCAAATACTTATTTTCCACCCTGATTTACGAATAAATTCTTTACAAATCCTACCATGTGAATTCATGGATTTTTTTTTCACATTCTGTCTCTCACAGTTGAAGTGTACCTCTGGTGCAAATTACTGACCTCTGTCATCATTTTAAGTGGGGGAACTTGCACAATCGGTGGCTGACTAAATACTTTTTTGCCCCACTGTATCAATATTTCCATGTGTGCAAAGATCTATAGAATGCATACATTCACTGAAGGCTTTTATCCACAGAGCAGCACTCTGCATCAAGGGCACAACTCATCCTCATTATACTTAACCTTTAATGTCTCTCATCATAGAAGCACAGTATGGACTTTAGATGGATTTTAGATTAAGTCTGGTTTTTTATTTTAATAAATCTGAAAACATTTATCTGATTTTAAGGTTTTGAGTGTATCCTGAATCACAACCTATGACAGTATGACAGCTAGGATACGCTCCAACGAGAAAGAAGATGGATGGATTGAGTTGTCAGTCTGAGAGGGACTAGCAGCTGAATGCTATGTTAACACTGTTTAACTAGGAAATGATAGCATGCTAATATAGCATGTTAATATAGCATGCTAATATAAAGTCTTTGGGTTGTGGCAGTTTCACAGAATTTATGAAATATAAATCAAACATAGTGAGTTCAGTGAGACTGAAAACTTAAGCTCTGTCAATAGAATAGAATAGAAAACCCTGGGCAGATCATATTTACATATACAGGTAGAGATATATATATAACTGACCCATGCATTTTGCAACTGGCTACCCCATTTACATTTCTTTTGATTGCCCTTTTGATTGCTCTATATTTGCAAGCCACTTTGCAACCCGCCACCAACCCAGCTCTTCCCTTCAGGCTGTCTGACTCTGTTGTCATTGGTGCTCACAGGGTTTTCCTGCTGGTCTTCTCACCTCTAGCTTTCTATGTGTCTGCATGGAAAAGTAGGCAGGTCACATAACGGAGGTGTACTACAAAATAAAGCAAATTATTGCATATGAACTTTTAGTTGCTCTAACAATGGAGTGATCGAAAAGTCTTGCGGAACAGGTCTATAAGTCTTGGATCTCCAGGATGAATATCATTCGCTCTACAGTTAATCATATAATCATAATTAGCCAATATTAATCTCTGGCTCTCTTCCACACTGTGTCTTTTTTCATGTCTCCTTCCCTAACCCTCCAACCAGTTGCAATAGATGGCAGCCTAGTTCTGCCTGAGGTTTCTTCCTGTCAAAAGGGAGTTTTTCTTTCCCACTGTCACCAAGGGCTTGCTCATAGAGGGCTGTCTGATTTTGGGGCGTTCTGTGTATTCAGGGGTCATCTTGATGAACAAAAGACTCCTGAATAAAAGGAGGATCATTTCACTTGACACGCTTCTTTCAGTGCTTCTTACCATTAAGTCATTCATTGATGTTGCTCCACAACATTCACGTCTTGAGTCTTAAACCTAAAAAGTCAAACTCTGTAACTCTTCCAATTCTTTTCCGACGTCGTGTTAGCATGTAGGTGAAGAATGAGACGTTTCCTTGCTCTGATGAAAGGTGTTTGTTGCGTGACAGGCTTCTTCTGTGGTGTTTCCTCACAATAACACACAGTCCTCTGCTGTAACCTATCTAATTTGGTCAGCATAGTCCTGCCCTTGCTAACAGGCACTAGGACAGTGATGGGGAAGACAAAAACTCAGGGATGTAAGATGTTTTAAAGTAAAATTAGCGTATAAACAGAATTTAGGAAAAACATTTTAAAAACTGATGAGCTTTAGACTTGAACAAGCAATTTATCATCAGGAAATCCACATGGACACGGTGTCTCTGACCAAAGCCTCTGTGTGTGTGTGTGTGTGTGTGTGTGTGTGTGTGTGTGTGTGTGTGTGTGTGTGTGTGTGTGTGTGTGTGTGTGTGTGTGTGTCCCGCTGCTTACTCATTACATCTGCCTGGTTGTGACAAAAATAATCATGTGTGTCTCGCGCACACACTCACACAGTCCGTGTCATCCTCTCTCTGCTGATGTTACTGTTATTACTGAGTGCTGATGTCGACAACCCCTGTTTGGGAGCCAGCAGCATTCGCACACGCACACACACACACTTACTTGCTGACCCGAGTAGTTTTTCATTGCTCAGTCAATGAATCAGCACGCGCAGACACACACACTCAGTGGAGAACACAGTGTCTAGACCTTAAACTTGCCATCTCTTCGTTCTCACAGACATAACTGTTTGGTGAGGAAGCGAGCGAGTCTGCTGGCTGAACTGGATCTCAGACCTAGATCTCGGCCCACAGACTAACGTCTGTTTCACAACAAAGTGTGGACAGTTAGTCGTGTATAATTTTAAAAAGCAAGATGTCTGTGAAGATTCTCAGTCATCCAGGTCATCGAGGAATTCGCATGATAAGGTGGGGCCAGGTTTCACAATGAACTCACCCGAAACTCTGGCTGATTGGGACCCACGCCCAGTTTCACACCTTGGCTCAGGCGATTAGAGGATCATCAGGGGGTCCTTTGTCCCTCTGTGGGGGGAAACTCCCACTAGGTTTATATCTGGGACTCTCCACCATTTGACCTTAGAACTGAAGAAGCTTCTCGGATGAGAGGTGAAACGTCTTCAAGCAACTTAAAGAAGTCCAGACGCTTTTCTTTCCAAGCTCCTTTAACTTTAAAAAGCAAGCTAAACGTAACTCCTCTGATTTGGAGTAAAATCGCAGAGTGCTAGGATTAGGAGATGAAGCAAAGTAACTTACCTGATTAAAGTGTGCTCTGAAAAGTTCAGGTGAGACATGTCTGCCTTTAAGACCCTCCACACAGAACTTGTATAAAAAGATGAATGCAGTCAAACCACTGTTGATGATGTCGCACTCAAATTAGTGATTTGACTGCTGCAATGCTACCAAGCTTGGTTAGTGGGTCGTATCAGTAAACTATAGAGTTCAAATGCACAGACACTCAATCATTCAAAGTACAGGAGCTCAGACTGTTTGGCAGGAGCCATATTATTGGTCACATGATGTCATTAAAAATGCTCCAAAAGGCCACTCAGCTGAGGTGAAGCCTAGCAAACAGCTCCAGCTGCCTGTGAGGTGGAAGTGAGCCTCAAGTGGACAACAGAGGAACTGCAGCTTTATCATTTCTGTGTTGGTTTCCACTTGTTTTATTTGTCTAATCTTCATATTTTATGGAGACCTAAAGCATTATTACGCTGCACTTTATTGTGGCGGGATTACTCGCTACCTGACTGGCGAGTTTTGTTCACAGCCAATGTCAGGACAGCTGTTTGTAAAGTAACCTAAATTTTAAACTGTATTATTGATATTTATTCTCATTGGCCTATTTTCAGTATTCAATACAACCCTCCACTCCCCACCCCAAAACCTAAATAAATTGTACAATGATTAATTTAATAACAAAATGCTAATGAAGCAAATGAGATACAAATGAAAACTAATATATGCAAATTAATATTGTCCTAATTTTCAGAGCAAATCTATGCATATATGTATCTCTTAAAATAATAGAAAGGAAGGAAAACTGTGATCTGTTGATTTCTTTTTAATAGATAGATAGATAGAACTTTATTAATCCCTCGGGTGGGTTCCTCTGGGAAATTTGATTTCCAAAAAAGCACAGCACCGACAGAAGTTACAGAGTTACAGAATATTACACACACATATATATAAATACAGAGACAATATAAATAAAATATACGAAGGGGATAAATAGAATAAATAGGACTAAAAAATAAAAATACAAGTGAATTGCACATTTCAAGTATTGAGGTCTATTGCACTGTTGACTATTTACAAAAGTATTGCACAAAAGGTATTGCACAGTGAGGTGAAGAGGCTGTGCAATAGACTGATTTATGGGAGAAATGTACTTGTACAATGTAATGTAATATGTTTACTGGTTTAATTTAGGTTTTTTTTTCATGCTTGAACTTTGCCATGATTTCTGAAAGTTGTATGAAGTATTGCTGTGGTTGGTGCACTCCATATGGTGTTCCTGTTCATTTTGTCTTGCATTTAAAAACTTTAGAAATAAAACAGGGGGAAAAAATCAGTCCATGTGTTTTTATAATAAAAATAAATCCGAGTGATGTTCGCTGAGCCTCAGCGTTCAGAGAGTTTACCAAATATTTCTTGCATAATAAAATAAAGCGTTCTGAGAAGTGATGTGATTTTTAGCTGGAGCCCAAAGGCAGCTGCTGACATTTGACAGCTGAACTGTGTCTAACTTGATTAATGTCACTCCGCCTGATGTCAGCACACCGTTACACTCTGTGCACCGATCAGTAACACACACTCTTTAAAAACAGAGCGCTGATAAATGTGACTGCTGAACCCACAGAACATGCAAACTCAGGCAGGATTCAAACCAGCAACCGCCTCTTTGTCCTTTGTCCTCCACATCCTGACCCTCCTCCTCCTTTCTCTTTTCCTTTATTCTTAGTTTTATCTTCCTCATCATTCTTCTTTTATTCTTCCTCTCCTTCTCCGTTACCCCATTTCTCGTCTTCTTCTTCACTTCTCTTCCTTTTTCTTTCACTTCTCCTCTTTAGCCTCCTTCTTATTCTTCTCTTCCTCACCTTCTCCTCTTCTTGTTCTCCTTCTGTTAAATTTGTTTAAATTTACCTTTTTTTCAGACTGATTCATTTCCTCTTAATCTTTGATTCTATGTATTTCTTCACCCTTTGGATCTGAAAGAGCCTCCTTCATCATTACATCAAACACACACACACTTTACCTGTGTGTGTGTGTGTGTGTGTGTGTGTGTGTGTGTGTGTGTGTGTGTGTGTGTGTGTGTGTGTGTGTGTGTGTGTGTGTGTGTGTGTGTGCGTGCGAGCGAGCGAGAGCAAGAGAGAGGCTCTCCTGATGCCAGTAATAATAACAGCATGATTGTTGAGTAGCTAATCAACGCACTACAGAGTTAATGAGCCCATATAAGAGGATTGAGGTGTGTGTGTGTGTGTGTGTGTGAGTATTTTAGAGAGAGGTAACCCCAGAGCCTCTGATTTTCTGTAGCACCCAAACACAGAAATAAAACTGAAGTGAAAACTCACTTTTTAGGAGACGTACATGCACACATTTTTCATACAAACTGGTTGTGAAACACACACAGGCTGAAAAACACACATGCACGCACACACACACACACACACACGTGTGTCACGTAGCTTGTGTCACATCGAGGATCCCCTCAGTCTGGAACAACAAGCAGGGAGAGGAGCTGCTGCAAAACACGAACACACACACACAGAGTGGAATAAACCCACACTTTAAATGTAGCAAACACACAGACACACGTGTGATGTACAGCAGAGCGAGGCAGACCCTGGATGAGCTGAGGTCTGCACTGAGAGGCAGACAGAGAGGCTTAAGAGATCAAACCAGAGGAGCAGCCAGCTGAGAAAAAGTCTTATTAGACTTTCTAAAATCACCAAATCAACACTGAGAGACTCTGTCTGTCACACAGGTCTGTCACCAAGTCCTCAGATCACTGCTGCCTAAAAACTCACACCACTCAGCGATGTTGCAAAGAGGGGAATTAGCTTTAAAGTCCGACACTGTTACTTGTATCAGGCTCTAAACGTGCTTCCTTCTGCTGTAAAGCCGAGATTTGAACCTGGGAGTGTATGGGGACTGACTCAGTGCTGGAGACAGCCTCGAGTGGACATTAGAGGAACTGCAGTTCGTGGTACGTTCTGTGCTAGCTTCATCTTTCAGCTGTTTGAAAGATGCTACACTTCATGCTAACTGACACACATGCTAAAGTTAGCATAGCAGGTCAGTGTGCTGGAACGTCCTTTTATTCTGGAGCAGCTGAAATCCTGCTGGTGTTTAAAGAACTTGTGTACTTCAGCAGCAGTTATACGAGGTGACGTGTGTGTGTGTGTGTGTGTGTGTGTGTGTGTGTGTGTGTGTGTGTGTGTGTGTGTGTGTGTGTGTGTGTGTGTGAACCTAACCCAGTCTGAAATGTCCTACCCTTTGGCTAACTCTGCCCTTCATTTAGTTCTTGTATCTCTGTGTGGTTGTGTGTCCTCACCTGACTGTCTCTGTCTCTACCTGCACATGTCCACGTTCTTTTCTTTGTGTTGTGTGTACTTTTGTGACTCAGCTTCCTTTGTATTCTCAGTACTACTAACCCCAACGCTTTGAAGTGTTACAATTAGTTTCAGTTTTTGTGTACTCTCAATACAAGAACATTGTGTTGTTACTTTGTAGCTCTTGTATCGTCTAATTGTGTGAAAAGCATTTTTCCCATGGGTGGTGGCTGACTGTCTAAGCCGGTCATTTCCAGCTTTATATTTTCCCTCTTGGACTGGTTAGAGTAGCTTTGCATGATTGACAGTTCAAAATAAGCCCGATTTCTCTCATCCTGGGGCAGCAAAGTGAAAGACAAAATATAAAAACCTTCTCGTCTCGACGTCTGCTTCAGCATGAGCACATGCTGCTGCCGCTGTCATCGTTCTCCATGTTAAATATGTTTTCACTTCCTGCAGACACAGGCAGAGGCTGTGATATTTCAGAAACACTTCTAGGTCCTTTTAATCATCTTTAATCAAAATAATATGGACACACAGGGCTTTGCTGCTGCATTTACGATCTGCTGCTAACATAAACATTTACAGGAATACCGTTTTGTGATTCAGAGCGTGCTGCTGTAAAAACAGTCTCGGAAAATTATGTGTGTGTTTAAAGAATGCTAACATAAAACAGCGTTGCAGCGCTCTCCCCACGTCCCAAACCTAGCTTACATTCCTTGCTGTGTCTCTTTCAGGTGTTCTCCGGCATCTTCACAGCAGAGATGGTGTTGAAGATCATCGCTCTGGATCCATACTACTACTTCCAGACGGGCTGGAACATCTTCGACAGCATCATTGTCTGCCTCAGCCTCATGGAGCTCGGCCTGTCCGATGTGGAGGGGCTCAGCGTGTTGCGCTCCTTCAGGCTGGTAAATCACACCGATTGTCCCACATTTACCACCAAATTCAACAAAGGGGTGGCTTGAATTAAAATGTTGTTGATCATTACAACACGTAGTTCATCAGCCAGCTGATTTCTGATTGATTTGGAAGGACTAAAAATCCTGAAACCCAACTAAGGATGTAATTCCTGAGTAATTAAATTAAATTTCAATGTATTTTATTTTGAATAAAAATCTAATTTTATTTATCTACAAATACTTAAAGGTAGGTACATTAGAGTAAATGGCTAACAAGTCAGTTTTTACAAGAAACAAAGAAATGCACTTGTTACATTTTGTCAGATCTTAGCAGGAGAAATAGTTTCTAAAACATGTTGATAGAAAGTCACATGGTGTCACATTACCCTCGTACAGGCAGTCTGACATTAGAAAGCACATTCCAATGTACAAACACAAGAACAGCTACATCCGCTCTCTGTTTCATTAGGAATTATTAAAGTGGACATCGCAGTATATTCATAGTCAGGAGATAATAATTAAGCTGGAAACTCAGCTGATGGGCAGCTGAAGGCCCAATGAGACGGCAGTGTTCAGCGGGATGTTTCGCACCTCGCAGAGGACGTGATGATTGGCTGATAATGAGCGGTGTCACTCAAAATATAAGTTCCACTGTGTCCAATTTTGCTTCACCGGCAAACAAGGAAAACAAGATGAGGACAGTAGTGGTCACACACACACAGACACACACAGACACACACAGACACACACACAGACACACAGACAGACACACACACTGACACACACACAGACACACACAGATCCTCGCAGGCTGTCTTCATCAGTCTGCGTCGATCTTTCTAAGTGTCACTCTGGGTATTGTCAGGTTCTACCAGAGGCAAACACACTCACACACACAGACTCGCACACACTAATAAAGCCACTCTGATGTTTGAGCCTTTCTTCTGCGCCGGCCTGGTTTCTTTGTTTTTTCTTCCTCTGTTCTGTTTCTCTTTTGTTCCTCTGTTTTCTCAGCCGTGCTCTGTAATTTTGAATACTGTTTTTTTCTTTCTCTCCTTTCTCTCTGATGCTGACCTTAATTTTGTTTCATGCTTTCATTGTCTTTGAGTCTTCCTCTCTCTTTCGGTTGATTTATTGAAAATAAAGAGAGAAGTAAAAAAACACCTGTGAGTCCAAAAACGACACAAAGCCCCATCTGTGGCAATATGAGTATGCAGCTTCAGACACGATCGTCAAATGAACTTCAAATAAATAAAATCAGCAATTTTCCTCAAATCTTCGATTTAAATTTCTGTTTGTTTTGTCAGACTTGTTAAAGATCCAAATATCTCTCAATCTTAGAGACATTTACACCATTTACTTCAGACAAACATGACATTTCAGGCAAAGCTGATGAAATTTAGCAGATGAACACAAGGCAACTTGGCTATCATCCTAATAAAAATGGAGGCTAGGCGCTTGGTTACTGCGGAACTGCCGAGCATATTAACCATGACAGGCCACACCAAACTCTCCTCAGAAATCCTGTATTGAAGTTTTACAGACACCCATCATGTGATGTTAATTATTCTTGACATGTGACCATAGGATCAGATGAATAAGGTCCCAACCACACAGGCCTAGAGACCAGTCAGTGACCAATGAGTGGTTGCTAGGGAAAAAGGTGTATTCCCCGTAGGGCTGGGCGATATGGCCTAAAATTCATATAATGATATGATATAATTTGAAGCACGTGCGGTAATAATATATATCACGATATATTCTTTTCTTCTGTATAACGTATTTTCCACACTAAAAATCCTTTAATTTTCTCAAAAATCGAGAGTGTGCCTTATGTATGAATTCTGGTTGTGCTTACTGACCTCAAACCGATTTCTGTGTGCAGAAATCTGTTAAAAAAAATGTTTTAGTACAACTTTGGTAAGCCGCACAGCTTGATGGATTGTCAGAGCATTATGGCTGCCGTAGTGAGGAGCTTCGCGAAGTAATCTGGGTCCAAAACTCCGTCAACTTCAGGTCCCAAAGTCAAACAAACACTGAGAATTAAAAACGGTCTAAATTCTTTCATCTTTAAAAGAATCATCAGCGTTGCTGCTTTATCGGGTGTAACAATTAAGTTTTACATCGATGCATCCATGAAAACAGAATTTATTAAATTTAACAGAGACAGAAGTTAACAGGAAGTTAGCTCGCTAGTTTACACCTAAACATTTCATACCATGTTCTGACTGAGAGATTTCTGAAACAATTCAAACGTACAGCTCTGCTATCACTTCCAACATAAATGAAGACAGAAACTAAACAGCAGTGGCCTTTGAGGGGTTACTGAAGTCTGACTACCTGATATATAATGTTGTGCTACGTGATTGCTAGCGACACAGCTATGTTAGCATAACATTAGCACAATGAAGCTGGAGGATGAACGCCAACTTTTTTTCCACTCATTAAAAGTTAACGTGAGGGATTCTGGTGGTCAGGGACAAATGCAATCGCATAGCAGGATGCTGTACACGGGCCAAACTTCAGTCAGGAGAACAACTGAGATCATTCATCCACAATACGAGGTTAGTTATTAATATACTGCAACAACATGGGAATAGAGCAGCTGCGAGAGAATTCAACATTAATGAATCAATGTTACGGAAGTGGAGGAAGCGCAGTTTTTGGCTTTCCCCATATTTCAAAAGGGCTTCATCTCTTTGCTGTGACTGTCGCCGGCCATAATTTGCAGATGATAATGGTTTTAGCCACTGCGATGCTTTCGACCAAAACAGGCGCCGCTTGATGACATCATCAACATGCGCTATCGCGATAGAGCGATATAGTCAAAATCTCTATCGTTGGCCAAATTTATATTGTTTCTATCGTATATCGTTTATATCGCCCACCCCTAATTGCCCGTCCTCCTTGTGATTGCTTTGACCACCAGTATGTTGCTGCAGTTGTAGTTGGAATGGACGTCATGCACCTGCTCACAAACACTGCTCTCTGGGCTGCAGTCAAACTGTGCAAAGTGTGACACAAACCAGAAATGAAGAGTTTACCTTCAAAGTAATAGTTGTGTCTTTGCAACATGTTGGCTGCAGTGCTGAGGCACAACGTTTAATTTGAAGGAGAATGTCTGTGTGGTTTTTCATGTAGCACTGTCTTCACATCTGATTTAACCTAGAAACAGCCATAGGAACCACTGCCAACTTCCATTTTTCCCTAGCAACCGATAGCTCAATTACATCCAATATGGCAGACAACTCTTGAGCAATGTGCCCATGACATCATCTGAGAAACCTGGTTTTAGCTCTGCTGTCTCTTCCTTTTCCTCGCTTCCCTTGCAGCTACGTGTTTTTAAGCTTGCTCGCTCATGGCCAACTCTCAACACGCTGATAAAGATCATCGGGAACTCTATGGGCGCTCTGGGCAACCTGACGCTCGTCCTCGCCATCATCGTCTTCATCTTTGCCGTGGTCGGCATGCAACTGTTTGGGAAAAACTACCAGGTAACACTTCTGACCCAGACTAAGGTACGGGCCTGACGTCGCTTGTTCAGAACATTGAGCTTCTTTCTGCCGCCTCTGCAGGAATGTGTGTGTAAGATCTCCAAGGACTGCACTCTTCCTCGTTGGCACATGAAGGACTTCTTCCACTCGTTCCTCATCGTCTTCAGGGTGCTGTGCGGCGAGTGGATAGAGACCATGTGGGACTGCATGGAGGTCGCAGGGCAGCCGCTCTGCATCCTCGTCTTCATGCTGGTCATGGTCATCGGAAACCTGGTGGTGAGTTCCTACCTGCTTAATCAAAGAATCCCTCTGGAATTTTGACTTTTAGGAGGTGTGACTGACTTATACTGGGTATGATCATCTATTGGACTAAGCTGGAATGTCCGTTGTGCTCCAGCCGGTCAGTTGGTGTTGGCAGTCTGCAAGTTAAAACAAATGTTTTGAGGAGATGTAAAACTTTAGCATCATTAGCAAATTAGCGTCATTGGCTAGCTATTTAACATTGGTCCATGTAGTCTCACGGTCATTGTCAGTCTCCAGAGACAGTCACTTTAAATGACTCGACATTGGCAAACTGGAATGTTGTTCAGAAGGAGGAATGGCTGCTTTTGACCTAAGTTGGTGCAATGATGTATTCAACCCAAACACAAAGGTTTTACACTTCGAATACTGCTGTAAGATATTATCATAGCTCACCATGAAGTCTAATGATTTCTCTCACTTTTCTCAAGGCTGTGTCCCTTTGTCCCCCTGGGTCAATGTGAAAGAGAAGTTAGACCCTTGAAATCCTGTTGTTGTCAGACAGCGTCCATAAGCTTCTCCTTGGATTCTGATTGTCAGGAGAATCTCAGCTGATGAGTGTTTCAATGCAGTGTGAGGAAGATTTTTCACAAAAGTTGAGATATTTGCTTCAGTGTAGTGAGAGATGCTGGCTAACTTTGCTCATAACTGTGAGCAAACTGAGTTGGTAGTTGTGTAGTTGTGTGTGTCTGTGCAGGTTCTTAATCATCCAGGTCATGGTCCAGTCCAAAGTGCTTGAATCAAAGGCCAGCTGTCTTCTATCCAAGCACTTTGGACCGAGTCTACAGTCGTTAGGGTTAGAGTTAACTGTAATTCAGCATTTTGGCTAAACAGAGCTCATTAAAAATAACTGTTGGGCAGAAGAGAAAGGCTGTGTTTTGGTCAGCAGGTGGGCTTTCCTGACCTGACTTAGCCATGTGCTACCGCGGGTATCGAATCCTGCTTCGAGTCGAGGCTGAGGGATGAAAATGTGACAGCTCAGCCAGCTCGGAGAAGACTTGTGGTCCACAGAGGAGGGATGCTTGCTGATTTTGATGGCCTTCGCCATCACAACATACATATCCAAAAAAGTCATTTATTTCATCTTATAACTTTCATTATTAAGAACTTTCCAGAGCAAATTCTTGAAGCTGAGCTCCTTTGACCAATAAATACATTTCACTTGTTTTATGCTCGTTCCATTTTTATGTGTTTTGTTTTTACTTGGACTGTATTAGCAGTTTAATTTTTGTGTAGACTAAGTGTTATCTCACACACACAGACACACACACACAGACACACACAGACCAATGCAGGGAGCACTTGACAAAAGGAGAACAGAAAAGATTTCCTTTCTTCTGATAACTATCTGCCATCTCATCTTACCCAGCACCCCCAACGCGCACACACACACACACACACACACACACACACACACACACACAGAGAGAGCTCGTTTTACCTCTCTTACTATACAATGCAACCCCCTGCTAGCATGAACACGTCACCTCTGCACGTCTAAACACATCAATCAATCAGAGTGTGTGTGTGTGTGTGTGTGTGTGTGTGTGTGTGTCTGTCTGTCTGTCTGTCTGTCTGTCTGTTGGGGGAGAGGGATTATAGTAGTATGTAACTGGAGAAGAGAAAGTTCCACGATCAGATGGTCAAATGCCCCCCCCCCCAAACACACACACTCATTCAAGCACACAAGTCATAGCTGAAGTGAGACGATATTATTCACCACTTTGTCACATGCAGGGTGTGTTTGTTATTACTTTGTTCCGCAGCATTAGTAAAAAAAACAAAAGTACTGGTCACTTGTGAGCTGGCAGAGTTGACACGTCTCTGAAATAATAATGAGTAAGTTCAGCAGTCAAACTACATCTGAACCAGATTTTGAGTAAATATTAGTAAGTTTTCCTCTACAGTAAGATTTCAATACACCTGTCAGGACAGGTACTTGGCACACCTCCTTTATGCCTTTAATCATTTTTAAAAACCTTATCATCATACACTCATACCCCGTTTCATCAGGGCTAGATTGGGGTTCAGTACCTTTTCCCGTACTTCGAGTAGCTGAATGTCCAGTAACAACCTTGTGATTAAAGCCTGACTTGCTCTACCTCCTCAGCTATAGAGGATATTCCTCTGTGGAATAACGTGGGAGGATATCTGACTGAAATGAATGCAAGCAATAAAGCCGGTCATCAACTTGTGTTTGGCCTCACCGGACAAAAATAAAATCCATAATAAGCTTTTATTTCAAGTAGTCTGAGGTGAAGCCTGATTCCTGCACCTCCTCCTAACTTTGGTTTCAAGACTGAGCTGAAGTTAATTTTCTTCAAATTCTGGAATCCCCCTTACTGTAAACATTAAAAACACTGAAATAAAATCCCAGCACTTGAAAGTGTCACTTTAGCTTCTTCTGCTGTATGCATGATTTCCTAGTTTGTCTCAGCTGTTGTGTTTCTGGCTCTTCCCTAATTCTCAGTGGATTGTAGATGAATTTATCCCATAAATATGCTTCTGCCTAGAACCGGGATCTCAGGGTGACATTACTCACAAAGACGAATACAAGATTTTCTTTTTTTTAAATTAACCAAAGTACAACAGGTCAAACAGATAAATCAACTCGTGAACAGGAGATGTTTGGGCAGCAGAGGAAACTAGGTGCTGCACCGATGCTACCTTTTCTTTTTTGGAATAAAAATATCTTGGATTGAAAGTTTTTAGTTTTTTTCTGGATCTGTGGAACTAGATCCATCTCAAAATGTTTTATTGTTAACAAACAGTACATCATAGATTTGTTGGTATGGCTCCATAATCGTTGATGTCCCAACATGAGCCTGATGCAGGGAGAGCAGCAGCCAAACAGATTCAGCAGTTTATAGCATTATTATTCTAAACTGCATTTATGTTTTAGCAGCAGCAGGTGTCTGAGTAGCAGTCAGATCTTAGCGTATATATATCCCAACACCAGAGTTTGGGGTCCAAATATAACTGGATAAATAGAATATATTAAATAAATATATTTAAATAAATATATTTAAAGGATGCTTTACATGACAAAGAAAGCAGGATCAACAAATGTGGAAAAAGGAGCTTGAATACAATTTAATTTTACTCCTTAATTTCCGTTTTTATCATTTTCATTTGTTCCCTGGGCTCCTCGTTCTGTCCCTCCTCTTCCTTGTCTAGTCTTCACAGCCTGTAATATACTCTGTAGTGGATTCTCATATTCACCAGTCAGTGGATCATGAAATGTGTGTGCGCGCAGCAATAATAGAGTCTCACTCATCTATTTAGCTTAATGGTCTCATGGATATTTAATAATGAGCTTGATAGGCCAGACAGCTCACACACACACACACACACACACACACACACACACACACGCAGACAAGCATGCCGTCAACAGCCTCTTATTCCGTCCTCAGTGACAGGAATTGTATCTCCTCCTACAGAGGGATATGCTGACCTGAGTGAATGAGTGTGTGTGTGTGTGTGTGTGTGTGTGTGTGTGTGTGTGTGTGTGTGTGTGAACCTTTGCTATTCATGTGATTTATCCTTTTAGAAATGGCCCCATTGTGCACACCTCAGCGTGCTTAGGTGTGCACATGCCTTGCATGCGTTCACGTGTTTGTATGTGTGCATGACTTTTTTTTTTTGGTGGTGGTGGTTATAGGATGTCACGTTGTCAGACCTCATAACAGGCAGTGAGGAAGGAGGAAACAAGTGAAAGCATATCCAAATACTGTAAACAGACAGGAAGGAAAGCAGGAAGGGTAATTCAAGTTAAGGTAACTCGAGGTGATGCCAAAAGGAATAAAGAGGTGGTAACAGAGACAGAGAGAGAAAAGATCAAAGGAAAGGACAAGAGGGAGATGCCATTAAAGAAAAGCAGAGAAGATAAGGAAGGAGCAATGGGAAGAAAATAGGGAAGGAAGAAGGAAAAGGGGAGGAGAAAAGAATAAAAGGGAAGGAGGACAAAAAGTGGGAAAGGATAGGAGCAAGAAGAGGAACTCACAAAGTGAAAGAAGTGAGAAAAACTCAAGAAAAGAAGTTGTCAGTAGAACAAACAAGAAACAAATTCAAAGAATAAAAACAGAGTTAAAGGATTATTGCAGAAGGATGAGGAGAAAAGGTAAGGGGTAATAGAGACGTAAGAACCTGAGGAAGAAAGTGATAAAACTGATACAGTACAGGAAAGAAGGAGAAAAGTTGAGGAGGAAGAAAATGAAGAGGGAAGAAATGCAATAAAAGAAAGAAGAGGAGAATTTAGAAGCACAGGGTAAAAGAAAGGAACAAGAAAAGTAGTCTCATATGTAAAGACAGGAAAAGGGAGGAAATGGTACAAGGAAACTGAGGGTATAAAAGGAAGAAAATAGGTACTAGAGAAAAGAAAAGATGAAAAGAAAAACAGAAAGGAAGAGAAGAAGACAAAGGGAGAGTACGAGAATAAAAGAAATGAAGGAGGAAGAGAAAAGGTGAGGAAGGAAAAGGAAAACATTTTGGCAAGAGAACTAAAGAGGGAAAAGTAGTGGAAAAACTAAACAAGGAAGAAGGAAATGGTAAATGGTGAGAGGGAGAGAGCAGAAGAGGAAAGAAGAGAGGAAAATAAATCTGACACAGTTTCAAGAAAGAAATCAGAAAAAGCAAGAACAAGGCACAGAGGGAAGAAATTAAGCTTCCTGCTTCCTGTTTAAATAAAAGGAAATAAGGAGCAAAAGTAAACAGAAGAAGGAAAAGATGGAAAAAGTAAAAATGAACAGCGAGATGGAGGGGTACGAAGAACCAGAAAGGAAAAAGAGGAAGTAATAGAAGGAAAATGAAAACAAAAGGAACGAGAAAAGGTAAGAAGGAAAAGGAAGAAGTATGATAAGAAAGGAAGGAAGGAGGAAATAAAGAGATGGAATTAAAATGAAAGGGAGGAATTTAAAAGATGGAAAGACCAAAAGGGGGAAACACAGAAGGAGAACGAAGAGCGGAAGAAAAGTGAAAAGTGCAAAATAAAACACGAAGCGAAGCAGGAAAGGGAAAAATGAGGAGGAAGTAAGGAAAAAGAAGAAATACAAAAAAAAGGAAGTTTCACTTTAACGACTCAGAGTTTTGTCACGGAAACAGTTGGCGGGCAAGATGTGAGACATGGTTGCCGTGACACTGAACCTCACGATGTTACTCTAACACCCAGAAGGCACCGGGGCAGGAGAGAGGACCAGCTGTTCGCAGACCGACAGTATTGCACATGAGCACACAGATGACGCGTTACTGTAAGAGCTGATTCTGATTTTAATTAAAAACAGAATGCACACACACACACCTAATGATGTGTGTTTTTATTTACATTTGCTTAGCCAATCATATAGTGTGTGTGTGTGTGTGTGTGTGTGTGTGTGTGTGTGTGTGCACACACTCAGTGACGGCAGAAGGCCCACATCCTTCTGTCAAGATCTTGTTGGCAAAGCGAACCAAACTCTCAACACAGCCTCACACCAAATAGCCTTTAAGAACAGGACAGATCAGGGGTGGGCAGTCTCAGTCCACGAGGGCCGGTGTCCCTGCAGGTTTTAGATGTGGCCTCGAACCAACACAGCTGATTTAAATGGCTAAATTAGCTCCTCAACCGCTGTATTCCAATTCAGCGTCTGCAGCTTTAAAGGCCGCATTTTAAGGCCGATTACGTCACAGTGACACGACGAAGGCTGTCCCAATTGGAAGGCTGCTCGAAATGCGGCCCTCAAATGCGTCCTTCGTGGCCCAACATATCCCAGAATGCATAGCGTGGCGCTGGGTGTGGATAATTGTGCCGAAAAAAAACGGCGGATGAGGGGCCCCCGAAGAGTGAACTTTAAGTACTGAATATTATGTCACTTATTTATGTGCAAATGTTTAATAACGAAGAACATTAAACATTACTGTTGGCCACATGTCGGCAAAGTTATGTGACATTAGTGACGTTTGTACTAACTTGGTTTTAAAGCCTTTACTTTAAAATATACGTCGTTCAATAGCTGAACTTAATCTTACAGAGAATGATCAAAGCTCATGTAGAAACAAACAAACAAATAAACAAAAGGTTTTCTCCTTCATTTCTGTCAAACAAAGCTGTATGACACGTTTCCAGTGGTTAGTATCATGGTTGCTAGGCAACCTGGGCAGCGCGACGGAGGCTAGACCGTCCCATTTCACAAGCCTCGCACTTCCGGCCTTAGTGGTCTTTGAGTACGCGGCCCTTGAGGATCGTTGAGGCTGCAGACCCTGAATTGGGAAACAGCCAACATGTCCTGAAGTTCTCCAGAGGCCTGGTAACAAACTCATCATGTGATTCAGGTGGGTTGACCCAGGGTGAGACCTAAAACCTGCAGGACACCAGCCCTCGTGGACTGAGACTGCCCACCCCTGGGATAGATAGTTTGTCATTAAAGGTAAATGTGAAGTTGATTAAAGTTGTAAATCACTGGATTATCCTAATAGAGTAATGGATTCATTCATGTAGATCTCTGTCCTGATGTTCTTCAGAAACAGTTTCTGAGCTGCCTTTGTTCCTGGGCTTTTATTCTGAAAAGTGTTTCCTGCTACTTCCTGCAGACTGTGTTCCTGAACTGTGTGTGTCTGTGTGTGTGCAGCTGCACAGAGGGAACCAGATGTTTCTTTGCTTTTTCTCTTTATGACAAATGAGCGGCTGAATGTGTTTTCCTGAGCCAGCACTTGAGCAGCAGCACACCTGCCTCTGCGCTCCTCCTCCTCCACCTTCTCCTCCTCTTCTTCTCCTGTTTTTTTTCCACTTCTTTTCCTCTCCGTTCATTTATACATGTACATTCACTTTTATCATTGTCATTTTTAGCAGGGCCTCCAAAGCTGCTCAAACAGCACAAATCAGCAGTTTGAATTGTCTGACCGATTAATTACATATATGCTGGATGGATTATTCTTAGTAGAAGAAACATCTGGTGGTGGTCTTATATGAGGCGCTTCAGGTCAAAGCAGAAACAACACACGTGCGGAGGAAAATAAATGGTGGGATGCATCAACTCTGTTACATTAAATGTATATTTTTCTAAGACGAGTTTTATTATAAGTTAAAAATAAAACAACAGGATTCAGAACACAATGAAAAAGTGGACAATTATGGAAACCAGGACACGTTGGGCTTGTATTAATCAGTCCAGTGGAGATAAAGAATATTAACTCTTAGCACTAACAATCTTTTTATTTCCTCTGTGTCCGGAACATGGAGTTTATAATGATAAACCCCAAAAGCGCTACTTTTTGTGTAAAATGATTAAATGTCCATGCTGTAAACACTGAGAGGCTCGCAAACTGCATCCTCTCAGTGTCCAATACTGATGTTTAAACCCAGTGGATCGCACAGAACTATGAGCCTTATGATGGACTGAGAACCTGTCCAACCTCTCGTCCTGTGACAGCTGTGACAGGCTTGCCTCCTAACAGCACTCTACCCCTGACACCCCCACAGAGAGCACAGCTATCCTATTAAACAACCGTACAAACACCTGGTTGGATAATTATGACTGAACTGTTTTTGTTTGTTCATAGTTGTCCTAAAACATCTCCAGTACGTGATACCTAAGAGACAAACCCAGGGCAGAAAACCCAACACATCAGTTTCAGTTGCACATTTAGAACCACGTATGTGATTACTGACATGTGTAAAATAGGTTCCATCAGCAGCATGGATGCATGGATGATAGATGGACATATAATATGCTGTTCATCCAAGGGAGACATATAGGGCACTTGTGAAAGTTGCTTTGTATGTAAAACATTATATTCACCCATATATTATAAAATTGCAAGCTTTTGTGTTTATTACTTTATTAATTACAGCCTTTTGAAATTGGGTCATTTCTTTTGATTTCTCATTGGTTTCCTTAAAAAAATAAGCAATAACTACTAAGATCAGTAGTTATTACCACGGTTACCACAGAAACACTGAAAGAGCTGAACTTAATTTTAAGGTAAATGTTGAGGACCGAGTTGAAAAACAGGAGGAGTCTCAGGAATTATTAATTATTTATTTAACCCCCTAAAATCATATTTACAAAAGTAATAAATGTTGAGCTCATAAAAGACGTCAAATAAACAAAACTTAACAAACCAAATGAGTGCCCAAACACACATAACTGACCCACACATGAAATGACGCACAAGGGTCATACAATGGCTGAGCAGACCACTATGACACACGAGGGGTAACTAAACAAAACACAATTGTAAACAACAAACAATGCAGTATACTCTGGTTTGTTAATAAACTAAACACCAAAGAAGAAAATCAAAATCATTAAACACTAAACGCAAATATTTAATTAAATACAAATACTTTGTTTTTAAATGAAAGAAGACACACATTGTCCCTTTCAGCAGGAAGTGGTGGTGCGGTCCAATTATCCCTCTTTGTATTTAATGGCTTTAAACCTTGTCTGGCAACTCCCCGGGATCATCACGTTCCCATAGCTTCAGGTTGGGAGTATTAATCTGAAACACACTGAGTCTTATTCTGAATGCAAAATCCTCAAAACGCTCCAACCACAGATTGTGGGAAATGACAGACGGCATGTCCTCCTGTGGAAATGTGACCCTAACATGTCTTTTAATGATCAGTCTGAGGCTCCAGCGTTTCTGTTAGTGATTCTAAACCGTTTTAGTACAGCGTCCATATACTTTAGTTCACATCTCGCAGCCTTCTGCTTCTGTATTTGTACATTTTAGGTGTCCCTGTAACTCAGTTTGTCCTCCCTGTGTTCAAACATTATATAAAACAATATTACAGGCTAAGAGATAACCTCGTCCTCTCCTCGCCCGCTCTCTTTCTCTCCTCTTCCCTCTCTCACCCTTCTCTCTCGTTCTTCATCTCTCACGTTGCAAACGTTTTTTCCCAGGGGGCTTTGCTCACAGGGGTTTGTTGTGACGAGGAGAAGCACCAAAAGCAGATCGTGTTACCTGCCCATTCATCACCACCACCTCCCCCATGTGTGCGTGAGTGTGTGTGTGTGTGTTTGTTGCTCATGAAATTATCCAGGACAGCAGCAGCTGATTCTTGGGCTCTCCTCGACTACCCGAGATGAACTT
Source organism: Maylandia zebra (assembly GCF_041146795.1). Classification (NCBI taxonomy): domain Eukaryota; kingdom Metazoa; phylum Chordata; class Actinopteri; order Cichliformes; family Cichlidae; genus Maylandia; species Maylandia zebra. Next base: position 35,196,984 of record NC_135175.1, on the reverse strand, counting down.
CACTCAGAGCTGAGCGCTCCTGTATGCACAGTCGGTCTTTAATGATGAAAGTATTCAGCGAGTCAGCGACAGCGACCGTGATGAATGACGGGACTCTGTAGATCTGAGCGAGATGCTCGCTTTATTTCACAACAAACAACATCCAGCACATGCAAACGTCATCCGTGTCTCTGAAACGGACCCAAAAGCAGACACCAGAGAGACGAAGCTTTAACCAAAAGTCAGCAGTTTATTAGCCGAAGTCCAAAACAGAAAAACAAGGCAAGACTGAACTGGGATAAACTAAACTCAACATGAAAACATTGACGTGACGTGAATCTGAACAGGCACCTGTAAAAACTATGACTCAAAACATGAATAGAGACCTAAACAGACGAGTGAAAACAATCCAGAAAATATACTGTGACACGACACAAGACAAGCAGACGGACCAACACTGAGCAGAGAACGACAGAGGGCTTAAATACACAGAAGGGTAACGGGGGAAATGGAAACACCTGGGGAAACACAGCTGACACAAATAATCATGACACCACAGGGAAAAGTACACTAAGCACAAAGAGCATAGAAACAAGACTTTCAAAATAAAACAGGAAATGTGAAGAGACATGAACTGGGACACGCAAACTTGACACGAGATAGAGGGAGTGACAGAGGGACACAAGGGGAACCTACACAGAAGCATAGAAAAAACAAACCAGCAAACCAAACTTAAGAACAGCACATGATTTTAACATAAGAGCATAACACAAAATCACACAAACGCCGGCTCACAGACCCAGCCCCTGACACATTGTGAATGGGGTTAAAGATTGATCATTGTGTGCATCTCTAGGTCTTCCATAGCTCGTCTCCACTTAGTTCAAAGCTGCTAACCAAAACTAGCCGATGCTCACATATTACACCTATCCTTGCATCCCTTCACTGACTTCCAGTGAAATTCAGAATCCACTGTTACTAACACAAAAAGCTGTACGTGGACACGTTCCTGCCTTATCAACGCAGCCGGCTCTCCGATCGAACCCTTCTAACGGTCCCTCGCTCTGATCTTAAAACCAGAGGCGATCGTGCTTTTGAGGTTGGAGCGCCCAAACTGTGGAACAGCTTTCCTCAGTCAATGATCTCTGATTTTAAAATACACAGCAGGCAAAATTTGCTGTAATTTGTTTGGGCAAGAAAGATGAAGCTAAACCTGCAGTTCCTCTGATGGCCGCTCGAGGCAGGCTTCGACAGTGAGTCAGATTCCCACAGAGTCTCATGTTAACATGTCTGTCAAGCTTAGCTGATAACTCAGCACTCCACCCTTTCATCAACACAATGAAGTGTCTGAAACACCACCATGAAGGTAAAAACTGTGGCGTTTGAAACCAACAGGTGGCGTTACAGCCCATCGTTTGGGTTGTCTCTGATTTCGAGCTGGCAGTTTGACCCAAAATGTGCTTTTTGAAGTTTATCCAGGTTACCAGCATTTCTTTCGGTTCCTCTGCCTCGCAGACATCATGTTGGTGCACGCCTGTTATTGATCTCTTTTTAGTTCATGCCATGTGTAAAGTTGATTTGGTTGGT